>NC_090926.1:486687386-487301741 GCF_040938575.1 Ambystoma mexicanum | reverse complement strand
TGAAGTAACTGGATACCAACGCGCCCCTGCATCAGAAGCAGGATGGAGAGCTCGTCCTTCCAGACCCTAAGGTGAGACGCTACGAGGAATCACAGAAGGGTTTCGAGGAGGGTGAGAGGGGAATGTGGGAGGCTGATTGCATTACCCCGCAGACAGTTAATCCCCTATTTTCGCCTACAGAAGCCAGATTTGGGGGCCCGGTCCAGTCCGTCTTCCGAACCCTGCGCATCACCTTAGAAGAGGTCACAGCAGCGCAAACCAGACCAGCGCCTCCGTGGGAGTCAGGTGAGCGTTACACGTGCATGACCATTTGTATACTGGATGTTTTCGTCCAGTCGAATGGAGAGGTAATTCTGAGTTTTCAGTGGATATTTTTGTAAGCTGTATTTCTTGTTCCATTTTGGTATTATTATTTTTTTCATAACCTTGTCCACTGCTATGTATAGCAATTGTATTTGTTTGCTTTTGTTTGTATGCTTCTTCATTAAAATATGGTTCTGTGTTTGTGGTGTGACTCCATTCACCTCCACAGATATTTAAGAAGTTATTTTTGTTGACAGTCCCTTTATTGAGAAGTCTTTCTTGTAATTTACTAATTAGTTTTAGGTATCAAAGCCTCTAAAATTAATTTTCTACGGTAGGTTTTAAGGGTTGTGTATGATTTCTCTCCTGTTTTTATAGGATTTTGAAGGACTCTGTGGCAGAACATTTTTGCTAAAATATTTTTGGGGGTATGTTTACTTGCCATTATATCAAGATTTATAGGAGTAGTTTTAGCAGTAGTGGTAGCTGAATTCTTGATAATCATTTTCTGTTTCATTTTACAGTTCGATAGAGGAGGCACATTTTCTGTACTTGAAACATGTTTTGTTTTGCTAAATGACTGTATTATCTGTTTTGTTTGAACTTTGAACTTTTTGTACAAATTCTGCTAAAGATGGATGCTTATTTTGGATACTTCTTTTTTCATTTGCTCTACTTCTACGTTGTTTTCTACGTACTTGCTTTTTGGTAGGCATTATTTGGGGTCTGTTGAAAAAAATAAAGAAGGTATGGGTTGGGTTGTTCTGCAATGCATGTGTGTTGTGTGCATGAATGTCTGAGTATGATGGTAGAGATGTATGTGATGGTGTGTGAAGGCTATTCTTCTATTTGTGTGTTACTATACTGGGGTTCAGATGACAGTAGAAAGTAAGCTAGTGGTGAGGAGAAGCATACATACTAAATCTAATGGTATAGAATGAAACCAGTTCTTTGTTCTGCAATAATAACATTCTAGAGGCTGAGTTATGTCATTTGTACGCCGAAAAAACAGGGATTTGTGCAGCATTCTGCCTGCAAATGGGAATTTGTGGGCACTAATCTTTTTTTTGGTGCACAAATACCATAAATCAACCACACAGTGTGTTTGAGTAACAGTAAGAATATTATGGTAGTATTTTACTTACTTATTTTGTGTGGAAAGATTAGGTTTCTTCTCAGTTGTTGTTTGTACTTTGGATTCTGCTGCTTTTCAGGAGAGTGCGCTTCACTGTAATGGTAAAGAAAAGAAGTTAGTTATTTTGTCTGTATAGCGTATGTAGTTTCCTTTGACTATGTGCAGCCTTCACATTTTATTTACATTATGTTAGTACAACATGCTATGCAAATAAGTAGAATAGAAAGTGTATGAAACATTCTTGTTTTCTTAAGGCTGTGTTATTGGATGTTAGGAGACAGAAGAAATAATGATATACTTATTTTGCATTTTTTATAAGGTAAATGGCAGATACTTTATAGAAAAGCATGGAATGTATGCATTTGTGAAGATGTGGGTAATACATCAGAAGGATGTGATGTACAGGTAGTGGTGTTATTGCAGTTGGGAGTTTTCCAATGTTATTGTTTATCTGTGTGAGTGTTTGAAGGTACTTGACCTTATCCTGGCTGTGTGTAATTTTTTAGATAGCTGTGTGTGTAAAAGTTTGTTTAGATAGCAGACAGGTTTGGAAGTGACAGTTGATTATAGTAGATGGGAAAAATGACAGTAAGTTCATGTTATAGGTTATACAGATTAAGTGACAGTTACTCTGTTTATATGCATTCATAAGATTTGTATTTGTACTGTGCAGAAAATATGCATGCCTGTAGTTTGTATTCATGCATGTGGATATGCATGCAGCTGCAAGTAGAAATCTTGGAGACTTGTACAGTAGTTTTTGTAGTAGGTGCTTTCCAATGAAATGAGACTTGTACTCAGAGTAATCTACAGTACATTTGAAGTGCTGAACTCTGATGATGAAGTTTGATGTAGAGGTCTTGAATGTGATTGGTGGATGGTTGTGTGACTGTTTAGTTGTATCCAATGAGGGAATGGCACAGATAGTGAAGTGGAAATGGTAGAAGGACTGTCTAGGTTACGATATGTCCGCAGATATAACGGAAGTCTGCGGACACCGCGAATTACATACAGGGATTTTGGGGTGGAGAGGCATGCAAATGAGAATGAGCAGAGGAATTTATTGGTCAGTAAAGTTTGGTGGGTGTGTTGTGTAAGAAGACAGTTTGTCAGAAGGTCTTTTTCCTGAGAGAAGAACAGTTCGCTATGGCTGTGTGTTTGAGAAAACAGATTATCTGGATTTTGGGAGACTCATGGACACATTGGTTGGAGGTGCATGCACAACACTGTGGAGTAGCTGCAGATCTTGGATTCCCTCATGTGGAAGTGCACTGGCATGGAGTACACGGAATGAAGTGGCTAGACTTGCTAGCTCTCTGTGCTAGTTTGCAGACAGAGCATCATCCAGACATAATTATAATTCATTGTGGAGGGAACAGTTTGGGACATGTGTCAGGAATTTGTTTGCAATTTGCAATGAAAGAAGGACTTGGAAAGGTCATGGATATGTTTCCAAATTCTCAAGTAATTTTTTCTCGTATTGCGCAAAGACAAATGTGGTTGCGTTCTTCTTCATTGTGTCCACAAATGGAGAAAGCGAGCCGTAATGTCAATAAGGCCGTTTGTGCCTTTCTAAGAGATGTTGCCATGCCCTCTTTTCACAATGAAAATATTATGTTTCGTAGCACAAACATTTTTGGTAGAGATGGAGTCCATCTTACTTATTCTGGTAATCAGATTTTTCTGAGAAATGTACAAGATGCATTGCGTCCTTTTGTGAAATTACAGCCAGCTTTTTTGCAGTAGGTGTTGATTTTTTAAAGTTTTTTAAATACAAAAAGATACCACAAAAGGCTCTTTTCAGAGCCACCACTTCCTCCCAGATAAAAGTACAATAATTTTGATAGGGCAACACCCCAGAATGTTTGATGTTCGTGAACTGTCCGCAGACTTCTAAAAATAAAATCAGTAGCCTGCTCAATTTATTTCCTACTTCTATTTTTTGACTGTGAAAGGCGGCTTTGAAAAGAGCCTTTTTTTTACATTTTTGGTGTTTTGTATTTTTTTTGTTTTGTTTTTTTTACACATGACACACTAGGAGAGGAGGGGAAAGGAGGGTAAGGGGGGACACCAACCACAGGGATAAGAAAGCAAGGGTGGAGAGAGGAAGTTGTAGGGTGGGCCTTACTCAGGTAGTGAGCAGGTCTTCTCGTGCTCTTTGAAGTCTCTCCCCTCTGCAGAGTACTGCGTCACAGTACATACACAAAACTGTGACCCTCAAAAGGTAAGGGTCAATAGCATTGTGAATGGCCTGTGAGGCAGCTGGAGGGATGTGCTCTCCCACAGGAGTGTCTCTTGTGGTCAGAGAAGCGGAAACAGAGGATGAAGTAGAGGAACTCAACCTACTACGCTCGTTGCAAGGTACAACTTTACGAACAGCCCTATCGTGGAATGACTTTAGGTGATGCTTCATAGTAGTCGTACCAAAGCTGTAAGAACCAGGCCTCCCACGACTCAGTACCATTTTGCACTTGTTGCAGGTGATTTTGTTCACATGCGCCTTGGATACGTTACCATGAATGGTAAATAACCGCCACACCCAAGAATCATGGCGAGTGCTGGTAGTAGGGACTTCCACTACCTCATCCTCATCATCCTCTTCATCCTCCTCTGCATCCTCATGCCTGTTCCCCTCTTCAGGCCCTTGGGGAGGTGGTGGTGGTGGAGGGGGTGGGGGTGGTGCTGAGGAAGATGTAGCACCAGGTGGCAGTAGAGGAGCCATGGATGCCATCAGGATTCAGAAGAAAATCTTCAAAAATTGCCAGCAAAGTGCACCGTGTTCTGTAAGGTAGCCAGAAACACAATGAGGATGAGCTGTGAGGTGTGGCCTTTTATAGGGGTGCATGTGCGCGGTTCCTGGACACCAGTGCTGAACGCGGACAGGACGAACATTCAAAAAGTGCTCAAAAGTTCTACAAAATATGTAGAAGTTCAGGGTTATTGTCTGGGACATGTGCTATGGTGCATTTTTAGTATACAATACTGTGGATTGCCCAAAAAGGTACTTTTAAAATGTTCGGGGACCCGGACAGTGTCTGCAATTCATCACATCCACGGGAACGGTTGCGCGCATTCATGCGGCTGTTCTACGGACAGTGTTCGGGTCCTGAAATGAATTAAAAGTGCGACACAAGCAACGCCAACACTAACGGACAGGCGCAATGTTTGGAGAATTTACGGGTGTGGTGTGCATGCGCGTAGATGTTCTTTAGGCAGTACGGACAGGTCCTTAGAACACCTACATTTTGGTTAATTGGACATCCCGGACACCGAGTGTGTTCTTAGAACAGTTCCAACTTGCCTGCGAACAGTACAGACAGGTGTAGTGTCCATAGGACACCTCCATTTTGATTAATTGCGGACATCCCTGACACTGAGTGTGTTCTTAGAACAGTTTCAATTTGACAGCATACAGTACGGACAGATTTATTGTCCTTAGGACACCTCCATTTTGATTAATTGAGGACATCCAAGTGTGTTCTTAGAATAGTTTCAACTTGCCAGCGAACAGTACAGAAAGGTACAGCGTTCTTACGACACCTCCATTTTGGTTAATTGCGGATATCCCAGACACCGAGAGTGTTCTTAGAACAGTTTCGACTTGCTTGCGAACATTATGGACAGGTATAGTGTCCTTAGGACACTTTCATTTTGGTTAATTGCGGACATCCCAGACACCTCGTGTGTTCTTAGAACAGATTCAACTTGCCTGCGAACAGTATGGACAGGTATAGTGTCCTTAGGACGCCCCCATTTACGTTTGATTATGGACATTCTGGACACACACGCTGTCTGCAGACTCCTCAACTGCTTTAAAAAAAATTAAAAAAACAAGAAACGAATTAGGATGCATATAATAATGTTTATTGTATATAGATGTAATATTTATGAAAGAGAAGGGGAAGCAGAAACTGAGACAAACACAGGAGAATTGGGGTTTTCAAGAGGATTCATAGGAGATGAAGAAGGGATGGAAGTCTCATCAAAACGTTTTTGTGCATGGAGAGGGTTTGGCGATAATTGACTGGGATATGGTGAGTGGGGACAGGTACATGTGGGACAATGGTATCTAGTTTTTTCTTTCAAGTGATCCTCCACAAAGTTTTTCAAATTGTTGAAATTTGCCATAAGCATGTCCATTTTTTCTTCCATGCGCTGGAGAGTCTTATCCAATATTTCTTTTGGTGTACTATTTTCAATGTTTGTATGGTCTGTACAAAAAAAAAAGATTTATATGTTAACTGTATATAAAGTAATACTTATTAATTGGTTTATATAGAGAAGTGTCTACCATTAGGTTCACTATCTTCAGACATTTTCTCACGTGGGAAATTCTCTTCAAGCCACTCCAAAGTACTGGACATTTCTGTGAGAAAAGAAAATGATATCACTTTTTTTTGTATCTAATACAGAATTTTTACAAATATATAATAAAAATGAAGTACACTTACTAGCTTCTGGTAAGTTGTGTTCTTACTGGTTTGTAGCTCTGCTGTTGCTCCTAGTTGTGCAGTTTCTGTGAGGTAATTATGTTGGAAGCCTATCGTTCTTCTTTTGGTATATTCCATTTTAGTACATATTGTATTTAAATGAATGGTTTATGTGTTACATATATGGGTTACACTTCTTATTTATTACTACATATAATGTGTATGTGTGCTGGTTTGTGAACTTGTGCATTGTTCATATGGTATGATATAACAATTTAAGATACCCCGACTTTTTGGGTAGTGTTGCTGTTGTCCGCGGACATACGAAGAGTCCGCGGACATCAAATTCTGTAGCAGGGGTTCAGTATGTTCTATGTTACATGTATATAAAGTCAGGGATATTATTGTTAAGCTGTGCTACTAAAAACCTATGAAATTCAGTAAAAAATCTTTGTTAAAGGGACGTTATGGTTAAGTTGTGCTACTAAAAACCTATGAAATTCAGTAAAAAAACTTTGTTAAAGGGATGTTATGGTTAAGTTGTGCTACTAAAAACCTATGAAATTCAGTAAAAACACTTTGCTAAAGGCATGTTAGGGTTCCAAGTAAAACCGAAAAACCCCTGAAATTCGCCAGTTATGGTAAGTTAAACAACCATAATTCACGCCACCACTGTTAACTGCTAAAACTAACACCCAGGACATCAAAGATGACATCACAAATGATGAAGAAGAGAAATCGAGGTTGAGTACCCAAAACAGGAGACCCTCATAACATTCAGAGTTGAGAGTTGTAACTGTGAAACCTATTGAGGAGAAGATCAAGAGAGGGAGATTTTTTTTTCATGATCACCAGGAGAAAGGAGTCATTCTTGGACTGGCAGGAAGGTCCATCAGACCTGGGGAAGGGAATCATTCCCCCATGGACTAATTTGAGACTGAGGCTGACCACCAGAATAAGGGAGGCATTCTCCTGGCCTACAAACTAAATATTGTTTGGACTTTTTTGACCTGGCAAAGGGAGTCGTTCCCCCAGGCTACATGAGACTGGATGTCAGCAGAAGGGAGGCATTCTCCAGGCCTGCAAATTAAATATTGTTTGGAACCTTGTGACTGGGGAAGGGAGTAATTCCTCAGGCAATGTGAGCCTGAATGCCAGGAGAAGGGATACATTCTCCTGGCCCACCAAGGAAACACTGTGTGGAACTTTGTCCATAAAGCAGGAAAAGTGAAATATTCTCCTGTAACTAGAACAGTACTACTTTATTCCTTAGTTTATAGTGTAAGGGACAGAAGTACGTTTTTTTTGACACAGGACGGTGAACACTTTTACTTTGACAGACATCCTCCTGACGGTCACCTTAGATCTCTAATTGAGGCAGGGAATCCCCTCTTAGGAACAGGGAAAATAGGTTTTCTCTTGCTTTATTGTCAGAGTCCCTCTTCTGCACCCTTACAGTATGTATCACTAACTTACCTTCTTTGTCTTTTCTTCATTGTTGCTCTCCTCCAGATTTTTCATGCCGTTATAGCATGCACATTCATTTTTATTCTTCCACTTTGATAGAATCATCTAACTATACCGTTTGTATAATGAACTTTTCTACTATAAGGAAACTATCAACACCATTTACAGCAAAAACAAATTGTTGCATTTACATATCTGCTGGAATTACCGACAGATTCCAAGTGGCAGAATACTGGTAAATCCTCATTATATGGACTTTCCTGTATTACCCAATCTGTTATACTGACAGTTCTTTACTCGTAGGGTGGCAAATGTACCTTCAGCTCTAGCTGGAGGTACATCCTCCACCCTACCCACAAACTTGTAGTTGGCCGGACCGGAAAAGTGCTGGTATACATTATTATCAGCACTTTATTTCCAGACCAGCCAACTTGTGATGAGGCCCATTGTCAATTAACAATGGTCACTGTTCTCATATTAAACATTATGCTATTTTTGTGATTGAGCTTACAGTAATCTGTTTATATTTCAGAGTATTGGGGAGCTTAGACTAACACTAGGCAATTACTTTATACTTTGATACAGCAAGGAGTTCCATGCTTTAGCCTTCCCTATATAGCAGACTTACACCAATACAGATATCTGTCGCTCTATATACGTTATAAACTGAAGGGGCACAGCAGTACAAACTGACAACGCAACAAGCTGTTTTTCAAAGGTCTAAAAGATGCTTGCAGTGCTTAGTCAGTGATATATGACCTTAGCCATGCGAACATCATCCACTTCTAGTACTATTGAAAACCAGCTGTGATGAATCAACTTCTGGGGTACCGGTGGTCCAGGGGTGAATATCGTTTTTTAAAGCATCAATCCGCCCCACACCTCTAATACACAAGAAGGGATCTGAACGGATTGAAATAACAAGCAAATTATAAACCTCCAATTTTGGTAACATGGAGAGAACAGCAGGCTTAGCTCTGAAAGGTCGTGGATAATTGGTTAGTTGCAACACAGCGAAAAGCCCAATGATAAAAAAGGACTGTCCAGTCAAGGTTGTATGAAAAATATCTATTTTATTTATATCAGAATGGGCAGTTCTAGCAACACTACAACATAAAACCCACCCCATAAACGAATGTAGAGGACCGACAGTTTCAAAGAAGGAAAATGGATGTACTCCAGATACTGACAGGGGTGTAGTCGGTATGAATAACAACTGCAACAGTTTAAGGTTCCTTGGCTTCAGCAAAAAGGGAGCAGTGGGTCTTAACATTTCTCTAGGGGCCTTCTGGGAAGGACCAAGGGGACAGAACCGCAATATACCTTTTGCTGGAGGTGTTCTTGGTGCTTGACACGGTTGAGTTGACTTCAGGGCACTTTGCAGGCTTCTGTGCAGCAAGACAGTTTGGTGAGTGAGGTTGGACAGATGGCTGCAGGCTGGCGTACACGGCTACTCTGGGTCAGGAATCAAAGGGCCTCATTACGGGTCCGGCGGTAGCTGTGCCGGTAAAAGCGGCATGTAGCCACCGGACCCATAATGAATTACTGGTGCCTGACTTCCTGGTGCCACCAACTTATTCTAAATCTGGTGGCCGGAAAGTCAGGTGCCAGTAATTTTGTTAGTCCCCATTCCCATGGATTCCAACAGGACTCCATGGGAATGGGGACAAGGGAGCACTGGCACCGTTAGCAATGGTGCCAGTGCTCCCATGAGAACTCCGTGAGCAGGTGCTGTCCTGTCTGGCAGGTCTGAACCTGGCGGGTGGGTCGGCACCCGCCTGCAGAGTCGTACTGTGCTGGTCCGGTAACAATGGTACTGGTAGACTTACCGGCACATACCGGTAAGATTACTGGCACTGTTGTTACTGGACTGGCACAGCTATAATGAGGCCCATTGTCTCAGTGCTGATGGGTGGTTCTGAAGCACTGGTCGAGATGTCTCAGATGTCTTTAAGTGACAGTGGGCTTCATTCCGAGTTGGGCACAAAGGGATTAATGGCACCAGTAAGGACACTGGTGCTGGTAAACCCTTTGCGCCCTATTCTGAGGTCCCTTAGCGGGTCCCTCCTTTAATGCCTGATCTGACCAGGCGTTATGGACGGGACCCATTAAGGGACTTCAGAGGTAATAACAGTACCGCAAATTGCGGTACCGTTATTAGCTACTTCCCCATTCCCATTGAGCCCTATGGGGTCTGAAATGGGAATGGGGAATGGATTTTTCAATGGGGACATACCAGTCCCGCAAAGGTCTGACTACACCGGTAAGTCCCCATTGAACCAAGTCGGAGTCGGTATCGGTATGGGAGGTAGTCATGGTGCAAATAGCACCAAATGGCTCAAAAATGGTCTTTAAAGTGGATGTCAGATGATACTCGTCAAGGCACTACTCCCAGCTTCTTCGATTGGGCTTGTGTGGTCCTTTCAAGCCTGAAATGGGCCACAGCTGTAGGGTGTGTTGCAGGAAACTGCCTTGTCCTTGGTTTTGGGTTCAGAGACCTTCTGGCACTTTCTATCTGTCATGGTAATGAAGTCAGGGGCACAGGCATGCAGGAGTCACATGCACAGGAGACCTGGGTGGACACTGTCCTGGCGCCTTTGGCGCCATGTTCAGGAACAAAAGTAAACAAAAACATCCATTTAACACCAAAAGACTTTTATTATGGACATAGCACTTCAGATGCATTAACATTGAACATTCCATCCATTAAGCAGGATGCATTAACCTTGAACATTCCATCCATTAAGCAGCCCCAAGTGTATTCTTGGGTTTGGCTGCTAATGGATTGCCTTCGCACGTGCTCACTCTCTAGGAGTGGCAGGATGTGGCTGGTAAACCAGCCGTAATGGGCGTGCCCATGATCTCAGCTATATAAGCTGCCCCGATCCTCAACCACATCATAACATAGAGAGTTTGAGGGAAATTATGTAAGGAGTCTAAAGCAGGTCCTCAAATAAAGGGCTTAACCCTTGGGTGATAGACGATCAAGCTAAGGACTCCAAAATACTGCTTTCTTATCAGAAAAGGAAGGACTAGCTCCTGTCCTAAAACTTTAGCCAACACTCAGAAGGTAAATTCAGCATTACTACTTTGTGTAGAAAAAGTACATATTTTATTTAGCATTATGCAATAATATACACCACATTTGTCATGTAAAATAGTTAATAATATTTCAAACAAGTGTACTCGACAAGATAGTGTAATGCTAGACAAACAAATTCACTGCAAAAGTGTGTACAGCACAACTCAAAAAGCAACGCCCACACAACAATGGGGGGCTTTGATGGTACAGTGGCTTGTGTCGTGCATCATCACTTAGTCATGCTTTCATTCATCACTCTTCCACTTATCCACATTCATTCCAGACAATTAATCATGTATTCATATCCATTCACACATAAAAAATGTTATTCAAACAAAGGTTAAAAAGCCCAACATGTTTCTTTCCTAATCTATTCAGGGAATTAATCTTTGGAAATTCATCAAGGGCAAACAAACTGTCAGCACTGTTACACAGGGGCAGTGAGTTGGTACAGTTGTATTGGCCTCGTTTACTCAAAGACCAAGTAGTCGAATCAGTACGCGAGAATTCAATTCTTCTGTCTCGTGCAGACTTGAAGAGAGGAATAACAGAGGTATCTTCCCCTGTAAGAAAGCAGTAAAGGAAAAGGAGAATGAATATCCTTTGTGGAGATTACAATATAAATGTATAATCTCACTCTAGGAGTCTGTAAATGGATTCTCCAAGCAAAACGGGCTAATGAATAGCTAGAACAAGGTTGGTTTCAGGTGGCACGGTGTCCCAAGTGTCTCCACCCCTTAAAAAACATCTTAGGGTGGGTGACTGATAGTAAGGGTGTAGATGCTACACTCAACATTACATCGGGAATATCAAGAGTGGTAAAGCCTCATCCAAACCGTGTGGGAAAGAAGAGATCAAGGAGAGAACCAAAACTCTGGTGCCTCTGACCAAAAGAGATAGTATGTCCTAGGAAAGGTGCAGGTTGTTAATCAAAAGTGCCAACAGTAGGATTCCTCATCAGCTCTATTTTACAGAATATAACTTGAACAGTAAGTCCAGTCAAGGGGAATAATTTAGCTTGCCACAAGAGATCAATACAGGGCCTGGTTCTACTCTACAGTCCCGGTGATTAGTATTTGGCATGCTAGTGAGTGAGAGTGTCAGTTAGACAGGTACGTTCTGGCGAATGGTTACCTTGTCGAAGGTTCAGACTGTTACATCACGCGTTGCATCTGTTACGCTCACCTGGACCTCACAGGGGTGTCGATCAGAACCGGACAGCTGCGGTCTCCTTCAACGTGATGCGTAGTGCAGAGAGACTGTCTGGACTGGCCTGCCTAGTCTTGTCTGCTGGACCTGAAGAAGTATTGTCCTGCAAGTGGAGACAGGGATTAACCACCTGTGGGTTTTAGTGATGGCCTCCCAACTGTTCTCGCTCTCCCCCACTAATCACCTCCGATATCCCCTTAGTAACCTCACCTTATGTTCGTAAAAGATGAGCTCTCCATCCTGCGTGTCTTGCAGGGGCTCGTAGATACAAGTTACTTCACTGGTTTGAAGGTGTTGGGAGAATTCCGGTAAGTATTGACTCTGAAGTCCCTGGCGGGATTGGTAAGTATCAAGTTCAAAGAGTTCAATGTGCCTGATGTTCACTCTTGTCCCCTTCCTTCCTTAAGTTGCAACTGAGTTCGTGAGAAGAAGGTCTCGTAGCTGCTGCTGGCGTTCAGGTAAGAGTCTGTGTTACCCAACGCTGTCCGGTAACTATTGCATGCGTTAACGTGTTGTTTTTCTCCCTCTTTACAGATGCGGCATATGAAAATGTGGAGAGTTATGGAATCATACTGCCGGCGGTAAATCATGTAAGTCTATGGTGGTAAGAGGTTGTATTTATTGATTCCCTTGACTCACCTTGTTTTTTCTTGTGTCCCCTAGGTGCCGGATTACTGCGAAGAAATTATGGAGACAGTCCCGGATCGAAATATGCTGTGAGAACTGGTGAGTATGGCGCCGTGCTGGAGCTGGCGAAGCGATGCGTGCAGGACTGATGTACTTTCCAGGTCCGGAGATGAAATGGTTCCGGAATAAGGTGAGGAATTTGAAATAAGTTTGTTTTCTAACCTTGTCCTTTTCTTCTTCTTTATTCTAGGAGCTCCGGATTCGAGGCGGGCGTGGCAGAAGACTGGATGCTGGCTGCAGGCACGCGGGCGTGGCAGAAGCCTGGATGCTGGCTGCAGGCACGGTGAGCGTCACACTGCTGGATGCAGAGTAACACGAAGCATGTGCTGCTGTTCGGGTGTGGTTTAAATAGCTTCCGAAGTAGTTCTAGATAAGAAGTTCCCTAGAGCCACGCCTGAGTGAAAAATAGTCCCTGTAACAGAATAGTCCCATCCAGGGCTCATGTAAGCTTGGACTCTTTTAAAGCATGGTCTGCATCAGGTAAGTAAAGTCTATGAGCCTGGCGGCTATGGCGCCAGCACTGATTTCTATGATGAGGACTGAACCCAGACAGCCCCTAGCCGGGGCTGCTGAGGTTTAAACAAATGTCTGGATGCCTGCTCCCGGATCTGAGGGCCTTGGTCCTGATGCCCAGGGGTAGGCATTATGACAGCATATTGCAGATCATATGTCACCAAATGTTCTTAACGGTGAGTAGTAATCTCCTCGTGAGGTCTACTGGAGAAAATCTACCAAAGGAAATGGCATTCAGTCACAAGCCACATAGCGTTCAACTCATCTTTATGGGGGTAACTGTAGCTTTGGCGGATGAGAACACACGTACAGGAGAGTATCTCTGTCTATGTGCCTGTTTGGTCATCCGCAGTCAGTGATCTAAGGTGATAGGATTCCACATAATTCCACACTTCTTGTATCCTTAGGGACTCAGTATGACGTCCTATATGTGTATTCTTTTTTCTTTCTTCCAGTTCTATGCGGATACCGTCAGGCAGTCAATGTCATTAGCCTGAGTGATAGTGTAATAAAGAGCCGTAAGATTCATAAATTAATCCGGGTGTCCCAAAAGTGAATATAGTAGCAGTGTTTAAGTGGAACACATCGGGGCATCAGCGTGGGTAATCCGCATTCCTTCCATCCAGTGAATCGGTAAGGAGACTACTGCTAAATGCATTATGTGACAAAGCCTATATTATATTTTAAGATGTACTTGTACCCAGTGCATGGAATAATTGATCTCGTGCTCAAATTTTAAAGCTCATCAGACTGGCATTTTTCATTTGTACAAATCAGCTCTCCGGTTCCACGACCGCGGTCGATGAAGCACCGTAACCACTTAGCAAATTATTTGTATTCTCCTCCGGGTTACAGCTCACTCTTTCCTTAAGGGGCGTATGCTAGGTAGATTCTATGTGAAGGAGTACAAGATCGAGCCGTGACTGTTCAATGTTCTATGGGTCTTGACAACCTCTGAGAGTGGAAAGTCGTGGCTTACCTTAATATCAGTTCGACTGCAGGAAGTTGAGACGAGGTCCTGTGCCGTCTATTCCATTTGTTCGGTGCGCAGTGATCAGGCAGCTTCAACGTTGGTCTCTCCGGCTCGTAATCGCGTTCATACGCGTTGGACTAGAAAGGTGATTTTAAATTGCTGCCGGCTTATGCGTAGCCTATCGTTGCGGTGCATGTGTTAAGTGGCGAGTATCTCGTCACATGATCGTATTCCTAAGCATGACGTTCCTCGCCGGAAGTCACCAAAATGGCTCTAGCTGTGTACTCAACCGCAACCAAAATGCCAGAGATTAACAGCATGCCGGTGGTCCCGCAATGGAACGGGTAAGGAAAAATTGTATAACAAGAGAAATGAAATGACTGTTCTGAAAAGAGGGGTGAGAGTTTAACTTTACGGTGCTGTGAGTGCTGTAAAGTACAGTGAGCATTGTGTTTATGTCAGCAGAAAACCCGAAAATTCAAAAGGGCAACAAGCAGTTAGTCAAGGTGCATAACCTCCTCTGGTCCTGAGAGGTCCAGATCCTCAAGACAGATGTTTCGCATTATTCTGCACTTGCAAGCAGCGTAACGCTCACTGTCGCCTGAGGTCAGACTTACCTTTGAAGATCCTGCTTCCTGGACCTCCTGCTTCCTGCTAGCATACTTACCAACTGGGGGAAGCTGTTCTTACCAAGTATTCATCTTTACACTTTCCAGAATGCTGCAATCTTCATCTTGGCACCGCAGCACAAAAATCTCCATCATCAACAGCAGCACCTGCAAGAAAAAACAGAAGACAAGGTTAGACATTGAAAAAACAGTCCGTTTAAGGTTGCGCTGCGCCAACCGTCGCGCTTTCCCTTAAAGCATCACTTACCTGCTGTCGAGCATTGCAGTTGCATCCATCTTCCTACCGGCTGCGTCTCGCGTCTCACAGCTGCATTGAGGCCGCATTTCCATCTAATGGAAGAAAACAGAAGAGAGACATTATTGCTGGCATAAATAGGAGTAACATATACAGAAATGAAAGAGAACGAACAACATCACAAGGGCTCAAGAAACAATTACCAATCAGAAGGAGAAGCATATTCGCAGCTGGACTGGACTAATCCTTATCAGGGATCAGTGAAGGAACTAGATCCCATTCGACGCGCCCCTGCCAGAAGTAGCAGGACGGAGAGCTTATCTTCCATAATTCATAGGTGAGCTTTATTGGCCGGCGTATACTCACAGAAACCGTACTTTGGGGTGAAGGTTTTGAGAGGTACAACAATCACAGATTGGTGCACTCACACACTCTTATCTCCACGCAGGAGCAGTACTACCATGTACCACTGCTCACAGCTTTTCTACTGGGGGAGACGCCTGAAGGGGGTGATTCAAGTTCAGGGAGGGCTGCAACCGTGCCCCAATGCCTCCGCAGAGACCAGGTGAGCATAACACTATCCAGGAAGCTTGTGGCAAAGCCTAGCTAGGCATGCTGTGTGTAGGCTGTGTACTGGTTTTGGAGTGGCTGAGGGTTCTCTGAGATCTGTATCTCCCTCTGTTCCCTGGGAGATGTTCAGGGGAGGGATCTTGCTTCCCTCTTTGGATTTTTTGGGATTCCTTCACTTGTGCCAGGGTCGAAGGTTTACTTCTTCTTTGTTACTTCTGGTGACATTTTCAGATGATCTGCCTAAAGAGGGGCTCTAGACATCTTATAAAGCCATGTGGGCCACAGTGATTGATGTAGGCTAGACCTACCTTATTGAACCAATCCTGGGGTCCCTACCAACATACTCCTGTACATGTGAGGTCATAACCAGAGTGTCTTACAACAGGAAAGTTAATGGGGTGAAAACAGGAACACAGTGTGCCACAGAACTAAAATGGCAGACACCTTCCCTCAGCAGAAAGATCTTTGCCACACTCAATTGTGATACTAAGTCCCACTCACCTTCCTGTCGGTGTTGATCAAAGAGTCTCTCTGGTTATTGGTCCTTTCTATGTGGTCCCTGTTAAAGCAGCAGGTCTCCCTTGAAGCTGCAGCGAGACCAGACTCTCTGGCTCGTGCAAACCACATTCTCGTACCCTATGAATGGGGCCCCCCTAGCCGGGTGACTTACCGTAAACAGCAGTTCCAGACATGTCATTGATAATGAGGGTGCAAGCTGGCTTCAGGTTGACACAGTTACATATGAAAATATGTTGGATTTCCTGTCTCCTTTGTGACCTCTGCAGCCAGGCCTGTGTGGGTCTGTTTGAAGTGCCCTCTATTGGTATGTTATTCACTGCCACCAGCTGCAGGACCTAACAAAAGAGCAGTACAGATCAATGGAGCCTTTGTTAGTTAATCAGGCTGGGCATGGCAGGGTGAAGGTTGGACCCCTTCCCCTCCCTGGAGATGACATAGTGTACTCCTAGTTTTCACTTTTGTACTAAATATGACAGGGCAGCCTGTGCCTGTAGGCTGTCTCCACCCAGAGTACACAGGTCTATGCATTTGTCATGATGTTGAGCATAGAAAAATGTGTGTGGATCAGCTCCACACATTTTCCTGAGGTTGGTCTGCCATCATTCCATTTAATTAAAATTGTCTAAAAGCCCGGGCGAGTACACACCCACCATGCGGATGGTCAAATCCTCAATATGTGAAACACCACCATACTGAGGGTCAGATTCATCAGCTAGGCGTACTTACTAGCTTAGGCATCTGCATTTCATGCTGGGAGCCTGGCATGTGCTGGATATCCATATCTAATCCCTGTATGGATACGGACCAATGCAAAATCTTAGGGTTCTCCCCTTGTATTGCCATACACCATCTAAGTGGTCCGTGGACAGTTTTGATTGGGAAGTGTGACCCAATGATGGCCCAGTTCCTTTCCCTCCTGCTAAAGTAGGTGACAGGGAAATAGAGTTAATGCTGCTCCAATACCAAAATCACAGGCGACTTCACAGATAATGAACTCCTGACCAAAGTCTTGCACTTTCAGAACAGGGGCCTTGTACAGTCCATCTTTCAAATCCTGATAGTAGGTTTGACAGGTGGGGGTAGAAGTTACCTTCTTAGGCATTTTCTTTGAAGCTACATCATTCAGGTGCATGGCAATTGTCCATATTACTTGTTGAACAAACGGAATACCCAGTGAGACCTACAAAGGCTCTCACCTGTGTGGTGTGGATGTCCCAATCCTTCATAGCCTGTACTTTAGCTTCCAGAGGTTGTTTCATATATCCACCAATCAGTAGGCCTAGGCAAGTCACCAGGCCATGCTCTATCTGGAACATTGTTGACTTGATAGACAGATCTGCATTCTGCGTCGCCTAAAGCACTTTTTTTCAGGTAGGATACATAATCAACCCAGGTGCGGCTGAACATAGCAATATTGTCTAAATAGGCGACACTAAAGTTTTCCAGTCCAGACAAAACTGGTTAACCATCCTTTGAAAAGTGGCAGTGGTATTCTTTAATCCAAAGGGCATTACAGTGAACTGATTATGTCCTTCTGGGGTTGAAAATTGTAACCTCTCTCTTGCTCTATCTGTCAAGCTGACCTGCCACTACCCTGCTGCGAGGTCGAAGGTACTCAGGAACTTGGCAGTGCCAAGTTTGTCGATTAGCTCATTTGCCCAAGGTATGGGCTGAGCATTTGTCTTCATGACAGAATTGAGCTACTTTAGTCCACACAAAAGTGGACTTCAGTCTTCCCACCACTGGTCTTTTTAGGGACCAGTATCACTGGGCTAGCCCAGGTGCAGTGGGATGGCTCTATCTATCCTAATGACAACATCTTGGAAGAAAAACAACTCCTTAATGGTGTCCCACAGCTCTTTACCTGCTTGCTGTCTCCAGTTTCCACATCATGGGTGCACCAAATCTGTGCGACCTGGAGTCAGCAAAAACAGACCAGAAACTGTCCCAGTAAATGGCGACAGTCTGTCAGTTGTTCTTCTCATAGGTCCATTGCAAGGTAGACACCTTCAACTGACCCATCTGTGGCTTCAGTTTGCAGGAGGTCTAGGAAGGGATCAATCTCCTCCCCAGTTTTTCCATTTGTCACTAATGTCATGGCCAAGTCATCCCTGCTATAACGGGGTGTTAGGTAGTTGAATTGAAATACCCTGCACATCTATTTAGGACCTGTCATGTCAATGAGATAACTTACCTCACTGAAATTTTACAACATACAGTAAGGGCCAGTCCACTTGTCCTGAAGGGCACTGAGTATGATAGGTTTCTTAATCAGCACCCACTTGTCTAGAAAATAAACTGCCATTGTGGCCTTCCAGTCATGCCCTTGCTTCATCAGCTCTTAATTGCCTGATTCATGTACTTTGTCATTCTAGACGAAAGGCCAGGTACACAGTCTGCCACATCTTGCGTGGGGGATGAAGGTTTGTCCTTCTATCCCTCTCTCACTAGACTGAGGGGACCTCATACAGATATCCAACGAGAAGCTCAAAGGGGCTAAACCCTACTCTGTTCTGTTGCACCTCCCTGTGAGCGAATGGTAGGCATGGCAGGAATATCCCATTTTCTCCTCAGGTACTCTTCCAAGCCACCAATCATGCCTTTCAGGGTCTTGTTGAACTGCTCAACAAGCCTGTTCATTTGTGGATGGAAAGATGTGGAGAACCAGTAGGTGACTTCACACTACTCCCGCATAGCATTCATATATGCTGAGATTAACTTTCTTCCCATTTCACAAACCAACATGGGGGAATATTCAAATCAGAGACTTCACAACCATGGTGGCTTTGATGCTCCTCAGAGAGACAGCATCAGGGTACCAGCTCCAAGATGTATCTGTTCCCCTCAGCTGGTTTGGGGATACAAAGGACCCACAATGTCCATGCCTATTCTCTAGAAAAGCTGGCCAACCACAGGTAGTGAAATTAAGAGGGCCTTTATAGCACCGCCTGACTTGTCAGAAGCCTGACAAGTTGGGCAGGACTGGACAAATTCCTTGACTTTTATGCAAAACTGTGGCCCGTAAAAGAGTGCAGATTTCCAGTCTGATGTCTTAGTCACTCCCAAGTTACCTGCTAAAGAAATTTGGTGAGCCAAATCCAAAAAGAACTTTCTGTGGCATTGGGGAATCACCAAACCTTTGGTACTCTCACCCTCAGAGTATTTTGGCTCACTCTACAGGAGTTTATCCCCCAGCACACTTTGAACAGTCTAGGGGACTTGCCCGTAACATGCTTCACCTGCTTCCACAGGCCCACCAGAGTGGGACACTCTTTCTGGGCTTTGAAGATGTCAGTCTGATCTGTGCACCCAGCTGATGCAAACTCATCCAGCTTGTGCAGGCCCTTCACATCAGAACTCGCCTCGTCCTCCACCCCAGGTTCCTGTGCTGCGCCCAGCAACTCTGAAGTCACTGAGCCCCTGCTACCAAAGTAGGGTCCTCAGTGGCTACCAGCCCATCTCCCACAGGAATAGGCAACTCAGCAGTCTGCGGAAATGTACCAGGGGCTACCGACCACGCCGGTCCCTCCATCAAGCCCTCTGGAAGCACACCAGGCAGTAAGGCGCTGAAGAGCCTTCAATCTGGGAATCTCTTTGTCCCTCAGTCTGGTAGCCACCGCAACTGTCTCAGGGTCAGGAAGATCTTTACCCATCAGACATGGGACAGGGATTAAGCTTTTCAATACTCCTCTGCGCTGGCTAACTCCTCACTTGCCAGACCGGGGATCTCTAAGCTGGAGATACCTTGGGAGGCTGTTTTCAAAGAGATATTCTATAACAAATGTCTGCATCCCAATATGGCCAGCTTAATGAATCTGCAAACTATAAAAGGAGCTGAGGTAGGACAGTTAGGAAGCACAAGTGCATTTGTGGAAGGGTTCCTCCATCCTATATTTCTGTGGGATTTTCTCTCCTACTGTCTCTTCCACATCCTGTGGAGCAACGCCCTGTGGTTATGGCACCAGGAAGCAATCATCACACGGACAGGAATTTGACACCTTAAAGCAGGGTACATTTTATCCAATATCCTTTTGACTATAACAGTGCAGGTTTCCCAATCATTCTTTATTTTTTCATAGACATCAAGACACATTCATTTGGATGTATTGTGGGAGAATTGATCTTTCAAAAGCCTTCAGCCATTGAGATGAAAAAGTTGTGCTCCCCAGCAGAGGCAAGCTCTGCTCCCTACTCACTCACAGGTAACAATGGCTATCACTTTTCTAGCATACCCCCCACCAATTTAGGCGGAGAGCGGAGATTCCCCTTGTCCTAGAGCCCCCTGCAGTGGGTCTCACTGCATCCTGAAATCATTAACAGGATTCCTGCTTTAAATATTTTAACTGATTTGAGCCACTTTCTTACCAGATTCAACACCTTTGAAACAACGCGATCAGCTGCTGCTGCCTTTGTCAATCACTTGTATCTTGAGCCACCAATGTTTGCATTTGTTTAATTAGCTCAATGCCTCATCACCCCAGAAGAGCCTCATCACATGTCCTGCTCACACCATCCCAATGACTTTTAACTGCCCTGCCATCGAACCAAGCATCAAGCCACCAGGACTTTGCATCACAGCTTGACTCCAAACACTGGATCACTGCTTCACTCATCGACCAAAACCAGTGAAATCTATCATCTTAAACTCAACTCAATTGCCAAATTGTTTCTAGGGGCAGCTTGACTTGCATTTTGTTGCTGGAATGCCCAAGTGGGTGGGACCAGAGTGATATTTTAATGGATATGTTTACTTTGTGTAAGGTACATTGAGCTAAAATATGGTTGTATATCCTCCCGAGGGGGCACCTTCCCATAGAACAGGTTATTGGGCCATGTTGATTCTCAGTAGAATGGCTCCAATATTTTGTTGTGAATTTTTAGGAACTTAGGGTTTTACCCTTTGTTACTCAAGGTAATCCAGACATGGACCTTGCTCATTGCGCTTAGTGGGGCACAGCTTCACCTCACTGATGAGGCCTGACTATGCCGAAAAACATGTTTGGGGTTGCTGTTGGTACTTGTTTTCAGAGTATAATTGCCTGGCATTTTCGGTGCTGGACCACCTAAGTGGGTGGGATTAGACTGCTATTTTAATGGATATTTCTCCTCTGTGAAAGGCATATTGAGTTAAAACGTGGTTGTAGACCCTCCCAAGTGGGACCTCCCCATAGAACAGGTTATTTGGCTGTGTTTGTGCTCGGTACAGGGGCTCCCAGACCTTTTTGTGAATTTATATGAATTTGGAGTTTCACTCGAAATTACTGAGGGTAATCCAGATGAGGACCCCTTTCTCACTCTTACTGAGGCACAGCTTCAACACACAGGATGATGCCCACTAGGCCGAAACACATGTCTGGGGTTGCTGTTCATACTCTTGTTAAGTAAGAGGAGACTTGCCAGGCATTTCTGTGCTGAACTGCCTAATTGGATGGGGCCAAACTGATATTGTAATGCATATGTTTTCTCTGTGAAATGTACAGTGAGCTAAAATATGGCTGTAAACCCCCCAGAGTGTCTGGGCACCTTCCCATAGAACAGGTTATTTATCTGTGTGTGTTCTCGGTAGAGGGGCTCCCGGACCATTTTGTGAATTTTTCGGAATTTGGGATTTCACCCTAAATTAATGGGTGTAATCCATATGTGGACCCCTTGATCACTGTGCTTAAAGAGTACAGCTTCACCTCATTAATGACGCCAAACTAGGCCGAAACACTTGTCTGAAGTTGCTGTTGGTCCTCTTCTTCAGAGACAAATTGCCTGGCATTTTGGTGCTGAACTGCCTAAGTGGGTTGGAGCAGACTGATATTCTAATGGATATTTCTCCTCTGTGAAAGATACAGTCAGCTAAAACATGGTTTTAGACTCTCCCGAGTGGGAAACTTTCCATAGAACAGGTTATTTGGCTGTATTTGTTTTGGTAGACGGGCTCCCCGACCTTTTTGTGACTTGCATCAATAGCCCCTGTCGTTGGACCGCCCAGAGCAGCAGCCACTTCAATGTGACTCAATGCTAACTAGCCATCAGGGATTAACTTGGCTCACCTCCTTCAAACCTAGTGCAACCCTCAATCACAACAGTCCAAAACCTGCTGATACTGTCAAACTGCTGAACATTGAAAGCAGATACTTTATAGTTACATTGTCCCCTTGTTGCACCTTCTGGGACTGTAGGGACTTTTTAAGTCCCTTTTGTAACTTTTTCCCCCAAAGACATGTCCTTTTGAATAACATTGTTTCATGTCTTGCTGTTTTCCTCCCTCATAAAGTATCCAGAGTGCTTATACATTTCTGTGCTGCATTTTCTTTCTTCTTTTATAATGTTTTTAACGGTTAGTTGAATGATTGATTTCAATTGTCAAAGTATATATATTTTTATGGAACCTTGATTGGACGTTCTTTTTTTCTTGAATGTGCGTACTATTGCAGTTTGGTGAGAGTATAGCCATCCCTCAACCCATGTTACCACAAAAGGCAATGGAGGTATAACTCTGGGCTATACCTGTTTTACCTGTATGAATGGATCACTGTTCGTTTGTAGAGCAGTTGGAGCTGATTAGGAGGGTTGCCAATACTCACAGAGCAAAAGTCAATCCATCACACAGGCATCCAGAATACCAAAGGTGTCATGGATGGAACCAATATGGATTTGTTTTCTCCTAAGGATATGAGTGCCAGTTTCACAACAGAAAAGCTTTTTACAGCATCAGCCAGCTTTCCTTTTTTAATGCCCTCATGTTCTTCACACGTATCTACCGAATTCCCAGGCCAGCCCAATATATCTTGTCTTGTAAAACAGGAGTCTGCCACATTTGATTCATACCATGAAAAACAGGTGGACATGGCTGCTACTTCACTATTCCATCACCCGAGGTGGCAGTTATGTTAAGATTAGCCATCATGTATGCCTGCCAATTCGGCCAATATTTGGCCTTTCTTCCTCTACCGTAGGTGAAGCTATGTACACATGTACACCTTGGCTGCTAACCCCAGTGCGGTACAACAGAGATACAATTGGTCCCTCACAAAGACTTGCACAGTGTTTAAGCATGCTTTCAGCATTTTATAAAAACAATGGTGCTTGTTAGGGAGAATTTTCAGTTTAGTGCTAAATTCCTCCCACCTTAGAGACCCCCAGCTCTTTTGCTGAACTTTGGGCCTTTGTACTTTTAATTCTATGTGTTTCTGTGTTTCTTTTGACTTTGGAGCCTGACAAACTCCATAGGCATCATCTTTACATTGTGACGCCCAGCACAGTGGCGCAGGGACTCTTAGACTTAGGCCCTCATTACAAGTCAGGCGGTGAACCATGGTGCTATTAGCACCATGGTCCATGCCGGATTCCGCCATGGTGGATGGCGGAATTACCGCCCCATTCCAAGGTGAGTGGGACGGTAATTCCCCATTCACCATTTGCCCTTCCCCATTCCCATTTTTGCCCCATAGGGCATAATGGGGATGGGGAAGGTGCTAATTACGGCACCGTAAATTAGGGTGCCGTAATTAGCACCAAGGTCGCTTAGCGCCTTGGATTTTAACGCCTGAAAAAAGCAGGCGTTAAAGTATGAATCAGGCGTTAAGGGTTAAGGGCGCCAACAGCGCCGGTAAACCCTTAACGCCTGACTTGTAATGAGGGCCTTAGTCTCTTAGTCTTAGTCATGGTGCAAATAGCTTAGTCTCTTAGACTTCCCAAAGGATTAAATACCTTCTCTTGGTGAAACTACTGTTTACAAGAGCAATGAAGTGAAATTGACCATCTTTACATTTTGTAACTTTTGATACCCAGCACACACTATCTTACAATAGGTTACTGGAGAGGTTACTTAGTGTCACCTGTGTCTAGTTCCTCATTTTTATGTTATCCATTCTGCAATTAATGGCTGGTGGCAGTGGTTTACTTTTTTCTACCACTGTGTGTTTCTACCGCGGGCTGCAATTGCAGCTGCAGTAAAGCACCCATGGTTGCCCATATTGTCAAAATGGCCCTGGTCTTCTTTTTTCACCATTTCCTGTTGGATAGTGCCTTCTTGAGATTTACTCTGCGAGCCAAACCAGGTTTGGTCCCCTTGTTCATTTTGTCTCCGGTGGGATTCACTGGCGAAGCCCGCCTCTGGCTCCAGTGTGTCTGGCAGGTCAGGAAGTGAGGGAGGTGCCCGAAACACCCTGTGTTTTGTCTCCTGGTTACAGGAATGCACCCAAGAATGATTGGCTGGAGGGCTGTCCTTGGAGGACAGCCACCCTGCTGTGTGATTAACAGCTAGGCTGCAAATTAATGGGATAAACCTGCATTAAAGGCAAGGCGTTTTGCTTGGAAGGCAGAGCCATCCACTAGACAAAGGAATCCAAAGAAGAACTCGGAAGAGACACCTGCTGCAACTCCTGGACCATTTGTTTGTCCGGTGAAGCCATGTTGCAGTGCTGAAGCTCTGAATTCGCCTCGACTAGAGAAGACCTGCAAAGGGCGACTTCTCCCCTTGGGTTGGTGGCACCAATCAACCTCAAGACAAGCTCATCTGTAAATCCTCTCTGAGCTGTCAGTACTTCCACTGCTGCTGCAGGAACCGATTGCCTGGGAGAGGAACACCAGAATCGAGTGAGTGTCTTTAAGTCAGACCCAAGCTCCAGGTGAATCCTCTGGACTCCCATGAAGCAGGACTGACCAAGCCTGAGCCACCTCAACAGAGTTCTGGACCCCCGATTCAAGGAAAGCCCATTAAGGTATTCGAGAACCGCAGTGGTACTATTTGCGAGAGTCGCGAGGAGCCAAAACCTCAAAGTGCAGCTGATCTGAAGTTTGCCCATTGCTGCCGCTGACCTTCCATTCATAGTTCAGGAGTCCCAAGACCTCCTCCCTCTTGTCCCCATGACTGAGGCCCAGGAACAACAGGATCGATCTGCAGACATACACAGGAACACAAGCCAGCTGGAAGCAGTTTTCTTCTAACCAAAGGTACTGTAAAACTAAGAGGACTTACCTCTTGTTGAGTAGCCGTGCTAGCTCTCAGTTGAGTCTTGCCTTCATTGTATTTGCAGAGTTGCTTGCAGTTTTGCCCCATCACAAGCCTCCCAGCTTGTGGCCCTACAGTGATTTTATTTTGATAAACACATTTCTAAAACATTGTGCAAGAGGTTTTACCTACCTGCAATAAATGCCTCACCTCACTTAGACTTTTGGTCAAATAACATTGGCTGTCCTGGCTCCCTGAAAGACACTTCTTACCTCTAACTTTGTACTTTGGCTTTCCTCCAGGAAAGGGTTAATTTACCTTCCATTGGAGGGTTCAAAAAGTACTTACATTCTTAAGAATATATGTTAACCATTGTTTTATTCCCTTATCTTCTCCTTACTTAACACAGCCACAGTACTGCTCTAAATGTACCAGTGATATATTAACTTCCACAGTGTCCTAGGTATTTAAGGTTTTTTCTGGCTTTCAGAAGATATCTGTTGGCATGTGACCTCTCCAGTACTCACTGGCACCTGCTGGGTGGCTTCCCTGGCTGGTGCCCAACTTGAGTGTCTACCATGGCCACTTGCAGTTTCCTGGATATGGTTGGTATATGGCAGTGACAGTCAGCACTGGCTGTGGTGGCTGTGTGCATGTTCTTGGCATCTTTTGGGTCCAGATGTATCTCTCTTGCTTTTCTTCGGGCGTTGTGCTAGATGATTCCTGCAATGTAATTTTGTTGTTCATATTTATTTGTCTTTTATATAGAGCCTTATGCCAAGGCACTGTACAGAAACCAGTTTATGGTACAATAAAGTGAAAATAATGATACAATAGACTATATTAAAAGACTGCAGTGAAAGCCTTAAAATACAATTAGGACTGAAGTAAGAAATGTTTCAGAGCAACATGAACGGTGGGATAAGTGTGAATAGATTGTAATGAGAGAGGGAAACCATTCCAACCGAGAGGAGCGAGGAAGGAGAAAGAGCAGAACCTTGAAGATGCACATGGGGACAGGGCACAGTTAGAGGAAAGTGAGACTTGGAGCAAAAAGCACAAGAAGGAACAGAGAAGGAGACAAGAGATGAGAGATAGATGGGGGCGTGAACGTAGAGGGACTTGAATATAATGCAAAGGAATTTGAATTTCAGTTGAGAATGACAAGGTAGCCATTGTAGAGAGGCCAAAGAGGTAGAAACAGAGTTTTGAATAGTTAAAGAATACAATAGAAGAATAGAGGAATTCAAAAACAGACATTAAAGGAGCTAAGCGAGAAACATGAAGACCAAAGAGAAGTACAGAGCAGTAGACTAGTCATGAGAAAATTAAAGAGGAGATTAAAAGCTTAATGACACTAAAGGTTAGGAGAGGCCTAACTTTTGAATGTTAAAGAGGTGGAATTGACAGGAGCGGGATGTGATAGGGAAAATAATGAATAGTGTCAAGATGAAGGCAGAGATTATGGGAAGTGAGAGAAATAGGAAGATGAGACAGTGAAAACAGAAGAAAGGGAGGAGGAACAGCCAAAGGAATCATGTTAGCTGGGAAAAAGAGAACTTCAGTTTTTGAAGGACTGAGGATAAGAAAGTGATCAAACATCCAAGTTTTGATAGCATAGAGACAAGCTGCAAGATTTGTATGAATAGTAGATGAGAAGGAAGAAAAAGATAGAAACAAACAGCTGTGTGTCATCAGCATAAAAATGATGAGACAACCCGAAAGAAGAGATAATGTTAGCCAACAGAGAAGTGCAAAGAAAAAAGAAAAATGGGCCGAGAACGGACCCTTGTGCTACACTGTGCAAGAGAGGAAAGGGATCATCTTCCATAATGCTTGCTAGTTCAGACAAGAAGTCAGAGTTGCCATTCATTCCTGACCATTTGTGTAGATCATGCATCACTGTGTCACCCAATACCTTTGTTTCCCACAAATGGTATGGGTGTTGCAGCATGTAATGTGTTGCGATATGTGGACCCATCTTGTGGTATGTGTCTGCATGGACAAGTACAGGCAGGTTTTTCACCTTGTCCATATTGTGTGCATGTGTGTGTTTGTGTGTGTATGTTTCTGTATACATACAATGTATAACCACAATAGTCAATTTAACTGCTGGAGTCGGTGGAGCCTACAAATATTCCATGTACACTCCATTTCTTCTCAATGTCACTTGGCCTAGTCAGATCACTGTTTTATTCTCCCCTGTTCCCCTCCCTTGCCTTGTCACGCTCTGAAACACTTGTGTACAAGCGCGATAGAAAGAGAATATCAATGTCAATGTACGGATTCAGAAAGAACATACTCGCACTTAGCACTTAAGGGTGTTAGAACTATAATGGTGGTCTCCATGTCCCTCTTCTCTCTGTCAGTGGATGAATTGGCCTTGGATCCTAATTCACCACATTTCTTCTCTTCACCAGCAGCAGTACACATTCTGAGTTCATGACGCAAGGGGCACAGGTACTTACCATGAAGTCCGGCTAATGATTTGTGTTCTCTCTCTGCACCAACCTGCCCCCGTTCTGGCTCTCTTGGAACATGCCTAGTATTTCGCTGATGCTGGCAGATTTGGTGGTGTGGCCCTGTGATGTGCTAGCACAATGTTTCCACAAGCATACACTCCAATACCAGAAGTGGTACAATGTTACTACGGGAGGCATGCACTCTGGTGATGGACGTTTTACAATGTCATTTCAACTGGCCCAGGAAGGGATGGTGTAGGCATGTGTGCGAGTGTAAACGTGTCTGCTGTTTTATTGCATATTGGCTTTCTGCCACTGTGGGGTACATTACTTTATACAGTGGTTTCTTAACATGCAGAGTAGAACAGTGGTGGGTTACTTTGGTGGTGGTCTGGCGCTCCAACTGGCACACCCTAAATGAGTCCTAAACTTTTTAGTCATCAACAACTTTATCACAAAATGCAATACAATATCAGATTTGTTTGCTGGCACATCTGGCATTGTCCTGAGCATGCAGGTGCTCTGGGGCCCGGGAATCTGCCGGCAGAATTAACTCGGGGCTGAGCCCCCCTCGGTCCGGAGAGAAGACGCTCTGTATGGTTTGTCCTTTGTTTTGGACTCCATACTGTGTCTCTCTCTGACCCAGGTAAAAGCAGCAAAAATGTCCAACTAGGCCCTCCACTCTAGGCATCATATGGGTGGATAGTCCTGGAGGGGAGGGCTTAGGGGACACTGGAGGCTTCTGATGTGTTTCTTCCGGTTCACCCGTGCTTAAGGCAGGAGCAACAGGCACACGGGACACAACGCCAGCCAAAGCAGAGAGCAGCACGTTAGAAGCAGGTATTATTTTTTTCCTTTTCCGTTTCGTCCCTCCTTTTTCTTCTCCCGCTACTTTTTGTTTTCCCGCCCCCAGACACAATTCTTTTATTTGTACTTGTACATCCGTGCACCTCTTATCTCTGAAAACTCTATCTCTATTTCATTCTGGATTGCATTTATGCCTTGTGACTACTTCTAATAGGCCACCTGGTGAGGATGCCACTTTCCCTGTGCTGAACATACAAGTGATTACACCTTGATTGTGCCAGTACATTTCTGTGCCTTGGCCCGTTCTGTTGCTGATGCCATTCGTTTTGGAACTACCTCCCGTCCATGAACCCATAAGGAGCATGGGCACCAAAATTGCCTGGTGGAAAGCAACTTGCAAGTGTGCCTAGGTGTGCCACACAGTGCAGCGGAACATAACTGTTGGTGTATCCCACACTCCCAGGAGTGTTGAAGGGGGAAAAGAGCAGAGCAGGGGTGAGACTGGGCTGGTTAATCACAATCACATAATGCTGTGGGTAGAAGGTTGTGAATTGAAGGAGGGCTATGATGCAGGTGGATTGACTGTGGAAAGGAAGCTGGGCATGCTTTATTGCATCTGAATAGGACTTCTACCCCCTGTTTCTTGAAGTGTCGGTAAAAGATGCCTTGATGTCTAATGTGTAAGTTGGTGAGAGAGGCGTTGTGATACATGTAGCTATGTTGTTTTTGGGGCGTGGAAGCGGTGGGCTGTAAAGTCAATTGTATGGACTCTGTAAATGATTGTGAGATCGTCAAGACCTGGAAAAAAAAAGATGGTCCTGGACGCCGGAAAGACTCTTCACAAAAACAAGAAGATAGCCACAAGTGTACACGACGGGAGTCAAGGAAGAATCCGGTAACCCTCACCAGATCGCAAACAAACTTAAAATGGGGTCGTGGAACACAAGAGGATTCGTTCACTTGACACTCAACTCAGATGTACAACTGGGGACCTTCGACCTTCTTTGTTTACAGGAGACTTGGCTCCTCAGGAAGCCAACAATAGATGGCTTCGAAATCGACTTCTCCCCAGCCACACAAGGAGCGTTGGGCAGGCCCTCCTCAGGCCTCTTGACAGCAGTCAGAATCTGCAGTGGCTTACAACTCAAACAAACAATACTATCTAATAAGTCAATTCTGGCTTCCTTGGTATCAGAACAGAAACCCGGAGAATGGGAGAATAGGAACAAACCAACATCGTACCTAGTGATAAACACATACTGGAATCCAAAAGTTGTGAAAGAAACAGCCCTTCTTGAAATCATCGGCCAAACGATAGAGACATGCCTTAATACGATGACAATTGACCACATCATAGTATGCAGAGATTTAAATTTAACATTACCTAACATTGGCCTAACCACATCGAATTGCGATTCACACTCCGCATTGGCTCCTACCGTCTCTTCGACAACTCGAGAATCTGACCTGAGAGGCAAAGGATGGGAACTGCTCATGGACGCACTAGATCTCCATAACCTCCATTATCTGATCTCGACCACACTAAATCACACTCCAACTTGGGAACAAGGCTCACGTAATGCCTTTCTGGATCACATATATGTATCCAGAAACTTGCTCGCAATGATATCTGCATACGAAATTATAAGAACTCAAAACAGTGATCACAACCTCCTGACGGCCTCATGGTCAGCCCCAGAAAGGAAATCGGAGGCAAACCGACAGGAAATGATTACCTCAATTCTTACTAATGGTGCAGGGACCAGACTAAGACTCTCTGATGAAGCAATAAGAACCATGACAAGGACCTTCGAAAGAACTATTGCAGTGCCAGGGGAAGCAAATCCACCTGACTATTATCCCCTGTTGATCCCATACCAACAACAAAGGAAAGCTCAATCTTCAGTAAAAAAGCCAAATCATATATACAATAAGCTACTGGTGGAGAAAAGAAGGGAAATGAGAAGAATTTTACGCAAAGCGAAATCTTGCCCCTCAAAACAAACAGAGGAGGCAGCAATATCTGCGAAAAAGTCTTACAAAAACTGGCTTAAATCGCACCGTGCCATTTTGTACCAGAAAGACTCTGAGACTATGCTAAAGACCCTAAGTGGGAAACAATCTAAAACTTTCTGGGCCTTGATCAACCCGAAAGGAAATAACTCAAATGAGGCCCTAGCTAACTCAATTGGAGAGAATCACTGGAGATCATTCTTCTCGGACATGTTCGCCTCACCAAAGGGCAACACCCAAGAAACAATAAGGCCCCAAAAAAATCGATGGGACATTGAAAAGGATGAAAAGGAAATCTGCGAAAAAATAAGGAAACTGAACAACTCAAGGGCACCTGGACCCGACGGAATCTCTAACATGGATCTCAAAACGAACACCGAAGTATGGGGCGGACTCATAGCCCGAATATTCCAACAATGCGCGGACACCCAATCCATCCCGAAATCTTGGAAATCAGCAAACGTGGTCCCAATTTTCAAGAAAGGCGATAAAGGCAACCCAGCAAATTACCGCCCAATAGCCTTACTGGACACCATTGGGAAATTGTTTGGAGCCTTTCTTCTAGACAAATTTAAGAACTGGGCAGCCACTTCCGAATTACATGATGACTTTCAGACAGGATTTGTAAAAAATATCGGAACACTGGCTAACATAATGTTACTCAGTGTATTGAAAGCCAAGGTGCTAGAGGGACGACCAAAGATACACCTGGCGTTCATAGACCTCTCTCACGCATTCGACACGGTGAATAGAGAGTGCCTATGGACTAAACTGAGGACAGGGAACTGCCCGACATCAATCCTGAACCCAATCATGGAGCTGTACTCTGGAACATCCATGAGGGTCAGACTCAATGGAAAAGGACAACTTTCAGAGGAGATCAACAATTACAGAGGCGTGAAACAAGGTTGCCCACTGGCCCCCGCACTGTACAACGCATTCATTGGAGACTACCAACACTGGGACCCCACCATTAGAACATTTCCGCCTAGAATTGGAGATGAAAGGTTGGCAGACTACTCTATGCCGACGATATCTTATTACTGGATCAAACCGCCATAGGGCTACAACGCAAACTTACTTCGCTCGCAGAATATCTTGAGACCAACGATCTGATTCTAAACTCATCAAAAACAAAAATAATGACTCTGGAAAAACCCACTACACAAAAAGAAAAATCTAAATGGTTCTTGGCTGGAGGGAAACTGGAGAAAGTAAAATCATTCCGATACCTGGGAGTCACGATAAGCGCAAATCGCTTTGAAACCCCCACGCAGGAATCCTTGATTGCCAAGACCAAAATTATGATAACACAAGCTCGACTCATGGACAAAAAATACGGAAAATTCTCACTGAAACCAGTGCTGAACTTCTACACAGCGAAAGCGGTACCCGCTATTACCTATGGTGCAGAAGCGATGCCCATGATTCCAGAACGGACCTGGCAGAAGCTAGAAGGCTTATTTTGGAGGAAAATTCTAATGCTCCCAAATTCTACTCCGATGGCATCTATTCGCAGAGAAATCAACGTCATCTCTTTAAAAGGAAGAGTCAAGCTAAACATCTTAATGCTGAACCGGAAAATTAGACTATCCTCTGTGAAGATCTTCAAGTTTATAAAGGAAGAACTCAAAACAGGAGAGAACAACATCCTAGCCTCTTGGGAGCAAAGAAATACAGAAACCCTCGAGGAAATTGGAAGCTCATGGGAAGAATTAGAAAGCAACCCCGCCAAAACAGTAAAAAAATTTAAACAAATGGACTGGATCAAAACGCTGGAAGAGGCCGCTAAATACAAACTGGCCGCGGACCTACCAGTCAATTACCAAAAACAAAATGAACCCATGAGCTATTTACTACAAGGTCCAAGTAAGCAAATTAGAAACACCTTTCTAAGGGCCAGGCTGAATCTCTTACACACGAAAGAAATCCTATTCATTAGAGGCTCTGCTGCTAATAACCTCTGCAGATTCTGCAACAAACCCGAAATAATAGAAACCTTGAGGCATCTGCTGCTGTCATGCCCGGGACTAGCGGCCAAAAGAATGATACATATGGGCCACTTATCCAAAAACAGCAGTTGCGGGGAGGAGGAATATTGGTGGAATACCCTGATGTCAGGTGGAAATGTAAAATCAGTAATCGCAGTCGGCCAGTTCTTCCAGAACATAAACCTGAAGAAAGAAGATCCAATCTGACAAGTACATTTTCACATGTCTAGACACAGAAGCGCAATAGATCAGAATTCCTTTGGGATCACAAACTCTCTGAACAACAAACTTTGTTAAAACTGTGAAAACAGTTGAATCAAATAAAATAAAATAAATTAAAAAAAATATTAGCTATAAGTGAACTATGTTGTTTGACTGTACTATTCTTAAAGCACATATCACTATCTTTACAAGTTAATAAATATACATACATACTAAACAAACGTGATATAATTGTGTATGTGTTTCTATTTGAGCATAAAAGCCATGACAATACAAGTTGTTTACTGAAACTGTAGCGAAGATACTGATCACATCTAATGTTAATGAGAAACACACCAACTGGGTAAAAATCATAATATATCTATATACACAGAAGGTGGACCCAAAACAGTATTGCTGTGCAATAGTAAGTCTGCCCAGTTCTCATGGGTGGTAGTGGTACACTGCACTAGGGTGCAATGACCAACTTCCAGATGGGCCTTCTGGTATAGGAATACAGTGCAAAAACCTGCCATAGTTTTAGGCGGACATTTGGAACAACTTTGGGGTGATGGTCATGCTGCGGGATGAAGGGTATGACGTAGATCATGACAAAGCACTGTTGTTCTTTTTGGTGTTGGTGGTGGTACTCCACCTTGCAGCTGTACCTTCTTTTTAGCGAGCATTTCGTTCTCCCATCCTAGTTGTGTTGCTCTGCCTTTCGAGGGCTACTAAAAACCTGAATGATTATAGAGGGATGGAGTAGGGGCAGTGATGGCTTACTGGAATGAAACTGTAAGGCTTAAATCTCCTTATTACTTGACTTTAGTATCTGCAATAGATGCTAGACAATGTGTCCACTGTTCCGCACCCTCCTGCCCCCTTGGCGAATATGTGCAAATACGGTCATATAATTTCTGGTGATGTCACTTCCTATAGTTAGGGAGAATTCTCATTAATGTGCTAATTCCCTTCACCTTAGAGACCCCCAGCAACTTTGCTGGATTTTGAGGACTTGATTCTTTTATCTGTGAAGAGTGTGAGCCTTTTTTTCCCACTCTTTCATGTGTTTTGATGTGTGCTTTACGTGTTCTTTGAATATGGTGTTTTAGATAACTCCATAGGCATCATCTTTTCATGTGTGTTACACACCACCTTCAGTGCAGTGACAGAGTGATGTCTTTTGAGACTTCCCAAAGGTTTAAATACCTTCTCTGGGATAAACTACTGTTTCCCAGAGAATGTAAAGTGAAATTGACTTTACTAGTCTTTCCAAATTCATAGACCGAGCACACGCCATCTTACAATGAAGTGCTGGAGGGTTTACTTACTATCCCATGTGTCTAAATACTCATGTAGCAGTCAACTGCTACCCTTTCCTATTGAAAAGGCTGGTGGCAGTGATTTTCCAACAAACTACCATGATTTTCCCCAACCGCTATCACCGGTAGCTAAAACTCATGGGAGCCATGTTTTTCAAGATGGTGCCTTAAACCCCTTTGTTTAAACAGGTCCTGGTCTTCTTTTTCTGCCGTTTCTTTATGGAAAGGTCCTTCTAGAGTTTGTCTCTGCATGCCAAACCAGGTTTGGTCCCTTTGTTCGTGTGCCTTTGGCCGGCTTCGGAGTGAAGACCGCCTCTTGCGTCTGAGTATCTGTGTTGGGCAGGAAGTGAGGGATGTGCCTGAAACTCCCTGTGCTTAGTCTTCTAGGAGACCCAAATGCACTCTGGCATGAATGGCTGGCTGACTGTCCGGCAAGGACAGCCACCCTGCTGGGTGAGTGACAGCTAGGCTGGAATGAATGGGAGAAAACTGTTTGAAAGGTGAGTCTCCTGAACTTGAACATGGTTGTAGCCCAGAGTCTTCTAAGTCTTCCAGTCCTAAGAGGCCTCACATGCCTAAAGAAGCTGTGACTATGTATGAGGTGAGACTTGATATTTTGGATTGGTTGGCTGCTTTTGAATATAACTATGGGATTCAGGGTTTCACAGGGAATCAGTTAATTCCTTGGCTTTTGTCTAGGCTCCCCCAGGTTGCAACTGATGCTGTAATCGAGGTGGGGGAACTTGAAAGATTGGAGTATTAAAATGTCAAGCTAGCTTTGATAGATAGATTTGGGAAAACTCCTTCCCAGTACCTTAAGAGGTTTAGGACCCTCAAAAAGCATGATGGTACCCCTTGGGCTACCTGGATGTGTGAATGTTTGAAAAATGTAGATGGTTTGGTAAAGGGTTACAGAGTTAACACTTTGGAAGGAATGAGAAATCGGTTTTTATTGGAAACTATTTTTGATGCCTGCTCTCCTGAGCTGAGACAGTACTTGGCTGACTCTAAGGAACTTTATCCCAAAAAGTTGGCAAGAGCAGCTGACTCATGGGTATCCAACAGGGCCACTCATAAGGATTCTGGGGCCACCCACAAAAAGGATGAGGGGAAGCAGCACAAAGATGAGAATAAAGATAAATTTAATCCCAACCAACCCGGAGAGGCCCCCAAACCACATAAGGGTAGATCCCATGAGAAACTTGGTAGGTCTAGTGAATCCTCTGGGGCACAACCAGAGGAAAGTCAGCAGAAACCCCCATTCTATAGAGGATTTGGTAAATGCTCTGTCTGTGGGTCTGTAGACCATCTGAAAGCAGATCCCACATGCAAAGGTACACCTGCATGGGTCAGCACTGCCTCCTTAGCCTTCATCCCTGAGGGAGAAGTACAAATGGCTAGTGCCGACTTTCACTTATTGGCTGAAGAACCCTTGGGGTTTCAATCCACTGTATCCTTAGAGTCCATGGGTCTGAGTAAGAAACCGAATATGGATGTGTATGACTCCATTCCAGAAAACTCTAGAGGGTATTATATGGAAAGTGTTCTTGTGAATGGCCAGGACACTCCTGCCAAGAGAGACACTGGTGCCAGCAGAAGTTGTGGATGAAAGCTTTTTCAAGCCTGAGGATGTTGCTAAGGCACCCAAAGTTCCCACTAGATTTGCTGGAGGCCCTATCCAATTGGTTCCAATGCTACCACCTCTCATTCAGTGTAACAATATGACAGTGAGGATTCCTGTCAAAATTCAGAATGAGGTGCCTGGGAGAGTCCTGTTGGGGAATGATTTAAAAACTTTAGGAGTAGTGTCCAGTACCCCAGGCCTCCCAGTGAGAGGAAACAGAACCAAACCAAATTGGCTAGAGAGGCAACCTTAAGGGACCACTCCGCGCCTGTGGGAACCTCTACAGAGACCCCCTTGTAAGCCCTTCTGTTAGTAAGTTGACCTCTAACAAAGGCAAATCTGAGGATAGAATAATAGGGAAATGGGAGCCCCAACCAAGCTCCATCATTGCCCATCCAGTTGTACGTTCTCTGACCCCCCCCTTCTTCTGAAGAAGAAGTGGATAGACAAATTGGACCCCTCTCTGGGCCTGTGAGAACTGGCAATTCTCAAAGCTGGTGGAAACCCAGGAAAAATAGGTCTAAAGCTAAACACCCTAATACTATTGGATCGTCTACTGAAGACTCCAGTATAAATCCTACTGTTAGGACGGAAACTTCTAAAACAGGTAAAACCAGATCTCAGAGGAAGAGGAAGCATGTACCTTGCTTGACCACAGCCCCTCCTACCAAGATACCTGAGAACCAACCTTCTCTTGTGAGAGAGGTGGTGATGAACCATGGGGCCCCTCTAGAACTAAGGGATTCCTTCCCAAGGACCCCTTGAAAAAGCCTATTGCAGGTTCAGAGGTTGTTACAACTGCTGAGAGACTGTTAGATCCGAACCTTATACCTTAAATAAGAAATATGTACTAAAAAAGGTTTGTAGGTCATATAGCTTGCAAATGACAACACCTGAAACACCTGATAATAAGTGCCATAGCAAGGGATACAAAAGGTTGCTGGTGTACTCAGCAGGCCATTTAACTGACTTGCAACAGGAGATCCATCCTGGTGGGGATTAGATCCTCCTATTCCTTAGTCTGGGGGGGACGAGTGTTAGGGAGAATTCTCAAAATGTGCTAATTCCTCTCTACCTTAGAGACCCCCCGCTCTTTTGCTGGTCTTTGGGACTGTGAACTTCTTAATTCTGTTTGTTTTCTGTGTTTATTTCTTTCAGTTATGGAGTTTGAGATAACTCCATAGGCATCATCTTTTCATGTGTGTTACACAGCACCTTCAGTGCAGTGACACAGGGATGTCTTTTGAGACTTCCCAAAGGTTTAAATAACTTCTCTGGGATAAAACTACTGTTTCCCAGAGAATATAAAGTGACATTGACTTTACTAGTCTTTCCAATTCATAGACCCAGCACACACCATCTTACAAAGGAGTGCTGGAGGGTTTACCTAATATCCCCTGTGTCTAAATACTCATGTAGCACTCAAATGCTACCATTTCCTACTGAAAAGGCTGGTGGCTGTGGTTTTACAGCAAACTACCATATTTTTCCCGAATGCGAACACTGGTAGCTTAAAATCACAGGAGCCATGTTTTTCAAGATGGTGCCTTAAGCCCCTTTGTTTAAACAGGTCCCGGTCTTGTTTTTTCATTGTTTCTTTTTACAAAGGTCCTTCTAGAGTATGTCTCTGTGCACCAAACCAGGTTTGGTCCTTTTGTTCATGTGCCTTTGGCGGGCTTCAGGAGTGAAGACCGCCTCTGGCATCTGAATGACTGGGGTGGGCAGGAAGTTTGTGAGGTGCCCAAAACTCCCTGTGCTTAGTCTCCTAGGAGACCCAAATGCACTCTGGCGTGATTGGCTGGCTGACTGTCCAGCAAGGACAGCCACCCTGCTGGGTGAGTGACAGCTAGGCTGGAATGAATGGGAGAAAACTGTTTAAAAGGCGAGTCTCCTGGACTGGCAGGCAGAATCGACCACTGGAATGAAAGAACCGAAGACGAGCTGGAAGAAGACGGCTGCTGCAACTCTTGGACCCTTGGTTTGCCCGATGTAGCCCAGCTGCAGGTCCGAATTGCCAAAGCTCCTTTCGACAGAGAAGCTCCTTTAAGGACTTGAACCTCCTTTGAGTTGGTGGGACCAATCAACTTTTAAGACAACTGGATACCCTTCTCAAGGCTGGTTAGGATTAACCAGGGAGAGGGACACAAGCTTGTGTTCTTGAATCTACAGCTACTGAAAACTGAAGTGACTCCATCTTGTTTGCTTTCTTCAATGATCCCGTGCAGTGCAGGAGTCCCCCGACGTCCTCCATCTTGTCCCCACGACTGAGGCTCAAGCACAGGGAGACCTGCAGGAACTGCCCGGAAACCACAACTTCAGCAGCATTTGTTTCTTCAAAATAAGGTACTGTGCCCATTCGATAGAGAAAACCTTGCTCTTGCATCAAAAGTTTGTGGAACTTTCCCAACTTGCAGGCCTAATCAGCTTGTGACCCGACATATGATTCTTTTTTGCCAAAACTACTTCTAAGAACTTTTGCAAAGACTTTACCGTTTGATACTAGAACTGCTCTTTCCTATCCAGAACACTAGCCCATTGGCTTTGGCCTGGCCTATCGACTTGAATTGAACTATTCTGGTGCACTGAAACCATTTGCACTGTCTACCAAGTATATGTAATCTATTCTGCTACTTTATGCCTTTTTACTCCTTTTGAAAGTTACTGAAGTGCCATTTTGCTCCCACGTCAGGGGAGCCTAACTTGTTCAGAAATGTATAGGTTTAGTACTGAAGTATATCTGTGTATATTATTAAGTTGCACTAGTGAATGTTTCATGAATGATTGTGTAAATAAATTAATATGGGTTTTACCAAGAAACCTTGAGTATAAGTGCCTACTTGAACCACTGTGATAGTAAGTCCTCTGTGTAATATCTTGTACTGCTTACATTCCCTCTTGAGATAAGCCCTGCTCAGCCCTGCTACCACTAAACTTTGTAGTACAGACTTATACCAAAGGTTGTTTTTTGCTTACACCTGTAGCCCTATTTGTCTGTTACTCTCGGAGCATACTGCATGCAATTCTGTCTAACATCTATATTCGGGCACCCCCCGGGAAATTCATAAGTTGGCTCCCCTGGTCATGAGTCATAATGACGTACCAAGGGGTTGTGGTTTGAAACACATTAACAGAATCCAGATTCTTGGGGAATTTTGCTTTCTCATTCACTCATAACAGGAAACATAGCATGCTAAACCAGCATGATAAGTAAATGCACTATGCAACACTAGAAAAGTGTGTGAGAAAATTCGAGTGTACCACCTGTATTACAGAAAGGTCATGCCAGCATAAGATATTTTTTGTGCCTGTGCAGAGCAATTGCACCAGTACCAATATGGGGCAAGAAAACAGTAATATTGCACCGGTGCAAGTGAAACATTGGCCTGTATTAGCACGGGAAAACGTTATAGAGCACCAATCTGTGCTTTAATTGCAGTTTTGCTGCTGGGCAACATCTTTCTGTATTAGCACTAGGGCAACAGTTGTCCTGTAGCAAACATGCATTGAAAGCATATGTGTGTGCCTTAGGGCAAACGTTGCCCTAGTATGCTGTGTAACATCGCACTACCACCAATGCAAGATTTGCCTAATCTATCACATATATAATTTTTGGCATTTTTTCACTTGCACAAAAACTGCATAAAGTTGGCACAACCCGTCTGTTACACGAGAACCGCTTTCTTAAAGGTGTATTTGGATGATGACTCGTCATCAAAGTGTTTAAGTACAGACATTCCCCATTTGCCTGATAATGATGTACAGAAGTTATGTTTTCCAATTTCATAACTAGTGCAAAACAGCTCTCTAATTAGTATTTTAACTGGTGATGTGACACCAGGCAAAAGCGCTGGAACATTTTGATGTGCTCGGAAATAGAGATTAATTATATTTCCTCTAAGATCTGAATCACAACGTGTAGAGGGGGTAGCCGAATGATTGATGCAATCAAGCTTTTCCACAATAATGGTGTTTTTAATCAGATTTGAGTTGCTAAAAATGGCAGAAGTGTAATTAAAATGCAGAGTACTCGCCTGCCGTGACACTCAAGCATCCTTGCGATTAAGTCTACTCCAGCAACCGAACCGAAGAATTTCATTTGGATGCGTAATTATTTTGGAAGGCAGAATGTGTTTCTTCGTAGCATTGGGAGGGGGAAGCTGCTCGGCATGATGCTCTCTTGGGACAGAATTCTGGCACTAGCATAGACATGAAGTCACCTCTACAATGGGACCTTCAAACTCCCCGCTGTTTTGGAGACAGTCAAAACAAGCAGTGTCAAAGCCAAATGGAATTGGCTATCATATCTCTTAAATCGACATAAAATGTGACAATACTGATTTAAACCCTTCCTCCCTCCCTCCCTCCCTCGCTCCCACCCTTCCTTCCTTCCTTCCTTCCTTCCTTCCTTCCTTCCTTCCTTCCTTCCTTCCTTCCTTCCTTCCTTCCTTCCTTCCTTCCTTCCTTCCTTCCTTCCTTCCTTCCTTCCTTCCTTCCTTCCTTCCTTCCTTCCTTCCTTCCTTCCTTCCTTCCTTCCTTCCTTCCTTCCTGGTTCATGGCTTCTCACATTTGGAACAATGGTACATTTCCAATTATGGACACAGCCAATGTTTTTATATTTAGCCCGCACCATCGATTTAGGAAATTAAGGGGGTAATTCATAGAATTCAGCGCACAAGTGGCGCACGCGGCTGGCGCACAGTGTGCACGTGCGAATCCCTGCGCCAGCCGCGTGCGCCAAAACCCATTTCCGCGCACAGCGTATTCATGGATTCCAGCCACCAAAAACCAGCCGTGGCGCACAGTGGCGCAGCGACCTTGCAGCAGCGCCAGTTACGCCCCCAAGAACGCCTTCCGCGCAGGGAAAAGCCATCAAAATCCCCAATCCAGCGCAAAGGGCTGCGCTAACCCTGTACCAGCACGGCAAGCGGGCTATGTGTATTTCAGGGGTTCACGTGAAGTTTCTCACGTGATCGGGCCTGGGGGAACGTGCTACGTGTATTTCAGGGGTTCGCGTGAACTTTTTCACGCGATCGGGCCTGGGGGAGCGGGCTATGTGTATTTCAGGGGTTCGCGTGAACTTTTTCACGCGATCGGGCCTGGGGGAGCGTGCTACGTGTATTTCAGGGGTTCGCGTGAACTTTTTCACGCGATCGGGCCTGGGGGAGCGGGCTACGTGTATTTCAGGGGTTCGCGTGAAGTTTCTCACGCGATCGGGCCTGGGGGAGCGGGCTACGTGTATTTCAGGGGTTCGCGTGAACTTTCTCATGCGATCGGGCCTGGGGGAGCGGGGTACGTGTATTTCAGGGGTTCGCGTGAAGTTTCTCACGCGATCGGGCCTGGGGGAGCGGGGTACCACTCACCGTCTGCCTTGCGTGTAGAAGAACGCGTAGCCAACACCCGCTGTGAAGTAATAGCGCGTGAACCCCAACGGATGGAAAACACACGCACCGCACGAAAAGCACGTACAGAACATAAATGACGCGGGATCACCAAGCCCTGCCAGGGCAACGCCTGTGCGCAAAACGTCACAGACGCGCTTACACTGCAAGGGCCTTTATAGGTATGTATGACTTTTGGAAGGATAGTTAAAACAGAAAGTCAGAGGTTAGAAGAGTCTTTCAGAGAGCCAGGACAGCCAATGTCACTTGAGCAAAGTCTAGGGGAGATGAAACACTTCTTGAAGGTAGGTAAAAAGTTGTGTACAATGTTTTAGAGATCTTTGTAGAACATGAAATCTCTGCTTTGTCACAAGCTGAGAGGCCTGTGATGGGCAAAGCTGAAAGCAACTCTGCAAAAGGCAACAAATGCAGGTCCCAACTGAGAGCAAGCTAGTTACACAGTCAAGTAACCCTTAGTTTACAGTACCTTAGGTCTGAAGAAATTGGTTCCAGCTGGCTTCTGTTCCTGTTTTAGTATGGCAGATCCTGTTGTTGCTAGGTCTCAGTCATGGGGACAAGAGGGAGGATGTCTGGGGACTCCTGCACTACAGTTCAAAGGTCAGCAGCAGCAATGGGCAAAGGTCAGATCAGCAGAGTTTCACGGTTTCAGCTTCTCGCAAATAGCACCACCGCGGTTCTTGGAAACCTAGTGGACTTTCTTTGCTTCTGGGGTCCAGCACTCTTTTGAAGTGGCTCAGGCTTGGTCAGTCCTGCTTCGAGGGAGTCCAGAGGATCTTCCTGGAGCTTGGGTTCAGCTTAAAAATGATGCACGCGATTCTGGTGTTCCTCTCCCTGGCACTCGGTTCCTGCAGCAGCAATGGAAGTACAGCCAGCAACAAGAGGATTTCCAGATGAGTTTGTCTTTGGGTTGATTGGTCCCACCAACCCAAGGGGTGATATCGTCCTTTGCAGGGCTTCTCTAGTTGAGGCAAATTCGGAGCTTCAGCACTGCAGCAGGGCTTCATCAGGCAAACCAACGGTCCAGGAGTTGCAGCAAGCGTCTCTTCCAAGTTCTTCTTCGGATTCCTTCATGCAGTGCTCGACTCTGACATCCTTGCAAAAGACCTTGCCTTTTATGCGGGTATCTCCCATTCATTAGCAACCTAGCTGTCACTCACATAGCAGGGTGGCTATCCTGCAAGGGCAGCCAGCCAGCCAATCACTTTTGGGTGCATTCCTATAACCAAGGAGAATAAGTACAGGGAGTTTCGGGCACCTCCCTCACTTCCTGCCCTGCCAGATATGCTGGAGCTAGAGGCGGGCTTCAGCAGTGAACCCCACCAAAGACAATATGAACAAAGGGACCAAACCTGGTTTGGCGTGCAAAGTAAATCTCATGAAAGACCGTTCCAACAAGAAATTGTAAAAAAAGAAGACCGGGGCCATTTTGACAAAATGGGCACCAATGGGTGCTTTACTGCCGCTGCAATTGCAGCCTGCAGAAGAAACACACAATGGTAGGAAAAAGTAACCCACTGCCACCAGCCATTAATTGTAGAAAGGGTAAAAAAAAAGTTACATGAGAAAGTAGACAAAGGGCATATTAAGTAACCCCTCCAGCACTCTATGGAAGATAGTCTGTGCTGTGTCTACAAGTTACAAAAGGTAAGACAAGTCAGTTTCACTTTACTGCTCTTGGAAACAGTAGTATAACCAAGAGAAGATATTTAAACCTTTCGGAAATCTGAAGGACTTCCCTGTGCCACTGCACTGAAGTTGCCGGGTGTCACAACGTAAAACGATGATGTCTATGGAGTTTATCAGACTCCAAAACCAAAAGAAACACAGTGCTCAAATCAATGAAAAATACATGAAAGAGGGGAAAAAAGTATCACTCTCTCCAGGATAAAAATTAAAAGTCATAAAGTCCAGCAAAAGAGCTGCAGGTCTCTAAGGTAGAAGGGAATTAGCACATTTATGAGAATTCTGCCTAAAAACTGTATCTTCAATTTTTCCACAGGGTTACTAAGTTCATCAAGGAACATCCTTCCATTGAAGTAGTAAGAGTAAAATGCAGTCTGCTTTCAATGATAGATATATAATAAATATATAATAAGGCAAAAATGCTTTACATAGATCTCTGCATTTGATAAACTTTTATTATGGTAAATATGTAAAACATAGATATCTAAGAAGAGTAGATGTGAGTCCTGGAAAAGCCCTGGTGAAGGGAAACATACACTTGACCTCAGGTAGCTCTTCTCTAGTTGTTGTGTTGTGATCTGTGTGGTCATTCTTTTTGGTGTTGGTCCTCATTGATTGCTGGTTCAAGTTTGGGTCCCCTAATTGTTTCTATAGTTTGGGGCTTAACACAGGTGGGGGTTGAGAATGACAGTGGTTTCAGAGCACTTTAAGGGCAGAAGGCGGATCATGTGAGGCAGCCCTTCTGGAACAACACCCTATCAGATGCTAGAATCGTTACCAGGAGGATGGGATTCTCAAGGGCAAGTGTGAGACTTTGAGGCTGAGGAAAAAAAAAAGCTACAAGTGAGAAAAGGAACATCAGGACGTTGTTGGTCTACAACATCAGGAGGAGGAAGGTGTGTGGAGTCAGGATGACGTACAGGAGGCTAGCAAGGTTGTAGCCAGCAGAAGGAAGAAGAGGGCACGATTGTCCCAAAGCATGGGGCAGAGATGAGTACCAAATATGTTGGGTTAAACCCAGCGTTAGAATAGGAATCAGCATGAGGAGGAGCAGAACCAAAACAGGGTAGAGAGGTTATGACGAGTAGAAAGATCAAAGCCCTAAGAATAGGAGGTGAAAGGCCATTTTATCTTGCCTTATCTTGCCTGAGAAAACAGGGCAAGGGAAACCCAGGTGGAGCTGTCTTATGAACAAGAAAAAGCTCAATGTGCATGTACAGTTTATGGCAGAGAAACAGAGGAATCTACAGAGATTATGAGTAGAACCAAAGGCAATCAGATCCCAACATCAACCAAAGATAAGCAGTAGGACATTCAGAGACAGAACCTCAGAGAAAGTGAGTGACAGGATGGTAACATGAACCTTTGAGAACATCATAGAAGAGCCCTTGAACTTTTGGAACTGGTGAGAATGTATCTGATCACTAAATGTTTGGTTTTACCCATGAGACGAGTTCATTGGATACAATAAAACTTGCTTTGACTCAATATTATTCCTTGGATACAATACAACCTGTTTTGACTCACTATTGTGTTTAGCCTCTTTGTGGATCCCACTCAGCTATATAAACAGACAGTGTTTGATGTTGGATCAACAAAGTCTCTTTCAAAAGCCTTCCAAAGATGTCCATTCCATTCACTATGTGTGATCTGAACCACGAAGAAACACAAGTACCCACACAGGCTATTCTCGACTCAGTATGTATGAACTCATAAAGTGTCAACCGCATGGGCATTCTACCAAAGGAACAAGCAATATTTTCCACAGCCCTTGGAGTCATACTACCAGAAGGGACCTAATGTATGACCACACCCACATCCAGCTTAACAGTTAAATACAGTATAGATGTGTGGACAAGATTGATTGACAGAGGCTATTGTGCAGTGTTGAAGGTGATTTTGTTTAATCATATCTCGAGGGGGTATGTAGTCTAGAAGGGGCAGCCCATATCACAGTTGATTTGTGAAATGTTCCTTCCCACACAAGCAGAAGATGTCCAAGAGCTAGATAATGGAAAGGCTGAACCTGGGTTTTCTTATCTACCAAGAGATTCCCTAGTTACAGTGGTAAGAGCCTGCTCTGGGAAATTGATTAACAGCAGTCAAACTCATAAAGGTGCTCTTACCTCACACTGAGGGGACAAGGGTGCTCATTCAGAGCCCAAAGTCCCTGCATCCCAGAAAATGTATCCATCTTTTGAAAAGCAAAGGGCTCTGTTTTACATAGATATTCACACACCACTGTTTCTTTAGCTTGTGCAAGCCTCTGCAAAAGTGCACCAGCTATATGCAAATCAGTCTAGTACTGCCACCAATGGGAGCAGTAGAGCCCTAACTGATAGGCCACATACATCCTGTATGCTCTCCACTCCTATCTTTCAACAGAACACCAGGTATTGACTAAGGTACAAGACCATGTCCTCAGTCTTTTTCCTTTACACAGAGATCCGCCATCAAATTCTTAAATACTTCCTGGAGTGCCAATGTGCCAGAAGATGTCTGCACATGGCATGAACTAGTCTCCCCTCAATCATGACCTATTATTGACATTCCCTTAAATAGGATGGAAAAGATGAGGTAGGTCTCCTGAATCTGTCAAAAGCTGGTTATCTCTATATTTTAGTCCTGTTAGATTTGTAAGAGGATTCAACTCAACACTACAGCTAAGTCAATGCCTAGTCTGGGATACTGAATAGAAACCCTTATTAATATATCTTTATGTCCAGTTCATGCGTTCTGGATGACTACCCCTATATAACACCCCTCTCTTGGAATCCCCCTGACCCCACTGAGCCAAGAAGTAGTTCTGTTTTGCAAGTTTAAAGGTTTATTTGATAATTTAAACAATATATATATATATATCACACTTTATAATAAATTAATAATTGAATATCACACTTAATCTGAGCAGTAATCAATAATGGATAGTCTGGCACTAGCACCCTTGTGAATAGGAACGGAAGAATAAGGTGGTAGAGAATGCTTTATATAAGTTCAGATGGATGTAATGTTGAATGAAAAGGCAGTACAGAAAATACTCAATATGATTTAACCAAAACACTGTAATCACTTTTCTCTGGCAATCCACTCCCCCCTTTATGCAATGCAAGGAAATGGAAGGGAAGCAACACAGTTCTCAGAAATGCAATCAAATGTAATTCAGTTCACCCCAGCAAGCTTAGACTACAGAAGTTTGAAACACAGGCCCAAAATGCTTTTATATGTGATAGCAATATATTGGAAAATGTGCTAAAATGCTTTTATATGTGCTGGCAATGAAGTGAAAAATAGTCTAAAATGCTTTTAATTCCCTCTAGAGGTTCAGGGTGAGTGGTATCTAGTTAATATTAGTCCAGGCTCACTCTAGCAATGATTCAGGGATGGTTCTTAAGAGGCAAACGAAATTTAGTAGTTCAGGCAACAGCAGTTGTCTTTTTACAAGTAAAGAAATCGGGCCAAATCGCAAATCGCGGCAAAATTCGCGAGTGCGTTTTTCGCGATCGCGGCAAAAGTGTATGGAATAGGAATGCGGTTTTCGTTGAAAATCCAAGATTCCCAGCTTTCAGAGGAAAGTTACTGCAAGTCTCTAAGACAAACGGTCACGGAGATATGAGCGATATGGTAAAGGTCGTTTTTCAGATTTGAAATTTTAAAGTTCAAAGTGACAAGTGACAGCTAGCAACTAGAAATGACAGGTGACAGCTTTACAAAATGACAGGTGACAGTTAGGAGGCAGTTCTACTTAGATTAAAATAGATTGAATTATATTATTTTAACTAAGAGATTGGTTCTGCACAGTTCTGCTAGGTACTCACAATATATTTTTGAATTAGGCCTCGCCACGGATCTTGTCAGGTTTTGGACTGGACTCTGGTCTGGTCTCGGCACTTCACAGTGATCTGGGTCAGCTCTCTGGTTCTGCTAACAGTGGTCTGGGTCAGCTCTCTGGTTCTGCTAACAGTGGTCTGGGTCAGCTCTGCTCTGCTGGTCTAGCCTCTCTGGATTCTGGAGATTGATGGATTTGAAGTCTGCATCTCTGGATGTTGTATGGTCCGGCAGCATGCTCCGCAGCAAATGGAATTGAATGTCCCTATCTGTCCTGACTGTCTGCTTTTATGTATTTTGAAAATGGGTGGAAAGGCTAGCTTCCTAGGCCCTTCCCCTCTCCACTTGTCATTGGCCACTTCATCCTCTTCCCCTTGATTGGGGGAATGAAATGAAGTGTCATCATGATGAGGTCTGTTTATGATACAGAGAACCCACCCCTGTCAACTTTACACACAATCTATATTTTGACCCAAAAGACATATTTGCACAGGTACACATTTGTTTAAAATTACATGCACCCATCACATATCACAGGAGGTATACCCTGTCCAAATCTGCTCTTCCTGGGAGCTTGCATTCAGAAATGGCAACATTTGCACTTTTTGGTCAGGTTACCAATATCAGATTCTTACTCAAATTTACCCAAATGTGTGCAAGGCATGCAGGCATTAATTGATGAAGTATCAGACTTTTAACATGCATACATTTTAAGTAATACCCTCTTAACTGCTAGTTTGCCCCCAGATCATGCCACCGGTTCTAAAAACCTCTTAAAATGTGGGCAGAAAAATCACAAGAATTATGGTATCATTTAAATAATTATGACAAGTCCGTACTATGAGTTATTCATCTTTTTCTAAAACCATATTCTGGCTACAGGGGTGTGTCTTTTTAGGTCACATGGTACAGAAACCAGTCTTTGCACTTTCTTCAAGCTCAGCCTCTGTCTCCAGTTTCTCCCCCTCCCAGTTTCTGCCAAGCCAGCTTGCTCTCACATGCAGTGCTCCTCCCCTTTCCTTCCAGGAGGAAACCACATTTACGACTCCCATAATAAAACATTTGCCTGGGCCCTGGAAGGCCCATTGTTCAAGAGGAAGCCATTTATGGCCACTTCAATAAACCCTCTGCCTGGGTCCTATGTTTAGTCTCTAGCAGTCCCTTGATAATTCAATCAGAGAAGTGTCAGATCCCTTTTGGTGGGAACAGCAAAAGGCAGCTGGCCTGGGAACACAGCTGTAGTGCAAGTCTCATCTCCTGTCGGGGGTAGCTGGTGGGCAGAATTTAGTTCCTTAAGCCAGGCCCCAGCTAATGTCACTTTTAGTTACCCAGTTTTCTGCATTCAAATAAAACTAACCATTTTTACATATGCAGCTAGAATTCTGATTCTAAGTTTAAAACTATGACATTTAAACAATTGCAACCTATGTGACACTCAAAAGTAGGTCACTCATTTCTTTTAATCATTTAGATTTTTAGTGTCTTTCAGTCCAAATTTACTTAAACTGCTGAAATCCACAGCTCAGCCAGTCTTGTTATAAACCTTCAAGTCACTTCAGAATATAACTTTACATTGGATCCACCTCTCAGTAAGTCTTTCTTTGGCCTGCTTTGGGTTCATTTATTCAGTTTTACACAAAAAGAGAAAAAAGTCTGGTGTTGTTTTAAAACGCCGGCTTTCTGATAGTGGTGAGTACTGGTAATGCACCCATTTTTGGGATTTAAGAAAATGAATTCCCCACAATTCTAGGTTGCTTTTGGCAATCAGCATTGCCATTCCCAATGGTTTCAGGCTTCTGTGTGGGTAGTCCAATGGTGGTTTTAGGCAGTGCCCTTCTGTGCCCATAACATCGGCAAAATGGGTGGCAGCCTATTCTTCATGCACTTCCCTGGGCATTTTCTGGGAATCTCTGGCCATCATGATGTTTTCAATGCCAGTACTGCACAGTTTTGAGGTAGGGCTTGGATGCGTGGATAAAAACATCCCACAGATTATGGTAACAGTTACACTGAGGCCTTCTCTATAAAACTGAACATGTACAACACGTTCTGTACCCAGATGTATATGAGTGGGGTTCCCAAAGAAGTCCTGACTGACCAGCGTAAAACCGCATGACTGAATTAAAAATAAAATACATGTTGCAAGTGGGTATCCTCTAGCGCTATATCTATAACTTCCCAGACAGATGAATTGGAGGGATGTTCAGCCAAATGAGGAACTGCAATAAACTACTACCTTGGGCTTTACTCCCCAAGCTCCTGACAACATCTTCCCCTCATAAGTCTATTGGCTGAGATGAACTGAAACCAAAAATTGATGAATTAATCTGAAACACTGGCATTACTTTGGGCAACTTTCCACACCACCATTTTGCAGCCCATCTCAGGAGGCCCAAAAAGGCCAAAACATGTCTGGGGTTGCTTGTGTTTCCATGCAGAGGGGTCCTGGCCTAGCAGTTCAGGCAGGGCTGCTCCCATTTGTGGTAGTACCTGACTGATTTGACGTTGCATCAGGCATCGCAAGCAAGTTATATCTTTTGAAAGAAGAGAGTTTGCGGAGACCAGGATGAGGCTGGAGATGAGAGGTGGAGAGAAAAATCAGAGATTGCTCTAGAATCTCAGGAGGAGTCATTAGGTGGTGGACAATGGTGTAGAATGTATGGAGGAGGTTGGTGAAGAAAAAAAACAGGAGGAGGCTATACATCATGTGATGGATGGTGTTTGAAGTAGAACACCAAGAGTATATTGGACCAGACCATCATGAGGAGGTGGAAGTGAAATGTCAGAAGAAAGTCAATGAGGCGTAGAAGGTGTTATCTAGCAATAACAAGAAAGAAAGAGGTGGCTGACTTTGCACAAGGCAGGGTGTTTGGCTGAGACCCGAATTGAAGGTGATATAACCATTGTAGTAGGAGGAATGAGCATGTCCATGGTGTCTAGGAGGAACGGGGCCAGGGGAGGATTAGATAGGGAAATCAGAGCTCTTAGAGAGGGAGTCATAAGATACTCTTATCCCAGATGGCTCATAAGGTCCAGAACCTTTTGTTCTGCAGTTTCTCATGGACAAATAGCAGTATCTATTGGAACTACAAGGAGATGCCGATATCCAAACATTAACAGGAGTCGAGCATGAGGAATGGCAAAGGCAGTACCTCAAAGACTGTGAGTGATGGTGTATTGCCTCGAATCCTTAAGGACTTTATGGACCATAGATTTCTTGATGCTTTTTGCTTTCCTGCTACTGTGCTACATTCGACTAAGCAAAAAAAGGCGTTTTTTAATAACACTTGTAGTTGACTCAGCATTGTTTTTGGCATCTTTGAGGATCCCATTTTGCGCTATGTCAGGGGCCTCGTGTGAGCTGTTGCTATCAACAGTTGTTGTACTGCACAAGGCCTTCTACCTCTCTGAATGGGTCCACCAACATGTAAGGACTTTCCCAATTTATCATCAATTTCATTATGTGAAAGAACAGGAATGTTTTCACAGAAAAGGGCAGTGAAAGTCAGGTGTATCCATACGGTGGCCTTGATGTGTGATACAGTCAATTATAGAACTGTTGCTACAAATACAGCACTTGATATTCCAATGCAAGTTGTTGTCGAAAGGCCACTTAATAGCACTGTTACTGTGATTTGCTGGTGCCAGAGTTAAGTAAAAATAACAAAGGCATGATGGTTTTGTTAATTCACTGTACTTTTAGTTTTGCATACGATCTTCAGTCATGGAAGGAGCTGTACTGTACAGTGATAATCCAGTCGGTCTTATGTTCAGGTCTGGACTTGGATACTAGAGATCCTACTGCTTGTAGGTGATCCACCCTTGGTCTCCCAATCATTTATAATGATTCACTGATTGCTATGAGTTTGAGATACCCTGCTACCCCGACAGTACTGCCTGTGCATACTGTGGAAGATATTGAAAATGATACTTCTTTATCAAAATTATAGAGCACCTCTGTTCTGATGAATGATGCACGTTTTGGCATTTTCCAAATATGAACTTCCATTCTGTCTATTCTGTGGCATTTTCAGTCTTGCAGGTGGTATGAACCAATTGATGTTACCTGCTACCTGTACAGCTTCTTATGGGATACATACTAGTTCTCCTCGCCCTGGGCTGACAAACACCAATGTTCACATGCGCAGGCCTCATTACGATAACAACACCCTTTTCTGTCACAGTTAACTGGCAGGGCATAAACAGTATATGTTGTCAGAGGCTCACAGGCATGCCGGTACCGCAAACCTAAAGAAAAGATAATTAAGATAATCCTACAGATAGAGGATAGGCCATACATTAAGAATAACAACCAAGGCAGTGAAGCTAAATCGTCAGGAGTTCAATTAAGAAAAATATGTCTGTTTTCCACTTGAGGTGTAAACAAAATGTTTGAAGGGTCTTCCATAATGTCTTGGGGACTTTAAGCCTTCTGAGCAAGTTACATAAGTGCCCATTTACCTCAGGGTTTGGTGCGCGATATAAATACTAAGCAAATACAAATACATATACAGTGCCTCACTGTGAATGTAAAAGGAAACGAGCAGCAGAGGTGGACTTCTGTGTCTGCACCACAAAGCACAAAGTTGGAAAACAATAGTCAGAAGATAATAGCCTGCATGGTTACAGCAGGAACAGAGAAGTGGCTTTCTCTGGAAACAGAAGCACACACACGCTTGACACATATGTCACAAAACAGAGATGTAACAGAGGAAAGGGACACTGATGGCAGAGTCATGACAGTATATCATGTTTCTATTTATAATGATGTTAAGGGTATGACAAAGGTGATGGAGATGCCTCAAAGATGCTTGAGTTATGGGATTGAAGGAAACTACTGATATGTTTGGTTTTGCTGCATGTACCAACGACGAAGCAGGGGTGACACTGAGCAGGCCAGATTCATACTGATGTATGCTCAGATGCTTGATGGTTTTTATGTCACATCTAATATCAAGAAGGAAGCACTGTTTGATATCCCACAGGTCTTACAACAGGAACTTGCGATTACAGAGAACACACAAAACAACACGGTGATGTTCCTTTACATGCATTTCACAACAATTTTACATTGTCATGGTCGTAAAATAGTTTCAAGAAGTGGAGGTGATTAGTCTGCATTAACGATGTTTGTTCAATAGCAGTAATGTGGAGGGAGGTATTGGAGGTTCAGGCATGTGTGTTGACCAGACGTTGATGAAACAAAGCTTTGCTGAACTAATGAGGAGGGTGCAGTTGGTCAGAGGTGCTGGGGTTGTCATGGTTTCTGTCTTTTCGGCCTCAATAAATCATGTAGCTTATTAATGCAGTGATGGAAGTGACCCCTGGTGACCCTTGAGCAGAAAAACGTCATGATTGTGTTCCATAGATTATGTCTTGTTTTCTGGCCCATCTGAGTTAACTGTTTAAACTGTTGCTGATACTCTCCGTTTAACAAATAGAGAGATATGGAACCATTTCTGTACCAATGTTCCTTATGTGTGCCAGCGTCCCTCAAACTGATTTACTGTGGCAAGAAGCCCCTCAACAGCAGGCCAATACCAACCCAGGTAATGCCCCAGGAGCCCATAGTTAACGAGGCCCTGGGGGCTTTATCGCTGGTGCTATTGGCCGCTGTCTAGGGTCTTATAGCCATTAGTGCCCGGCCCGTTAGATGGGGTACTAATAGCATTTTTTTCTGTTCTGAAATGCTGCCTTGTTTCGTAACAGAAAAAAATATAAAAATAAAAATAAAAATTCAATAAAATGGCCGCCGGGAAAGGGACAGCGTATTCCATTTTCCTTTTCCATGGCGGCCATCGGACGCGCTGGGAACAAAAGTGTTCCCAGCGTGTTCGCTACCGTGAAAAGAAGAAAAAAAGAAGGCAAGTGGGGTTGGGAGGGCAGGTAGGGGATAGTTTGCAGGGGAGGGGGGTGGAGGAAAGAAAAAACTTCCCCGAGTCCCCGGCGGGGGACAAAGGCAGCCTCCAGCCATGGGGAGGCTCGGAGCAGGGATTGCCCCGTTTCGAGCCTCCTCATTGGCTAAGGGGCTGCCACACCTCCTGCCGGGAACAAACGAAGGCAGTGCACGTACGTGCGTCCACGGGATTACACTGAGGTATGCCTCGGAAATTAGCCAATCACCTTTCAGTGTAATCCCTTGGACGTGAGTGCCGGGCACTAATGTGATATTGGTCTGAGATTTCTGAGACTAGCCAATAAGAGCGTTTGCCAATGTCGTTTAATGTCCAGAATGAGAGGTGCAAACTGCATGATAGATGTTATTTTAATAATACATGTACATTGAATTGTATTTTATAACTTTTAGATCATACACTATATTGTATAATTGTATTGTTTTATTTATGTATATTAAGTTTTGTATTTGCAACACATTTTAATTATTCCTCTTTCAGTGTGACTGTATCGAGAAATTGCCCTAACATTGATTGGAATTGTCTAAAAAATGTAATGTGCATTATTTTAAAATGATAATTGAAAGGTTGATTTATCAGCCAATTTAAACAAAAAATGTAATGTATATGTGTGTGCACTCACACTTTTTGTGCCTGCACAGTTGCATTTGAAACAGTACAAATATGCAACAAATGTCTTTGCACTGGTGTACATTTTACTGCACTGAACAGTTACGGTTTGCACACGTGACTACTGCTTTTTGGTATGCTTGAATGCATTGTAATTCCACCCACGTAATTCGTCTATTAATGGCTAAAAAACACCCCTGTTTCCATTTGAGCGACTGACATACTATATGTTGATTTGAACACAGTCACCCCAATTCGACTTCAGAGAATTTTTGGTCCGTATTTAACAAAACATCCGGTAATAATTGTTATAACCTCTGGACATGTCCTGGGCTCTGTAGTTGTAAAGATTTGCTGTATAACTTCAGAACTGAGTGTGGCCTTTCTTATATATGAAATAGAATATTACTGAGAAACTAAGAGTGTTTACTTACGACTGCCCCAAAAACAAAACCTACTGTCGGGATGGAAACGTATAAGGTATGAAAGTACAGTGATGGAACCCACACCAACCGACGGGTTCACTGGTTTCTGCCCTGTGAGCAATTAAAACATATATTGTTAACATCGTGTATTTTGAGCACACTTTCTGTGAACATCTGAATAAAAAGCAGCAGTTGCAATGGGTTTTGTAGGGTAACACTTGCAAGTATCCAATATATGCAATAAGTCACAGACTTCGCACAGGAACCTTATCCGAGTCCTTGTCATGATGCTTTTGCCCACAACATGTGCCAGTGTACAAAACATATTCATGCTAGCTGTGCCCGTACATGTCCATGGGGGCTGCAGCAACATATGCCAGTATTACAAAACAAGAACCCACTCCTGTTGGCTTTAATGGAACAAAACGCCATGCCACCATCAATGGGACGGTAAATAAACATGTCCAGGCTGGACTAGCCAATGGCAGATAGTACCATGTAAGAAAATCATTCATGTTGCCTTCACCCTTGATTATCACAAAAAAACGCCAAGCCACAGTTAATACTCGTCCAGGCTGTACTTAGCAATGGGGACCATTACCATGTAGAAACACCCATGTTGCCTTCACAGTTGATGCCCAGTAAAAAATGCCATATTAATGTAGAGATATGGGCGAGTATCACATACAAATACTAATTTTTCTGCCTTCTCTCTTGATGCCCAATAAAGAAATGTCATATCACAGCAAAGCAATGTCCAACTGATCCAACCAATGTGTGCCATTACCACTTAGAAACACTCATTATGCTGACGTCACCTTTGATGCCCAGTATAAAATGTCATGCCACACTAAAGAAATATGTCCAGACTGGACCCACTAATGTGGGTTTGTACCACATAGGTACACTAATTATGCTGCCTTCTCCCTTGATGCCCAGTAAATACATGCTATGGCACAGAAATAAGACATGTACAGACTCGACCAACCAATGCTGGCCAGTGCCATGTAGGAACAGTAAAAAATGCTATATCACAGACATGATTTGTCCAGACTGGACCCACTAGTGTGGGGTAGGGCCACATAAGAACACCCATGCTACCTTCCCCCTTGATGCCCAGTAAATAAATGCTATGGCACAGTAAAGAAACATGTCCAGACTGGACCCACCAATGCTGGTCAGTACCACATAGGAACACTCATTATGTTGGCTTCACTCTTCATACCCAGTAATACAATGCTCTATTAGAGAAATGATTTGGCCAGAATGGACCCACCAATATGGGTGAGGGCCATTTAGGCACAACCATGCTGCCTTCACCCGTGATGCCATCCCACAGTAAAGAAACAAGATAAGATTGACTCCACCAACGTGGGCCATTACCACATAGGAATACTTATATTGCCTTCATGTGAAATAGAAAAAAATGCTATGGAACAGTAAAAAACCATGTCCAGACTGGACCCATCAATTTGGGACAGTGCCCCATAGGGACTATCATTATGTCGCATTAACGCATGATGCCCAGTAAAAAAGTCATACATCACAGTAGAAATGTGTCCAGTCTGTCTGTGTCCAGTCTGTCACCCGTGCTGCATACCCACACAGCATGTATACACCCTCTCATTCACACGTGCACCCAAACAACACACTCTCCCTCATTCATGCACCCACTCCCAAACACAAACGCTTGCATACATGCACGCACAATTACCCTTTTTAAAATAAATGTCTTACCTGTAGTCCTGCTCCGTATTCCAGTCATCTCAGAGTTGACCTACCTGCTGCAGTGAACACCCTTCCGCTCCCGCGCAGCCTACAACAGGAACCAGGAACCAGACAGTGCTTCTTGGCTCCTGCACATGGGTGGTGGAGCTGAAGCACCTACATTAAACTTCCACTCTGGCCGCGGACGTGTCGGGATGTGCAAGAGCCCCACCCCGCCCTCCCCGCGTCCCCCTCACACATTCAACCCTGCAGTATCGCAGCCTGCATTCCCAATGTGCCCTGCAGGGCTGGGAAGGCAAATCAACCCCATCCTTACATGGCTCATTGGGCATGCACGCTGAAGTACACATGCACTGTCTAACGGAAACCATGTTTCCCTTTGACAGCTCAGTTCCAGCCAGCCCAGGTGAGTTCCCTCAGCTGTTTGTGGCAGCTGGGGGAGCATGCAGGGTTTTCAGTGGGCTGGCTTGGTCGTTCATAATGAATGGCGGCTCGACTCTCCTTTGTGAGCAGCCCTGGTTTCGAGGAATTTGGGGGCTGTCCAATGTTTACCTGTACCTTCGGATGGGGCCACACATTGGCAAATGTTCTAGAAGGTATTTCCTCCATACCACAGGAATACCACCTTAGATGTACCAGCCCATCATATGGTGGGTGGCAAAAACAGGTGATATTTAAACAATTCCCTGTTTATTTGTATTGTTTTAATGTGGAAACCGGATTGTTTTGTTCCTAAGTGTTTTGGTGCAGATCTTTAGAACATGATCTTGCGTTAAAATGTCCACTGTGGTTCTGGTAGTAAAAAACGAGGACCACCGTTGACATGGTAACTAACTAGGAATGATCCCTGTCTAGGTGCTTTATACTCCAGATGGAGGGAGTGGCAATAAAGTAAAAGAAAACATTGAAAGGATTTTTTGGTAAAGGGTTCTGACGAAAAGGCAGATTGTCTTATGAGTAAGTAGAGGGACCTAGAGTTATTGCCCTTAATGACTTGTGGTTTACCTGGCTGCTCTATTCAACACCAGTTGCCTGATAGCTTGTAGGCAACGTGCTCGCCTTGGAAAATAAAACAACACGAATCACCACAGGTTCGATCCTCGTGTCCGTGCTTCAAAAGCGCGTTATAAATACTCAACTAAGACATATTACTGTAACAGCGCCTTGATGCACGCAGGGCTGTGTGAGTGCTTTAAAAATGCAAATAAATAAAAAAAAGCTCTCGCCCTTCAAAACCGTTTTCTAATTGTCAATGGGGGTCATTTTGTCAACTTTATATCCAGACAATGTAAAAAAAAGTCACCTGCACCATTGCAGCTTGATGAGAGGTAATCACAAATCTACACCGTTAGATTTCAGTCCGATAAGTGTTAACACTATTAACGCATAACCAGGTAAAATGTCCTTCCTTGCTATATAGCACGTGGTAAATGTGTTCTCAGTGAATAGTCGGTCGCCAGAGAAGGCATGATTCACTCCACGGCGGGGAACAGATGTGTATTGGAGATTTTAAAAGACAGGAATAGAACGTGAAGATGAGGTAATGATCTGTTTCTGACAAGCGGCGTGCATTGCATAGCAAAACATCCATCTTCCCATTGCAGTTACACTCAACAATGAAGAACAGCTCATCAAATGAGCGCACTTCACTCGTGTCCCCTCCCTCCTGCAACACCTCCTCACACTCCCTGCCTTATTAAGGATGCCCTAAACCGCCGCAGTAGCTGTGCCAGCTTCAGGCTAGTGTTTACAGGGCACGTAGCAAACCACCCCGACTCCTCCAGAAACGTGATCCACAGGGATCAACATGAATGACATCAGACCTGCAGGATGCTGCAAGCGCACGTGCCATCATCATGTGGGCCTCCAGGCTTCCCGACGGCTCCTAATTAAAATGATAACGGCAATGAAAAGAAAGACTATTGATAAGAACACATTAGGACGCATGACGGATGATTTAGAACTTGTTTAAGAAAAATAAGGATGTGACGCACATTCAGCGGTCGCTCACCCGATTGCGGATAAACGGAGGGCTGTCTTTGAACGCTCAGCCCCCTCAATTGAACGCATACAGGCAGGATGCTCATTGCTGCCTGGATAGCGTTTTGCTATTCCAGTCACAGCGGGCGCCTTTGTACTGTAAATTGCTTCTGCTGACGCTCTGCCTGCGCAGTAACCTGGCATTGCAAGCCTCTTTCAGTGCCCTAGAGATCACTAGTTCTGGCTCGCGCAACGTTCTCCCCTTGCGCATTTCTATTCAGCCCCCAGGAGCTAGTTAATTTTCCAACCTGCACTGCCCTTTTGTGAACTTAAGGCTCCGCACCCTTCTCGGCATCTGTTGGCACAAATCATGCCTTCATATGTAGTGACTTTAGCGTCTTGGTTTACGATTTTGCTCATGTAATTCCAATCAGTGTTATGGGGTTTTCATGCTAATATACTGAAAAGCCTGTCATCTAATTGCCTAATGCCAAAGCAGCATTCTAAGTGCTGCGTGAAACATTTAGCAACTATCCGTTCGTCAAATGGTTCTAATGTCACCCGAAAGATCACATTTGTATGTAGCATTTCCTATACAATTCTTCATACTTCTAAGCACTTTAATAGCAGGTACTGTTGATGATGCAAGTAACAAGGTGGGTCCTGGGAGTCTCTTTGCCAGACATTAGTCCTGGTTGTGAGAGCCCTACCCAGAGTCTTTAGCTCACTATCTTTCACAGAGTAGAAATATCCAAAACATGTCAGTCTTTGTCCTGCCCTGGGGCAGTCCAGCACTGAAATGCTAGGCAATTCTCCTCTGAACAGGAGTACCAACAGCAACCTCAGACATGTGTTTCGGTCTGGTTGGACCTCATCAGTAGGGTAGAGCTGTGCCTCTCTAAGAACAATGCTTTATGTATCATTTCTGTAAAGTTGAAAGGCTGGGTGTAATCCGTTTAATCTGTGAATGCAAGTTCCCCACAGATATAGCTAAGTTAATTGCTCTAAGAGCACTTACCAGCATTATTGGAGCATGCCTGTGGAAGCTGGGAGAAATAACGCCTTCGAACATTTCAAAAGGTCTTTCCTGAGTTAGAATTCTAGCAGGGTACCCCTAGCTCAAAGACCCTTTCTCAGGTTGTTGACCAATCCAGCACTCAATACGAAATTAGAAAAACACATTTGAAACTCAGCATGCAGCAACATCTTCCTATGGCATCCTTAATATTTCACAATGACCAGCCCAAGGTCCAATCACAATTTGAAACACTTTTTTTTTGTAGGCATACAGTGGACTTTTATCACTTTCAATACCTGCCAGCCAGAGATGATAAAAGTAACATTTTAGAAGTTTATGAAAGTTTAAGAAGTACAGAGTCCTGCGATCAGACTATGTTCCTCCTACATGTCTGCTGATCTTTTCCATGAAAAGTGCTAGCAAATTGTGTTGGTGACTTCTCCTGAATACTGGATGGCTGCCAAAATGTTGCAGTGAAAGCATAACCCCCAAGAAGGGGCATAGTGCCCTTATCATATCACCAATTTCCTATTAACGTGGGGGTCTGCTCTTGTTACTTTGTAGAATAACTTAGATCATCAAATGGCACTGATCTGCAGCTCGGCTCCGGCAACTTGCAATCTTTCAAGGACTCCCTTGCATTTATTTATACATGCTATTTTAAAGAAGCAAGCTGTTTTAACTAAACTACCTATATTTATAGCTTTTATTGATTTTAAACAGGCCTTTGATTCTGTGTCCAGGAATAGTCTCTTTGAAAAGGTATTAAATGGAGGATGTCCCTTGTATATAGTGCACTGGATACATGTGAAGTGGGAGAATGGAAGACCAGGCTCCCGTCCTTCACCTCTCGCGCTTGGCCTAAAGGGTCACGACCCAGACACCCGCCACGAGAAGAGTTTGTCCATTTACCAGACGACCAGATACCCTGGTACAGGAACATACGGATGTGTCCATCTGCCTGCCCAGCAGCCCGCACTGGCCATGCCGACACCTGCGGCACGGACCAACTAGACTAAAACCTACACGTCGTTAGAGATGCCATGACGACCTAGACAACGGGAAGCACATCTATACAAATATACACACTGGACACTCCTGCACCGATCTACACGAAGAATATACTCAGTGCTATGACGTAGGCGACAGGCATACTCACGGACGTGCATCTTTATTATTTTTACATAGGCTTTCAGAATGCAGAAACGCAAGACGCGCCATGAACTCATCTACAAGCTTGCTCACGCTTCTCTTGAAACCAGTTACCACCATGAGAAGTATAATGAAGACACGATACTGGTCATGGAACTATATGCTCCTATAACCTAAAGCACCTGTGCACCAAACGGGCCACTTATGCACCAGGCCCAAGTAGGCCTCAAACAAGAGCTCCCGTGGATATTAACAAAGCAAGAGTCAGGTTGCTGATCCTGCAGAATGAGCTCGGCGAAACAACCAGCCAAGGTCGCAATGTTGCAAACCCACATTCCAAGAACAAATCATCAAAGGCACGATGTTGCAACCTCGCACGCCGCGCACCAACGTTAAAGTCACACCTGCAAATTAAACCAGACACACAGTGGAAAAACAATATTAATTGTGCAGAATTCTGCCTCACACACGGTCCCTCCCCACGTGACCAAGCCGAACCTGACGAGATGCCAAACCCAGGAGAGAAGAGGCGTCTGGATCCCTCGCTACGAGACACAGGCAGATACACTTGAAAGGCTCAATGGACATCTGCGACAGTGGGAGCGGTCAGCCTTCCAGCTATGAATAAATCCTCACATTGTCTGCACGTACCCATAGTGAAACATTGTTGCAAATTGCAGGTACACCGAGAGCTGGGAACAGCGGTGGTCCCAGGCTGGGAAGCTCACGGGCGCACCAATCAGAACATGGGGCTCTTATCACTGACGCCAGTAATATTAGCCAATCCTCAGGAGTCTTCATGTAACAATTCTCATGTATCTAATTGTAGGAACAACCCAGATATATCACCTGACTACCCTTTGTCCACTAACATTGTTCTCTATATGTGTGCTATACTAACCCTACCACTCGAGCAACCAATTAAGAGTGGCGATAGGTTTTTTGTTAACTTTCTGAAGTGACGCAAGTAGCGCGTCATAATACAGTAAAAAGGGCCTGCGAGCCCCACGATTGTGTGTGTGTCAGGACGAACGCGTACGCTCCTTGACCCGTCCCTGCCGTTTTGTCTAATAAACAGCAGAGTCACCTTGCTCCTTGTGTGTGTCTCATACTCTATCTCATCTGGGATATACACGGGAGGAGTTGGGGCCTCCCTGCCTGGAGGTCTGCGGACGGCCCGGCCGACCCCGGCAGAATTTCCCCCCGACAAGTTGGAGGCACTGCTGAGATCTGTTTAAGATCGACTTTTTATTTTTACTTTTTCCAGGCACTCCCGTTGCGAGGAGGCCCGGCGGCGCGGCCCCCTCTGCCGTTGCCCCCTTCTGAGGACTACAGGACCGTCGCGGAGCTGCGAGAAGACCGGACAGCGCAATCCGGATATTAGCCCTCGGGAGCCGGTTGAGAAGTATCCCGCCCGCGGTTGGTGAGTGTCCAGACGTGGTCCAGACGAGGGGAGGTGGCGAGCCGCTTGGAGGGGTGCACGCAGTCGAGCGGCCCTGCATCGAGAGAACTTGGTGAGCATGACACGCACAACATGCGATGCGAAATTGTGAGGGAGGGGGGAGCAGGAACCGCAGTAATAATGGACCATTATTGGGCCTGTGGAGAAAAGGCATACCATACACTGCCTCCCCTGTGGAATGGTGTGTGCACAATGGTGCACGTCAATGTACTATCACTAGTGGTACCCAAGAAGCATGTCAATGTGGCGAACTTTCCCAAAATGGATGAAGGGGACAAGAGAAAAAAGAGATCTGCACCACTTCAGGAGGAGCAAGGGAACAAGACCAACAGCAATGATACTGTCCTAAATAGAAGAAAAAGACAAGGAGAGCCACTGACAGGAAATTACCTGTGGGGAAGGTCGGAAACGGCACTAACCTCAATACCGCCAGAACACAGACTATTCAGCAGAGCAGCAATGTTCTTCTCCTCAATAATACACCCAGGACTGCAGGCTTACGCAAACGCAAAATGGCTCCAAATAACTAGATGGGAACTAATGATGACCATCAATTCTACAGTAAATGGGTTTAACGCAATAAAGGAGGAGCTGCGAGCTATAAGGATGGTAGCACTCCAGAACAGATATGTGTTGGACCTTCTCACAGCAATGGAAGGAGGAGTTTGTGCAAAGATAGGACAATCATGCTGCACGTTCATACCTGCCAACGATGCTGACAATGGTACACTGACAGAAGCAGTTTCACAATTGGCCCAGATGCACTCCAAAATGATGGATGAAAGTAACGGTGTAAACAAGGATAAGAGCTGGTTTTCACTATTATGGTCATGGATGCCATCCTGGCTGTCAGATGGACTGAAAATAATAGTGGGTTGTACTATTTTGGCTGGAGCTACGCTGATCATAATTAGATTTTGGAAGGCCCAGAAGGCACGTACCACTGACGAATTGCTCGAAATGGTGGGAATGCACCCCTTGATGCCAGCAGATGACGGCCAACATACAGGTGTGATAATACAGGAGAGGGAGAAGTTGCGCACCCAAATCATCACCAACCATCTAGACCCACCATCAGTGAAGATCGAGAACCCAAGAAACCCCAGGAGCTACATAGGGAAATGGGTATACTGTACTCCTGGAGGAACCTGTGAATATATGTATTGGTCATTTGAAGATCATGTAAACCATTATGGACATCTAGGAGGAATAACTAAGATATGGCGAATAAGAGGAGATAACGAGAAGGATATGTTTGTGGTCGACAAGTCGACCAGAGGGGGGACTGAAGTGGGAGAATGGAAGACCAGGTTCCCGTCCTTCACCTCTCGCGCTTGGCCTAAAGGGTCACGACCCAGACACCCGCCACGAGAAGAGTTTGTCCATTTACCAGATGACCAGATACCCTGGTACAGGAACATACGGATGTGTCCATCTGCCTGCCCAGCAGCCCGCACTGGCCATGCCGACACCTGCGGCACGGACCAACTAGACTAAAACCTACACGTCGTTAGAGATGCCATGATGACCTAGACAACGGGAAGCACATCTATACAAATATACACACTGGACACTCCTGCACCGATCTACACGAAGAATATACTCAGTGCTATGACGTAGGCGACAGGCATACTCACGGACGTGCATCTTTATTATTTTTACATAGGCTTTCAGAATGCAGAAACGCAAGACGCGCCATGAACTCATCTACAAGCTTGCTCACGCTTCTCTTGAAACCAGTTACCACCATGAGAAGTATAATGAAGACACGATACTGGTCATGGAACTATATGCTCCTATAACCTAAAGCACCTGTGCACCAAACGGGCCACTTATGCACCAGGCCCAAGTAGGCCTCAAACAAGAGCTCCCGTGGATATTAACAAAGCAAGAGTCAGGTTGCTGATCCTGCAGAATGAGCTCGGCGAAACAACCAGCCAAGGTCGCAATGTTGCAAACCCACATTCCAAGAACAAATCATCAAAGGCACGATGTTGCAACCTCGCACGCCGCGCACCAACGTTAAAGTCACACCTGCAAATTAAACCAGACACACAGTGGAAAAACAATATTAATTGTGCAGAATTCTGCCTCACACACGGTCCCTCCCCACGTGACCAAGCCGAACCTGACGAGATGCCAAACCCAGGAGAGAAGAGGCGTCTCGATCCCTCGCTACGAGACACAGGCAGATACACTTGAAAGGCTCAATGGACATCTGCGACAGTGGGAGCGGTCAGCCTTCCAGCTATGAATAAATCCTCACATTGTCTGCACGTACCCATAGTGAAACATTGTTGCAAATTGCAGGTACACCGAGAGCTGGGAACAGCGGTGGTCCCAGGCTGGGAAGCTCACGGGCGCACCAATCAGAACATGGGGCTCTTATCACTGACGCCAGTAATATTAGCCAATCCTCAGGAGTCTTCATGTAACAATTCTCATGTATCTAATTGTAGGGACAACCCAGATATATCACCTGACTACCCTTTGTCCACTAACATTGTTCTCTATATGTGTGCTATACTAACCCTACCACTCGAGCAACCAATTAAGAGTGGCGATAGGTTTTTTGTTAACTTTCTGAAGTGATGCAAGTAGCGCGTCATAATACAGTAAAAAGGGCCTGCGAGCCCCACGATTGTGTGTGTGTCAGGACGAACGCGTACGCTCCTTGACCCGTCCCTGCCGTTTTGTCTAATAAACAGCAGAGTCACCTTGCTCCTTGTGTGTGTCTCATACTCTATCTCATCTGGGATATACACGGGAGGAGTTGGGGCCTCCCTGCCTGGAGGTCTGCGGACGGCCCGGCCGACCCCGGCAGAATTTCCCCCCGACACATGAGTTCTATTCAGGTATATCAATAAATATGAAACTTAATCAAGAAATCCTTCTCACAGATTCAATCCCAACCGATACTGGACTCAAACAAGGTTGCCTTTAGCCTCAATGTTATTTAATTTTTATATTAAAGAAATAAATCATGGTTTAAGTTGCGTTCGATCATTTCCACCGAAGATTGGCAACACGACAATACCATCACTTGTATACGCAGATGACCTGGTTATAAACGACCAGACACAAGTTGACCTTCAAAGGAAATTGAAAGCCCAAGATGAGTATGCAAATAACAATGGTTTGATGGTAAACTCAGAAAAGTCAAAAATCTTGATTGTACATCATAAAGCAAAACCACACATATCCACATTTTCATGGACACTAAATATGTCACCACTTACCCTGGCAAACTAATATAAAATCTTAGGCCAAAACCTTAACAATAACATTTCCAATGGCCCTCATAAACAGGAACTGAAATAAAAAAATGCTAACTTTTGCATCAATGTCATGAGGAGACATTTCTGTTGGTCCTTATAGCACCATTGGGACCGCATTGCTTCAGCCTATTTTCCACCTCCCAAGATGGCGCTGTCTGCTGCTTGCAGAGCTCCAGTTGTGCAAGGAGCATTTGGTCGTCTGGCTCCGCCTCCAGTCACAGAGAAGCCTCTTCAGGCGTACACACCCGGACTGCTCTGCGTTGCTACTGCCATTAGCAAACGCTCGGTGAGTTCAAATCTATCTATCTTTACATTACTTTTATCCTTATTCATGGTTTGTGACCTTTCCTTCCTTTCCTTCCTTAGATGTACTCCGTTTGCATGCATCCTCCTCCAGGTAGGGAGCCTTCGTCCAGTTGCCTAGCAACTGTGTGTTTACTCTCGCGTATTGAGACCTCTTTTCAATCCCGCAGCAACTCTGCAGGGAACCGTGAATAGCTGTTCCTCATGCCCCTCAGCTCTGCCTACGAAAGCATAGTGCATTTTGTCTCATGTAGCAGAACGCCTGAAACATGGTCAGCCATCTCCTTCCACCATTGTGATACGGCAAACACACGTCGACTCCTATGACTGCCCCGTGAATACTGTTATAACGCATGGATTACATTGCTCTATCTGTACTATCTGTAACATCTTGTACTGAACAGGGCCCAACACTGTAGCAGTAATGAATATATCGACCTATTACGTTTATTTGAGAAGACCATAAATATACCCCAGTCAAATAGGATTAAACACCCTCACACATTTGACCCAGTAGTCTGTACAAGAAGGAGAGAATATAGGAGGCTTAAAAGACAAATTTTAATGTCAACTGAAGTTGATAAATGGCAGACATTGAAATCTGCAAAAAGCCATTATAAAAATTGGATCTGTGGCCGCAAGTCCCTGCTATATCAACGAGATAGCGAAGCCATGGCTAGTGCCATGAGCGATAAAAATTCAGCTGGCATGTGGTCGCTTTTGAACAATCAGACTTGCCATCAGCAGGCAGATGCTCAATTGAATGGGGTTGCTGAACACATGTGGATTAAGCATTTCGTAACATTATATGATGACCCCTGTTACAACCATGTCAACTACTTGCCGGCGCCAACATCCAGCTGGACTTTAAACGTCTCAGTTGAGGCTATTTGTGAAATAATCAAAAAATTGAGCTCATCTCGAGCTGAAGGTCCAGATGGTTTGTCAAACCACATGTTCAAAAGCCACCCGGACATATGGTCCAAGATCTTGTCCAGGATTTTCTGCGATATCATTCGCAATCGCATGATCCCAATATCCTGGAAATCATCTATCATAATTCCGATCTTTAAAAAAGGCGACCGGTCAACACCTTCCAACTATCGACCGATTGCATTACTAGATGCCCCAGGAAAAATCTTTACCAAACTGGTCCTAGCCGAATTTAACACCTGGACTGGCTTTAATAACCTTAGGGACTCTAATCAAACTGGTTTTATGGTAGGAATGGGGACCAACATCAACCTCATGACCTTGAATGCAATCAAAGCCCAGTGCCAAGAAACAAAACAACAGGTGTTTCTGGCCTTCATTGACCTGAATGCAGCTTTTGATTCGGTGAGTCGTCCTCTACTACTAAACAAGCTCGTTAGAGATGACTGCCCAGCAACCTTATACGACATCATACATTTACTGCACCATGATACGTCGATACGAGTACGTATTAGACTTGATGGTCTACTAACAGACAGCATACCGACCTTTCGTGGTTTAAAACAGGGTTGTTCGTTAGCCTCAGCAGTATTTAATTATTTCATCCATGATGTCAAATTTGCATTTGCTACTGTCATATCGGATTCCCCCAGGCTGTGCAATCGAGAAGTTCAATCACTTATGTACGCAGATGATCTAGTACTCATATCCAGAACCCAGGTGGGGCTACAACGACTTCTTAACACGTTCCACCAATATGCCCTAGCTAATGAATTATCTGTCAACACGTCCAAAACTCATATCATTCAATATTCTCCCAAACGTACAGGCCCAGCTTCATATGTGTGGTCCATAGGTAACACCCCACTTAGTGTAGTCCCCAGCTATTGCTATTTAGGCATGATTTTTGAAGGGCTGTTAAAAGCAAATGGGCAGATAGAGAGGATTGAGGCCAAGTTACTTGCATCCATCTCCCAAGCTCGTGTTATCATGTATAGATATGGTAAATTCTCTATTCTTCCGGCTTGGCACTATTGGACTAAGAAAGTTGTCCCCACATTACTATATGGCCTAGAAACTCTTCCAGTAGATTCTACTTTTAAATTTGATCTATGGGAAGCTAAATACTGGCGTGCAATTCTGCATCTCCCTCAATGTGTCCCCATATCATGGATGAGATACGAGCTTGGTCTAACCTCTCTTGAAGCCCATTACAACTGGCGAATATGCTCACTTTTTGGGAAATGTCTGGTGTCGTCCAATGAAAACGTATTACTAAACACGCTTTCTCGCCTTGTATTTGCGGTAAAAAAATCTAGATATATTGCAGAGTGGCTAACAAGAGTATATCAAATAATGATAAAGGCAGACGTTCCACTTGATTTGTTGCTGTTGAACCCTGTTAAAGCTAAATTCAAAATCCACCAAACAGACTGGATCAATACATGTGACTTAACTACTATGTATCGTTCCAGTGATCCTGCCCGCTTTCCTCCAAAAAAACTTAAAACTCTTCCAGCGTACTTAGTACGCTCTCCTGCTCTAAAATATAGAGCAGGAATTATGCGTCTTCGCTTTAATCTATGGGCCACTATGGAAGTCAAAGCTAAACGTAGATTAATTAGTAAAGAACAAAATATCTGTAGATTTTGTCAAGCCTCTTCGCAAGGTGAAACTCTGGCTCACTTATTTACAGAATGCGTACCTCTGAGTGCTAACAGACAAATTGCTTTTGCCAGACATTGTCAATATTTGGGTAATGTTTCACAGGATGAATGCTGGCCGGTCCTGTTGAGCACAAACAACATTGCAATCCAAATAGCAGCTGTTAATTTTCTCATCAGTCTTAAACTAGACAATTAATTTAATTGAGACTTTAATTAAATGTTGCAAATTATAGCTTTCTCAGAACCTTTTAAGTGGTGAATAATGCATACAAAATGTTGCCTTTTAAGATTTTTTTTTTTTTTTTTTTTATATTGAGCACTGACCAAATGGTGTTTTTCTATATAATGATCGGTGGAACTTATGTTAAATGTTGTATTTTTGTACTTCTTTCTTTTTTGTTTGAAAGGTTGATTAAATTCAACCAAATCAATAAAAAAAAAAAAAAAAAAAAAAAAAATTGCTCTATTAATTTTCTCCCTCTGGTGCCAATTCTTCACTCTCTCTTCCTGCATTTAATTTAGGGTTTGACAGAACTCCACACAGTCATGTTCTAGAGGTCATATTCATTCTTCTCTTTGCTAGAGAGATACCGAGGTATACCATTCTTAACAGTAACACCATCAGTCCAGTCCCTGCTGTATTTTCCGCTCCTTTCTTGAGACTAACGTTACTTTCCTCTTTCAACCTATTGCAGTTTCCTCTTATTCTCAACGTCCATTGAAGCTGTATACATTCAAGAGAAAGAACCTCTAGAATACTGAGGAACCTGAACCTTCCAGGGATCGCTCACAGGGTTCTCTTTCCCAAAGGGTTTCCCTGGGGGTTTGGTACTCCTGCCGCCATAGTCAGGCACAGGGGCATAGGGTCACCAGGGGGATTCTTCCATCCATTCACTGCTTTTTCTGATCCAGACTTTAAACCAAGGTGGGTAGAGACATTAATAGTACCTTCTCTTATCGTAGTTATCACAATCCCAGGGAAGAGATTTGCATGCTAAATTTGGAAAATGTACTCATACATTTCTCATACAATTTTAGAAGTCAAAAGCTGTGCCTTTATTGTGTATGGAGCTAAAACAATCTACCCAAAGAGTCATCCAAAATGGATCTCATTAGAAGGTCTTTTTTGGAAAAAAGTTTTATCTCTTCCTCAGTCAGTACCAATGGCAATTATACAATTTGAACTGGGACTATTATCCTTAGAAGCCATTGTGGACTGGCAAATGTTGAGCCTCTGGGGGAAAAAATGCCTATTACCACAGCAGAATATGCAGACTTAAATTCCTGTGTTATGTGAGGCATTGATAAATAATAACAAATCTGTTGATGCATGGAATATAAAATGTAAAGACATTTTGAAGTATGCTGATATTACCCAACTATTGCTGAATTGTCCAGATAAAGCCAAGCCCAAACTATGGCGTAGAGACTGGTGCGCTACATGGGATAAATGCACCTACTACTCAGCTTTCAAAGTGTCAAATTCTTGCCAAAATCTTTACATGTAATTCCTGCTTACTTGGAAAAATTCCCTGATGTAAAATATGCAAAATTTACAATGTGTTTGAGGTTGAATTAGTGGCCAACTAGGGTACACATGGTCAAGCATAACAAGTCCAAGGATGCTGACATCTTTTGTAGATTTTGGTGGATGGCCAAACTGTAGCATAACTAATAAAATATTATTTTAAAAAATGTAATCAATTTTATATTCCAGATGAAGATGAACTAGGGAATATGATTTTCAATGCAAATGCAACACCTTTGATTATTGCTATTGCCAACTTTCTCCTAGCACTGAAAATGTATGATCCCCCTTAAATTGACTAAAAATGAAATGGGACACTTTGGAAGACACATATGCTTTTATTTCCTTTTTAAATTGCTTGTGAAATTTGATTTCGTGATGGGTTTACAGGTAATGGTCTATAGTTAATAGAGATAAACATGTGAATATGTAAGTATAATTACTATCATTTGAATGAATCACTCTTCTTGCACTTTCTCCCTTGATACTGATCCTTGAAACATGAAATATGAATTTTACGTTGTTTTTAATAATTATATAACTGAAGCTATCTAGTGAACGCATTAAGTATGAGGTTAATTGTAAAAATGTATTAGTCTGTTTTTTTTAAAATAATATTTAGTCAAAATGCAGTTGTAGAAAATACATTTTAGTAAATGAATTGTTTAGGCACTGATGATTTTAGACTTCTGATAAAATGTTCATTTGCACCATGTGAAAAATACATGTACATTTTCTTTTTTCTTCTTAAAGGTTGAGCTCATCAACCAAAAAAAAAATTAAATAAAAAAAATGATGAATCACTGTGAAAGATAGCTCATTCCCTATATAACAATTATAGCTTTTTACAGACCTCTCCATACATTTATTGACCCAATTCAATTGCTGAGTCATTGGCAGGGTTGTCTATTCAGTACAACCACCTGGTGATACTGAGGGACATAATCATCTGGTTTGGTCTTTCTGATATTCCTGTGAAAAAGTAGTACTATGTAACCCAGCCATAATACACATATTTCTTTATTAGTTATTATTGATTGGTTTACAAATACTTACACATATTGTTTATATAAATAGTAATGCAACAAAAGCAAACAATAATTCATATTCAGATCGGCTTAACACCCGCTGACTGCTTCAGCCTACATGTGCCAATGTAGCTGAACTGAGCTCGGTCGGCTCACACCACTGCCCAAAACCTTGTTTGAAACTGAACCATCAAAGAACCGAAACCAGGTACTATCTTTCGACCAATAACTGGCTTCTGAGTACATGTTGGGCCCGAGAGACTAGTTTGGTCACTGTGCACCTTTGTCACCCAGAGGCATATCCTTTATTGTGATTTTTAAATTGCCTGTCACTTCTGTACCCACACACAGAGTGCTACAGCTCTCTTTATGTTGTATCTTCTCTGTCTTTCCAGAGGGGTTGGTTGGGTACTGTGATTGCTAGTTTAGTTTTCTTGCAGAACATGTGTTCAATTAAAAAAAAAAAAAGAAACTCGAAGAAACTTGATGTATTATAGATTATGAAATAAAAAATCCAATGGGTCACTACATTGATGATTAACTGTATATATTTTTAGGCTAAAGTGGTGATGGACCTATAATCTAGCCCCTGTGTTTCTATTTCCACTAGATGATTCTGATTAGCTTACATTATATGTATATCGCTTAATTTTTCCTCCTTTCTTTCACTTTTTTCTTACAATATAATTTTTTGATTTATGTAATAGTCTTATGAGTTCTTATGCAGTAATGGTATTCAATTTCCCTTTTCCCCTTAGTTTCTTTTTTCTTTTTTCTTTCCCTGCCTTCCTTTTTTGTTTAATTTCTCTTTACTTAATAATATCTATCAATCTTTATTTAAATCAGCTGGAAGGTGGGGAATGACTGAACAATTGAGTTGGAGCATGGCTCACCACTTAGGTCTAGCAGCAGATTACCCATTTTGGGCCTTAGGATATTATGTCGCTAGGAGGGGACTCTTCTCCAGTAAAATCGAAACACTTTGCACTTTCATTGGCTTTTTGCAATTACAAACATTATATTGCTAGAACTAAAGATTATGTCCATTATACCATTCACTTGCACTTTGACTTTTATGCCTGAACAGCATTTTGATTGTTATCTTTATGTGTTTTGCTTCTTCTGAATCTGCATCTTGTACCTTACAATGCAAGCTTGTTTAAGAATGGAAATTATGTCTGTCTTATTATGGAGGGAGCACTTTGATGCTTTTATGCCGCTGGAGTGGTAGTATTTTGTTCATTGCATTTTGCACTAAGCCCTTTAGTAACTTCTATTCTTTAGAATGTGCCATGGACTTCCCAATATGGCACATGCAAATATGCAACATGTATGGAGTTACTATATGTAGCTTGCATAATATGTTATGATTTTGAGCTGCATTGCAGTCTGAATTTTGCATTAGCACTTTGCACTTTACTGTGGCTTCTGTTGGGCTGTCGGGGCTCTGCTCAGGACTTAGGAGGTTTTCCCATTATAACGTGCACTTTGTATCTCCATGTTGCAATTTCTGGTGGCAATCATAGAATGTTTTGCTGCCTTTTAGCATTTAAAGCGTTTCTCATTTCTACCTGCAAAACATATGTGGGAATTACACTGTTGTGCTACTGATGCTATGATTGAGACCATAGAGCATTTTTCTTTATTTACAATTTTTTGCAATTTAGAATTATAATGCATGGCTCATCCCTACTGGCTATTCACATGTCGGAACTAGACACTGGCTGTACTAATTCTATATAGGCTAGCGGGTGAGAAGATGTTTTGGGCCATGGAGCATTGCTTGTTAAAATCTGCAATTTTGCAGAATAATATAGGACCTCACGGGGAAATGATCAAATGATTTTTCTTCCCAGACTACCAAACATTGCTCCATGAAAAACATATATAAATGTGCAGGGGTCATTACACTAAAAACATGTCATTAATCCAGAATGGCTTTAAGATGAAATAATGCCAGAGTACTTCCAATGCATATGATAAATGTGAGCAACGTTATGTGCAGCAATATGCAGATTCAAATTTTCGTATGTGCTTTAGAAAAATAATACACATATCCTATGCAGCTTTTACAGTACTTGTGTGTGTGCATTATGAGGTTCATAGACAGTATGATGGTGCAGAGTCCAAGATGGCCGACACAATTACGAAGCTGAATGATAGTCGGCCTATCATGTCTTGGTAGACTAAACACAAATAATGAATAATACGCTTTGGACCAATGGGTGCTTTACCTGCTGCTAGGTCCTTCAGCCATGTCAGTCCCTGTGTTCTTTATTTTAATATGGTCTCACTGGGGATTGGCTAATGTGAACAAACAACAGGGTTGTTGTGAAACACGTTGTTGTGATGCTGCCATACCTTGGCTACATTTTGGTATTCATGAAATAAAAGCATTTGTTGAATTTTTGCTATGCAGGTACTGGTCCATTTTTGCACAATACAGCCCTGCGGGAGTGCGACTCAACTGCTGGTGGTTTCACAGGCTGAAGAAGACTAACTGGCCGATTCATGGAATTAATGTGCGCTGAAAATTTTGGCGCAAGCATGCAAAAACGTGCGATTCCCAGTGAAAGAGCGAAAATCGCAGTGCAAGTGTGAATAGCGCACATCTATTCATGGAAGTCCATGCGTGAGTAAAATCAGGGATGTGCGCTGAAAAAGTGCGCGGCCCATGCCGGTGCACAGGTCATCTAACGGCGTGCGCTAAGGCCACAGCAAAAGCGCACATAACACGGCGCACATAACAAAAGTAGGCGGAACACGGGGCGTAACTCTCGGAATGGGGAACAACTCGTGAAAATGTGGGCGTCACGGGGGAAGTACAGGAGGCAAGTGCGCGGAACGCCCACACGCTCGCCTACAACACATATTCATGGAATCGAATAGGGCAAACCAGCGCATGGGTAAAGACGCGCACAGACCCAAACCCGTCCGCCACACGAAGGCAGGCAGTAGCGTCCCTGTGCTGGAAAAAAATGTGCGCCAAAATGTGCGCTAACAAAAAGCACTAATATACAGCTCTGATGAATGTCCCATACTGTGACCCCCTAGGACAAATGACGTGCAAAGGGGTACGCGACAAACAGCGACACCCACTGTGGGAAAAATAGCGTGTGCGTGTATTCCGGGTGTGCGCGGGAAGTTTTACATGCGATCGGGCCTGGGGGAGCGGGGTACGTGTATTTCAGGGGTGCGCGTGAAGTTCTACATGCGATCGGGCCTGGGTGAGCGGGGTACGTGTATTACTGGGGTGCGCGGGAAGTGTCACACGCGATTGGCCTGGGTACGTGTATTTCAGGGTTTTGCATGAAGTTTCAAACACGATCGGGCTTGGGTGAGTGGGGTACGTGTATTCCAGAGGTGCGCGGGAAGTTTCACACGCGATCGGGCCTGGGTGAGCGGGGTACATGTATTACTGGGGTGCGCGGGAAGTGTCACACGCAATTGGCCTGGGTACGTGTATTTCAGGGGTTCGCATGAAGTTTCAGATGCGATCGGGCCTGGGTGAGCACGGTACGTGTATTCCAGGGGTGAGTGGGCCTGGGTGAGCGGGTTAAGTGTATTACTGTGGTGTGCGGGAAGTGTCACACACGATTGGCCTGGGTACGTGTATTTCAGGGGTTCGTGTGAAGTTTCACACGCGATCGGGCCTGGCCGAGCGGGGTACGTGTATTACTGGGGTGCGCGGGAAGTTTCACACGCTCGCCTACAGCACGTATTCATGGAATCGAACGTGGCTAAGGCATGCACCCAAAAAGACGGGCCAATGCAGAAACACGTACGCCAGCAGGAAGCAGGCGTACATCGACCCGCGCATCATAAAAGTGCGCGCAAACAACAAACAAGCTCAGACGCCAGGATGAATATACCATTCCTAGCAGCAGTGTCTGTGGGATACCGTAGGAGGAGGAGGAGGATAGTCAGGGCCAGAATATTTACACCCAGAACCAGCCTTTTTGGGATGCCTGATGACCACGTGTATGGGAGGTACAGGTTTCCACCTCACATAATACTCGACCTGGTCAGTGAGTGGGAGGATGACCTCACATAACCCACCCTGTGCTCACAAGCACTCAGCCCCCTGGAGAAGGTCCTTAATTTACTGCACTTCTTGGCCACTGGATAATTTCAGCGGACAAGTGCCATAGTGGGGGGGGGTGTCACAGGCCACGCAGTCACACTGCCTACACCAGGTCTTGGCCATCATCACTACACGCCCATCAGTCCGCAGGCACATATACCTGCCCAGAACACCTGCAGAAAGGCAGGCTGCCGCCCAGGATTTCTACGGGGTGGCACAATTCCCCAAAGTGCTAGGTGCCATTGATTGCACCCATGTGGCTCCACGTCCCCCCAAGGCATCTGAGCACATCTATAGAAACCGCAAGCACTGGCATTCCATCAACGTCCAGGTAGTATGTGATGCCAAGGGAATCATCACCTCAGTATATGCCAACTATCCAGGGTCCACCCACGACAAATTTCATTTACAGAATTTCAACCCTAAACCGAGACCTAGAAGCTGGGCGGCATGGCGATACATGGCTGCTTGGTGAGTATAAATGCCACTGCACATGCATGCATGTCAGATACTGAGTAATGTCACAACCCCACTAATGATACCCATCACTACCTCCCCAGGGGACAGTGCCTACCCTCGGAGCACCCAAATGATGACGCCAATTCAGAACCCCACCACGCCACCCCAGGTAAGATCCAACACAGCCCACATTGCAACCCCGGGCATAGTGGAGCGCACATTCGGAGTGCTCAAGTCACGCTTTCGATCCCTTGACCGTTCTGGCGGGCAGCTGTTATACGCTCCCCCAGTAGTGTGCAGGATCATAGTGGCAGCATGTGTCCTGCACAACGTTGCAACACGCCGGGTCCTGGCCATGGACATGGTGGTGCCCCCACATCCCCAACCACATGCACGCCTGCTGCGCATGGGAGGGGAAAGGGCACGGGGTGAGGCAGCCCGTATGCAGCTGGTGGATAATTACTTCACCTAAAATCACACCCCTGTGGAGTGCACACATCCCTGACACATACCAGCTGACTATCAATGATGATGAGTCAAGTGACAGTCAACTGTCACAACCATACCAGCCTGAGATTGTTCACCTGGAAGTGTTCCATTGTGTGCATCCCTACCTACACAAACACCAGCAATGCTGTGTCATCAAAAGACACACTTCTATGCTGCTAAAATCATTACCCCCTTGCAAGATACAACATGACAACAGTGCCATGTCACCCAACCCCTCCCCAAAACCACCACCCAACACACCATGGCATGTCATGCTATGTGAGAGCAAACAAAAGAATCCCCAAAACATGACACACGTGTCACAAAGTACAGTGTCCCGAATGGAAACTGGCCACACACAATATGCTCCCATTAATGTAGAACTGACAACACACATGACCAAATACTTACCACACTACAATGCAGCTACCCAACCCCAAACATAGCATTCACATGACAGTACTAAGTTAAAGGATACATAGTCTTACAACCTGGTGACGCTAGCACATTGACCACTTCCAACTGTACAGTGTTGGTGCCACGCAAATCTGGAAGTGCACTGCTTACAACATGAACTCCATCTCCAAAGTAGACGGCCTTGTGAAGACATGAGGAATGAACCTGCAAATTAGGAGGGAGACATAGATGCACAAGCACACATCAATACACCATGCAGTGTACAATACAACAACAATATGCACTAGGAATATATACACAGTATTGACTACAGACTGCCCACACATGTCATGGGAGTCCAACGTCACTGTGTAAGTCACTGTCACTTGGGTACACCCTTTGCAAGCCCATGGAAACGGAAAGCAGAAGGGGGGTGTGTCTCACAAACCCAAGCATCTAGCCCAAACTCAGGACAAGCCTGCATGTGCCCAGCCGGAATACAGTGTATGCCCACAGGAGCCACACAAGGCAACACACTGTAATAAAAATTCAAAAATCAAAAATCAAAAATCAAAAATGGCCATGTGGGGGCAAGGGGGGCTGGGGGAGGCCACCCAGGATGTCAGAGGACAGGGTGCACACCAACAGCCACCTGTGTCGATGTTGCGAAAAAAAAACAAAACACCACCATGGGCTCATGTCCTGCACGGCTACGCTATCGTGAGAGATTCTGAATCGCTGTGGTTTCTCTCATCACTCTGTGCTGCTGCTGCCACAGGAGGTGGTGGTGCTATGGGAGGCAGCCCACGCAAAGCCCTAGTCTGGTCCTCCATGGCAGCAAGCATGCGGGTGTGGAAGGTCTTGTTCTGGAGGAATATGGTGCAGAGATCCCCATGCACCACCTGACGTGATGCCCGGACCTCCTCCCGAGTTGCCTGCATCTCTGCTGAGAGCGTACGTGTGACCCGCTCCAGCAGCTGTTCTGTCCTCGTGACAGTGGAAGCCTCAAGGTCCACAAGAGTCTGCCTGAGGTTATGGACTTCTAACCTCAGGGCTTCCCTCTGGCCCTGGGACTCTAAAGAAATGGCTTCCCGCAGAGTGTGCAGGGCCACCCGTCTGTCCCTGTTGGACGTCAACATGTCCTCCCTGAGTGATTGGCAAATGGAGTCTGTTGCCTGCTGTAGTTGCTCCATCTGCCTTTCTGGGGGGACAATGGAAGTGGCCACCCTCTCCATTGCTTGAGCCATCATCACAGATGATGCTGCCTGTTGGTTTGCCATACTGTTTATGGATTGCTCCCATGCGGTATTGCCTGGTGGCGTACGGCCACCGCATCAGCGGGCCCACACCTGTCTGGAGCAAGGCGAACTGTGCCTTGCTGTGTCGGCACTGCCTGAGGCTGCAGGACTGCATTCCCCCTCTGATCTGCTGACCCAGGATCAGATGTTGCGGAGTGTGGCCCTGCATCCGTAACCACCAGAGGCAGACCTTTCTACACTGACATCCCCATAGTGGGCTGTACCCCTGGTGCAGGTGGGTCGTACAGAACAGAATCCCTTCAAGAAACACCTACCTACGAAGCCACATAGCTTTCATTATCCGAATCAACACCTGAATAGAGGTCTGGGGAGGTGCACCCAGAGACACCCCTGTTAAGAACGGTCTGCAGCAAGAGTGGGTTCTCACCCACCACCACACCTCGTCCGCCACTGGTGCCCGGTCGTGCCTGAGAGCCCTCCTAGGTCTGCACCATCACCTCACCCTCAACAGCATCAAGTGCGTCAACCCCTGCAAAAGCATGAAAGACACAAAATGGAAACAGGCATTAGCACCATGGCACACAATTAGGCCTGACAAGCTACAGAACCAGTACTTGATTGACACATGTCCCACATGACTATAACCCTCCCATGCATGCACTGTCACTGAGTTTGAAGGGGAGGAAAATGTCAGACACTGATGACACCAAGATGGAAGAGCAACACATTAGCTGCATGCTGGCTAGCAGTGCATCACACATTGGCCTGTGAGTGGCATGTCCAATCCACATACATGACACATGCCATCACACAGATGGCATGTACCATAGGCATGTCACATATTGTTTGACAACAGGGCTGAGAAATGCATAGTGAAAGTGTGGGAATTGAAACAATCAGCCTGAATGAACACTGAAAAATACAGAACAATGTTGTTGCAAGATGCCACTTCAAGGGCAACTGGCGTGATGTTGCACAAAATGTCTACTGTGGGCAGAAGGGATACTGTAATACCCAAATACAGGGGCTCATTATGTTTTGGATAATGCACATGGGTGACCCAAACCACTCAGGCACACACACCCTCACCTGGCACTCAATCAGAACCCCTCACACACACAACATACAAATGGATCACACACACATGCATGTGCACTCACCGGACAATGCCTCGTAATCTGGCAGTTCTCCCTTGGATCTGTTCCTCTGTGACTTAGGTCCCAGCAACAGACTCATGTACAGTGAGTTCAATGTCCTCTTGTGGAGACCCACCTCCAGCCACCAGAGTAGCGGCATGACTTGAGGCCAGCTTTTTCTTTGCCCTGCGCTTACGGTCATTCCAGCGCTTGTAGCACTCACCAGCTGTGCGCCTCACTAATCCAAGGGCACTTATGATGTCAGCGACAGTCTGCCAGTGTGCCTGACGTCGAGCAGGTGTGGTCTTGCACCATGAAGTGATCAACATTTCGCTGTCATGTGCGGACACATACTGCACAAGTCCATCACGTTCGGCATCATTGAAGCTAGGCTTCGTTGGCGTGCCGGACTGCGTAGCCGTGTCTGGGGTATCAGCCTGTACAGGACAAGCACTCTTCCTCTTTCTTTTGGAAGGTGGTGGGGATCCTGAGTGGCCTACCCCGCTCTGGCCACTAGGGGCAGGAGCACCGGTGGACTGGGTAGTTGGAGTGTGGGAATGCACACTGAGCATGGGACTTGGTGCAGGCATTGGCTGAACTGGGACGTTGTCAGCAAGATGGACTGGGACCAACACTGCCCTGGCTGGGAGGGTCAGAGCTGGGGTGGATGGAGCTGCAGCTGCCCCTGCAACCTCCCCACCCTGCCTACTTGGGGCAGCAGATGACATAGCTGTCCCTGATCCACGTGGCCTGGTGACACCAACTTGCACCGCCACACGTGGCCTAGACTTGGCGACCTGGAAGTCAGCCTGGGAGTCACCCTGTGCCAGGTCAGGTGCCACAATCGGCCGGTCCAAAAAGGGCTGAGCAGAGATGGTGTCAGCCACGTTTCCCTCAACCATGGGAGGGGGGCATGGGTGTCCCTGACTGGTCCTCCACACATGGGGGGCTAGGTGTACCCTGCAAATCCTGGCCACGTCCCCTACCGTGCCCACCCCGCCCACCTCTTGAGGCTCGGCCACCTTTGCCACCCTTACCGCTTGGTCGCCTCCCAACCATGGCACTGATGTTGTTGTGCGTATCGGAGTTGCAGTAAACTATTGTCCTGGGCAATTGGGGGTCAAAGGGGTAGGGTACTAGATGGAATTCGTACCCTAGTGCTCTAGCAAGGCTGTAGGTGACCCCTGGGGAAAGATGATGGGTCACGCAACGCACAGGCACCCCAAAAACAGAAAATAATGTGCACGCAACCCCTCATAGACCACATGCGTGGAAAAATGAACCCGCACAACGCTGTGGCACCCAGAAACACAAAGATGAACGTACATGTGTTACACGCAGCCAACATTGACCTCTGAAGGGGTACGGGACACACGGGGCAAGCACAGTTGGTAAATACGTGCACGACTCACCGTCTGCCTGTAAAAAGAGCGTGAAAAATACGCGCGTGTGCGCGTTGGCAACACCCCCGCCAAAAGAAGAATTGTACGCTGTCTGAGGAGACAGGACAAAAGAAGAAGTGAACGCTGTTTGAGGAAACAGGCCCAAGATAAAATCAGAAAAAAGCTGTCAGAGGTAACATGGAGTACGAACTAGAAACGTTGTGAAGTAAATCGCGTGTGAACCGACAAGAAGTACAGAATTCACCCACTCGCTCTCCATGAAAAGCACGTACAAGGAAATGACGTCCTACACGTACCTTTTGAACCGGCCCACACGTCCAATGTCACTTCCGCGTATACGCGCTAAGGCCCTTTCCTCCAATTACACGAGCTGACACTCGGACGTGCAGTTCTTGGACGTGTAACCTGCACCCGGGTTCAGGGAAACGCCCACGCGCGCACGTCACAGACGCGCTTAGGCGCTAAGGTCCTTTGGTCCATTGAAATCGCGTACGCGTGCTGACGCGCTAAGGGCCTATCCTCGAATTACACGCTGATGTGCAAGATTTTCATGTGCCAAATCACTCCGTATCAAGCTGGCCATGCGTTCGCACACGGAATACCACACTCCTGCCCAGAAGGCCGAATTACTGCCCCCCAGAGCCCTGAGCATGCTCCCACCTGCCATCTGCTGCTGCCTGATTGCATGCTGCCCACGTGCCCTGCCATTTGCTGCCTGCACGTCAGCCCGGGGTGCTGTTGCTGTGACCACCCCTGCTGGAACCGAAGACTCCCGACTGCTATTCCATCGCTCCACAGCCCAGCCCCAGGACCCAGTTGCCCACCCACACCTGCTTCTGGGGTTGCCATGTCGGGCACAACACCATCTGGCACCACTGGCAACCCCTGCCAGAGAGGCAGAGGGCCACCAGCTTCACTGCCACCGAAGTTGGTGTCCTGGTGGAGCATGTCCTGGGGCATTATGATGCCCTCTTCGGAACATCACGTGCCAACAAGGAAGGACGGGAGAGGATCTGGGACGACGTAGTGGTTGCCATCAACGCGAAGGGGGTGGCAACCTGCGACATCAAGCACGTCAAGAAGCGCTGGGAGGACTTCAGGTCCAGGACCCTGCACAAGGCCCGGCGCCTCGCGCAGAGGTCCGGGCACGCCTGAGTACCATCCAGATGAGGGTCCTGGAATGCGTAGGCCCAGCGCTCCACGCCCAGATCCTTCGGAAGCAGACCCGTCTGGAGTTGAGCGGTAAGTGGCCAAACATTGCTGTGTGAGACAGGGCATGTTGCAGTGTGCTGGTAGTCTGATGCTTGCCTGTATGTGTGACATAGGCCATGTATGGATGTGTGTGTGCAGGGACATCATGGTCATGCATGTGAGACCAGTTATATGTGAACCACATGGTTGGTGCATGTGTTTTAATGCAATATGGGGAGCTCTATGTGGAATGCACACATGAAAGCATGGCTGTCTCTGTTCCTGGACATGGAGGGGGGGTGAGGAATGGGTGCTGATGTCATGTACATGTATGGTGCACATGTGTGTGTGTGTGCCTGAGAAGTGTGTGTGTGACTTTGAAATGCCATGGATGCATGTGACTTTGAAGGCAACATCTTGGTTTACAGGGGCCCTTCTACATGGATGTTGATGTTGATTGCAGGTGCCAGGACTGTTTCTGCATGTGTGTTGTGTGCATTCACCCATGTGTTGTGGAATGACAGGATGTAAGTGACATTTGACAGTGCCACTCATGTGTTATTGCTTCCTATCTATGGTATTTTGTACTGTACCCTGATGCTTGTGTTCTATGTCTCCCTCTACGCAGCATCAAGTGAAGAAGATGGCGGAGACGGCGCTGTGGAGCCAAGCGGTGGGGATGCCTCCACTGGGCGGCGGCGCAAGGCCCAGCCACCCTCCCAGGAATTACCATCATCCGGGAGCGAGGGGGCTGGTGCTGCGTCTGCCACAACGGCTGTGGCGGAAGGGCCGGGTGAGCCTCCACAGGGGCTTCCAATGGTGGAAGACGGTGTGGAGACATCCAGGTTGGTGGTCTCCACAGAGGAGGAGGAGCCTGCTACTGAGCCGCACATAGGGCCTGGTGGGGGTAGTACCACTGGTGAAAGGGGTGCAGTCCAGGGCCAGGGTCAGGATGCAGCACAGGTCACCGCGGAGGGGCCTGTGCATGTCACTGTCCTTGACCCTGTGACTGCACTATCATGCACCAGCAGGAAGGCCGCATACCAGGCCCGTCCGCAGGTAGGGGAGAGTGCCATATCACCTGCCTCTCCACTACCTGTGGACGAGGGGTCCCGCGACCGTATGGGATCCGTCCTGGTGGGTGTCATGTTGCGCACGTGTGTGATTCATGATGACATGCGTTCTTCCTGGGCAGAGACCGCACGCCATCACGAAGAGCAGAGTCGTGACGTGGCACTGCTGGGAGGGGCCCTGGTCGGTGGGTTCCTACATGTGACGCGCACTCTGGTGGACCTCTCTTCCTCTGTGGAGGCTGTGTGCCGGTCGTTCTCCACATCGTCTTCAGGCCCAGATTCCACTAGGGCCCCCTGTGGACCTGGCCTGACCAACACAGCCAGCTTGGTGGAGATCCCATCCCTGCCACAGTCGGGAGTTGGCAATCCAGCAGGGGTGGACACCACAACTGGAGACCAGCAGATGGAGGATGTGCAGGCACCATCGGACAGGGCACATGGACAGCAGCAGCAGGAGCAGGCTGTAGGTGGGAGCAATGATGGCTCGGGGCCATCAACATCGGAGGGGCAGGCATCGGCCGGAGGGCAGGAGGACCCTGGACGGGAAGTGTCTTCCATGTGGCAGCGGTTGGGCCATGCGATAAATGCGGAGCGGCAGCGGGCGGAAGAGGCACGGCTCACGATGGTCAGGGCGGAGAACTCCATGCGTAGGGCCCTGAGACGGGCCGAGTGCCTCGAGGCCATTCGCAGGGACCTGGAGTTCCAGATGTCATCATCCCTGCGAACCCTCTGGGCCATGGAAGAGGACTGCCTCCGGGACATCGAGCAGGAGTTTGATGATGCCCTGGCCCGGAACATCAACATGTGAGCCGTTGGACTTGCCCGCTGCCATTGTAAATAGTTAGTTAGTTAGTTTTAGGTTTCCTTTCTTTTTATCTTTATTTTGGACCGCTTGGACAATGGACCACATTTTTGTATATAGTTTTTTTATTAGGTAGTAGTTTTTGGTAGGTTTCATTTCTTAAGTTTTTTGAACTGTGACTTTGGACAACATTTATTTTTGGAATTCTTTTGCTTATGTTTTCTTGATTTTCATTATTTATCGGACGTGGACCATTTCTTTTGTTATTCCCATTGTTGTGTGTTTAATTTGATTTACGTTCATGTTGTCTTTAATATATATTTTTTTATACTTCCATTTGTGGTATCATCTCATTGGTTTCATGCATGTCATGATATGGGTTTTGACATTCACTTGCACCCATTGTGTGTGTGTGACGGACATGTGTTAATTTACATACATGCCATTGGGGTTGTATCATGTAATTTGCATTTCTATGTGGGTGGATGCAATACTTGGGTGGGTCTTTGGCACGTGGAGGCTGGCCATAAGGGCCAGGGATCTAGATTGTGATGACGTGTCGGCTGGGGGACATGTGTCGGGGCCTGTTGGCAGGTGCCCCTCAGTGCTGGGGGGTGGGGGTGCAAAGGGACATGAGTGGGGGCCTGCTGGCAGGTGCCCCACACTGCTGGGGGTGGGGGTGCAGGGGACATGAGCGGGGGCCTGCTGGCAGGTGTCCCTCAGTGCTGGGGGTGCAAGGGGACATGAGTGGGGGCCTGCTGGCAGGTTCCCCTCAGTGCTGGGGGGTGGTGGTGCAAGGGGACATGAGTGGGGGCCTGCTGGCAGGTGCCCCGCACTGCTGGGGGGTGCGTGTGCAAGGAGACATGAGTGGGGGCCTGCTGGCAGGTGCCCCTCAGTGCTGGGGGGTGGGGGTGCAAGGGGACATGAGTGGGGGCCTGCTGGCAGGTGCCCTGCACTGCTGGGGGGTGGGTGTGCAAGGGGACATGAGTGGGGGCCTGCTGGCTGGTGCCCCTCAGTGCTGGGGGTGGGGGTGCAAGGGGACATGAGTGGGGGCCTGCTGGTAGGTGCCCTGCACTGCTGTGGGGTGGGGGTGCAAGGGGGTAATGCGTTGGTGATCACTAGTGCAAGGTGACATGTGGCTTGGCTGGGGGGGCATGCCCATGGTCGATGGGCTGCCTGCGGGACATGACCAGGGGTGCAGGGTAGTCGCCTGTGGTGTGGTCTGCCTGCAGGGGCCGTGGAGGGTGTAGAGGGAACACCTGGGAGTACCCACACTGCCAATTCACGTGTAGGACTCCCCTGCACCCCCGAAATACACGTACCCCACTCACACAGGGCCTATCGCGTGTGAAACTTGCCTCACCCCAGTAATACACGTATCCTGCAGGAATCGCGTGTGGAACTTCCCACGCACCCCAGTAATTCATGTACCCTGCTGAAATCGCTTGTGGAATTTCCCGCGCACCCCTGTAATACACGTACATTGCTGAAATCGCGTGTAAACTTCCCCGCACCCCAGAAATACACGTACCCTGCTGAAATCGCGTGTGGAACTTCCCACGCACCCCTGTAATACACGTACCCTGCTGAAATCGCGTGTTAGACTTCCCCGCACCCCAGAAATACATGTACCCTGCTGAAATCACGTGTGGAACTTCCCGCGCACCCCAGTAATACACGTACCCTGCTGAAATTGCGTGTTAGACTTCGCCGCACCCCAGAAATACACGTACCCTGCTGAAATCCGTGTGGAACTTCCCGCGCACCCCTGTAATACACGTACCCTGCTGAAATTGCGTGTTAAACTTCCCCACACCCCAGAAATACACGTACCCTGCTGAAATCGCGTGTAGAACTTCCCCGCACCCCTGAAATACATGTGCCCTGCTGAAATCGCGTGTGGAACTTCCAGCGCACCCCTGTAATACACGTACCCTGCTGAAATTGCATGTTTAACTTCTCCGCACCCCAGAAATGCACGTACCCTGCTGAAATCACGTGTGGAACTTCACGCGCACCCCTGTAATACACGTACCCTGCTGGAATTGCGTGTAGAACTTCCCTGCACCCCGGAAATACACGTACCCTGCTGAAATTGTGTGTGGTACTTCCCGCGCACCCCTGTAATACACGTACCCTGCTGAAATCGCGTGTTAAACTTCCCCGCACCCCCGAAATACACGTACTCTGCTGAAATCGCATGTGGAACTTCACGCGCACCCCTGTAATACACGTACCCTGCTGAAATCGCATGTAAAACTTCCCTGCACCCCAGAAATACATGTACCCTGCTGAAATCGCGTGTGGAACTTCCTGCGCACCCCAGTAATACACGTTCCCCACTCAGCGTTTGCTGTTTGCCAGCCATGTATACTGGTCCAGGGTTAGCGCAGCCCTTTGCGCTGAATTGGGAATTTTGATGGCTTTTCCTTGCGCAAGGGCGTTCTTGGGGGCGTAACTGGCGCTGCTGCAGTGCTGCTGCGCCACTCTGCGCCACGGCTGGTTTTGGAGGGTAAAATCCATGAATACGCTGTGCGCGGATATCGATTTTAGTGCACACGGCTGGCGCAGACATTCGTACGCGCTCACTGTGCGCCAGCCGCGTGCGCCACTTTTGTGCAAAATTACCCTGTAAATATATATATATATTATTTTTTTCAAGAAAAAAACTTTACTTGCAGGGACTTTAAGTTGAGAACTTAATGCAACAAAACCCTGTCATCATTGTGGTCATAGTCTGCGCAACAGGCGGGGCAGCGTTAAGGTGGCTTTACCTGAATTTCCAGGGTTTTATTGCATTAAATTCTCACCTTAACATACCTGCAACTTAAGTTTTTTTTATCCCTTGAATTGCAGGTTTTGTTACAATGTTTTTCTTGCCTTAAAATGCCTGAAACTAAAGTGCTTTCCTTGAATTTCAAGGGTTTTGTTATTCCATACATAATTAACATTAATAATACAGACAATTCAGTTAATCAAAACACTGTATTATGTCTAGATAAAGTAATATAAAAATCAATTGGACAATAATATTCCCCTGAAAGAAACCTGTTGTTATGTTTGCATATGTACTTAACTTTTTAAAGTATTTATATGTATTTGTGCTATTCATGAATAGTTATTATAGTGTTACAGTAACTGTCAATATATTTTAAAATAAATATTTACAAGCCTACTGCCCATATATATGCATATATATATATATAATTTTTAAAAAAGTTTGATAGCCACTTCTACCATGGATATATGCCCGGCTACATACAGCAACGACTGGTATAGGGGGTAACCCGCATGTGCAAAATGAGCCAATGGAACGTCAACATCCTTCAACGTGGCTATGCATCTTCACATCGGATACGCCAGCCAATGGTATCACGCATTGTGGTTCCGCGCCTACACGTTATACGTTATAGGCGTGAACAAATGATCCAATCACACATTGTAAAGTATTGACGCAAATACACCCATGCTGTTTGACATAACCCGCACATACAAAATAAGCCAATGGGACGTTGAACTCCTGTAACATGGCTACGCCTCTTCACACATAATGCATCAGCCAATCATAACACGTGCTCCGGCTCAGCGCCTACAAATGTCATTTATATGCATCAACAAACTATCCAATAGCACGTTGAGTTGTATCGATGTGGCTACACCCACGCCGTTTGATGACACCCATGCATGCGATACTGTCCAATTAAATGGCACAGCAGTCTGTAGCCACAAATAATCTGCATTTATTATATTAATCATTGCTTTCTGTACTTGATAGTGAAGGGGTTTCTGAGTAACTGCAAACACTTTTGGCACTTTACCCCTTAAACCTTTCATCCTTTTTATCAAGTTTCCCCAAAATCCAATTTTCCTTTGTCTTGTGATTTGCTAAATTTGTCTATTTTTTGTGTTACTTTTTTGTTTTTGTTTTACTTTTTAATTCTATACAGCATTGTCTTTTTTGTGTTGTCATTTTTATTATATTATATTTTCCTCCCTGTTTGGACATTTCAACATGTCCGACCACAACAGTAGGAGCAGTGTGAGGATGATGTCATCATTTGTGTCGACAATCCTTCACCACCAAGGAAGAAGCACACAGGAATGAAACAAACAGCAGACAGTTGGCGCTTCTTTAAAGTGAAGGAACGCTACTCCAGAAAAGAGGCAGAGGTGGTACTGTGCACATTCTGCAATAAAACTCTACACAGTGGGCTATCAGATGATCCATCTCAAAGCCTGGGAACATCTATTATGATTAACCATCTAGTGCAAATCCATTGGAATGAGGTTGATGTTGACTATCATAAAGCACATGAACATCACAAAAGAAAAATGCATGGGGCCCATTCCTTGCATAGAAGGCGTTCAACAGCACCTACTTAACCTCCATCCACAAGTGCATCAACAAATCCAACTGCAAATGAATCCTCTACATCAGCAGTGGTATCCAGTACACAAACTCCTTTCTTACTGAAAACTAATCTAACCATGATGAAAGTCATGTGTACAAAATGCTGTGACTGAGTAGTTAAGGAAGGTGCCACATTTAGCTAATGGCAGAAATTAATTGCACAACACCACATTACAAGTGGCAATTCATTTGTATCCCCTATTTTTCTAAACTTCAACCACGGTATGCACTGCCTTATAAAACTTCCCAGATTCAGAGATGGAAGTCCTGCGTGGGGATGCCTCGAATGGCTAGTCAAGGGAAATTCCAAAGTTAAGGAATGGGATAGATTCCACTCCATGTGAAAAATCATTACAAACACTAGAAAGGTCACTATGGAAGCTTTCCATACATCTCCTGCTTCCATGTCCAGAAGTACCACTATATATTGAATATAGGTTGAACTTTCAATGGAGTAAACTGTACAACATCTAGTGCAAATCCACTCGGATGATGATAACAATGCAACTACAAGCAAAAAACAAATAAAAACATTACAAAATGAACTTGCACAACACCAGCAATTGAACTACCTCACAAGACACTCCAAACACCTACAAGTACTGCATACATCAAAATACATTCAAAGTACAAGAAGTGCAATCAAATAAACTTCAACCTTAATAACAAATACAAAAACTACATGTACATATTTTCTAAACTTAAAAAAATTCATTAAAAATACTTGCCACTCAAACATAGCAAATGAAGAACATAATAATGAACACTGTCTGTTAACAAAGGTCACCACAACTAACACACACAACACTGCAAATAAACGGTCAAATGTGTAAATAAAGATTAACACTTACTTTCACATCAACCACAATCCTGCCATGTGCACAGTCAGAGTTCAGGAATCAAAAGAACACAACTGCAGAAAATAGTACCTTTTATACTTTCCAAAAAAGAAAAAAACAATATACCAATAAAACTACTAAAATGGCTGACACATTCTCAGCACAACCTATCACTAAGCACTACACAAATGCAAAAGTAACAACAACCAATAACAAACAATTAAACTGACACAAACCCATTTTTACCCCACTTAGCATTTTTCATAGCTGCAATCTATTCGACGGAACTATAGATCTTGATTTGTATCTGCAGCTAACTACACGCATATTTTTCTGCAAGGCCCAAATCAAAATAAATTGGCCTTCAAACCTTCAACTCAAATAAGTGAACAATCTAAGTACATAAAATAACACACACAAATACAATTCTGTACTGTATCATCCCCATGAACATATGATTATTCCACAGAAAATGTATATTTAGAGACGCAACCTTAAATACCTGCCATTCCAGCTGCAACAAATGAAAAGCAGAATAGTATTGACATGCCTGTGCATGTGCTTTTTATAGCTGTGGCTATACAACGGCCCCTCCTAGATGTTTGCGAATAACAGTAGCTATTCACAAAAACTACAAATTCAAAATTGCATTTCCCCTTCAACAAACTCCAAAAACTGTCCCTAACATGACTACCAGCACCCCTCCACTCTTCCTAATCCTCCTACACTCCCATATTTTATTACAATCCCCATAACACTCAATGCAAAGAAAGTGCCACCCACCCAAAATGTAGTATATCTGCGGCCACCATTCATCCACAAACACGACGTGACACTTGCTAGAATTAGCTGCAGCTGCAAAAGGGGGCGGGGTCTGGAGTGAGGATCTACCCATGAATAGCAATGCTGCACGCTGGGTGGCTGGTGGATAGCCGTGAATAATAACAACAGCACCATTGACAATTAGAAAGTATAACACACACACATCATACATACCCTGCTCAAACAGACTACTAGAAATTCAAACTAAGATTAATTTTCCTGGAAACAGAGAAATACTGTAGATATCATTTCTGGTCATACAACTATGTGGCTGATTGGAGACAATTGGCTGTTTTGGTTGCTGATTTTTTGTGAGAAACTATATATTAACATGGACCTAGGTTTGAGAGATTCTACAATTAAACGGTTTGGATTGCAGGGAATGTGTTGGTTCCAGGTTTTTCCAAAATTGTTAATTCTTAGAAGTACAGGGCACCCATAATAATTAATTGCAAAGGCAATGATTTGGGGAATGTAGGAGGGGTGTCCCTTACTTTACTGATAAAACAAGACAAGAGAAAACAAATGCAATTATTTCCCCACAGCATCTTTATCTTTTCCAATCTCACTCAGAGGCTAAAATGGAGATGGACCACCAGATTTAATGGTAATATTGAGAAAACCCGTAGAAATGTTAATAAAGCATTTGGGTGTGCTACCCAGTAGCTAGATTGCATTGACCCCAGACTGAACTTACTTTTTTACAGCAATCCGGCACTGCAAGCTCATCTACGCTCTTGCCGGCAACTGCCCTTCCACCGCGCTTCCTGGAGGAGGCGGGGCAATGTCATGACTCGGGACTCCTTCACGTGATCCTGGGATCATTGAAAGACCAGAGGCTGCCGCCCGTTCAGTGTGTGCTACCCAGTAGCTAGATTGCATTGACCCCAGACTGAACTTACTTTTTTACAGCAATCCGGCACTGCAAGCTTATCTACGCTCTTGCCGGCAACTGCCCTTCCACCGCGCTTCCTGGAGGAGGCGGGGCAACATCAGGACACGTGACTCCTTCATATGATCCTGGGATCATTGAAAGACTGGAGGCTGCCACCCGTTCAGTGTGTGCTACCCAGTAGATAGATTGCATTGACCCCAGACTGAACTTACTTTTTTACAGCAATCCGGCACTGCGAGCTCATCTACGCTCTTGCAGGCAACGTGACTCCTTCACGTGATCCTGGGATAATTTAAGACCTGAGGCTACCACCCTTGCGGCGTTAAGCCGATAGGAGTAAAGCCCAGAGGCTGTTGTGTGGCTGTTTGGTGGTGATGGTGCAAGGCAGCCGAAATTAAAACAGAACCTGGCGAAGACAATCCTCACGAAACAAATAGGGAGTAGGCAATAATCGACAGTGGAGACTGCGGGCTTATAGCCTTTGATCCACTGCAAGATACAAAGGTCTGACAGATACATCCAGACAATGACCCTGTGAACGGAACCAAAGGAAACTACGACTAAATGGTTCGGACAATAAAGCACGGAAAAACCGTTAACTTAACACCACCGCATATGAATCTTAGAGGAAAGGCAATGGAGACGCCTGAAACACAACACACAATAATCAAATCAGGCGCCATTAACAGAGACACCACCCTAAGGGAATGTAATACCGAAGCCCCAAACACCTGCATGGAAAGTGACACCAACAAATGTGGAAAAACAGAAATGAATCCAATAACCCACACACACAATGAAAATGAGGGAAATACTAGCAATTCTCCCTCTCCAAACATGACAGAAGACACAACAGAAAACCCCCCGACCAAAGTGACATTAAACGCACTTGAAATAAACGCAAAGCCTGTATCAGGCCACTTAGCACTTGGGGAAATAGAGGCCATAAAGGTGGAACAAAAAACAGAAATCCCACCAGCCCAAAAGACAAAACAAAAACAACTTTGGAGGATGAGACAAAGGGTAATGAGAAGACACCCAATTTACTAGCAATACAAGAACGAAGAGAAGACTAAGAAAGAAAAATTATAACACAACAAGAAAAATCTGCCAAAGCTCAAAAGAAATGGCAGGCTCCGTATGAAAGTCGCAGACACTCCCAACAACTTGATCCAAAGGAAAACGAGAATATACATCCTAAAGCTGCAAGATTATCACTTGACATAACAGAAATCGAAAACCTAATGATGAACCATGAAAGAAGGAAAGAAGTCTTCAGAAATTCATCATTACCGACAAAGAAAACAGATACAGATCCATGGATACAAAAGTCACAAGAAGGGAAAGTACCAACATCAAAAGAACAAGATTTCTATAGCAGAGATAAAAGAGCACAAAACCCAAACAACACGAATATAGAAGGAGAAAAAACACAAACTCATAAATAGATAAATGCAGCTGCGACCTCTGCTCGGACCACGAGCTAGCTTCTAGACCAAGTTCAATGCTAGACTTACAAAATATGCTGATAACAACTACAACGCAATCTTTATTACCGTACATGAAGCTACAAGAGGCACTAGTAGACTCAATAAAAGACCAAACAACACTTGTGGCTTTGATACACTCCAAACAAAGTTATCTAGAGCAGCGCATGAATAAAATATTGGAGCGACCAGACATCGAAGCACAAAGTAGCCACTTATGGCAAAGCAGGCTATTTGACATTGCCCGCAGCGACAGAGCTGAAAATACAGACCTTACTCACGCACTAATCAAAATGATGACAGAAACTAACCAAGTAAAATCAAAACAGATGCCTCATTCAAAATACAAAAGTCATAGTAATATGGAAAAACAGCAAGAATGGGCTGAAAACAACGAACCCTCATATTTACTGGAAAAACACGAAGCAAATAGGAACCTTACTCGTGCAGAAATAAATCTTATTGACCTTAACAGAGAACCCTCCAAGGAAAGGCAGGTACACACCCATATAGACACAGACAAAGGAAAAGAAATTAACAAACCGATTTACGATGAGAGACTTATACCACATTCAAAAGGGAAAGAGACGTATGAAATCTTCTCCAAAGGAAACAAGATACAGCCCAACAGAGAGCAAGAAAAAAAAGGAACAATAATCAATAAACAAAAAAAGCAAAGGGGCTCACGAGCATTCTTGAGAAATCTAACAAATCCTCCAAAAGAATTATATCCAAGGATGAACAAAGCAACACAGCAGAATAAACCAAATAAACTTGAACCCAAAACAAAAAAGAAAAACCCAAACAACAATGAAGTAGACACAGAACTAGATGAACTAATTAACCTATCAACCTACATGAAGGACGAAATTGATCAATCTGAAGAAGCCCAAATCGAAATGGCAGAGGCATCATTGATTACCGTAGATGAATATGAAGGTGAGAAACCAGAAGAAGACCAAAACCTCGAAGTATCAGGATATGAAATGACACTCGATGAAATATCCAAAATAGAATGTGAAAACAACGATGAAACAGCATTGGATATGAATAACTATCCCTTACCCATAAGGGAGACCCAAAGCAGCTACGATGATGATAAAACAACCGATGGACAAACAGAAAAAATAATAAAACTGCCAATTTTTGTGCTTCCACAAAAACAGCAGATGGAAATAAAAGCCAAGAAAATAAAATTATCAAGAATAACAACAAAAAATGACAACCTAATCATGAATCGCTCAAATGTACTAAGATCGATACAAGCCATTCCTAACATGAAAGAAATTACAACTAAAGATATAAGAACAGTCGAATTCTGTGATGAAATAACATTGGGCCAAGTGAAGATATCTTTTGATTCCGAAAAAACACTGAACAAAATGATAGACAATAAAAATATTTACAAGCAACTAGGCTTCGAAGTGACCCTGATCAAATAAATACATAACACAGAGAGGAAAAAAAAACAAAAAACAGTAAACTGGAACCAGCCTGAAAAGAACCAAAGCAAATACGAACTGGACGATGCCTATAGAAATACATCACCAGAACACAAGAACAATGGCGACATGTGCAAGAGTAGAGCAACTGACAACAAAGATTATCAAAGTCGTCATGACCTTTATAGAAAATATGGAATATGGAGGCAATCAGAAAACTCACTCACAAATACAGAAGATATACACAACCAAAGAAGATTACAATTAAAGGAAGAAAGTCCACATCTGACCAGGATCTGCTCATGGAACACGCGGGGACACAGCCATTTATTCAATACAACAAATTCAAATCTTATAATGGCTGACATAATCTGCATCCAAGAGTCATGGAAAACGCAACAACCAAAAGCAGATGGATACACCATATTAATGAACCCTGCAATCCAAAAGCAAAAAGGCAGACCGTCTGCCGGACTCCTAACTTTAATCAAAAATGGACAAAACATTGATATACTGGAACATGACAATTTAAACCCATGGACTCAAATTACCATACTTAAGCAACGTACGGACAATAAAGACAAAGAACCCACAACTAAGGATCACAAGAAGAAATGCTTATGGGCCCTAATGAACCTATATTGGAAACCAGCAGGAATAACGGATGAGAAATTTATAGACACAGTAACATCAGCAATAGATAACACCAAAGGAAAATACAACGAGATAGAATTTATATTATGCGGCGATTCAAACATCCATATATTCAATGCAAAAGGAGAAGAAATGGAAAATCTAACCCCGAGCCAAATGCTGGACTAAAGAATTATATTGCAGAAACATTAGGAGATCTGACAGTATCGACACAACCACTGGAAAACAAATGGAAACCTGGGCAAGAGGCAAATCCACCGCCATAATTGATTACATATACATGATTGAAAATGTACACAGAGATTTGTGGGAATCAAGAAATATCAAAACGGAAGAAAGTGATCATTACATACTGGAAAGAACGCTGAATACAAGAAAAATGGTGAAAGATAAAGCTGATTCAACAAAAATTGAAATAAATATCAGCAACAACAGATTAAGAATTGGGAGGAAAAGAATGGAAGAATTACCAAAAATAATGACCAACTCAACACTAGGTGATCTAGAAAAGATCAACTATGGATGGTTACTGTCACCTTATAGATGCAATAATACACAAAATGGAAAGTCAACAGTTAAAAACCACATCCACGCATACAACAACAATATAATGAACAAGAAAAGAGAATTGAGAACAAAAATAAAATTACTTATGAAACAAAATTTACCGGATAAATACAAAGAAATCAAAACAGCAAAACAACATTACAGAAATTGGCGAAAGAACAACAAAGCCTTGATATTAAAAGAGGATGCAGAAAAGATGCTGAAACACAAAACAACTATGGGCCTTACTACACGACAAAAACCCACACACAAAACAGTATGGTAACTGATGTACCAGAAGCAAGTTGGACCGAATATTTCACAGAGATCTATGGGGACAGAAATCCAACGAAAGAAGCAACAAATATACAGCAACATGTATGGCAATGGGAATGGGACCATGAAGATCTAAAAAGGGCGATTAATACTCTAAACGCTTCCAGAGCCCCAGGCCCGGACGGCCTGTCCAATATGATAATCAAGCAGAATGCAGCAGTATGGACAGAAATATGCGAAAGCATCTTCCAAATGATACAAAACACAAAAACAATTCCAATTACATGGAAGCAAGCCACCATCGTACCCATATATAAGCAGGGTGACACAAAAGATCCACAAAACTACCGACCGCTGGTGCTCCTAGACCCTTTGGGCAAAATTTTTGCTAAAATACTACTAGATAAACTAGACAGATGGGCAAAAACAGAAAAAAAATATGCTACAAGACAAAATGGCTTCATTAAAACACTGGGAACCAATATCAGCCTGTTCCTACTAAACATATTAAAGCATGAAGCCATAAGAAACAAAATCCAAATCTATGCCACTTTTGTCGACTTATGGCTAGCATTTGACTCTGTCAACAGAGACATTCTATGGGACAAACTGACCGTTTGCAAGTGTCCAACAGACATCATCGAACCGATCAAACTCTTATACGCGGACACCAGAGTCAGAGTCAGATTATCGAAAGAAGGGGCACTCACGGATCAAATCAGAACATGGAATGGACTAACACAAGGATGACCATTGGCTGCCACTTTATTTCATCTCTATATGGCAGATCTCGAACGAAACATATATACACCTCAAACGAACCCCCCAAAAATCAATAACACAGCGATATCTTGCATTATATATGCTGACGACATAGTACTCCTGGCTAAAACTCTGAGAGGCTTACAAATTGCACTTGAAAAATTAGAAATATACATGACAAAGAACAAACTGCAAATAAATACAAAAAAAACAAAAATCATGACTCTAAAAAAAGAAAACAATATCAGTCGTCAGCTCGTCTCATTTTATATAGGCAAAGAAAAAATGGAAACAGTAAAAACCATAAAATATCTTGGAATATGGATATCACAATCAACAACAGAAGAAGAATGGGCAGCACATCTTAAAGAAAAAACCTTGTCCCTAGCGCGACAAGCAAAAACAATACATCAAAAATATGGAAAATTCTCCATGAACCCAGTAGCTACATTTTACAAACAAAAAGTCACAGCCATCTTAACATATGGAGCAGAAAGCATGATAAACATCAACAATGACATCTGGGATAAACTAGAAGGGAGCTTCTGGAAAAAAAGTGTTAAATTTGCCAGCTTCATTACCTACCATACGAATCCGAGCTGAATTTGCACTGCAATCGCTTGAGTCCATTGTTCTATGGAAACAACTTGACTTATACAGGAAAATAATGACTAAAACCAACACTCCACCTTTGGAAATATTCAGAACAGAAAACGGCTGCAACTGCGATCATGTCTTGGAAAAATGGAAAACAGCGACAGAAGTGAAAAGAAAAGAGAAAGAAATATCGATGGAAATGCTAACAGAGAGACCAGAAAAAGCGAAAAACAATTAAAAGAACACGATTGGATGAAAACCAACCGAGAGAAAAACAAATACCGGCACAACATACAAAATCCTTCTGATAACAGAAGACTCAATCAACTCCCTTCATACTTACAAATATTTCCATCGTCTAAAACAAGAGACACATTTATGAGATTGCGGCTAAATATCCTCCCGACCCGAGAAATAATGGCAGCCAGAAAACAAATACCCGAATGTAAACAATACTGCCGATTTTGCAAGAACCCTCAGATGACCGAGAGCCTTCATCATATAATTATGATATGCCCGGCACTGAATGAAAAACAACAACAATCGAGAGAATGGTTTATGAACACACAAACTGTTCTAACACCAGAAGATCGTTGGGCAAGAATGCTCTCTGGAAACGAAAAAAAACTAGTATTCACACTAACATCGTTCTGGAACAACATCATGTACAATAAAGGAACTGCATAAAATATAAGCACGTGGGATCAAAACAAGAAGAAAGAACAAAAATAAGGACAAAATTTCACTGGCCCACACTCTGCAATTTGAGCAATAAAACAATTTGAAAGTCTGATGAAAGGTTTAAAGCGCAAACCAAACATAAAAAAAAATAAAAATAAAAAAAAATAAAGCATTTTCAGCATTCATGACGGACCACAACCAATTATGGATTGCGAACAACAATATCTACTTCTACATGGACAATTTCTATAGACATGACTGAGTGCACCTAACCGATGATGGAAATGCAGTGTTCCTTCATAACATCAAAACAGTACCCCTAATGTGCTAAAGTTCTACTCTCAGTGTACCCCAAAGTAGTCCAGGACTACTCATCATACATAAACACACAAATACAATAAATAATAACAAAAATATTTTTTATTATAACTGCAGCGACAGTTCATTGGCCCTCATTACGACCCTGGCGGAAATCGAAAAACGATGGCGGAAATGCAATACCGCCATCGAATACCGCTCGGTGCGATTATGACCCGTCACCGTAAAGTACGATGCCATCAGCGACACCGTAGTGAACGCCAACGCAAACTGCACCAAGTACGCGCACGCGCGCCATGCCAAACCGTAATTACCACCATGGCGCAACGGTACGCGAATGCTGACCCTAGCGGACATTCACTTAACGCCATCAAGCATGGCGGAAAGTACCATTCCGCCATGGTGAGAATTACGGCATCGTGAACCAGCCGTAAATGGCCCTACTGAGTGCCTGTACACCACTCCCTGCCCACATTGCACAACACCTCGTAGGTGCAATGAAGTTACACAATGCAACCAGTGAAATGTACAAGTCACCCATGCATGCCAACGAACAAATGAATGTAGGGGCTCCAAGTGCCTTGTGAGTGGCCATCCATATTTGGCATGGCACCATTGCCGTACTGATGCAGCACAGGCACGTAAAGGTTCAAGTACAGCAATATGAACTGAAACATGAGACAAAACAACAACAGGCCCCCATCGCTTGACACCAGTGTAAGGCAACATTCAAAGCAGTATCCTGAGGGAGACTGCACCAGCCCTGTACCCTTGCCAGTAAACAAACCAACCATCAGCATAAGCATGTACCACACAAGTTGGCAGAGTGACTGAGCAGCCAGGCTCATCTCAAGAGGGGCCAATGGGAGCTGCAGGGCACAGATGGCACGAATACAGAAGCTATTCCAATGGACATGACCTCAGTCTCCCTCCAAGAAACGCACGCAAACACAGGCACCTGTGACCAGCCATTTTCTGATAATCACATCATTCCACCAATCCACCTGGCTGACCGGCATCTGTTACACAAAAGCTAATCCCCCGCCCCTGAGCATGACATCATTAAAACAGTCATAATGGCAGGCCCCATCCCTGACCTTACTGGGCTTCGTAGGCAAACGCGGCCAGTACAGTACCACGCAAATATACTCAGAAGCCGGAACCCAATGCAGATCTCCTCACAATACACCGCTCCACAAATAGGAATATGCTACATTACTTGCAAAGAATAACGCTACACGGTTGAAATCATAATCAAATTTTAATGCACATCAAATTCACCAAGCCCATACAGCTATTAGGTCATAAACTCCAAAATATTTTTCATCACTGTGGGCTGCATCCGCAATAAATGACCAGCTTCTTCTTGTGTGACGCCCTGTTCCTTCATGGTACACAGGGGCTACATTCACGTTCAAAAAGGCAACATGGAAGCGCCGAGAACCGCAGGGCCGTCCCATTAGGTAGGCACTAGTCCAGCTGAAAGGCTGATATGTAGCTCCTAGCCACCAGTACTGCGTAAGGGCATGTGGCCCATTGGCGATCGTCCCATAAGATCGTAATGGTGCTCCACTGATTAACTCGAAGCAGCAGGTGTCGGGAGTAAAAGCCATCTGCAGGAGTGGCATACAGATGGCAGCGGCAAAAGGGGAGGAGATACCTGTCACCCAAATGAAATGAAAAAGAATAGCATGGGCATCAGAACTTCATTTGTATTACTCACTTTAATGATCACACTAAATCCACAGCCATATGCATGCTAGCCCACTCAAAAGGATTATTTCCACCCAAAAATCACTTGCGAATCATAACTATATAAATCGAGGTGAAAACACTATTACAAACGAGTGTTTGTGTGCATGCGTCTGTTAAGACAGAATCCATTAGATGGGATTCGTAACGTGCATAGACACAAGTGTTTGAAGGCGCGTCGAGACAGGGAGGGTTCAACAAGGGCAGATAGATGATGGTCCCACTATGGCAGCTCTGCATCACATAGCGCAGGGGAAGGGGATAGATCCCGAAAAGCCATGTACATGGCAAACTCTCAATTAAATCATCTGTCCATGCATCCATACATCATTCCCTCATCCCGGTATGAAAACGCCTGATTATTTACTCACATCACATTTGAAACTTCCATTGAGTCTGTGCGTAATGCAGTCTGCAAAATCCACTGTGCTCCAGCCCGGAATTCTAGTGTTATGAAGTAACATGTATTTGGGAACGTCCTGCCTTATCGTCCACTACGCTATTGCGCATCCCATACTATTCATATCAATCATTGCATTCTTGCCATGGCCCCTGTCCCAAGGACATTAAACAATAGAACGTTATATTTGCAGTCAGACCTGTGGGCGTCTCCTCGCCGCTAACTGAAAACCGAAAGCGCTGTCCTTCGAATTCCTCATTTGCAACATCACGTCGATAAGGCATCTGTGACCGCTTGAAATCACAAATTCATCCATGTAGTGCGGCAGTGTGTGAAAATGGCAACTGGCTTCACTCACAAATGGGACGCCCCGCCCGTCGGTGAACCTCGGTACAGTGCTGCATGAGGGTCCAGCGTTAATCGAGTACTACATTCCACTGACCCTTCACAAATTTGTTCACGACTACAAAGATAGTATGTGAAACAATGGGACCATAGCAGAATGAACATATAAACCAATATTTCACTGCCATCGGGATTAAATACATGATTGTAATAGCAAGATGCCATTCCTCGAATTGCAGCGTTGTGTGCGGGACGTGCTCGCCCAAAGGGGATTGCAGCTGGCACAGGTGGAATGAATCACCACAGGTGGAGGCTATACAGCCTGAAAACACATAAATTGCACACCCAACCCCCTCCCACAACCACACCCACCACAAAATGCTACCGTCAGGACTAGCGATGTTGGCCCTGGGGGACCTGATAGCACTGCAAGTACTACAACTTCAAGAAGAAGACGAACACCAACTACTACAACAACCGGCCGCACAGAGGAGACGCAGGAGGAGGAGGAGGGCAAGGCAGGGCCAGCAAGGCCCACCAGCACAGCCACTACCACCACGCAGGCAGCCCGCAATCCCACGCCTCCGAGCTCATCCCTTCAACCTCACTGCTGAGCAGATCCACACCCTCTACCGTTTGGACCGGGACACCATAACCACCATTGTGGACATGACACACGCTGACCTTGTCAGCATGATAGATAGCCCAACCGCCATCCCACCCCTACTGAAGGTGGTGTCTGTACTCCACTTCCTGGCCACAGGCACCTACCAGCACACAGTCGGACAGTTGCATGGCATTTCACAGCCACTGTTGTCACGGACACTATCGCAAGTGCTCGATGCCCTCCTGAAGCACGCAGACGACTACATCTCTTTACCACGCTCGGAGCAGGAGATTACAAACACAAAAGTTGGATTCCATGCACTGGCCGGCATACCGGGTTGCATTGGTGCCATCGACTGCACCCATGTGGAATTGGTTGTCCCACATGCCATGGAGGCCCAGTACCGCAACCGGAAGCAATATCATTCTCTTAATGTACAGATGGTGTGTGACTCCAACAGGATCTTTACACATTGTTGTGCCCGATTTCCTGGATCAACCCATGATTCTATGGTCTTGAGGAACTCTACAATACCACGCTACATGGAGCGACACGCAGGGAACAGATCCTGGCTACTCGGTGAGTCTCATTTCATGCATGATAATGTGGGGTATGTGATGCAGCAATGACCTGGCAGGAAGGGGGGGGGATGCGTACGTAGCAATGTCATTCCAAAAACATCCTTTATTGTCCACATACAGGTGATGCCGGGTATCCACTGAAGAGATGGCTCCTTACACCACTCCGGAACCCACAGAACCAGCATGAGGAGGACTACAACCATGCCCACTCACGTACCCGTGTAGTCATTGAACAGGCATTCGGCCTACTGAAGGGTCGTTTCCGCTGCCTCAGCAGGTCTGGCGGGGCACTCCTGTACCGCCATGAGAAGGTTGCAAAGATGGTCATGGCATGTGTCATGCTACACAACATGTGCGTACGTAGAAATCTGCCCATGCCCCCTGAAGCAGAACTGCAAGCACCTGAAGATGGTCATGATGAGGGTGGGGATGTGGCAGCACCTCAAGGAGTCCGCGAGGCACAGGAGGCCCGTGAAATTCGTCAGAATATCATAGATTCATGCTTCTAGCACTCACGCCTGGTGGCTGATACATGGACACGGGACTTGTGGCACTGTGTGTGTCTGGAACATGCACAATGTGGACTGTACGCCAATAATGGCCTCGTACACAAAGATCAATGTCCACACATCTCATTGGGTGATTATGTAATGTTTATAGCATTTGTGAAATTATGTTACACACCCCATCGACCCGCCACCCAAGAAAGCCCAACACCCCCCCTCCACCCTCCTACCTCCCCCCCGAACACCAGTGTCCAAAGATGCTCATTGTCAGTGGGCAGACGCTATTGCAAGCCCCCTCTCCGGGTATCAGGGGCACCCCTGCCTGTGGAGCGCAGGTTCCTCCCAGATCTACGTTGGGGGCTGCCCTGGACGGAACTTGCAACGGATGATGTCTCTGCCTGCTCACGTCCATGCATGTCCCTAAGGGTTTGTGAGAGCTCAGTGAGCACACGGCGCACAGCGGCAAGTTCACCACATACGTCTTTGGACGTTGCATGCAGTTCCCCCCTCAGGCTCTCGGTGCTTCTCTCCATTTGTACCCTTAGTTTCTCTGTACTTCTCTCCATTTGTACCCTTAGTGTCTCTGTACTTCTCTCCATTTGTGCCCTAAGTGTCTCAGTAGATGTTTCTATGACTGCCTTAGAACCCCCACATTCATCAGCATGCTCCTTGAGGAGCGTGGCCAGTTGCTGCTGTTGCACGATCACCTGGTCGAGGGACTGTTGCCTCTGCTGGGCCATGGCCATTTGCGGTGGTGTCACAGAGGGGCTGATCACCTCATGTTGCCTTGCCACAGGGCTTGTGGGGGATGGCCAGTCGTCGTCTTGTGGGTGCCCCTGCGTGGTATCCTCATGGTGTACGGGATGAAACAAACAGGGGGATTGAGACAGGTCATGGATGGGTCCTACATCGGCAGCACCGTTTTCTGTGTCGGAGCATGCTGCCATTAATGCAGTGTCACCTATGGTGCTGCTGCCACCAGAAGCAGTGCCTTCTGTGGCATCCATTGGGGGGACCTGTGGTGCTGCTGTTGTGGGCATGCTGGCTGCTGGGGTGCCTGTTGAAGTCCCCTCCTGTGTGCAGCCACTTGATTTGTGCTGCTGCCGTGTCTTGATCCGTGCAGCTGAGGTGGAGGGTCTTTGGCCGTTGGTCTTGGCCCTCTTTGCAGGTGTGCTGGTAGGGGTGTCCTGGAGCTCGTCGTTTGAATCGGACCCTGTGGTGGAGTAAAGGAGGGAGAGCGTTATTTATGGGTCTGTGGAAATTGGAATGGCAATGTATCACATGCATTGGGGTGGTACCTGAGGGTGATTTGGGTCAGGGCCTTGGAGGTGGTTTCATTTTTGTGTGGATTGAGGATGCAGTTGTTTTGCAGCCTGCAGTTAGGGTGTGCATGCTGCACGTGTAGAGGGTGTTTTTAGGATATTTAATTATTTATGTATTTAATGTGAGTTTTAAAGTGCGCTATCAGGCCAATGTATGTGGACGTTCTCCTGGACATGTGTTTCTGTTGCACTATGTGGACACATGGTACTTCACATGATTGGACATTGTGGATTTAGCATTGTTTTATTTGGCCCACCTACCTGATTCTTCGGATGTCTGCACTCCTTTCTCCATCCCTCCGACTCCCTCTATACTCTCCATTCCAATGGTGGAGGCACAGATTTCTTCCCAGGGGGTCAACTTGATTGGTGATTCCGATCCTCCCCCGGTAGCTGTGGCAATGTTACGGTTGGCAGATAGTATGCTCCGTACGCGTATCCGCAAGTCGTCCCATCGCTTTCTGCATTGCTGTGGGTTGCGGGGTGCGGTCCCCACCGCACTTACCCGCTGTGCCACCAGGGCCCATATGGCCTTCTTGTTCGCAAGTGCCGTCCTGGTCATTTGCGTCGAGAAGACGACGGCAGCATTCTCCTGGAGGGTCTCTGTGAGCACGGTGAGTTCCTCATGGGAGAAGTGGACCTGCCGCTTGCGGTCGCACGCTTTTTTAGCAACTTTTCCCATTTTGATTGTTTTAACTAGGGTGGCTAACGGGTTGGGATGTGTCTCAGGGTCGGATTTTTAATGGTTGTGTTGGGATTCTGATTTTATAGGTGTACGGCGTGCTGTTTCCCGTTCCGGCCCCATGTTTTTATTTCCGTTTCCGTATATTTACGGTCACCGTATTTTGCGATTACCGCTCTTTACGGTGACCGCTATGATGGGTGGCGGAATTGCACCTAGGGCGCCATACGACGGCGGTGAGGGGCGTTTTGGGGACATTTCCGCCATCGCGGACTTTGCACTTCTGCTATGGCGTAATGCTCGTGCCCGATGGGTCGGAATTAACCGCACTTTCCTCCATCGTGCAATGGCGGAAACGCTATTTACGCTATGGCGGTCAGGTCAGTTACTTTCCGCCAGGGTCGTAATGAGGGCCATTGACTTTTATCATAACCGCACTTACAAACATCAGTTGAGTAGGGACTGACTTTAAGTTTTATACTACAATCCAACTTAAATGATCAATACACAACAACACTACTCATGAAACTAGATAGGCAAACATTGCACACCCACACAACTGAATGCCATAAGTGAGAATACACAACCACAAATACATTGTATGGAGCATCTGAAGCTAGAATACATTTGCTCCCTTTTATATTAATTGTGTTCAACTATTTTCTTCTTTCTTTCTCCAAAATCTCACATGCTCAAAAGTCTGAAAACACACATCCAAAATAATAAAAAACTCTCTAATTCCTACCAGTTCACTGGCCGTGGCCTTTGGCCAGTGATTTTTCACCCCCAAAGTCACTTTACCTAAAAAAAGTGCTTTAAAAAAATACAAAACACTGACACCCCAAACTATGTAACCCCGGATAACAAACTACACATACCCTTGGCTATCTGTAGTCCTTTGCAACCTCGGATATAACCGCAAATATCGGCAAAATGGCAGAAAATAAAATACTTTCCTGCTCCTCGCAGCTCACCAAGTGCCCCCCTCACCTGTGCCAGCTCCCCCCACTACCGAGATGGCCTTCTCACTTCCCCTGCCCTCTCACTTTCCCCCCACAACACTAGCTGTTTCTGTGACGCAGTTTGTTATGAGATGTCGTCTATTCGTAGATATAGCAAACTCAGAACTTCTACCCCCTCCAACTACCAAATTTCACGAGTGGCTTCTATACATTCCTCCACCTCTACCTCAACAGCATTTGTATGTTTTTTGACATGCAAATAGCTTTTTACTGTGTTTCATTTTCCCATAACCTCCGCTATAGACGCAAATATCTCTTGCATCGAAATTAAAACAAGATTGCAGTCATTTAATTACTAAAAACCATGATCCTGCAATGCACCATGGGAGATACAACTATATTTTTTTAGGAAAGGGGCTCCCCCTTCTCTGTCAAATTTTAAAATAACTACGGCACAGATTATCCCCAAACCAGACATGGATCGCAAGTCAATGCTTCGTGCCCAAGTTGTTTAGAACCTGGTCCAAATCCATCTAGCGGTTTGGACTGTGCACTTTGCCAAAAATTGACCTTTTTTGTCTATGGGAAAATGAATGGGAAGTAGGCCACATATTTGGAAGAAAAAAAGAATGTTGGGACGCTTAATAACTTTTTTTTTTTAACAAATCATTACATAACTTTGCAGTTTGTGGGGCCCGCATACTTTTAATCACTTGCGAAATTTTGTCCAGAGCCGTTACTCGAATCAAAAGTTATTAACAATAGAATTTTGAGGAGTTCCTATGTCTCTCTGAATCACCTTAGCTATATTATTTATATATGTATATTACAGGGCATGGGGTAGTGTTAAGACAGATTTCTGAACTCTGTCCTGGCGGCGCAGAAGTTCAGAAGGCCAACCTAATTACTTGGAACAGGGTAACCTCTGGACAAGCCAGACCAATCAGGGTAGCGATCGCGGCGGTCAAGACTAGGTCTCAAGAGGGGTGAGGGTGACTGAAAGCCCGCAATGAGCACACAAAGCAAGGACACTTACAAACTACTCCAAACAGGTGTTATGTTAAAAATATATACACATTTATTCCAAGGCCTTTAAAACAATGACCGCAGCGAGAAATAACAATACAACACTAGTAAACCAACACATACCATACCAATACAATATATATATACAAATACAAACAAGTCTATAGCGTTAGATGCACAAAATGTATAGTCCACCTAAAAGGGAAGGAAAACAGGCAGTGCGAAATAATGCTTAGACCCAGTCCGCCTTCAGAGACACCTAACTTAAAGGAAGTCCGAGCCCTACGAAGAGTGGAGCCTTGTGCTCAAAAGTACCTGCACACGCTGGTGCCAACGGGCAAAAAGGGGAGTCCCTTTGAGGGAATCAGGCAGTTCAGTTTAGTGCACAAATGAAGAAGAACAGAGTTCCGCGACTCAAGCGCAGCCTCCACTGTGGGCAGAAGCAGAGCGTGAGTACGGAAAGGCGTGCTGTTTTGACACAGCCGGGAAAAGCTATGGGCTCCTGCAGGAGGACGACCAATTCCTAGCTATGCTACTCACCGGTCCCCGATGCAAGCAGACCCAGGCTTCTCCGCGTCAGTTTCAGTCGCTGGCACCATTCCCGTCTGTGATTCACTTGCACCGATCAGTTACAATCCAAAAAGAGTATCTAGGGCCTGTAGAAGGCTAGAGACCCAAGAGAGCAGTAACTTAGCTTACAGTGCCCTCTTGTGTCATGTTGCACGAAAGCCGCAACATGATAAAAGAAACTACGGAAAACAGCATTTCCCGGTACTGACTGTCTTAAGGGCATGTCAGTTTCCTTGTAAGAATGGAGCGAAAGCCCAGAGGAGTGCGGCAGAAGGCTGCACTTCTCTGGCAAAGTCGAGATCAAGGTGAAAAACAACAGCAAAAAGTTTAGGGGTTGCCACATGGAAGGAAAATTACCCACAATTACGAAATCTTTCCTAACACTCGCCCTTCCCAGACTATGAACAGGGGGAACTAATCCACCCCTGGATGAGTCTCTTTTTCAGGTCGGTTAAACATTCTGGACAACCCATCAGCATTGCTATGTTGGACACCTGGCCTATGCTCAATAGTGAAGTCGAAGCCTTGTAGACTTATGGACCACCTAAGCAACTTTGGATTCTCCCCCTTCATGTTCATTAGCCACTTTAAGGGCTTATGGTCAGTTTGCACAGTGAAGTGGGTCCCATAGAGGTAGGGCCTCAGCTTCCGTAGGGCCCACACAACAGAGAAACATTCTTTCTCTACCGTGGACCATCTGAGCTCTCTGTCCATAAGCTGGCGACTAATAAAACCAATGGGGTGTTCCTTACCCTTCTCATCTACTTGCGATAGTACAGCTCCTATCCCAGTGTCAGAGGCGTCCGTCTGCATGATAAAAGGTCTTTGATAATCAGAGGCCCTGAGGACAGGGGCCTGGCACAAGGAGTCTTTTAAGCCGTTGAAGGCCTTCTCACACTCGTCGGTCCAAGTTACCTTCTTGGGTTTCTTCGGAGTGGTGAGGGCAGTCAGAGGGGCAACTATGGTGCCATAGTCTGCCACGAAGTTGCGGTAATACCCTGTGAGTCCCAAGAAGGCTCTCACATGGGTCTGTGTAGTGGGGGTGGGCCAGTCTTGTACTGCTTGTACTTTACTGGGAAGAGGCTGTATCCTCCCTCCACCTACTTCATGTCCAAGGTAAACCACTGAGCCTTGTCCAATCTGGCATTTACTAGCCTTTATGGTCAAGTGTGCTTTCTGAAGAGCCTGGAGCACAATCCCGAGGTGTTTCACATGCTCTTCCCAGGTGGCACTGAAAACTGCTATATTGTCCAGATATGCGAAACAGAATTCGTCCAACCCATTCAACACATGATTCACAAGCCTCTGGAAAGTGGCAGGTGCATTCTTCAACCCGAACGGCATTACCCGGAATTGGTAAAGGCCGTCTGGAGTAGAACACGCTGTCTTCTCCTTGGCATGTTCTGCTAAAGCTATTTGCCAATAGCCAGCAGTGAGGTCAAACGTGCTGAGGTACGTGGAGGCACCCAAAGTATCCACCAGCTCATCTGTTCGAGGCAAGGGGTGTGCATCTGTCTTGGTGACAGCATTCAGAGCCCTGTAATCCACGCAGAACCTCAATTCAGAAGTGCCTGCCTTTGGAACCAAAACCACAGGGCTGGACCAAGGACTACTAGAGGGTTCGATCACCCCAAGGTCTAACATCTTGTTGACCTCGGTCTTAATATAAGACCGTACTTTGTCTGACATCCTGTATCCCCTACTTTTGGTAGGTACACTGTCTCCTGTGTCTATGTTATGTTTGCACCAAGGTGTCAAACCAGGCGACTGTGAAAACAGTGGGGAAAACTGCCTAAGCAAACTTTTCACCTCAGCCTGCTGATCAGAGGTCAGGTGAGGGGCCACTCGGACACCCTCAAAGGAGCTATCTGAAGGACCGCTTTGGAACAGGTCTGGGAGAGGTTCAGACTCCTCTTCCTCAACATCTGAAGCCAGTAGCAGTGCTGCGATTTCGACTCTTGGGAGGAAAGCCTTCAGACTATTTACGTGAAACACTTTTGGAGCCTGTCCAGGCCTTCCAAGGTCCACTAAATAATTAACCTCACCCAGGGGCTCCACCACTGTGTAAGGGCCTGACCATTTGTCCTGTAAAGCTTGAGGCCTTATGGGATTCATGATCAGGACTTGCTGACCAGGTGTAAAGTTGATGAGGGAAGCTTTCTGGTCGTACCAATGTTTCACCAGCGCTTGTCCTGCCTTCAATTTATCACTAGCCAAGCCCATCAGAAGTACCATCTGTTTTCTGAGCCCCAGCACATAATCTACTATGTTGGTAGTAACAGGGGGCGTGGGCATCTCCCATCCCTCTTTGACTATGGCTAAGGGTCCCCGTACAGGATGACCAAACAGAAGTTCGAAGGGGCTGAAGCAAGCCAACACCCTTCTGTGGTACCTCTCGATAGGCAAACAGTAAGCATGGTAAAAGAAGATCCCATTTTCTTCTCTGAGGTTCTTCCAGAGCCCCAATCATGCTCTTTAAAGTTCTGTTGAAACGTTCCACCAGACCATTGGTCTGGGGGTGGTATGCAGAAGAGAACTTGTAGGTGACCCCACATTCTTTCCACATAGCCTGCATATACTTCAACATAAAGTTGCTGCCACGATCCGACACAACTTCTTTAGGGAAGCCAACCCTAGTAAATATGCCAAGTAACGCTTTTGCAACTGACTTGGCAGTTACAGTTTTCAATGGGATGGCCTCAGGATATCTGGTTGCATGTTCGACCAGCACCAGGATAAACCTATTGCCTGAGGATGTTTGCGGGTCAAGGGGACCAACGATGTCGATCCCTACCCTTTCGAATGGTATTACCACAACTGGGAGTGGTACCAATGGAGCTTGGATTGTCGAGCCAACCTTACCAGATAACTGGCAGGAGGCACAACTCCTGCAGTGACTTTCTACTTGCACCCCCATCTTGGGCCAGTAGAAGTGCATGGATAACCTTTGCTTGGTCCTCTTAATACCAAGGTGACCAGCAAGGGGCACTTCATGCGCCAACTGCAGGAGGAAGGGTCTTACAGCAAGGGGAACCACCAACCTCCTATGGTCTCCTTCTGTAGACTATGTGGGCTCACTATACAGGAGTCCACCTTCCCAATAAATCCGATGCGTCCCAGGAGGTTCACCCTCAAGCTGGGAGCAGGCCTGTCTCCTTAGGCCTTCCAGAGATGGGCACTCAAGTTGGCCTTTACTGAATTCGTCCCTATCAGGACCACCTTCTACTAACAAGTATTTTAGTTCAGGATGGTCGTTGGGGTCAAATACTTCAGGCATCGCCACCTCCTCGTCAGGCCCGGGCGATTGTCCAACTTCCTCCACCGCAGTGGTAGGCGAGCTCGGGCGAATATTCTCTTTCCCTCGACTTGACTTGTTTACTCCTTTCGCCTTGGGTTCCCCCTTCGGCTGGGGCGGCGTATTGGTCTTGGCCAATGCTGCCTGTGCTTGAGACCGTGTATAGGGTCGTTTTGGCAGTGTCTCCTACGAGCCGTAAAGCTCTGAGATCATTACCTAATAAGACCTTAACTGGGACGTTTCTCTGAATGCTCACTGGAATCCTGACTGCTGTACCATTTAAAGTAAGATTTACAGGTATTACTGGGAACATACGGAGTGTGCCGTCAGCCAACTTAGTGGGCATCAGAGTAGCTCTGGCAACTTCCTCTGAGTCTACCAAGGTAGAATCCACTACAGTTCGACTGCACCCACTATCCCTAAGAGCTGGAGTATCTACTCCATGGATCAGCACACTGTCTTTAAAGTAGTGCTTGGTATTATCTGGAATCCTAGCATAAGCCTCTGCGACTTTAGGCTCCCAGGAACCCAGGGAAACTAAAACTACCTCAGCTTCTATCCCACTGGGAAATGAGTCTGAGGAGAAGGATGCTCCTGTAATCTCTTCTACCTCGTAGGAGGAGAAGGCCAGATTAGCGGAGTGGACCCCCAAAGGTCTAACCTTACACCGGGGATCCCCCTTCACGTGGTCAGTTGCTCCACAAGCAAAACAAGATCCATTGGGTCTGTTTACATAGGGAGGCTTATTGTAACCAGAGTTCTGTTTCGGAGGCTGACCTCCACTACCCTGTGAGTTCCCTTGTGTCTTACCCTTATTTTTCTTTTTGTGGCCCTTTTGAGAAGAAGATTTATCAGATTCTCCACCCTCCTTATCTTTGGACTTTTTCCCTTCCTCCTGCTTACCAGGATGAGGTTTGTCCTTATGGGACACTCGATGTAACACCCATAAGTCTGCTGCAATGGCCAGCTTCTTAGGATCTATCTCCTTCGAATCGGCCAAATGCTGCTTGAGCTCCGGGGAAGAAGATGCAAAAATGTGTTCCAGCATGACAAGATTTATCATGCCTTCGAAAGTAGAAACCTTATAACCTTCGACCCAGCCAGTTAAGTTTTTTAAGGATTCAGTTACATAAGATACCCAAGTACCACCTTCTTTTTTCTTGTACTCTCGGAATCGTTTTAAATATTGGGCCGGAGTCTTTCCAAACTTTAAAATGAGAGTTTGCTTTAACATTGCGAAATCTGCTTGCTCAGCCTTCGACATTTCCATAATGGCACTACAGCCAGAATGGGGCAGTCTGCTGAGTAACCAGGCAATCTTATCAGTATTGTCAACTTGTTGAACTTCGCATGCATACTCAAACGCATTCAGCCAGTCCATAATGTCATTCCTTTCCTAATACACACTGAGCAGATCTTTCGGAAACCGTGGATGAGAGGAGGCCCCAGACCCATGTCCAGGACCCTTGGACCCATTTGCAACCTGAAGCTTGGCCAGTTCCAACTGGTGATCCCTGTCTTTCTGTTTTTCTGCCTGTTCGATTTTTAGTTTGGCTATGCTGAATTCAAGCTCCTTCTGCTTAAACCGCAGCTCTTGCTTCTTGAATTCAAGCATAGCCTCCCCATCAGCACTGGCAGAGGAAACATTAGACATCTCATCCTCCCTGTCCTCGTGGTCGCGGTGGATCAGTGCAGCGGCAGAACCGTTGGTTCTACCAGTGAGAGCAGCCCCACCTCCTTCTGCACTGTCCTCAGAAGTTATAGCGTCAAGCTGCGCTTCTTGCCACGCCACGGTTCTTTGGATCATATACAATTTCGTGCCTTGAGAGGAAACACCTCTCTCAGCACACATCTTTTTCAATGTTTCTGATTTAAAGTTAACAAGGTATTTGTTTCCATACTGTTAGATATGACTATGGCCTTTTAAAAGTTATGCTATATCAGTTCACTACGTGTTCTGGTAGGAATAACTTGAAATGCCTTAGTTCGTGCGCAACACTGGATACCTTCAGTCGTATCCCACCGCTGTACACCAATTTGTTAAGACTGATTTCTGAACTCTGTCCTGGCGGTGCAGAAGTTCAGAAGGCCAACCTAATTTCTTGGAACAGGGTAACCTCTGGACAAGCCAGACCAATCAGGGTAGCGATCGCGGCAGTCAAGACTAGGTCTCAAGAGGGGTGAGGGTGACTGAAAGCCCGCAATGAGCACACACAGCAAAGACACTTACAAACTACTCCAAACAGGTGTTATATTAAAAATATATACACATTTATTCCAAGGCCTTTAAAACAATGACCGTAGCGAGAAATCACAATACAACTCTAGTAAACCAACACATACCATACCAATACAATATATATACAAATACAAACAGGTCTATAGCGTTAGATGCACGAAATGTGTAGTCCACCTAAAAGGGAAGGAAAACAGGCAGTGCAAAATAATGCTTAGACCCAGTCCGCCTTCAGAGGCACCTAACTAAAAGGAAGTCCGAGCCCTATGAAGAGTGGAGCCTTGTGCTCAAAAGTACCTGCACACGCTGGTGCCAATGGGCAAAAAGGGGAGTCCCTTTGAGGGAATCAGGCAGTTCAGTTTAGTGCACAAATGAAGAAGAATAGAGTTCCGCGACTCAAGCGCAGCCTCCACTGTGGGCAGAAGCAGAGCGTGAGTACGGAAAGGCGTGCTGTTTTGACACAGCGGGGAAAAGCTATGGGCTCCTGCAGGAGGGCGACCAGTTCCTAACTATGCTACTCACCGGTCCCCGATGCAAGCAGACCCAGGCTTCTCCGCGTCAGTTTCAGTCGCTGGCACCATTCCCCTCCATGATTCACTTGCACCGATCAGTTACAATCCAAAAAGAGTATCTAGGGCCTGTAGAAGGCTAGAGACCCAAGAGAGCAGTAACTTAGCTTACAGTGCCCTCTTGTGCCATGTTGCACGAAAGCCGCAACATGATAAAAGAAACTACGGAAAACAGCGTTTCCCGGTACTGACTGTCTTAAGGGCATGTCAGTTTCCCTGTAAGAATGGAGCGAAAGCCCAGAGGAGTGCGGCAGAAGGCTGCACTTCTCTGGCAAAGTCGAGATCAAGGTGAAAAACAACAGCAAAACGTTTAGGGGTTACAACATGGAAGGAAAATTACCCACAATTACGAAATCTTTCCTAACAGGTAGCACCCCTGTAGTTATGATTAAGTTGCTCAAATCACTTTTTGGGTGGCTCATAACTTTGCCCCCCCTGGACAAATCCTTACCAAACTTTGGAAAAAGTATATGGCCCCTTTGGATTGATTCTGCAAAGTTTGGTGAGGATCCGTCCAGGTTGGAAAATTTGTTGTTAATTTGTCCAGTAGTTTTTTAAAAAAATGGACAGAAATTAGGTTAAAAAAAATAGTGATATCTGTATCCGCAGACATCTAACACGCCTGCTGATTGGATGGTGAAAAGCATGAGTTACATCATAACTTCTTAAACGGCTGCCATGTTCGATCCGCAGACACGGGGCGGTGTCTGCGGATAGCGCAGCTGGGGAAAAGTCTGGAAAACACATTTTGGGTTAATTGGTGTCTGAAAGAAGGCCTGGAAAGGGTGGGGGAGTGGAATAAAGCTTATATGGGGCTATTGTTATAGGTGGGAAAAGGGCATGCAGGTGCCAGGGTAGTCCACAGACAGCTCTGTTAGCGGACAGTTTGAAAACATATTTGGGGTTATTTGATTGTAGAAAGAGGTCAAGGAAAAGGTAGGGGAGTGGAATAAAGATTATATGGAGCAGTTTTTAGAGGTAAAAAAAGTGTTTGCAGATGCTGTTGAGTCTGTGGTCAATGTCGGTGTCCGCGGACACCAGTTCAATGGCAGGGGGTTCAGGCCGAGTCTTGCTATTTGAAGGTGTTTTGTATGTATTTGTTATACAGTTTAATTATATTGTGGTGGCTGTGGCCACTGGCCATAACCATTATAGTAATATCTGTATAGTAATTCTAGGTACTGTGGGGGGGAGTAGAATGTATGTGGCATTTAAGATTGTAGTACAATGGCAATAGTGCTTATGTAATATGTATGTGTTTATGGTTACTTTGCTGTACAGTGGTAAGGCTGTCATTTCTGGTTCGCTTTCTGTGAATACAAAGTTTCATTTGTTAAGCAGGATAGTTGAAAAGCATTAATTGCGTACACTTTTACTTTTTTTGACCCTCATAAACAGTACATTATATGTACTATGATAATGATGTGTTATTTATATAGCGCCTTAATACAAAGTGCTTTACAGATCACGTATTTAAATACAATATCACCCAACTGAAATTGGTACTCATTTATCAACCTTGGAAGGGTGACAGGCTGAGTTGGCCTTGCGGGGGTTCGAACCTGCAACCTGCAGATCACGCTCAGATTGCAGCAGCAAGTCCTCAACCCGCTGAGCTATCTTAACAGCTTGCTATGTTTGATACAACATTAGTGCATGTGACACATCTGTTATATTGACTTGAATAATTATTGGGTCATTGGGAAAAAAATCCATAGAGAATTTTAAGAAAACGACAATTATTTCAGTATAACTGTGATAGTATATTTGTTTGAAGTATGTTGTTATTGAGGGAATATTTAGAGTAGTTAGATACCTATTGACATATTTATTCTAACTACATTAGACTTTTTAAGACGTTTTGTAGTAACAAGAATTGTGATGGTGTATTTCAAGTGTATTGCAATGACTTTTTTTGTAAGTAGTTAGATATCTGTTGACGTATTCTAACTATCTTGTTTTTTAAAAGTATTATTGTATTATTATGGATGTAGTTAGATACCTGTTGGTGTATTCTAACAGTCTATTATGCTACAGTTTAGTGAGTAAAACTGAGTTAGTTGTATTGTATTGCATTGTTTATTTATATACACAGGAAAGTGTTTCAAAGCGCTCAAGGAGGGTGGGAACAAAGGGGAAAAACAACAGTCATTCAGAGCCCTTGCAATTTGGAGACAGTAATAGTCTGCACAGGCAGAGTAAGTGCATAAAATACATTTAACATTTGATGCACAGAAAATAGACCTGACAGCAATTCTGCAGTTTTACGAGTGCAAAACAGGAGAGGGGAGAATAGACAGACGATCTTCTGGCACATTGCAGTTCTATCATGCAAGTGCATAGACGGTAACAGGGGAGGGTCCAAGTGCACCCAGTCGGTGGAGACTGGGGTAAGTACAGAGAGAGCCACTCTCTCGGGTTCTTTCAAAGTGCTATGAAGGTGAGTGGATGTAGGGCCCTGAGGCAAGTGCGAGAGAGGACTTGTAAGGGTGCCCGGGACTCTGAGGTACACCAGGCTGCCAGTCAGCAAGCTCTATGGAAGAGAAGGGAGAGATGGAGGGAGCAGAGAGCTAGGTTAGCAGGGTAGAGGGAGAGAAAAGGAAGAGGAGAACAATAAGTTCTTGAGGAGTTTCAGGAACTTAAGAAGGTTAGGCTGAAGACGGTGGGTGGCAGGGAGGCCATTCCTGAGGGAGGCACCTACTGAGTATAAGGATCTCCCTCCAAATCTTTGCTTGGAGAACCAGGTCATTCACAGAAGGTTGGAGGTAGATGAGCAGAGATCTTGTGAGGGACAGTATTTATGTAGGCAGTGTTGTGGGTAGGTAGGCCCCAGGCCTCAAAAAGCCTTGTCGACATGCAGAGGGTCTTGAACTTGATTCTTGCAGCCATGGGGAGCCAGTGAAGGGATTTCAGCATCAGAGAGATACAGTCCTTGGGCTTGAGACCAAGCATACGTCTCACAGTTCTGTTCTGGATAAGTTGCAGAGGGTGCAGGACTGAAGTAGGGAGGTTGAGGAAGAGGCTGTTCCAATAGTCCAGCCCAGAGAAAACCAAGGCTCTGGTGACAGTGAGCTGGTGGGGGAAAGTGAGAAAAGGTAGAGTATCTCTGAGGAGGTGTAGTTGATAGTTTGACTGTTTAGAGATGTCAGAGATGTGAGAGTAGAAGGAGAGAGTGGAGTCAAATATGACCCCAAGGTTTTTTGCCTCGCAGTTGGGTGCGGCTGCAGAGCCCACGGAGTCCGGCCAAAGTGAAAGCAGTATTAAGGAGTATTAAATAGGCATTTGTTAGCTTTGCTGGTAACCTATGTTTTGGAGTAACAATGCTATTGGTACATTCAAACCAACCAGTTACATATGAAGTATAGGGCCCTGAAGTGGTTGTGGCTCCAGTTTGGTGTATTATACCTACTGCTGTGAAGGCTGTCTCCCAAGAAATACTTGGCTGTGTGTGAAGCCAGTAAGCTTACAGTTAGTTTCGGTACCATCTGCATTGTACTTTAAAAGCATTAGTATGATATATTGGCTATGTGAAGTTGATTTGCATGCTGGAACGATTTCCTGAAGTGCAAATGTGGCATAATATGCCATTATTTGCATTCTTCAGAAGCTAGTGAAATGGAATGGATTTACAATGTGATAGGATTGCACATACAAATTGTTGATTAGGGATGTGCTCTTGTGAAACATGGTTGCAGAGAATGAATGCATGTTTCCACATGTATGAAATGTGGAACATTCCATTTATAGGGATGTTTTTGTTTTCCACTACTTGTAGTAAGTACATTATGAATTATTTTGAATATTCCTGTGTGTTTATGGTAAATTGCACCATTCCTGTAGCGTAGTATTCTTGTTTTATACCTGAGACACTGTAAGTGTTGTCAGGTTTATTTGTGGACAAAGATTTGCAAACAGAACTGGTCTCAGACATTTAAGTAAATGTTGTGAATGATTAGTGGCAATTGGAAGACATGTTGATGGTTACATTTGAATAGCAATTTACTCCAATTGTGTTGCTCAATTTAAATGGACCAGAGAGTTCTGTCTGTGCATCATTTCATGTGCTTGCAGATTTGTTTTGAAAGGAGACATTTGTCTCCTTGCTTTCTGATGGATGTGAAGTTATTTTTGTGATTGTATTATTTGATGGAGAAGCAGTGGGTCTTTGTTTCTTTAGTGGTGAGTTTGAGAGATCTGTTTTAGATTATGTTTGCATTAGTTTTCTTTTTAAAGGTTTTCTTTTTTGAAGTACAGGGTACATATCTAGATGGGAGTGTACAGTGCACATAGCCAGTTGTATTCTAGGATGCATGAAATGTCAGCATTGACCACTAAGTGTACGCAGATGTGAAAGTGCTGCGTAACTCATACCTTTTTTAAAGACTGTGCTGCCAATGTCAATCAATGCGTGATTTAGGGTTAGACCATGTGATTTGTGAATAGTGACAGTATAATAATAATAATAATAATAATAATAATAATAATAATAATAATAATAATAATAATAATAATTTGGGATTTATATAGCGCTACGAACCCTCAGGTATCTGAGTGCTGTTTATTATTACCCACGGTGTGTGGTGCTCATTTATCGACCTCGGAAGGATGAAAGGCTGAGTTTGACCCCGCCGGGATTCGAAACTGCGTTAGCAGGCTCTGCACGGATGTCAAAGGGAGTGCTCTACTCGCTGTGCCAGTATATGAAAGAGATAGAGAAAATTGTTCTCTGCATACATACATGTCTTTGAAAACAAGGAAAGCTGCTTTGGTGCTGCTATTTCTTTTTAACTTCTGCCAGTTTGTCAAAGTGGATGTTGACAAACTGAATGTTGTTGTCATGTGGATGTGTTTGGAAGCCAGCACCTGTTCCAAATTGCTCCATTGACTGAACCTTGTTCTGAATCAAGGTTTAATTTTAATTACTCTGCAGTTTAGGATGCAATTCATATTTTCTCCAATCCAGCTGTGCTGGAGATAAATTTTTCTAAGCTATTAAGTAGTGCTGTTGCTTGTTGACATATAGGCAGTTTCATGCCATGCACTTCTAGTTTGTCTTTGGAGCTTATATGCATTATGGGTTGCATTTCTTTTTTTAATAGTGTCTTGTTGAATTGAATACAGCATGCACGGGTTGGCATTAAGGACATGCATTTTATATTTTATTGAGTTAATTGTTCCATTACATCAGAAACAGATGTGTTTCACCCATATAGCTCATGGATTAGTTTACTATTTAAGATGGATTTTAGATTGTTAGTAAACAGACAAGTTCTAATGCTTTTTAAAATGTTAGCATATGTGAGGTCTGAAGACTGACACATGTTTTGAGTACTGCAAATGTTGCCTGTGGTTTACATTTACATTACTACCAAGTGTGTTGCAGCATTGTTTGTATCTTAATGTTTTAAACATAAGTTGACCTTTTAGTAGCATTAACTGTAGGAGGTCTCCAAAAACAATATTGTGTTTTCCTCCAAATCTTTCTTCTTAGGCAGTTTTTTGGACTTCTTGCATCCTGAGATGAATTAAAGCCAACATGTTGTTGGAAACCATGCTTACTTCATCTATTAGGAGCACTTTCATTTGTTTCAGAATTATGCATACTTCAGTAGCAGCTCATGCTGATAATTTGTAGCATTCTAATTTGTTTTGGTGTTCTAATGGAAGGAACAGTAGTCAGTGTAACATTGCACATCCTATGTTACCTGTGAGGGCTGTGACAAGAGCCGAAAGGTTGCTGTTTGTCAGGTTTTGTAGAAATGTGCTGATTATTTTAATTAAGAATGTTTTACCAGAACCAGCTTCATCACTTACATACAGGAGCAGAGGTATATCATGTCGACAGCTACAGGTTTTAATGTCATGTTTTAAACCATGTTCAATTTCTTAAGTGTCTTTGAGAAAATGGTCAGTTGTTCATCAACGAGCTGTGATTTCCGCATTGTCAAGTCTTCCTCAGATGTTTTATATTGATACATGGTATTTTCTACCTCAGTCATGGCAATTTCTGCTTAATTTAGAATGAGTGGTTCTCCAAGAGGTTCTTAGCTTCCTGTAAAGGAAGGATGACTGCTCTCAGTAGTGGCGTTCATTGTCCAACATTTCTTTGTTTTGTCTGAAACTGATATTTGTTATACTGCTTTAATTTGCTTTTAATGCAGCTTGAAATTAATCATTGTCACCTAATAATTCCTCTTATTTCCTCCAAGGTTTAAAAAGTTGCAGTAGGGCCATGTAATACAGTTTTCTATGTTGCAGATATTTAAGTGATACATTTTTATGATTAATTAGGCTGGGTTTGATACGTTTTACTAGGCTTCCTTCACAAGTTGTGACTGAATATTTGACAGTTGTCTCATCTGGTGTGACATTGTTTTTGTAGGAGTGGTTTTGGGCTATCTTGTACAAGCACATGTTTTCCAAAGCAGTACTTCTGTCTGGGTAGTATGTGTCAATTAAATTGTTTTTTAAAATGTGCTAGCTGTTGGGGTCATGTGTGGCTACTGTTTCTATGTCTTGGTAGGATTTCAGTACTCTTTTTCAGGATGAAGCTGGACCAAGGTTTAGCCAGAGCATGTGTTCAGATTTCCATATAAGGTTGTACCTGTTAAATGGTCTGCTGCTTCGTAGCACCCACATTCTCTATGGGAGAGCATTTTTATACCAAAGCTTTACAATTTTTGGGACAATGTTTTGTTAGATTATATGTCATACTAAAGGTCTTTAACTCTGTTTTCTCAGCTTTGGTGATATAGACTGTGAAATATCTTGCAACTGCAATGGAAATGTCTGCAATGTATTGTATCTCAATGTTTGCATTTGCAGAGAGGGAAAACATTGCAGTGTAATCATTGATGTACTTGGATGCTTCATGCCTTTTAATGATGTATGTGTTTTAGGGGATTTTCATTTTTGTCATGGTCATGAAGTCAGGGGCACAGACATGCAGGGGTCGCATACACACTTGACCTGGGTGGACACTGTTCTGGCGCCTTTGGCACCAGGCTCATGAACAAAAGTAAACAAAACATCCATTTAACACCAAAAGGCTTTTATTATGGACATATCACTTCAGGTGCATTAACCTTGAACATTCCATCCCTTAAGCAGGATGCATTAACCTTGAACAGTCCATCCATTAAGCAGCCCCAATTGTATTATTGGGTGTGGCTGCTAATGGATTGCCTTTGCACGTGCTCAATCTCTGGGAGTTGCAGGGTGTGGCTGGTAAGCCGGCCCTAAAGGGCGTGCCCATGATCTCAGCTATATGAGCTGCCCTGATCCTCAAGACAGACACTTCACGTTATTCTGCACTGCCACCTGAGGTAAGACTTAACTTTGAAGATCTTGCTTCCTGGACATCCTCCTTCCTGCCAGCATACTTACCAACTGGGGGAAGCTGTACTTACCTGTACATCTCTTTGGCAAACCAAGTATTCATCTTTACAATTTCTGGAACGCTGAAATCTTCATCTTGGGACCGCAGCAGGACACACCCCATCGTCGACAGCAGCGCATGCAACGAAAAACAGAAGACAAAGTTAGACATTGAAAAAACAGTCAGTTTAAGGTTGCGCTTCGCCATACTTTGTGCTTTCCTTAAACCATCACTTACGTGCTGTCGAACATTGTGGTAGCATCCATCTTCCATCCGGCTGCATCCTGCGTCTCACAGCTGCATTGAAGCTGCATTTCCATCTAAGGGAAGAAAACAGAAGAGAGACATTATTGCAGGCATAAATATGAGCAACATATAAAGACATTAAACAGAACAAACAGCATCACAATAGCTCAATAAAGACTTACCAATCATAAGGGGAAGCAATAGTTGCAGCTGGACTGGACTAATCCTTAACAGGGATCAGTGAAGGAACTAGATTCCATTTGACGCGCCCCTGCCAGAAATAGCAGGATGGAGAGCTTACCTTCCATAATTCACAGGCGAGCTTTATGGGCCGGCCTATACTAACTGAAACCATACTTTGGGGTGAAGGGTTTATGAGAGGAATGGTCCTTCATGGCCCCACTTCCCTCCATTTCTCCCAAGCATTCAGAGTATGACTCATCCAGCAGCCATCCGTGCGCCTATGGCCAGGGATGCAGGATGCCTGCGGGCCGACACATTTGGCTGTAATGCTCATCTGTTAGGCTGGCACCAGACTTCATTTTGTGATACACTTAGACTCCATTTTGAACATAATAATTTAGGCCTCATTGGCAAAAGCAGTCTGCAGGGTTGCAGCTCTGCCATCCTGACTGCGCACAGCGAGCCCGGCGCTTCCCTCACCCTCCTCCCCTTGGCGGTTCTGCTGCAGGCCTGTTGTCACGGGAGGCTAGGCACGAACAAGCTACATTACAAACACTGTATCCTTTACCTTCCGCAGTCTATCATTGACCTGCAGATGACGGGACTTAAGCTGGAGTCTGAGAAAAACAATCTGCCTCCATAAAACTTATCCTGTCCTCTCGCAGCCCCCCACATTCATGACATATGCTGTGGATAACCCCCAACCATGTTCCCCATTTGAAGTGCCAGACATGTATACTAAGCCTGTGTGCCACCCTGTTTCACCCATGCAGCTAAGCCATTTGAATGGACAATAACTCTTCTTTGAGTCCATGAGATTGATTGTACGTATTGAAATAAGATGGCCCTCACCCATCCCTGACCGCACATGAAAGTATGAAGTGTATGTTGAAGTGGGAGAATGGGAAAACAAGCTCCCCCGATCTCATCAAGACCATGGCCTAGAGGATCACGGCCCAGGCACCCACCACGGGACAAGTTTGTCTATCTACCAGATGACAAAATACCCTGGTTCAGGAACATAAGGGTATGCCCACCAGCCTGTCCTACTCAAGCCGACACCTGCGGTATGGATGAGCTCGACTAAGACAACAGCCACAAGTATCCACATCGTTAGAGATGCCATAACGACCTAGCCAACTGCCAAGAACACATATGCCACCATGCACACTGGTCACTCACACACCAACCTACACGAAGAACATTAAAAATGGCATGCAAAAGCATGAAGGAAGGTCCAGGACATTGCGCCTTATTTCAATTTTAATTTATATTTATTCTCATTTTACAATTTTTTAAAAAAATGTGCCCTTGTTTAATTACACGTGTTTCGGCCACTGAAGGCCTTTTTCAAATTAGGGCTCATATGTAAAACTGAAAAGCATATGCATAAGAATGTATTACATCATACATGTTCAAGTAGAAAATAAATTAAAAAGCATAATTACCCAGAGAGTAATGGGGAGGGAGGACATACAAACAAGGCGAGAGAGAAGAGACAAAAGTACTACATTCTTATTGCAATTCCCCTTGCACACATGAATGCGCTTATAGAAAGGAAATTTGTAGGGGAATTGCAATAAGAATGTAGTACTATACACAGCATATATTCAATCTTGGAACTGAAAGACAACGTTATACTTTTCTTCTTTTTTGATACACAACAGATAGCAACGGGATCTAACCCATTATATTTTCCATGAATAATACGTCAATGAGCCCCATTGTGGGTAAGTTTTGGCCTGTAATCGCCATGGTTTATACACTGTACATAGTAAACAGGTAATAACCATTACTAATTTAACATTTGTCTCTTATCTCTCGCCTTGTTTGTATGTTTGGAGTTTGCAGAGTTCTCTGCTTGCCCTATATTGGTTTAGATAAACTTTTACCTTTTTACCTCACCTGCACTTGGTCTTGGTCTCATTCCCATCTTGTACACTTAGACGTGCGCATGCAGTAGGGCAATAGGGTATGGGTCCCACTTCACAAAACCCATAGTACTGCTCGCCGGAGGCGGCCATTGAGCATGGATCAGCACCTGGACAGACCGGGTCCGGAGGGTCTCGAATCAAGATGGACACGTGAGTATCAAGTGCAAGCAACATTAAAAGGAGTTGGATTTAGAACGTAGTATACAAGGCCAGATTGAGTTAAAGGGGCTCTTGGGAGTATAATAGATGCTACCTTATTCTTTTTTCTTTCTCTGCATATGGCCATTAGGATGAGTTAAAGAGATTTCAAGGTGAAAGCTCTAAAAGGCATACTTGCCAACCCTACCGATTTAGGCGGTAGGATACCGCTTTTTAAGCAGTCCTACCGCCTACCGATTTTTTGACACCAAATACCGATTTTTTTTTGTTAAAAAAAAAAAAAAAAAATTTTTTTTTTACATTTATTTTTTTTTTTTGCCCACGCCAGCTCGGGGGAGTCTTTCAAGCGCTCCCCCAAGCTGGCGTACCGGGAGAATGCCCGGCATGCAGGCTTTTAATGTCAAAGGCACCCACGGCGGTGGGCTAAAGCACCCCTCCGCCGCGGGTGCCTTTGGCAAAAGCGCCATTAGTCCCCCACAACGCCAGCTTGGGGGAGACTTTCAAGGACTTCCCCGAGCTGGCGTAGCGGGAGAAGGCGTGGCATGCAGGCTGTTAATGTCAAAGGCACCCACGGCGGTGGGCTAAAAGTGCCCCTCCGCCGCAGGTGCCTTTGGCAAAAGGCACCATTAGCCCCCCACCACGCCAACTCGGGGGAGTCTTTCAAGGACTTCCCCGAGCTGGCGTAGCGGGAGAAGGCGCGGCATGCAGGCTGTTAATGTCAAAGGCACCCACGGCGGTGGGCTAAAAGCGCCCCTCCGCCGCAGGTGCCTTTGGCAAAAGGCGCCATTAGCCCCCCACCACGCCAACTCGGGGGAGTCTTTCAAGGACTTCCCCGAGCTGGCGTACCGGGAGAATGCCCGGCATGCAGGCTGTTAATGTCAAAGGCACCCATGGCGGTGGGCTAAAAGCGCCCCTCCGCCGCTGGTGCCTTTGGCAAAAGGCGCCATTAGCCCCCCACCACGCCAACTCGGGGGAGTTTTTCAAGGACTTCCCCGAGCTGGCGTAGCGGGAGAAGGCGCAGCATGCAGGCTTTTAATGTCAAAGGCACCCACGGTGGTGGGCTAATAGCGCCCCTCCACCGCGGGTGCCTTTTGGCCAAAGGCTCCATTAGCCCCCCACCACGCCAGCTCGGGGAGTCTTTCAAGGACTTCCCCGAGCTGGCGTAGCGGGAGAAGGCGCAGCATGCAGGCCTTTGATGTAAAAGACGCCCACGGCGGTGGGCTAAAGGCGCCCCTCCGCCGCGAGTGCCTTTCACAAAAGGCGCCATTAGCCCCCCACCACGTCAACTCCGGTGAGTCTTTCAAGGGCTCCCCCGAGCTGGCGTGATGGCAGAAGGCGTGGCAGGCGCCTCATTGTCATTGAATGCACCCGCGGCGGCGGGCTCATTCAATGACAATGGGCTGCTGACGCGCCCTATTCCTATCATTACCTCCTCGCCTGACTGTTTTTGAAACTTTAAGATTCCTACAGATTTTTGGTCACAGAATGTTGGCATGTATGGAAAGGGGGTAGAAGCCGGCGCTATCTTGACTAGTACTGGGAATAAGTGGAAAATAGAAGAAATCAGTGGGAGTCTCGCATAAAGGGAAGTCTCGGAGTCCAATTTAGAAACGCTTTATTCTTTTTCTTTTCTGATCTACGGGAAGATATTCAGACAGCCTAAGGGATAAGGGGTGTAAAGTGCTGGGGTAAGGGAGATCCTTATTAATAAGATTATTGAGAGAAGACAGGGAGGGTATGTGTTACGTGTTGTATGTGAACTGTCTATTGGTCAATGCCATGTACTGAATTTGTTATGTCTTTTGTGATCACTGCATTTTGATAATGGCTAAAATAACTTTGCTGATGTCCTATGAATAAGTGGTCATTGTAAGTGTGACGCTCTTTAAGAATTGGTGTAGGTGTATAGAAGTGGTATATCAACGACACAATACTGGTATAGCTAGCATTGGAACTACATAACGCACACACACCAGCAAGAGGTACGAAGAGGGGAGGAGAACTTAACATGGGTGCCGAAACAGCACTGGCCCATATTTGCCAGAGTCTACCAGGTTATGCGGAGAGGATAACTAAGTACCATGATCAGTGGATCACAGAATTAAAAGGAGAAGGGCTACCGCAGGTATGGCCCCAGGGAAGGTCAATTAATAAAAATGTCCTGGATATGGTGGCTACTTGCCTATTTGTAAAATATAAAGGAAACATAATAGACAAGAGATATTGGACCTATGGAGATTATTTGAAGAGGTATCTCCAGTAAAAAGGAAAGAACAAATAAAGGAACAGGTTGCATCTCCCCTGGCAATAGAGACTAATGGAAATGAGGGCGAAGAAAAGGAAGGGCCAGGAGTGGTTGTACGAATATACCCCCTCTTAAACAAACCAGTGCCAGCTGAGGGATACAGTGACCCGGTGTATGTGTCAAAACCCACCTCCCCAACCACACCACCACCCACAGAACCCCAGCCATATGAGTGTCCAAGAGCGAGTGGACAGGTGAGTACCACAGCAATAGATGTTGGAATGTTCACAGAAGATTTAGACTCAAGGTTATCGTTAGCCTGGAGTGAACTGTCCAGACTAATTTATTTATTTATTTGCATTTATAAAGCACAGTGAACTGCCCTGAGGCATCGTGGCGCTGTTACAGCAGGCTTAAGCTTAAACATAACATAGGAACATAGTATCAGAGTATGACTAAGGGATGTATGTGAACAGAGTGGATCAGGTACCTCCAGGGTTGATCAGACACAGAGATCACAGACACCCAACAGATGTATAGAGGAAGGGTGGAAGAAAGGGAAGATACTGTTTCGAATAAATGATGAACCAACAAGGATAATAGAGCTAGAGCAACACACGCCTGAGGGGGAAACTATAGGAGAGTATATGGCATCGGGAGGAGCGTAAGAACTGTGGTGTGATATAGAGGAAGAGGAGTTAGAAGGAAGGAGACTAGGGATCGCAGCTGGGGGAGTACCAGTGAGACTAGACGAAACAGCCTGGGGCGGGCAATGGAATAAGAATGGAATGGGAGGTTAAGAAACAGAATGGGGAGGATGGCCGTGTTGGGAAAAGGAGGAAAAAAGGTGAGTACAGGGAAAGGAACAAAACGAAGGTTGCAGCTATCCCTGATACACCGAGGAGGGGGAGGCCAAATTATATTTCCTGGGCACAGATGGATAAGGCAAATTCGTTGAAATCACTGCCCCCGCTGTCAGGAGGTGAAAGTAAATGGATATATGCATTCGAGAAACACACTGCAGGGGTTCCTTTGGCAGTAGGTGACGTAAAAAGTTTGCTAGTGTCCACAGTGGGTGATCAAGCTGATCAATTCCAGTGAAAGCAGGCTTCCCAGGAATAACATTAGACTGTGACCGACATGATGGTGCTTCTTTTAACACAGTAAGAGCAAGAGTATGGGACGCATTGAGGGACACATTCCCAAACACACCAGATTTACAGTCAGTAATGCAATTCACAATGAATGATGAGGAACATGCAATGGCTTTCATTTTACGGGTGCAGGAGATGTGGAGAGTGGAGACGGGCACGGCCTGGGATCAATCAACCTCCCTGTTTTATTTTATAATAAAGAGAGGGCTCCCAAAGCAAGTTCAGAAAGTGCTCAATAAAATAGCTAGGATTGAAGCCAAGGGCTGGCCCGAGATACAAAGCATCATAGTAGACAATTGCAAAAGGATCAAAGAAAGGGAGAAGGAGATAGCACAGAGAAGACTGACAGATGAGGCAAAATTAATTCAGACAAAACTAGTGAAGGTCACAGCAGCTGTAGCCGTGCTCCCCACAGACAGGGACAGAGAGGAGGAGGAAAGGTCAGCAGTAATACAAGCACGAATGGCAGCCAATTGGGCAGGAAATGGGCAGGAGCAGTAGAATGGTGAAGAACAATACAGAGGGCCACAGTAGCAAGTGAGTAGCGCCCGTGGAAGAAGAGGTGGGCACAGAGGGTAAAAAGGGGGTGGTCCAGGGTATGGAGGGTATGGCGGGTACAGAGGTCCAGGTCCAAGCGGAGGACAAGGGAATTGTTGGAATTGCCGAAGATAGGGACATTTTTCAAGGGCGTTCAGGAGCAGTCCCATGAATTCTTATCAAAAGGAACAGCAGTATGGCCATCCCCACCCAGGGAGCCCATATGGGCTGCCAATGGGAGGTGGGAGGAGAGAAGAACAGCAGGATCAGAGTACGCAGATGAGCACAGAGTACTTCCGCGTAATGTTCAACAACACTCACAATACAGCGAACACATGACACAGGTACAAGGTAACCCTTTTGTCACAACGGCAAATGGTGCGCCTACACCCTTTGGTGGAGTGGCAGTGGTATCGAGGAATGTTTTTGACAATGGGGGAACGACAAGGAATCCAGCATAGGACAGCCCACAGACAGCACTTGCGTGTCTAGTACTATCGCCAACCCTCGATGCAGCAGAGGAACCATTGATGGGGGCGGAGATAGAGAATAAACAATTCATTTGTATGGTAGACTCGGGAGCCGAAAAATCATGCCTACGAGAAGGCAGGTTTCCGTTATCTAATCGTAAATTGGAAATGCAAGGGTTCTCTGGGGCGGTGGTCGGAGTTCCTTACACAGAAGATTTGGATGTAACAGTAGGGGGAAAGACAGTACGAGCACCTTTACTGTACTATGAAGAATCACTGATTAACTTGATCTCCTCAGCAAGCTATATTTGACCATATCATTCACTGAGAGGAGGAAAGTGTGCTCGACCCCGGGGATCTGCCCATTGCGAGTGATGTTGGTAGTACACACACCAGCCACAGCACCAGAGGTAAGCTGCATACCAGCTGCCCCAGACATGTTCAACCAGGGGCTAAAAACACTAGCACAAGTGGTCCCCGAGTTGAAACGCCAAGAGTTGCGAGTACCCGCATAGTTTGTTTTCCGCCCTGTAGCACGCCCAGAAATAATGCCAGGAACACTGATGTCCTTAGACTTGCATGCAGTACAGGTGTCAGCGCAACGATTAGCGGTCATAGGAATGGATAGACATGGATGTCAGTTGCGAACAGTATTGTGCATTAATGCTAACATTGCACTGCAAGACTTGCCCGCCGAGAACCTTTTTACAGATTCAGACAGTGATGGGGAAATAATAATGGAGATAGTGATCCCCTGCGATATGATACAAACAAGACAGGTGCCAGTACAGCTAATGGCAGTGGTTGGGGTGCCACCTTCCTTTTTCAATGATGACACCAAATGGTGCCTCATGAACTATGGACCACAGGTCCACACGATGTGGGTCTGCTGCGCGAGGTGACACAAGTAAAAATAAAACTTAAACCAGGGGCGTTGCTTCCCCGAGTAAAGCAATACCCCATGTCCCGAGAAGCAGAAGAAGGGATTAAAGAAACAATATATGCTCTGTTAGTACCTCAAATTCACCATTTAATACTTATATCTTCCCCATCAAGAAAGCAAAGGTCGGGGCGTAGAGGATGATCTAGGACCTACCCCCCTTAATGACGTCATCAAAAAAGAATTTCCTTTGGTTCCAAATCCTGCATCAATTTTGTGTAGTATACAAAAAGATGCTTCATACTTTACAGTGGTAGACTTGAAGAACGCATTCTTCTCAGTTCCACTGGACCCTAAGTGACAATATTTGACAGCATTCACCCTGGGAGGGAAAAGATATGAGCATTGTAGATTACCCCAGGGATACTGTGAGAGACCAAGTATATTCAACAGAATTTTACATGAAGATCTAGGCAATATCGTCACAGAGAGCACAGTCATTCAATATGTGGATAATCTCCTGATTTGCGGGAAAAATGAAGATGAGTGCAGGAAAGACTCTATTACACTTTTAACATTATTGGCTCAAAAAGGCTACAAGACAAAGAAAAATTACAATACTGTCAGGAAGAAGTGTTTTACCTGGGTCAGTTGATATCAAAGGATGATAAGAGAATCATACCAGACAGGGCGGCTGCAGTACGTACTGTAAATGAGCCAAAAACAGCGATGGAAATGCAGACATTTCTTGGTTTGTGCAATTACTGCCATGCTTGGATATCAGAATATGCAAGATACTCAAAACCATTACTGCAGGGACTCAAAGAAGCACAAAATGAAAACACAGAAATGCAATGGACAGCAGAAATGAAGGATGCATTCAGCACATTAAATGAACTGATCTCAACAGCATCAGTACTCGCAAACCTAGATTACGATCGCAAGTTCTACTTATTTTCACATTGCAATGGGATACTCATGACAGCAGTGCTAACACAAAAAACATATTTGGGTCATAAGCCTCTGCCATACTATAGTGGCACACTAGATGCAGTAATGCAAGGACACTTCACTTGCAGGAGTCTCTCACAGCTGCTGCAGAGTTCGCAATAGAGAAAAGTGCAACAATTGTGATGGGGTGTTCTGTGACACTGTTTGTGCAACATTCACTATTCACAATATTAGAAAGATCAAAGAGCACACTGACAACACAAAGAGCCACAGCCTACAAGATTACCCTATCCAGTACTAATATACATATGGCGAGATGAAATGGTTAACCCAGCAACATTTATCACAGAAGCATGCACAGTAGAAGACATACAAACACATAATTGTGCTACATATAGAGGAGAGGATTGAGATACACCCACAGTAAGTGAAAATGCTTTATCTGAAGGAGAAGTATATTTTATAGACGGGTCAGCATCAATAAATTCGGAGACAGGAGAGAAACATGTGGGGGTGGCTGTTGTGTGACTAGAGGAAGGTGAACATGAAGTACTCGTCCAACAAAGATTGCCTGCCCACTACTCAGCACAAGCAGCAGAGTTAGTAGCACTCATTGAAGCATTACATGCAGCAAAGGGATGTGCAGTAAGAATCTACACTGACTCTGCATACATGACCACAACAGTACATGGGGGATTGGCTAGATGGGGGAGAAGAGGATTCCACAGAGCAGACGAATCCCCAGTGTAGCACGCTGAGCTACTAAAAGAGTTGATAGAGGCACTAAAGGAACCTACAATTGTGGCCATAGTGAAATGCCAGGCCCATACAAACAACAATGACACCATCACTTTAGGAAACGCAGCAGCAAATGCTGCAGCGAAATAAGCCTCATATTTAGCAAAGGGAAAATCAGGTGAGTACATATTGTAGAAACACGTGGAAGAGGATCACCTTGATGGGTATAATTCAATGCCCTTTTCCCAGATATTAGAATTGCAAGAAGGGGCGACAGTTGAGGAGAAGGAGTTATGGGAAAAAAGAGGGTGCAGCCAGTCACCCACGGACCTCCTTTGGCGCCAAAACAATACAGGTAAAGTAGTGATTCCCCATAAGCTACTAGAAATAGCATTCCAACAGCTTCACTTCCCAGCACATAATGCCAAATGCTGGCTATAACACATAATCTGTCAACTATTACCTGCAATTGAACGACATGGTTGAGAAAATAAATGGCCTCCTGAAAGGGAGGTTGTCGAAATTGTGTTTTACGCTAAAATAGAATTTGATGTACTGCTTACCCCAGGCCTTGTTTGAACTGAAATTTCAACAGAGCAAGGGCCACCATTTGTCCCCCCATGAAATAGTGACAGGAAGATGCATGCATACTGCATACTCCCAACTCCGCAGACATTCAGATGCTCACAGAAGTGCGACAATCCTAGGGGAAGAATTTAATGAATACTTGTCTAAGCTCAAAAAAGCGGCCTGTATGATCGCCAGGCAGCTAGCAACCTCCGTTCACACAAGAGGCAACAAGTGACACACTAACACCAGCGGCAAACAGTCCAACAGGTCAGCTAATGCCAGGTGAGATGGTGTATGTGAGAAGATTTGTACGTCGGTTGAACTCTCCAAGATTTCATGGCCCATATGAAGTGTTGTATTGCACACCCACTGCCATAAAGGTGAAGGGGCTGAGATATTGGATACATTTTGACAGACATACGAAAAGCTTATAAGTGACACAGAAAACTGAAACAGGAATGGCAGAAGAAGAAACACGAAATTAATAGGAGAAAAGTGCAAATTCAGAGGTACAAACGTGACCGAGAATGAGAAGTATCAAATTAAGAGATATAATGATGTATATAACAACGTTAATGGAGCAAGAAATATTATTCTCTCTCCCTCTCTCTCTCTCTCTCTCTCTCTATTTTTCCCTCTCACAGCTCTAAGTAATAATGTGCTACCGATAATTGAATTTAAAAATGGCTATGACAAGAAAATGAAATGTATAAAATTAAAAATAAGATAAAACTGTTATGTATATGAGTTGCTTAATACACTTTTATGTCTCATTATGTAGGAGAAACAATGGCAACAGAGGGGGCCCCCGATGTAAACAACATTAGAATAGATAGAAATGGAAATAGTAACTTTGACAGTTACAGTTATGAGTGTGGTTTGTTTGTGTGAGCTGTGATATTTTTCTAAATGATGTTTGGACTAGTAATATATTGGGCAGTAGCATTTATATCTATTGATATAAATGATGGGGGAGGGAATGGGATGAGCATGATAAAACAAGGGGCACATCTCATATGGGATGGCTTTAAACTAATATGGGGACATTTTATGCACCATTGTGGCACACAGCACACAAATGGTACAAGTGAGGAACAGGTATCACCACGCCCTACTGCCCCGTACAATGCCTCTGAATACAACATTTACGAGCTGAACGACCCAAATTCTTCTCATTTACCTTAGTTATATGATGACACCACCACCACTGTAACACCACAATTTGAAACTTCTATAGGTAATCAATTCCCCATAAGGGTAAAACAATAAAATGCGGAGACAGCCGAGAGGATTATTACCTTGTACAATGAATGGGAAAAGCGGGTGGTGGGAGGAACACCTTCAATGCAGCATGATGTAGAAAAAGGAAGAGTGCATCCCAGAGGCAATAGAAGGAAAGGAAGGGAGGCAGGGAGGAGGAAGTATGATGAATATTCTGTACTGGGATTAGATTAGATACAGTAGAAGATCCACAACACCCACACCAGTGGTATGCAGACATGAGTTCTGCTGCAAAACAAACAACTAACGAGAGCTGTTATGTGTGCTCTCTAATACCCCATGCCTCAGGTACCCCCAAGGTGCTCCTGCCACAAGAATCACCTATTACAGATGCCCAGTGCCTCCTTCATCTTTCCTTATGCAGAATACAGAACACCTTCCAGGCACACACAGTTTCTTTTGAAATGCTGCAGAATGAAAAAACTTGCTATTCAAGAACCAAAGGAGTGGTTTGCTTGAAGGAACCTTTTTTAGTGATTAAAGGGACATTGTATTCGGACAATAAATGGCAAGAGGAACAAATTACATGCAAAGCAGAAGTACTATGAGGGTTGGCAGCAGAAATGTGCAGTGGATCAAGAAAACATGCTCTCCGGTATGGACCCAACACATCACAAAGCACACTTGGGTAACAGCCGTGAAAAAGTTCTTCAAACAGCAAAAAGAAATTACCTACAAACTGCTTTCTCGGAGAAGGAAAAATAAACATGGGCACAAATAAGAACTGTAACAAAACGCTCATCATCCCAGACATGAACAAAGGGACAGTTGCCTTAATGGTCACTTACTGGGTTTGCGGTAAACAGGCATACTTGCACCTCCCACATTCATGGAGGAGCACGTGTTCTCTGGCAACGTTGCATTCTGCCCTGATGGTGGTCCCGGAGAGTCATATTCAAGAGAGGAAGGGACTGCCGGCCGTCCAAGAACAAGAGGGTCCACAACCAACCGATGAGGCCCCGTGTATGCCCTATCCATGGAAAACAAGCAAAGCCCAGTATCCAGAAAAAAAAGGTCATCCAATTACATATCTAAGCCATCCACAGAACTCTTGGCACAGATTCCAGACAGATTCCGGTTGTTTAATTCCACGGAAACATTGTTTGCCTCCCTCGCCCAAAGTATCCACCGCGAGCTAATCTAAAATGGCTCCAAATTACGCGCTGGGGGCTGATCCAACTGGCCAATAACACAGAAGAAGGATTGAACCTGATCAAGGTGGAACTAAGGGCCCTACGGCTAATGACAATGCAGAACAGATACGTCCTAGACCTGTTGAAGGCCATGGATGGAGGTGTTTGCTGAAAAATCAGGAGCGCATGTTGCACGTTCGTACCTTCTGCAGACGCGGACAATGGGACCCTGTCCCACGTTATCACAGACGTGCACAACCTTGGCAAACAGGTGAAGGCAGAAGGAGGGGTGCAGCCAAGCTCGTGGTTCAATTACATTTTTTAATGTGTACCTTCCTGGCTCGGGATGACATCACTGTCATGGCTAAATTTGGGAGCATCTTTTATGCACAAAAGCATATGGATGTGTGGCACTCCTCTGGTTTTATATTTTTTTCTCCAAAGGACTTCTCCGAGCTGAGGGGTAGTTTTATTGCAGATGAAGTGCGGCATGGCAAAGAAGCGATTGTGAAAGTACCTTGATCCATTGAAAGGGTCAAGAGGACAGAGTTCTCCTGGTGTTTTTATATCTATTCCATCTTTATTTTGGTTTGCAGTGCATAAGAAGTCATGCAAGTCATCCCATGCTTACTGTGCACAACTTAAAGTAACAAACCATGTGCGTGGGCCTAGGTAAATCAGCGTGGGCCTGGGTAAATTGGAACCAGTATTCTTTTGTACCACGCATGTTTGCCAACATATTTATGATACTTGACTTCAGAACTTAATCTTTGTCTTTTATTTTTTAAAGTAGTTAGGTAGCATAAATGTTTAAAACTTAGAGCCTGTTTTTGATGTGTGTGCCACTCCATAACAAAAAAAAGCTTGTTCACTTTTGACCAGGAGGTGGAAAATGTATTCAACATTTTGTCTGAATCTGTGGTCTTTGGAAAACATTTGCAAAGAGTGATATTCTGTTTCACTGTGTGGACCGTTCGTCATATCTTCCTGCACATTAGCAGGGGTACGTTATTTTGTATTTATTTTCTGCTGTTATATATAGAGCTAATTGAAACCATTGGGATTCTTCGATGTCCTCTATTTTGTTGGCCATGTCTATGTATTTTGTGCTTTTTATAAAATGTTCTCCGACAAGCAGATGTGTATTTGAAACATAACTATTTCTTTTTTGTATGTGCTTGTTAGGAGGTTGGTTTCTGTGAGGTTTTCAGTAATGTTTTCTGAAATTACTGAATTGTCTAAGTCAACTTCAGGCCAAAGTACATACTTTGAATGTGCTCTATTGTTTGAAGGAACGAGAGGCCTTTTTTCATAGTATAGTCTATCCACAAGATTCTGTATAGTGGAATGTTGTGTTGCTAACATTTTGATTTGGGGGAAGGTGCTTTTGCAAGCAGTCCCAAAAATTCAGGCTAATGAATTTCCTCACAGACCAGTGTTTCTGCACACTGGACAGGAGTCTATGATTTGGAAAATGTTAATTCTACTCTTGTGTTTTAGCTTGACATAGTGATTGAGGAATTGGCATACATTTTTGAAGGATTGTTACACATTGAGCTGCATCTCCATTTGTACACTGGACAGTTTGTTTGGGCAAAAGCAACATTTGGTTGAAAGGTGGTTAGGGACATTTGTTCTATAAGGGTTTCTTTTGCCATAATGGTGTCTCCTACCATTTCATACCCTCGGCCATCACTGTCTATGGCAATAGTTTTTGTTTGGTTCTTGTTTATAAGCCTCTTCATTGAAATATGATTTTGTGTTTCTTGTGTGAATCCATTCACCTTCACATTTTCGAAGTACGTTTTGTAATGTATTAATTACCAACAGGTAAATATGTTTTGGGACATTGTGTATTTTTAGCCGGGTCTATTGAAAAGCACGTGTGCAGGCAGATCAATACTATTCAGTGTTTTATTAGTTGTAGATGGAACTGCAGGTTTTATTTAAAGCATACTTTTTCTGTGCAATATTCACATTTTTATGGTGGTTTTGTTATTTTATGTACTTAGTTGTTCATTTATCTGATTTGATGGTTTAAAGGCCAATTTATCTTGATTCATGGCTTGCAGAAAAATGTATATGTAGCCATGGATGCAAAGCGAGGACTGCAGCTGCGACAAATAGTCGGGGCTATAAAAGAAGCTGGGCGGGGGAAAAATTGATTTCTGTGAGTTTCATTGTTTGTTATTGGTTGTTGTTACTGTTTTCTTTGTTTAGCTCTCTGTGATTGGTTGTGGTGAAAATGTGTCATCGATTTTAGTAGTTATATTGGTATATAACTATATTGTTATATAGTACTCTTCTTTTGGTATTAATTTTGGAAAGTATAAAAGCCACCTTTTTCTGCACTTGTATCCTTTTGATTCCAGAACTCTCACGGTGGACATGATAGGAGTGTGGCTGATGTGAAAATAATTGATAATAAGTATTTACATGTTTGAAGCTTTATTTGCATTATTATGTGTGTTAGTTATATTAACTGCTGCTCTCAAATGGTGCTTATTATAATTTTTTACATCTGCTCTGATTATGTGGCAAGTATGTTTTAATCTATTTTTTTTAACTTTCACTACCATGGACCTACTAAATTAGTTTTGTCAATCAATGGCATTTATATATAGGTATTTAGTTTTTGTATTCTTGTTAGCAAGGTTGAAGGTTTATTTGATTATATGTGTTTTAATTGTAATGCAGTTTGAGCTATGCAGTACTTTTAGCTGTTTTGAGTTGTCTCTGTGGAAGTTCAATTACATTATTTTAGTCATTTTTTATTTTTGTATTCTGTTTTAGCTGTGTTGTTTTCATCATCCCGGTGGATTTGCACCTGATGTTGAACAGTTAACTTCCATAAAATGTCAACCTATATTGAAATCATAGTGGTACGGCTGGAGATGGGAGCAGCACATTTGTAGACAGTTTATGGAAGTCTACTTTTTGAACCTGTCTAGCATTTGTGAGGATTCTTCAGTGCTGCAGGTGTGGCAAGTGACTGGTTCTTGGTGGCAGCATGTTCAATGTGTGGAGTTATGCACAAAAACTGCTCACACCTAGGTTTTGAATAGGATTTTGTAATCCAAGTTGGATTTATTTTTCCAATGACCCATTGATTAGTATGTGGAGAGAAAACAACTGTTGTATACACAACTGTTGTATCTTATATAGTGCATGTTATGCACTGCACACAAGATATAAGGGTCATAAATACTTGTGTATTAAATTGTGTTTCTTAAAGTGTGTGTGTTTTCTAACTGATTGTTTTCTTTTTTCAGACAGAAGGATATCATTTTTTTTAAACATAGATGAGTAACTGCAGCCATTGGGTAGCTCAATGGGCTGTTGGGTATTGGAGGCACGGTTAACAGGAGCAACGACTAGGAAGGGTCGGAGCCGCGGGTTCGTTGGACCATGCCTTTGGCTATAGGCCCTAATGTGCAAAACAGTACTCTGTTTGAACCTGTTTGAACCTGAAATATTCCCTTCTAATACCAATCTATTTTGCATTATATTTCTGATCTATTATATACATATTTATTTTAAAAGGCAGTAACCAAAATAGCCAACTGCCTCCAATCAGGCACACAGTTTTCAAACCAGCCATGATTGCTGCAGTCTTTCTCTGTTTCCAGAGAAAAATATTCCTAGCTTGAATTTCTAGTAGTATGTATGAGCCACGGATACAAAGCAGTCTCTGTAGCCTCATTGAATAGCCACGGCTATGAAAGATGCTGAGTGGGGGAAAAATACACTTTTGTGAGTATCATTGTTTGTTATTGGTACTTTCCTTTTTCTGTAGCTGTCTGTGATAGGCTGTGGGGCAAATGTGTGATACATTTTAATAGTTTTATTAGTATATAGTCCGCTTTCTTTATTGTTCATTTTGGAAAGTATTAAAGCCACCATTTTTTGCAGTTGTATCCTTCTGATTCTACAACTCTCACCGTGGAGATGGCAGGAGTGTGGATGATGGGAAATTAAGTGTGAATTCATTTTGACATTTGTTAAGGTTTATTTACAGTCTTGTGAGTGTTAGTTATATCTACCAGTGCTATCCGTTGGTCATTATGATGGTTTTCATCTGCTTTGATTGTGTGGCAAGAATTTGATATCATTTTTAAGTTGTATAAATATGGACCTATCAAATTGCATTTTTCAATTAATTACAATTTCATGCGGGCATTTCGTTTTTGTGTTAATGTTAGTGAGATGGAAGGTTTATTTGATTGCATTTCTTGTACGTTTAATGTACTTTCAGGTATGCAAGTTGTTCTTTTGAGTGTTTTGTGATGTAGTTGAATTGACGGTGGTTTGCAAGTTAATTTTAGTATTTTTTTATTTGTGTGTATTTTAGTGTAGTTCTATCGATCTGATCATCCCACTGGACTTTCACTAGATGCTGTACAGTTTCATTCCAAGAAAGGTCAACCTATATTCAGGACATAGTGGTACTGTTGGACATGGGAGCAGCAGGTAACATTGAAAAAGTGTAGTTCACACTGCTGCAGAAGTTTATTCTTCATTCAGTGTTGGTGTTGACTATTGGATGCAGGTGCCGGAGCATTTTAATTTGTGGTGCTTGTGTCATTTTTGATAGTCATCATCTTCTACTTTGCAGTGGATTCACATTAGATGGTTTCTCATTATTGATGTCCCTAGGCTTTGTTATAGAAGATTAGAAGGGCCCTGTCACAGAGTTGTATTGCACAATGTACATAGTATGTCCTTTGCCACTTTTTTTATAAGTCTTGTTTTACTTTTGCAAACAATTGGGAGATTTTGATTTCTGAGAGTGCATACAGTAAATTACAATAGATATTGTATTTTTTTTTAGTCTGTGTTCAAATTTATGTATTTTTGTAGCTTAAAAGGTAGACTTTAAAAGGGCCATTTTGGGAGCTGGAAAAACAGGAGTCTGTGCAGTCGAGACCGCTGCTGAAGTTGAGGGTGCATTTGCAGTTGGTGATGCTGTGGCACTGGTCTATGGAGGGCATGCACATGGAATATTCGAAGGCCTATGGTGTATAGTTGTGTTGCAGTATGTGCACTCTACCTCCTCTGCCTCTTTTTCTTTGAGTTTAAAGGCGTGCCAACTGTCCGTAGTGGTGTTCAATAGGGGGAATATGTAACATAATGAAAATGACAGCACAAAAAAGCAATTCCTCAATATTGCCAACTACCTATAGTGGTCTTCCTTTTTTGCAAAAAGTATAATACTAGTGTTTCTACCTGTGTGATTGTTTTCTTTCCCCTGTTCTCTAAGTTTACTTATCATATTCTATTCTCACTTGTTCTCCAAGTTTTCTTAACCTACCCTATTTTCTCTTGTTCTCCTTTTTTATCCTTTCTTCTCCAGCCACCCAGTATAATGTTCTTTATTTATTTTCACCTAGTTTATATATGCATGTGTGTTTCTTGTAGTGGCATTTTCTTGCACTTGTTTATATTGTTGTATGTTTTTTTAAAAAAATCCAAGTTGGATGTTTTTCCCAATGACCCAATGAATATTATGTGAAAAGAGATCAACAGTATTGTATGCACAAATGTTGTATGATATATAGTGCATATGATAATCTGCATACAAACTAGGAGGGTCACAACAACTTCTGTATTAAATTGTGTTTACTAAAGTGTGTGTGAATGTGTCCTTGAACTAATTATGTTTTCTTTTTTTTTTTCCAGATAGAAGGATATTCGTTTTTTAAACATAGATGAATAGCCACAGCTACAATGTAGTCCAATCGGCGGTTGGATTCTAGAGACGCAGGTAACTGCAGCAATGACTGGGGGGCTCCTAGCCAGTGGTTTCATGGATTATAGCTGCGGCTATAGTCTCCAGATTTTTTAGGTTTGACAACTTCACCTACTTGCGACACCTGAATTCGCAGTACTCAAGTTGGCACATTACCTGCTGAGTACATCTACGTTCTACCACTGAGTGATAGAGAAGTGTTAGCACTGCTTTGCAGTTACGAGAAGCCTAAAGTATATGTGCTTTTCTTGCAGCATAAGCAACGTAGGGTCTAATTATTAGCCCCCAACAACTATACTAAAGAAGTTGTGAACCCCCACATACACCCTTAAATGTAATTCTTTCCTTTACGGTTCTCCAGTTCAAGTGTTGGAACTTACACAAAGTAATTAAGCTAGCTATTGAGAACTTATCCTTTGTCTTTTCTTTTAGCTTTACAGGTTGCACGGTTCGATTTTCTATTAAGCTGAATTTTTGTTGATTAGGATTCACATTATTAATTCACCCTCCTAATGGATGTTCGTTATTTATTTATTTGGAACAGAAACATGTGGAGACAATCACTCGCTGGATTAAAATTGAGAGTCAGAACCTGTTCTACATGTCAATAATGTGAAAAGTGTATACAATGAGAGTACGAATCTGCATCCCCATTTATCTCGAGGGTGCTGCTACTCATCTCAAAAGGCTGTTTGGAGGCCCTCAGTCTTATGGACTGGCTGGGGTCCATCCAGTTCACTTGGTAGCAGAGATTAGAGGGTTAAATTAGATAAGACACCCATTGACCGTCGATATAAGTTACTTCGGGTCCTCTGCAATATCACAAGTCCTTTGCCAACGAGAAGCTCCCCGTAGATAGTGGTTGGTTTAATTGAAAACACTGCAGGTTAGGTGTGAAGGGACCTTTGCTTTCCCCCAAGAGCCCCTTCTCATGTCTATGAGTAGCTGATCGAACGAGCGGTATGGAAAGGCAGTAATAAAAATATGTGAACGGTGAGTGAAAAAGACTGAATGGTTTGGCCAAAAAGTCACGTGCCTTTAAAACAAGTAAAGAGAAGGTAATGAAGGGAGGTGGGACAAAACTAACGTCAGAGTAAGAGTATAATATATATACAAGGGGAAAATATTGACTCAAGGGTGGCCGAGAAATAAAGAGAGATACCGGGATTGACCGAGATAAGAGTATACACCCAAATACCTAGGCTTTAAAGAGCGCTAGCAGAAGCCTTCATTTAAAGTACTGAATTGATAGGATGACGCAGAAGACCAGATCGAGTAAAGACAATCTGAAAGAAATGGGCTTAAATTCCATGTCGGAATAAAAGTTAGGGGCTGGATGCATCTGAGGAAGCAGCTGGCATGACATGTGTGTGGCCGGCCGGAGTTTGTCTATCTGTTTTATGTGTTTTAATAGATCTAGGATGTCATAAGGTAAAATTGCATGAAAATTGCACGATTGTAATCATAAAATGTTGCATGGCATGGATTGATGGTTGTAGTTAACAAAAGTAAAAGTGAAAATATTGTTGAAAAAACGGGATTGGAGCTTGCAACGATTGGTGCTCGCTCATATTATTGATCTTGTTTGTGAAATGTAAAGCATAACAAATTGTTATAAAAGGAGAGGATAACCAGGTTAAGCATGGAAGACGTTACCCCATTGATACACATTTGCAAGCAGCTGCCGAAGCAAGCACCCAAGCTTAAACAGTACATTACAAAATGGGTTATAGGGACCGCAAACAACATGTTTATGTAATGGCCACAAGGCGGATCGCTATCTAAAACAGTCCTGCAGCAAATGACGACATATTTGCACACCACATATACTGGCAAAAAGTTAGACAAACGCCTAGCTAGTTTAGAGCTTTGGAAAATGTACCAAGAGGAAAAGTTGGAGGAGCCACCATTAGATTGGATACTGAATATATGCACATAGGGGTGTAAAGAGCCTTCTGTGCCACACGCCCCATCTGAAACGAAAAGTGAAGCTAGTAAAGACAAAAGGATCATACCCATTGAGGGAACTTAAAGCAGCCACGGGAATTAGCAACCCGGCATATGAGTCGCCTATGCAAAGTAGTGACGAAAGTACAGAGAAAGAGAGAGAAAGAGATATTACCTCCAAAGTCCCAAAGGACAAGGAGAGACGCGAAAAAGGAAACCAAACACAAGCAAGTACTTCTCTAGATACGGGAAGAGAGGGAAAGAGATGGAAATGAGATGAGGATCGGACTGATGAGATGGAATTCGCACAGAACAAAGGGATGGGAGGTCAGATTTTATTGAAAATCGATGGCAAAGGCATTGAGGATGTGAGACAGAGGGGAGAACAAGATGAATTAGAAAGGAAAGAGAAAGAAAAGGAAAATCGATTAAGAGACAAAGGGGCTAAAAAAAAGATAGACAGAAATGAGAGCAGTTAAATCATGATGAGCAGGTCAAAAAACAGGAAAAGGCAGAAGAACAAAGAAAACACGATCATAAGCAGAGAACAGCTGATGATCATGACAAAATAGAAGAAAGGAGAATAGAAGAAGAAGAACAAAAGAAACAGGAGAAGAGAATAAAAAGACGAAGAGAGGAGGAAATGTGAAGGCAAATGAATGAATGGATGCAAGGAAGCAAGAAGAAGACAGGGTCAGAGAGGTAGCGAGAAAGCATAGAGAGTTTGATGATAATATAGAACGTAAGCAAAGACAGAGAGCACGGGATCTGGAATATCTAGAAAGAGAGGTTAAAAAACCCGATCCAGTAGTAGACTGAGAAGATATAGAAGAATTATTTCCTGAGTACGATGGCACGTCTAGGGCAATTATACAAGATGACTTCGACACCAGAAGCATCAGAGAGAAGATTGCTAGAATATATGATGAGATGGGGCTAGAAAAAGTACCCCAAGCAAGAGGAGACGATGAGCGTCTTGAGAGCACTCAGCAGTATGATACGGAGGATGCTTCCCGAAGTAGAAGAACTGGAAAGCTGTCCCTAGATAGGCTGACTTTAAATAGAAATGAGGAGGATGAGAGAAGTTGCACGAGTTGGGCACAGACAATATCGGACGCAGAAAGAGAAGAATGAGAAGAAAGAGAAGACAAGAGAAGATGCAAAAAATGCTTCTATAGGGGAAAGGAAATAAGATGGTCGAATTCTAGTGGGTCTGCACCTAAGACATCAGAGTTAGCCATACAATCAGATCGGCATGAAGGAGTATCATACTGTCAGAGGGGGGTGTCTAACCACCCTATGTGAGCAGATTAAGGACATTGCCAGGTAGACAGCGATGCAGGAATATTACGATAGACAGCAAAATGATAAGAGAGGAAAAGGAGTGTCATGTGTCACAGTTCCCTTTACTAGAAAAAGGAGGAACAAAGCCACAATATATACCTTGGCCACACATGGATTGAGAAAACCTGAAAAATAAGCTCCCAATGTTGACACCGGGAGCCGGAAAATGGATACATGAGTTATAAAAAATGACAGGAGGGAACACATTAGCTATAGGGGATATTAAGGGTCTTTTAATCGCCCTACTTGGTGATAGAGCTGACGAAGTGTGGACACGTGCAGGCTACCCTGGGGTGATCACAGTTAATACTGTGCATGACAGAGCACCATTTAACAATTGCACAACCACGTATGGAAAGCGCTCGAGTGCTATACCCAGACACTTCTGATATGGGAGCTATAATGTCCTGCAGATGGACTTAAGCAATATTGCATTAGAGAGTGTTGTCTTGCAATATGTGGATGACATTCTAATTTGCAGTGCAACAGAGGAAAAGTGCAGACATGATTCTGTTCAGCTATTAACTATACTGTCTCAGAAAGGATATAAAGTTGACAGAGAGAAGTTACAGTATTGTCATCAAGAGGTGCTGTACATAGGCCAGCTGATCCTGCATGAGTGAAAAAAGGTTACCCATGAAACAGCTGAAGCCATTTCAAAAACGACCAAGCCACACACAATAAAACAAATGCAGAGTTTTCTAGGATTATGTAATTATGTCAGGGCATGGGTCTTTGACTACAGCTCTTATACCAGGCACTTGTTACAAGCCTTAAAGAAAGCACAGGCAACAAAAGACAAAATTGTGTGGACCGAGAAAATGGAAGAAGGGTTTGTTGAACTAAAAAAGGCATTTGCATGGCCACAGTCTTAGGGATCCCCAATTATGCAGAGGAATTTTACCTGTTTTAACACACAAATGGCAGTGTTATGACAGAAGTACTCACACAGAAAACCATTCTGGGGTACAAGCCCCTTGCTTGCATACTACAGAGGGAACTTAGACCGAGTGATGAGGGGTCACTTCCCTTGCGAACAAAGTTTTGCTGTCGCAGTGTTTGCCATATAAAACGCTACAACCATTGTGATGGGATGCCCAATGACGTTATTCGTTGAGCACGCATTATTTGCCATTTTAGACAAACCAAAAGGCACATTGACATCTCATAGAGCTTTTGCTTATGGAGTGGTTGTCGTAGAGGCCTGGTCCAGAGCAGAAATAGCACAAGCTCCTACCTCCCCTTAGCAGTTTTGGCGCCTGGGACATAATGTACACAGGATACTGCAACCACCACAAGGAAAGAGGGATAGGGTCCATGGATTGGATGTGCACGGGGTAGTAGGAACATCGGGTAGAGGATGAGGATGAAGTTATGGGTAGGTAGGGGGTCCTGGGGAAAACATGCTCCTTGTCTCTTCTTGGTTAATGATCAGATGCACTGGCAGAGTGAGCTCTTTAGCCCCTTAGACGTTCATACAACACTTTCATGCATTCATACCAACAAACCGATTCACTCCTGGGGGGTCATCACTCAGTTATGCAGCACTGAGTTACTTCCCCCAAGGACACCTTATGGTACACAGTGCTGGACTTCTTGGCACATATTCAGAAGCCTTCACATAGGCTATAGACCTTTGAGGAGAAGTGCACCTTAAAGACACTTACTTCAGTGCCTTCTGCGCCAAACAAAAATGTGACATGGACACTTGCTTCAGTGCCTCCTAAACAATGTGACATGGACACTTGCTTCAGTGCCTCCTAAACAATGTGACATGAACACTTAATTCAGTGCTTTCTGCACTAATACACATTGTGATATGCGCTAACAGTAGAGGTGCCTATGCGCGCAGATATCTGGTTTTGTGCTGGCCCAGCACCAGTTACTCAATAGCACAATACAGACTGTATATAGAAGTAAAAGAAGTTGAACTTAGCTTCAGTGATTTGCCTGAAGTCTGGTTTTGTCTCTGGCACCAGTGATGTCTTGTAAACCGTAAGCTGCGTCTGCCAAATGAGAAATCATTAGTTTGCGTGTTCTAGGTTACGCGGTTTCTCCTACCGTTAATTCTCACACATTTCCCCATGAGATTAGTAACATGCAGTCTTAAACTCCATTGCCCTGATTCATGGATTATTTACACCAAAAAAAACGGGATTTGTGCGCCATTCTGCCCGCAAATCACTGTTTAACAAATGGGGATTTGTGGGCAGAATGGCGCACAAATCCTGCTTTTTTCAGCGCAAATAATCCATGAATCAGGGACCATGAGTAGTCCCTGTGCCTTGTGCTCTGGTGCACCTCGGGGTCTGTTCAGTGAGCGGGTGCCTCCCGGGTCTCAACCCCCCAGCTGCCATGCAGTTAGTAGTTTTGAATCGGCATGCCCAAAAGAAATGGGAAAGTAACTTATCTTTCAAGCCGCGTGGCCGCAGTGATTAGTTTTGGGCGAGGAATGGCCCTGCGATAGCGTTTGCCTGCTCGGAGCTCCTCTGGATGTGTCCACCCATGAGGAATTCGAGCACGAACAGACATTTGACGTCTGTGCATGCGCGAACCCAGCTTGCGCATGCGCACTAGTTTGGGCGTTGTCCTGGACGTTGTCCTGGGCATTTTCAGCCGTGTTTTCATGCCCTTTGTGCCTGCATCTTGGAATTCTGCCTCTGGGGCTGCTGGGGCTTGTAGTCCTGGGTCAGCCACTCGTTCCTGCTGGTCCTTCTGTCCTTTTAATCCAGCAAATGCCTTCCTTCCCCATCTGATATTCCTGCAAGAGGGACAGAGATGGCAACTGCTGGGTAAATAAATCCCCAACCAGGTGGCAGCCACAATTGGCCCTTGATGTTCTTTGACAGTGGTCATATCAAATCCAACGATTAAAATAGTTTGATGCAAAATAGTGTATATAGCAGAGCCAGTCACTGAAGGAGAGCCAATACATGATTGCGCGAACTATGAAGAATTTTATGATGAGATTTCCAGAGTGAAAGAAAATGCATTAGCTGAAGGAGAAATTGTCTTCATTGATGGTTCTTCGAGGATTGATCAAAATGGTGGGCAGAATTATACAGGCACCACTGTGGTAAAGCACATGGCAAATGGAGAATTTCAGTACTTACTAGTGCACAATTATCCTCAAATTATTCAGCACAAGCTTCAGAATTTTTGGCATTGTTACTCGCACTGAAGAATCACCCAGACCAGGAAGTAACAGTGTACAGTGACTCCGCCAACGTGACGTCGACAGTGCATGCAGGCCTACCACGCTGGAAAAGGAGGGGCTACCTCCGAGCGGATGGCATGCCAGTGCAACATGCATCCTTATTGGACAGGCTCATTAAGGCACTACAACTCCCAGTGGGCATAGCGGTTGTGAAATTTGCCACCCACACAAAACGGACAGATTTTATCTCACGTGGAAATCAAGCAGCAGACACTGAAGCCAAGCGTGTGGCAACAAAAGACGAAATAATAATCAGTGTGGAAGTATCTGTTGTGCATGAAAGAATGATTGTTGCACGAAGAAAGTTGGAAGGCTATAGCAATATGCCAAGGGGCGTGGCTTGCACGCATGCCGTAAAGACAAGCTCCTGTGGAGCTCCGTCCGAGATCCTGCTATAAAGAACCACTAATGCTTGATTAGCCCTGCAACCTACGATTTGCCTGCATAATCCTGCAGGGGAACTACTCCTCATCACTCGACCCGACTCCTGAGCCGAATCGGAAAGGAGAAGACGGAAAACGCGAAGTCCAAAGTCGAGCCCCTCGGACCCGCAAGATGGCGCCGCCCGCTGCGAGCTGTGACTAACACAGCAGCCGACCCGAGACACCCCGTGGAGCCCACAGCAGAGGACGCGCTCGTGCGCAGCGACCGATTGATCGGACCATCTGATCCCTGGCTCCACCTGGGCTCCGGCTGCCGAGGGAGCGGAACACCGTGAATGCCGGCGAACCCTGCACATCGGACCCGGGGGAAGCCGCAGCTTCTGAAGGGCGGGAGCGGACACGGACCACTCGAGCCCTGCAACGCGGAGAGGCCTGCAGCCCCGCGTACGTACTTCTGCGCAGCGGCAGGGGGGCTGGGCCACACGGCCCTCGGCTTCGCCCGGGCCCCAAATTCGGGGACAGGCTGCGGGGGCTGGGAGTAAATCCGTGGCTACAGAGCGGGGTGATAGCACGCAGCCCCCCGGACGCGCCTCAGCACTGAGAGTCGGTCCTCTGATTCCCGCCTTCAACAGGACACCGGTCGCTGCGGGGTCGGGGGCTGGTCCCCCCGCGACTACAGCGAGAGCTAGCGCGTAGCATCTGCGCTATGAGGCACAGACGGAGGCAGACGCCTGGAACTGCCTGAGCGGTGGAGTGGAGGAGGAGGCAGCGGAGGCCTTGAGGGTGGCAAACACACAATACCAGGTGAGGTGGCGGAATATAAGAGCGACCCCCCGACGCATATTGGCCGACATAGCCCGGCCTGAGGGCGCGAACAATAGTCGACCCTGTGATCCTGTACTGTCTCCTGCCCGGATCTGCGTGGCCCCAGTCGCCCTTGGACTGGGAAGTGAAAGTAGAGACTGCCCCAAAAAGCACATAAAAAGCCCACGCGAGGAAGATTCCTGGAGTGGCGGAGGAGCGCCGGGAACCAGCCCACAACACTACAGCCCGGGGGGGAATAAAACATCATAGAGGCCGGGAACCCCAAGAAGCCCAACCCAGAGGCGGCGGGACAGCTCCGATCCACCGGAAGCCCATCAACGGCACAGGTAGGGGCTAGAAGATACCTGAACATAGCCTACAGTCCCGGACCGGCCCACAGCACAGCACCACCAAGACCAGGGCCCTCCAAACAACCCACGCCCATGGATCTTGGTACAAAGTTTGAAACTGATCCTGGACACGTGCGTTGCTAGATACAGCAGAGGAGCTGGGGTTGGATCCCTGGGACCAACGTTCCCCCGAAACCCGCTCAGAAACAAGAGAACGGGGGTCGAAGAAAAACCTGCACCCTGCAGGGGACAGAACCCACAGATCTCAAAGCAGGGGATGTCTCCCCCCAGGATCAAACCGAAACTGGTCACGATGGACTCTTTCACGACAGCCAGACCCCAAAGACAGCCACAACAACAGGATCCGGAATCCCCCGAAGAATTGCCCCAACAGGAGGAGGACCTCAAACACACGCAAGTCCTGCAAGTAATAGCTGCCCTCTGCACATCACTTGAAGGAAGGCTGGAGGAGGTGAAATCCGACATACAACTCATGCGCCAGGACGCCCGCAACCTAACTGAAAGAGTCACGGTAGTGGAGACCGCCCTGCATGAAAATGTTGAGGACACCCGAGACCTAAACATAACGGTTCGAGACTTGGAACAGAAGGTGGCAAGGCTGGAGGCCCGCTCTGAGGACACTGAAGGTCGAGCTCGCCGTAATAACATTTGAATTCTGGGGGTCCCCGAAGACCTAGAAGACCCAGACCCAACGGTCTTCATTGAAACGCTTCTGCAACAAGAAATAGGGGCGGGAAATCTCTCCCAGGGGTTCTCAGCGGAAAGGGCCCACAGATCTCTTCAGAAACGTCCTCCACCCGGATCTCACCCACGACCAATTATAGCCAAGATTCTAAACTTCAGGGACCGGGAAACTATACTACGGTACTCCAGGGAAGGGGGGGAGATAAAAAGGAATGACTCAAAAATAGTTATATACCCGGACTATACCCCTGCAGTGCAACGAGCTAGAAACTCCTACATTCCAATAAAAGCCCGGCTGAGGAAGCTCAACCTGAAATACATGCTGCTCTATCCGTCACGTCTCAAGATACTATATAAAGGAAAGGCAACATTCGTAGAGACTCCAGCCGCAGCCAACATGTGGCTCGAACATAATAACCTGGCTGACGACAGGGAAGAACCACCGAACTAAGACCGCAGTTGACCACACACCTCCCAGTGAGCGCAAGAAACGGGCTGTGCCCTCGAAGGGGGAATTAAAAATGAACAGTAGGCAAACGAATCACTATGAAGTTCTACTGTAAATTAAGCTACATCGGACGAGAGCTTGGAGGAACATACGAGCGACAGTCAAGCAACCCACCCCAATAGAAAAGGTGTAAGCAGTTTGCTCACACACTACCTGATCCGGAAGGCCAGGAGTGTGTGGAACCCCGGAGCACTGTTAAGTTAAAAGCAACTGCTGGGGACAGTTTGAATAGTATTGTTGAGTTTTCCCCATTCAACGCAATGGGAGTTACACAAGTTAAAAAATCTCCAAATAATGAAAAGCTTGAAGCCGTGACAGGAGGACAGGGGGGAGAAGGCCAGGACAAGGTGAACGAGTAAAGGACACAAGCAGGGGCTGGGCAACGGCGATTGAAACCCAACCGCTCCGCTATGGCGTCTAAAGCAAATATAAAAATAATGACCTGGAATGTAAGGGGCCTGGGCTCTTACCTACGCCGGAATGGAATCAAGTCCTATCTGAACAGAAAGAAAGTGCAGATAGCACTGCTGCAAGAGACACACTGCACGGCGGTCTCCCTGGCGAAACTGGGAGAACACTGGGGAGGTCAGGGGGTTGGAACTTCGTACTCTAAATACGCAAGAGGGGTATAGACTTGGATTCACCCACAACTCCCATTCCATCTGGTCAAGTCCGAGACGGACCCAGAGTGTAGGTTTGTGATACTATGGGGCCGGTTAGAACAAGAAGAGATCTGCATAGTAAATTCTTACCTCCCCAACACCAACATCCCAACGCACCTAAACTCCATGTACGCCAAAATTGCGCCATACAGAAACGGTATCCTATTCTGGGGGGGAGACTTCAACTGTGTCCATGATCCGATACTTGATAGGTCCTTCCTGCACCCAAAAGGGCTCTCAGCGGCTACGACAGCCCTCTCCCTATTAACCGACAGGTTGCACCTGGCCGACACCTGGAGAGAGTGTTACCCTGACGCCAGGGGGTACTCATATTTCTCCTCCCCACATGATCTCCACACGAGACTAGACTATGTCTTCATAAGTAATGAGCATCTGTCACAAATAGAAGAGGCCCGACACCTAGGCAGAACCATTTCCGACCACTCGCTACTCCTAGTGGAATGGAATCACGCTGGTCCCAAACCTCCTATTCCAATGTGGAGAATGCCGATTGACGCCTTTGGTGACCCGGCATTCAGGGAAGAGCTACACGAATTTATAGAAAGTTTTGTTGAGAGAAACACTGGAAGTGTCGACCATTTAAGCACAATGTGGGACGCCCTAAAAGTAGTGACGAGAGGGGAAATCATAGCGAAGGCAGGGGGCATTAGGAAACATCTGAGGGGTGAACTTAACCACTGGGAGCAGCAGATTGAACAACTCGAAGCAACCCCGGTGGCCACTGAACAAAGGGAGGACAACCTCAAAGAACTTAGAACTAACTCTGCTCTAGCATGGGATAGGCTCGCCAAATTTGACTATGCCACCAAAACTAATAGAACACACACAGAGGCAGATAAACCAGGCAGAATGCTAGCTTGGCTCTGCAGGAAAGAACATCCCAGGCACACAATCACTGGGATACAGACTGTAGACGAAGGGGTAGCGCAGACACAGCAAGCCATAAATGACACTTTCAAGAGCTTCTACGAACACCTCTACTCTCACGATGACCAGGTTCCCCTAGAGCAAATCATGGACACCCTGGAAGAGATAGGACTCCCCAAGCTGTCCCCTGAACTGTCTGAAGCCCTAGACGCAGACATTACAACTGAGGATATCACGGAGGCAATTAAGTCACTAGCCACCGGCAAGACTCCTGGGAGCGATGGCCTACCCACTGAGTTCTATAAAGCTTATGAGTCCACCCTAACACCCCTACTACATGAGGTTTTTCAGGAAGCGCACGAGAGAGGGATATTACCTGACAGCATGAGGGAGACCCTTCTGATCCCGATCATCAAGCCCAATAAACCCCCCGATAAATGCGACTCTTACCGCCCGATAGCAATGCTCAACTATGATGTGAAAATGTTGATAACAGTGTTAGCAAACAGATTGGCCAGAATCATAGGGGAAGTAGTACATGAAGATCAATCCGTCTTCATACCAGCCAGGAACACAACCATGAACTTGCACAGAGTGCAGCATGTCATCGCCCAAACCGAGACCCACACAGAAGCATACGCACTGCTGTCCCTCGGTGCCATCAAGGCGTTTGATTTGATATTTTGGGAGTGGCTAGTGGCAGTTCTAGAAGGGTTTGGCTTCGGCCCGGGGTTCATTAGGTGGATCAAAATACTATACACAAAACCCACGGCCAGAGTAAAAACCGGGAAACATATATCAGAGGCCTGGACCATATGCAGAGGCACCAGACAGGGATGTCCTCTCTTCCCAATGCTCTACGTTCTAGGGCTTGAACCTATTGCCATCTATTTTCGAAACCAATTCTTTGATGCTGGGATTCGGCTGGGCGGTATTGACCACATTATCTCTCTCTATGCGGATGATGTACTACTATTCGTCAGGGACCCACACAATAATGTGCCCATGATGTTGGACGTCCTGGACAATTTTGCAAGGGTCTCAGGCATAAAATTCAGCAGGGCAAAATCCTGCCTCTTCCCTTTGGCAGGCCTTAAGGGAAAAGATGTAACAAAACTTCCCTCGGTGGGAATACAGTGGGAAAGAACCTCGTTCAAATATTTAGGGATACACATAATGCATTCCCTGGAGCAAATGCATGAGCACAACACTAAAGCCGCTCTTCCTGCCTTAAGAAAATCCATTACCTTCTGGGCGAAACTTCCCCTATCCATGATGGGCAGGGCCTCAATAATTAAAATGATTGTTCTTCCGAGATTCTTGTATGGATTCCAAAACGTACATTTCCACATCAAAGCGCCATTCTTCCGCCTATTGGAAAGAATACTGAGATTTCCTGTGGGGGAAGGGAAGACGCAAGATAGCACTCGCCACCTTGACATTACCATACACCCAGGGGGGAATCCAACTCCCAAACTTTGAAAAATATTATCTGGCAGCACAGCTCAGCTTTATCACCAAGTGGCTAGCAGATGATGCCACATCTGAGACGCCACTCTTGCAGCCACTGATCCCCCCGTTGTATATGAGAGAACTTCCCTGGGCCCCCACCCACCTGATACGAGATGCTCCCTTCATGGCCACCCTAGGACGAAAAATGTGGCATAGGACCGAAACCCTCGCCCAAGCTAAACACCAGTACTCCCCGAACATACCGCTACTCTGGGACCTATGCAGATCCCTTGAGGACCTACAACACCTCAGACACTGGGAACAGAAAGGGATATACTCATGGGGGGACCTATATACAGAGGGGGAGTTTAAAGAATTTGAAACGCTTCAGGAAGAAAATGGCGTCCACACAGGTGAGTTCCTGTGGTACCAAAGGATAAGATCTACGGCACGAACCAGGTGGTCGACATGGCCAGAGGAACCAGAATCAAACCCCTTGATCACTCTACTGTACGAACTGGGAGAGGGAAGGAGGCCGGTGTCTCAGATCTATAGCCACCTAAGTGATACCCCCAACCCGCGCAGCGCTGAATTAAAAACCAGATGGGTAGTAGATATAGGCCGGTAACTGACAGACGTTGAATGGGAGAGGGCTCTGACATTTCCCAAAACAGTATCCAGAAACCATAGATTTAGACAAATACAACTGAACCTCTTACATCGGACATACTTAACCCCATCCAGGCTGGCCACATTTAATAAAACTCAGAGCTCCAAATGCACATGGTGTGAAATGGACAATGCAGACTTGCTGCATGTATTCTGGTTGTGTGCCAAGACACAGCTCCTATGGACTTCCATACAACAGACAAGTGAGTCTCTGGGGTTGACCAGATATGAATGGACTCCCGCGGAATCCCTCCTGGGCACATATCCCAGACCGGCGAAGCTAAAGCACCTTGCTAGATTAATGGACATCATGTGCATACTGGCTAAGAGGACAATTGCGATGTCCTGGAAGAAACCACCGGGACCTCAACAGAAAATCTGGCACAGAGAACTGAAACGGTGGGTGCTAGCGGAAACGAAGGCCTGGGAGGAGAGTGTGGCTAGATCTACAGACGCCTCGAGCATGACCTTGAATGCCTGGAAAGTACTCACAGACCCCCTGTTCTACCCCTCCGATGACAAGCCCCCATGAGCTGGGACAAAACCACTGAAGGCAGATCTATGGACTAAATCGGAGTCCCTGAGACCAACCAGTCATAACTCCACACGGTCCTTGCCAGCTGGAACCTCCCCTCCCCTGATGAACCAGACCCCCCCCAGCGCCACCAAACAACACCGGCTTATCGGGAAAGAAAACACTTGGAGATAGTTAATGTTGTAATGTTAAGTTGTTATTGTTTAAGATGCAAAGCTCCTTATCCTTTGATTGCAGATGTGTTGGTTACCTTGTGGTTGTACCAAATAACAAATGCCAATAAACAAATTTGAAAATAAAAATAGCAATATGGCAATAACTCAGTTAATAGAGCTTCAAGGAGAAGCACCACAGGAACAGAAGAACCTATGGAAGTGACAAGGGTGTTCTTTAAACCCCTCTGAGAGCTTGTGGCATCAAGACAGCACTGGTAAACCAGTGATGCCTATAGCCTTATTGAAAATAGCACTGGAGCAGTTACACTATCCAGCGCACATGACAAAGGAGAATCTAGCAACAACAATTGCCGAAGACAGGTTCATACCGAACTTGGCAGAACATGTGGCATTTTTTATGGTAAACTGTATAATCTGTCAGTAGTTCACGGCTGGGCATACACCACGTGTGATTAGAGGAGTTATCCCAAGATGTAATGGGCCTTTTCAGTACTTGCATATCGATTATGTCAATAAGATTCAAGTATGTAACGGGTAGAGGTATCTAATTGTTGTGGTGTGTCCATTCTTTAGGTGGATAGAAGCAGGTCCATGTACACACACAGACTCTTCCTGTGTGGCCAAATTCCTGATAAGAGAGGTATTTCCCAGATGGTAAGTGTGTGAAGTCATGAGGTCAGACAATGGTCCTTGTTTTGTTAATGCAGTATTTGAACAGATTAGCTTGTTGCTCGGTATAAAGTTCAAGTTGTCTTCGGTGTATCATGCCCAAGGGAATGGGATATGAGAGAAGCTCAACGGCTTGTTAAAGGAAAGGATAGCCAAGTTGAAGCTTACTCTGAAGAAGGTATGGATGCACTGTCTTCCACTGGCACTGCAAGCACTCAGAGACCAGCCTGGTTCTGACCATCCTCTCATGCAGCACTCAATTGTGATGGGCAGAAGGATGCACACGCTATTAACACCTCGAAATAGAGCTAGATGTGATGCTCAGCCAACAGGAGAAGTGTTAGGATCGGAAATGCAAACTTATTTATATTGCATGACATCTTGTCTTACTGTAATTTCAGGACAGCTGCAGCAACAACAAGAAGGTGTAGGGCAGAACAGAACACAGAAGGAGATGCTGCAACAGACCAAGTTGCAGAATTATGTGTTCTTCCAATATTCCCTGTGGACATGGTCCTGGTGAGAAATCACACGAGGAAAAAGTGGGACGAGCCAAGGTTCAAATGCCCCTTTAGATTGGAGGACGTCACACCCTCTTCAGTCAAGCTACAAGGAAGAAGAGCTTGGATCTTTTTGGGTGACATCAAGCCATACATCGGAGAAGACCCTCTGCCTGCACCCCAACGCGAAGAGACTACAGACAATGGGGAAGAACCACAGCACGTGCAGACAAGATCCTTGACGAGGAAGAAGGACGCATGCCCAGCCAAGCAAAGGCAAAGAACTTTTGTGCAAAATTGTGGTTTAGTTCTGGACACTTCCTTTGAGCAAAATAATGGAAAGAAGGACATAAAAACACGGACACTCTGTGCATCTTAGTTGCAGGGTGAAGAAGAAGAATTGCACGTATAAGCCACAAAATAGCTTGTTGACTTTGAACTTTGGACTGAGGCACACTGAGCCTTGATAAGAAAAGAGAAGCCACATTTTGATTGAGGATACATCAATTGGAAGAGAATACAGTACCCTGAGTCTTTCCACACACAATCCCTATTTGGACTCACTTATGGTGACACAATAGTGACCTCACTAAAAACATTCTGATCTATTTCGAGTTAGTATTGAGGTCATACCCGTCGTTGGTGGGAAGGTTCACAAACATAACAGAGTTTCTTCAAGATCCTGTAAACGAAAAGACAATAAGGAGGCAGCATACAGTGATTGCAGAGCAGATTCTTTTGCTCCCGGAGTACAGCGAGGGCAAGACAAATGTCCATGGCACAGGAGAACAGCAGACTAGTCAGTAATGTATTTTTTCTTTTAATTGAAGACTTTCCAGAACTTGTGGGGATACATGCCAATGTCGACGTCCTCACTTTCATCAGAGACCCAGCGAACACTACACATCTGAGTATGCTCCTGCATGGTATGGTAATGCAGGTCAAACTTTCTAGTCAGCATCAGAATCACAGGAGAAGAGTGTAAACTTTCCTTCGAGGGAAAGATCGTAAAGGCGTTGCACAGGACCTTTGTTTATGCAGACAAATAACCAACATGTCGTCTGGAGTGAAACAGATTAGAGGCATAGACTGAGAGTTGGTTTACATGGAACATCCCATTTAAGACTTACTGAATTTATTGCCTCATTTGGAACTTTTGCTAATGGAACAGAACGGTTTCCCGAGAGAAGAGACAGTCTATTAGTTGGACAAAGAGGATAAACAGTCCAGAATTAGTGACCTGCAAATAGAGGCAGTAGAATCCAGATACAGCCTGTATTAAAGAATTAGTTTCTTCTTTAGATGATTGAGATGGGAAACCAGAACAGCAACGTTGTCCTCCCTCATGAGGAAAGACATTCATATTGGCCCAGGCACAAAATTCTATAAATCAACGTATAAGTGCATCATCTACACATGCATTATTTTCATTATTACTGTCATTAACAATTAGAACTGCGTTTTTCATTGGTGCACAAAGCGTTGAGATTCCCATGCAGCCGCCTAATGATGTACACATGAAACCCTCAACGGTACCCAGACCCTACATAGTCATTCCAGTCCCTAGAAAGAATGATAAAGTGACTGAACTTGAGATTGATATGATAAATAATGACACACACACAACAATTGTGGTTGCTAATGAATTGGATCGCCGGAGACAGGGTCGGCAAAATAAACCCAAGAAGGGGTTGATGAAAGGTACACGTACACAAATAATGAGTACATATACACCTGGTCTAGTATCAATGACTGCAGAATCATATTCCAGACAATGGGGAGAGGTTGGACAGAGCTCAAAAGAAGCTTTTTACCAAAGAGTGCCATAAAACACATGGAAAAGGAGCTATTAAGGAAACAAAAGACTACAGAATGAACGAACAGAGACAGCACCGACAAGCACGCCTGATCCAGTGATGAAAGAAGACTTAAGAGCAATTCGACTGCAATAAAATCAAATGCTGAGATAATGGCAGAATCAATTTGGATGTTCATAAATAGAGCCAAAAAGAGACAGGAAGACAAGGAAAGACTTACCAGACTTCCTCCTACTCAAATGATACAGATAAAAATGCCTGGATCATTGATGGAGATAACTGTGAATCCTCCAGCAAAAAGAAGCTATACGGATGTGTTTAAGGATGTAGTTTAAGCAAACTACAGGAAGACCTTAAGATTTAGAAGAAGCACACAAGAAGACAATTATGAATTGAACGATTACCTGGACAGCACAGCACACTTGCAAAACAACATATGGTACCAACATATGAAGGAAGTTGGAAGAATGCTTTGTGTGTGCACTCCTACCATACAGCATGGGGAAGTCAGAAATATTTGTAGCTGTTGAGGTAGATGTCATAACCGCACACTGCTCGCCACATTTAGCAATGTGCACGACCAGAGGCGTCACTCAAATGGGCAATTGAAGCAACTACTGACCCAGATGAAGATGATTATGTCAAAGACAAAAAGACAAGAAACAATGGCAAAACAAAGAACATTGTGATCAGATATGAAAAGCCTGGAGTTAAAGGAGCGGAAATCAAAAGAGAAACAAACAAAAAGCTGAACATCAAAGGGAAATCTACAGAAGAAGCTCGAAGATGGTAGGACAGAGGTCAAATGCATATTTGGGGGACAGTGCCTTCTACAGAAAGATGGGAGAAAGGAGTAGTGATTTGCAGAGCATGAGTGATCATTGGATACTATAAAGAAACAATTGCAAATGCACAGATGATATGCAACCCATTATGGCCAAGGCTTGCAAGACTGCTAATATGTGTCGAAGATAGAGGAGGACCCCTACAGATAGTGCCATTGGAGAATTCCAAACTGTGTATCAGAAACAATGGCACAAGAAAAATGGGAGAACTTCAGAACTGTGGACGAATCTTCGATGCTACAGGAATGATGCATGGAACAGCAGTGGTCATGGATCATTATTGGCCATGTGGATCCAAAGGATATATATCTGATTGCTGAAGAATTGGGGAGGTATATGTACATTGGTGAATGTCCATGTTCCATCATTGGTGATTCCAAGAAGTGATCTGAATATTGACAGTTTGCCAAAAGCAGATGCTCACCTAAGGATCAAGAGATCTATGGAACTGATAACCAGGATGAAGAGAGACAACTACTGCTCTGCCAAATGGATAGAAGCTTTTGATGCAATCCCATATGAACATAGGTTATTCAGCTTAACTTCATCAGTATTCACAACAATCCTGATGCCAAGAATTCAGGTTGGAGCAAATCCTAAATGGTTGCAGATAACCAGATGGGAGTTACTGCAGACAATCAACACAGCCATAAAGGGATGTATTGCAATCAAAGAAGACTTAAGAGCAATTCGACTAATGATGCTCCAGAACAGATATGTCCTAGACATGATCACAGCTATGGATGTTAGTGTTTGTGCAAAAATCGGAGAATCATGTTGCACTTTTATAGCATCAGATGATGACGAAAATGGAACCTTAACAGAAGCCATAAGTATGGTGACAAAACTACAGACCAGATGATAGATGAAGTTGACGAAGTTGATGATGACAGTTGGTTTGAATCACTGTTTTCATGGGTTCCACAATGAATGGCAGATGCATTCAGGTTCCTAGGAGCCCTGTTGGTGATGATATTGCTTGGATTTTGTATAATGAAGCTAATAATATCTCAGTGCCAGAAAACTGCAAAAAAGGCCATAGGTATGAAAATCATGATTGATGTTGAGTCAGGATGGAAGCCTAAGAACCTGACTAATGAAGAAATAAGAGACTTTGTGAAGGCCAGCATTTATGTACCAGAAGGAACAACATTTTGGTATCCGAAGAAACATAGAAAATGTGCGGGAAAATGGATTGATTGCAATCCAAGTGGAGAATGTCAACTAATGACATTGAAAAAAGATGAGCACGTAAGAACAGCAGGATGCTTGAAAGGAGTCATAAAGATATGGACCCCAAAGCAATGAATGCAAAGAAAGAAGTGAGACTGGTCAATGAATCACCTAGAGGGGGGAGTGAAGAGGAAGTGCCAAGCACCATCCACACCCCTGCCACCCCCTTCGAAGTGCCAGGTACGTTCACGCCAAAATATGTGACGTATGATGAACAGACAAACCCGTAGAGAGCCTCAGCTGGGATCTGCCCAGTGCTATCAGATTGACCGCACCAATTGAAGTACCGACACCTATGTAAACCTGGACAGTAAGGTACCCATTGAGAAAACCATATCTACAGGCAAGACTAAATGAAGGTTGTCAGAATGGGATACCCAACAAAGCCAAGAAGATAATAAAGGAAGACAAGTGGTGACGTCATAAGAAATCGGACTGACATACATATGGAAGATATTATGACCTAAGAACACTGACAAGGAGATGAAATACCATGGATAAGTGACATCTTGAGCCTAAGATGAAGAAATTGATGCCAAGATGCAGAAATGTATGCCATATGCACGATGAAGATATTCAGTTAGTTTAAACGTGTTCAGATGCAAGAAACCGCAAGAAGCAAAGAAATTGTGAAGCTTGCTTATGCTTAGTAGTAAAATAGATTGCGGCACGCGCCAACTATACATATATATACCTCCAAAGCACTTTATAGATGAGTGTAAATCCACTACGCACATGATCAGAATTGAACAAAGGTTGTTAAAGGTCTCAAGAGGAGAGTGTTGCAGCAAACAATTGAGAAATAAGACAGAGAGAAACCCAGCTGAAGGTTACCATGCCAAGAAGCCAAGGTCGTATTGGGCTGGAAAAGGCCAACAGTGTATACAATTAAAGAGAAAAAGAACAGAGTATCCTGTTCAGAAAGGTCAAGATAAGCCACAGATGGTAGAAGACTGGCAGAATTAAATCGATTACACAAAAATGAATGAAGAAGAGGCCAATTTCACAGTGTCTAAATCACGTTAGAAGGCAGGCAGGAAGGGATGAGACTTTCATACCTACGCATCCATCCCAGCCATACCCATACTCCTTAACTTTCTCAGACCAAGAAGCAGACTTGAGGCCAAACTACAAAGAAGTAATTGACACATGACCACTTAGGTGATGAATGTAACATAATTGGAGGGAAGCTGGGATGCAGATTAACTCCCTGCACCTGGCTGGTTATTCTGCATGCTGCTAGGCGCAAGTGGAAAAGTGTGAGTGGGGTTGATGCCAACCCAATCATAGTGGACCGTGTAATCAAGGGTCCTATAGTAAGTTGAACCAATGAGACGTTGTACTTTTTGTGACGTTTATAGTGGCCATTTTGAAGGAAGAGCTTAGTTGCCCCACCTGTCATTGATTATCCAATCCCCTCGGCCCGTTACCACATACAGTTATAGTACCTATGTTAAAATGACCTTCCTATAACCAATCACGTTGCATGTTAGGTTTTTAAAATTGCGCATCAGTAATGATGAGTTTTTGATATAAATACAGTTTTTTTCTGAAATTAAGTAGAGTTGAAGCGAGAAGGAAGATCGAGCAGTTGCATTGAACTCCCCGTTTTTTGTACTTGTCATTAAATGGACTCCCTTTGCCAACCTATTGAGTTGTCATAGTTAGTTGGTGCAAGAGTACGAATCAGCATCCCCATCAATCTCAAGAGTGCTGCTACTCATCTTAAAGGGCTATTTGGAGACCCCCAGTGTTATGGGCCGACTGGGGTCCATCCAGTTCACTAGTATGGTAACTTGCAGGACCTCATTTCTGCATATCTCGGTCCTCTTTCCCATTCAGAGGTTCCTTAGACAATAAAGTCATTGGCAGGGCCTGGACCTGATTTAGAGCTGCCGCAACTGTCAGTATTCCGTCCTATGCAATGCTACTGGTTATGAAGTCTCCATTCATGTCGGCTCCCCACCCTTCATCAGTTCTTTCCAACTCCATTTTGATACATCAGCTGGATTGTGTTTAAATGCTCTCTCCTCCCAACCAAGTGCACCCATACTTTTATGTCTTTTTTTACCAACATGCTCCTCCATTTTTTTGCATTTTGGTGGTGGTTATAGCATATTCTAACCCTGCTTTAGAAGGAGGTTTGCATCAAGCCGGGCCTCCCCACTTTCGTCGAACAAGACCTGTGTTCGATTGGATACATCAGAGAGAATGTGGGCATTTACCAATAATTTTACACTGGGGGCCTGATGATCCATCTGTGTATTTTTTGTCTGAACTTTCTATGATGCCACTTTTATTACATATGATCTGTCCCACTCTGGTTCTCTACTATCATCCATTAGGGACCCACTATGTAAATTATATTTCACCATAGTTCCTTTTATGCAGTAGTGTGTACTTTGTAGACAAGCGACCTCTCACAGTACTTTTATATTGTCAAGTGTTGCTTTTACAGTCGTATTTCGATGCTTTAGGTTCTTAGATAGTAACACAGATCTGAATAGCCACATAAACTGTGCACACGCTCCTACTGCTGGAGCAATTAGGAGATGTTTCAGACCTCCCTTAATGTTGGTGCCCTCCAGCAGCTATTAACCTCTCCTGAACCCACTAGGGCTCCTATGCCCACTACCACTGCTTGTAGGAAAAAGGCACCCATGAAATCCCTAGGGTTCTTGTCCTGCCCCTTACTAATTGGGGCTCTCCACTAGGGGCTCTCCTCTGGGGTAAGCGTTCCGCTCCCTTGTCAGGGGAATGACAATCTCTCTTGAACTCTTACTTTGGACACTCCCTTTTCAGGTCCTTTTTCTGGTCTTTGCTCTTCAATCCCCTAGAGAGAGATCTTATGGCGCGAGAATGCTTGAATTGGTCAAGCACTGAACGCTTCTCCCAAGAAACTTTTTTGCTGCGTTCTTACAAAATATTACGAGTTTCCGCAGTGATAACGTCAGACAGTCATGTATAGAGTGGCCTTGCACGTACCTTCCTGGTCTCGTACTGGAGGTCTGGAATTCCTCCAACGCCATCTGCTGTTCTTCTGTTGGTCTGCCACATGCACTGCGTGCACCTCTTACACTGAGGACCAGAAGACCCAAAGCCTCAGTGAGTGCTCTGCGTTGGGTCAGGAGTTTTGAGTCTGATGCTCCGCCTCCTCCTCATCATAAACAGCGAGGACAGACTTCTGCAGCAGATTCCACACTAGTCAGCACAGTACAATGAATGGAGTCTCTTGCCAAAGACTCAGCTCCCGACTCTGCGAATGCTCTGCTTTGGGGCAGGAGTTTTAAGGCTGATGCTCCACCTCCTCCTCCTCACAAGCAGTGAGGACAGACTTCTGCAGCAGATTCCACACTAGTCAGCACGGTAGAATGAATGGAGTCTCTTGACAAAGACTCAGCTCCCAACTCTTTCTATTCACTGTAACAAACGCCATGCTAAGATCCATTGACACAATAAACACAGAGGAGCTCAGCGAAGACCATGCAAGACCCTGTACACAACTGAGCAATAGACCCCCACAGTCTGTACTAATATTTCTAAGAAAACCCATTTGTCTCTAATCAAAGATATGATTCACTGCACACCATTCCTCTATGTGGTTAAGCACAATTGCTGCAAAGATTTTCGATTCCTCTTCCATTATTGCGATGGGTCTGTAATTTAATGGTAAAAGTCTTCATCCCTTCTTGTATATCGGTATCATGTGAGATAGTCTCAAAGACTCTGGGATCTCTTGTAATTGAACAATATTGTTTAATTGAATGTGTAACATGTTGCACCAAAGTCCCACATTTTGCTTAAGGAGAGTATTTGTTAAAATATGCGGACCTCCTGCTATTGATGAATTTGACTTCATTATCTTCACTTCAATGTTGCCCACAGAGGTTTCTATCCTCCACACATAGCTCTGACAACTTGCCATGCTCACTTTTGAAATCCGAATTTTGCAGATGTTCTTAAAATGTAGAATCCATTCCTCCTCTGAAATGGGGTTGGTAACTAGTTGGTGTTTGTTTTCCTCAATGTGATTTACCAGTTCACAAAACCCTCTTGTGGTGTTGCCCTTCATACTAGCTAACATTCTTTCACCATCTATTTGGTACAGCTTTGCATATTGAAACTTAAGCCAGTTCTTATAAGCTTGTTTCAATTTATGAGCCTTTTTCCTACTCGAGACTCTATTTTCATTTTGACCTTATGATAAATCTATTCTTTCTGTGTAGAATAATTGTCCTCTCTTTCACTTCTTGGTTAAACAGATGCCTGTCTTTTAGATGTATATCCGTTTTCCTGTTCCCCAGTGCTGACAGCCTTGCCACAGTATTCCACAAGGTCGGAAAGTATTGAACTGAATAATTGACCGTTTTCCTTTCCATGGGGGTCGAGTTAAATCCAACATCATTATGGTGTTACATTTTTCCATATCACATGGTGACCATCTCAGTCTATTGCCCCTTACACTAGCTGACACTTTACTCAAGCACCCCTCGCATACTTCATTATTAGTCTCCTACCGCATCTGTAAACATATCTGAGCATGATCACTATGTTTCGTAGGCCTAATTTCATAACTGATGATCCGGGAAATCAAATGATGTGCCAAAACAAAAATAGTCAATTACTGAGCATATCTCCTGGCCGACCACATAGGTGAGTCATTATACACTAATGTCAGACCACAACTCTCAGCAAAGTTTAACCACAGGGAACCATGGACTAATTCTTCTTTTTTGTTTCGCCACTTGTCCTAATTCCACAATGTCCTTTCTATGTTACAGTGCACATTCATGTCACCTGTAAGAAGTATTTCGCCACTTGGATAGTCGAAGAACCACTCTTCTATTCTGCAGTTTAGATTTTCCAAGACTATCGTCAAATTGTACTCGGAAGTCCAATATACATTAAACATAAGTACATGGGCTAAGTTATTATCAATCTTAACCTCCAACCCAATAACCAAAATGATGTCCATAATTGTCACGATGGTCAGCCTCCCCTTCAGCCGAAGTGTTGGATTCAATTTGAATTTCCCCTTCCTCCTCACCTGAAGTACTGGGATCTGGAGATGGCGTCTTCTTCCTTCTTCAATGCAGTAGTTCTCTCCTTTTTTTTTTGCAGGTAAGGTTGGTACGAAAGGAATCCACCTTGACTGTGTACGCGACAGAAAATAAGGGACTTTGCCTCCGGAGCCGCCAAGCATGGGGAAAAAGCCTAACGGCATAAGAAACCCCCGTGAGAGTGTACAAAAACAGGTAACTGCTCCAAGTCAAGTGTGAACCAGGAAACATGGGCGGAGTAACTTGATATGGTTCGTGGAGCAGACAGCAAGAGAGGACCCAACAGGGAATCCTCCAGGTCAACGTGAACCAAGAAAAGAAGAGCGGGGCAGCTGGTGGCAGGGAAAATTGGATTGAGAGAGGAACCGGAAAGGAAAATGGAAAGAGAAGTAGAAGGGATGAACCGAGGTCGAAGAAATTAGAACACTGGGAACAAAAGGTAAGAAAAGCAAAAAAGAGGGAGAAAGAATATAAGACCTCTGAGGAAAGCGAAGGCGAAACCCGGGCAAGCCAAGCAGGAACGCAGTTCCAGTAAAAGCAAGAAACTAGAGGGTAGCGGGTAAGGCGGAAAGAAACAGGTGAAGAAAGAGGACAGGAGTGGGTGGAGCACCCCCAAGGGAAAAATGTACACAAAGCAAGAGTAACAATGCAGAGGAAAAACCTATACGAGGCGAAACGCGCCATATGCCGAGAAACTCTCAGGATAAGAGATCTCGGCGGCAGCCATATTAGGTGGAACAACTAGACTGCATACAGAGAACGTAACCAAACGTGAATGCAAAGCCTAAGGGCTTCCCCCTTTCCAGCGGCTCCACAGCTTCCAGCTCCCCGGATGTGTGACAATAATCCTCCATTCTCCTATTTTCTCTATGTTTCTCCCTTGCTTAATGGCCACTGCCAACCCTCCCTTAGGCCTACCCTTAAGCCCTTGATGGACATGGATATTGATTACCTCGTAACCATTGAATATCAAATTTGCATTGGCCCATGTTTCTTGAAAAAAAAAAACATAGGTTTAAATCCTCACGTATGTTTCCATTGGACACTAAGTTCCTAAATCCTCTAGTATTCCATGTGGGAAGTGTGAGGAACTGTTTCACTCTAAAACGGCTGACACAATGCTATAGAATCTTTAAATGTTAATGGCAACCATCGCCAATTGGGCGCTTCAGTATATGTAACTTTTTGACTCTAACTCATCTCCTTCCCTGATTCCCTCACCATGGTTTCCAGATTATCCCTCCTCCTCATCTCTGAATGAGTATTCATCTCGTTCTTGAAAATCGCAATGCCGTAACCATATTTCTGTAGGTTAGATGATTCTTTTAATAGAATGTCACATAACAGTGCGAGGGGATAACCAATCTCACAAATTCGTAATGCTGGGGTTGAATGAAGTCAACCAAGTGAATGTCTGCAGAAGTAATCAGATGAAGCACCGGATTCTCATCAGAGAGGGCCAGTATACCCATTCTATCAAGGAAATCAGGCCCACATTCGTCGAATAGATAATTCAAAGTGAGACTGGGCACATCAGGGTTTATTGGTTCACGTAGATTAAATGGTTGTACTCTTGTCGTTACCTTATCCCCTCGGTTTCGCTGTTCTTCCCTGCTACTAAACTGGTCTGCTGACCGATGTTCAGATTTCTCCCTCAAGTATACCCCATCAGTACTTGTAGGGTGCTCTGGTCTTCTTTTGTGGACTCTTTTGCGCCAATTGTGCTATAACAGTTTTCTAATTTTCTATTTAATCCCCAAAGTTGTTCTCAGCCAAAATATTCCTGACCATACTTCTAACTTATAGTTCAGAAAAGACTAGAACCTTTGAAGTCCCTCCTCCCCATTTGCGGGTTCCATCACCCACCCTAAGTTGAATAGGCACACCCTCCAGAATTTACACCCTCTACACTTTGCCTTCTTACAATTAAATTCTCGGAATCCTTTACAGGATCCGATCTGGTAATAGATACTCTTTTTCCGTGTTCCAGATACTTTACTTCCTTACACACTGATTAATATAGTGACGCCTAGATAATTTGGTCTGGGGGAATGAGGCTTGATTAAAACTGTCATAAGTTTGTTTTGTAGTTACAACAATATTCTTTTTCTTAGTTGTGGTGCAAACCTCCCTCTATTTTCGTTTCGGTATGTCCACCAATCTGCCGTCAGCACTTAAATACTCACTTTGCCTATTAATAATTTTAACAGATTGACTGAGAAGATCATGAGCTAAGGGCCCACCATCCCCTGTATTTACCTCCTCTCTCTCCATTACATCCTTCACTTCAGCAGCTTTTACGGATTCTCCATTATTTTAGCGAGACAGCCACTTATCTCTTTTAAATAGGTTGATTGCACACTCAATTCATTAATAATACAAACTTTCATTCCTACCAATGTGTCCAATATCGCTTTTTGGTCCTAGTGGAGATTTGGATGGCCTATTATTACTGGGCATTCCATGCCTCCATGCCCCTTCTCTTTCAAATGCTCAGACATAGCCAACATCGTTATTTCACCACTAAGAAAGATAGGGGGGTATCCAGAAATGAGCAATCTTGGAAGCCTCTTTAACTCCCCCCCCATTCACCTCACTGATGTTGTTTTGCTCCAAATCATCTGCATAAAGGGATTACAAGTGAACCGGAAAAAAAATGGAGCTATCTGCCCCACCCACCGTCCATTCGATCAGACTCTGGCAACATACCCCTTACTTCAAATTCCCTCTGTATAGTGTTACACTAGTCTTGTGGTGCCAATCCATCCTCACTGTCTCTCTCCTCTGACTCTTTTTGTGGAGATATTGGCAGCTGCATTATTATCACCCTGGATAAGGTATTCCTTCTATTAGTGAATACCAGAGCGGCAGCCAGTATATCTTTGCGACTACTCATTGCCGTTTTCTTCACTCTTTTGTGTTATTTGAAAAGACACTTCAACCACGAAGGGTTCTTTCCGTAGAGACCGTTCACAAAAGTCCCACATGTCAAACAATGTAAACACAGAAAATGACTAAGATATCCCCTCACTCCCCCGCTCCCCACCAACAGTTAACATCACTATTTGGCACTAACTTGGTGCTGGCACCTGCGTACTTATGAGAGGTTCCGGCAGGCAGGGGGCAGTGCTAAGGGACACAACAAAAAAAGGAGTGTTAGCGTTAGCATAAGCATCTGTAGATGATAATTTTTGTTTCTAAAGAGACAGGCAGGCAATGTAGTTTTTCTACCGCTCTGTTCCGACTGGCAATTAGGAAGTGCTTTCACGTTTCGGCAGAAGAAACAGCTGATGTACTAATCCACACTCCAGTACACAGCTGCGGAGGTCTCCTAGAGCTAACAGCACTCTCTGCAAACCCTTCATGGCAGTACTTGGCTGGAGAGTAAACCAAGTCTGCCCATGTCTGGACCATCCAAGTGAAAGAAAGGCCAAGGGAAGGGAGTCATTCACCCTGGTGTTATGAAATGTGAAACCAAGTGAAATAAAGGCCATGTGATGGGAGTCATTCCCCTTGTGTTGTGAAACTAAATACAAGTGTAAAGACTGTGTGATACAGACTGTTGGAAGAGACATTTTATCTGCTAAGGAGAAGTGTTTGAACTGTTGTCTTTTTTTTAATTTACTTTCTCAATTTTTACAAGAATTCCTATTCATCATCAAGTAAACAAAAGTGTTATTCCTCCACTAAAATATGATTAAATTCAAGAAGAAAAGTTTCAAAAGAATTTCAAAAATATTTCAAAAGGTTTCTGAATGAGCTTCAAAATGTTTTAATTGCAATTCACCACAACCACAGTGCTAACTTATTTTCCTACTTCCTGTTCCAGACCAATGTTCTGAAGCGGTGATGCAGCAGCTATAACCAAGGGTATTTTTTCACCACTTATCACTCTAGGCCACCAGACGTCTTCCTCATCACTGTGTAAGTCTTGCAGATGTTGACCCAGGTAGATAGTTCTATCTTTAGTTAAACCAGGGCATGACAATAAGAGGTGTCTGATTGTTTCTACCTGGTCTGTTCTTTTGCAATGTCTACACCTGTTGGAAGTTGATGTTCCTCTGATTGCTTGTTAGGGAGAATTTTCCAGAATGCTAATTTCCCTTACCTACTGAGTCCCTCAGCAGCTTTGCTGGAATTCTAGGATTTATTTGTTTTACCTGGTAAGAGTGTGAGCCTCTTTTTCCCACTCTTACATGTGTTTTGCTGTGTGTGTTTAACATTTTTGTGTAGCCTCACCTACTCCACAGGCATCATCTTTTTACTGTGTGTTACACAGCACCTTCAGTGCAGTGACACTGGGTTGTCTTTTAGACTTCCCAACTCAGACTCCGTTTTCTGGGACTGACTACTGTATCCCAGAACATGTAAAGTTGCCATTAACTTTATTAGTCTTTTTTAAATCCACAGACCCAGTACAAACCATCTTACATGGAGTACTGGAAAGGGTTAATACTTTACCCTTTTTGTCTGTTTCTCTTGAAGCATTGTTTTGCTCCCTTTTCATCAAGACTTGGCTGGTGGCAGTGGTAACTACCCTATTTTCCTAACCTTGGTATTGTTTTCTGCTATCTTGGTAGCCACAAACTTAAACCTGGTAGTCCATATATGTTTTATTACAGTTCCGACTGGGTTTATTAACCATTTCTTGTTGTAAAAGTCTTTCTCGTGTTTTAACTCTGCGTGCCAAACCGGGGTTCATTCCTTTGTTCACCGTCTATCGCAGGCTTTTACCTAGAAGCCCTCCTTAGGTGCCTGTATGTCTGGGGGCACAGGATGTGAGGTAGGGGTTAGGACTTCCTGAACAGGGTCTCCTTGGAGACCCATGTCACACTCTGAACTGATTGGCTGTGGTGACTGTCACGGCGGGACAGCCTCCCTGCTGTGTGATTGACAGCCATGCTGTGTGAACGGGGGAAAACTGCATAAAAAGCAGGTCTCTGGGTCTGGAAAGGCAGAGTCACCACTGGAACGAAAGAGCTGACGAGGAGCTGACAGAAGAGGACCCCTACCACGACTGAACCACCTGGTGAAGCCCTGCTGCAGGTCTGAATCCTCGAACTCCAACAACAGAGAAGATCCTGCAGGAATCTTCTTCCCCATAGCTGGTGGGACCAACCAGTTCACCGAAACTGCAAGCCAGGACTCCTCCTCTGGTCGTATTCACTGTACAAAGCTACAGTGGGCTGGATAGCCAGGAAGGTCAGACCCTGCTTGGGTTTTAAGGAGCGCACCTTTTATTTGTTGCTTTTCTCTGCTGCTGGTTTCTTCCCTGGGCAGTGCAAGACCCTCCAGTCGTCCCACTTCATGTCAGTCTGACAGTCGCGTCAGGATCCGTGAGCATGCAGGAACTCCCAGGAACATCCGCCTCAACTACAGCTTCTTCTACATTTAAAGGTACTGTGCAAATCCGGTTGTTCATTTCGTTCAGCCACGCTGAAAGTGTGTGAAATTTTTCTCCAATCTGAGGGCTTGTCCTTCTCTACTCTTTAAACTCACTTTTCTGCCAGCCAACTTCGTCCGGAACCCTTGGCAAAGACTTAACCGCAAACTACCCTCAGCTGTGTGATCTTGAGGAAAAGACTTTTGTCCTATTGAGTTTGGCACTAAGCCTTTTTGATTTGATTCCATCACTGTAGTTCCTCTTTCTAGATTGCCCTGCTTACTTACCTGTTGGTGCTGTTCAATTTCTGCCTAACTTTGTCTTTCCCTCCCTTTTCAGTTCTGGAGTGCCATATTGCTCCCACTTCATTTGTGAGCTTAACTTGTCTGGAACCTATTGGGAATGGTGTGGTGTATTAAGAGTGTGATTTTTAAACTGCTTTACTTTAGTGAAATGTTATACAACTGATGTGTAAATAAATGTATATTCTTTTACTCAGAAACCTTCAGTCAGTGTTTGTTTGAATCATAGTAATTGCTGTCCTTTGTGTAACTATTGATACTGCTCACTTGCTCTTCAGATAAGTCTGGCTTCTCAGCCATAGCTACCACTTTTACTGTGTAGTGCAGGCTTGTACCAAAGGTGAATTTGTACTGTCACTTGTAGTCTTAACTGTGTGTGGTGTTCCCAAAGGCTACTGCATAAAATTCTGCCTAACAAATGCTTGAATCTCATTCATTTTAAAACATTTCAGACGAGCTTTCAGGAATGTGGAGCACAGATTTTTGTCTGGGAATTTTGGCAGATATATCATCACTTTCATTACTTTTTGTGTATTGACTGGTAAATGCGATGCTAGTTTGTTCTTCAACGCTGCCTCGAGCATCTGGATCCAGTCCCATGTTTGTATTCTTTGTTTTACTTTCGTTGGGTTGCACTCCAGTTCCTCTTCTGAGCTGCCAATTGCATCAAACGGGGGTTTGTTCTTAATTACCCAGTTGGTTAGCATCCTGTTTCCGCCTGCCTCCATTTGTTTTTTAATGATTTTGAAACGTTTTGGATGAATGGTTTGCTGGATCTTCTCGTCTAATAGCAGAGAATTCCTTTCGAAGATTGATTTTAATGACACCAAATTTTATTCTCTTCTTATGGAGGCTATTGGCGTAAATGGTGGAAGTTTCAAGATTTTACGCCAATAGTATCCTTCTAATTTGCTCCATATGTTCTCAGTTATACCAGGCATCACCTCAGCTCTGTAAGAAATTACAGAAGTTGCTTTCACTTTGTGAAAGTTGATAACAGGCATGAGCGAAAAGTGTCCACATTTTTTATCTAATGCCTTGGTTTGTGAGACTAGAATCTTTATCTTTGAGAAAAGTGTCACCTGCATTGGGAATTCAACAAAGCTCCTATTCAATGTGATGCCAAGGTATTTGAAGTTTGTTACGATCTCAAGTTGTTCGCCCTAAGGTACTTTTGTGTTGAAGAACAATTGTGGCCCAAGGAAGGGAGACATTTTCCTAAGCCGAAGCAAACACCAGAAAACAAAATTCTATCCCCAATTGAGAAAATGGGAGTGAGTCTTCTGGACCAAGAAGGCCTACTTTATCTTTAGTTTAGTAATATGGGTAAGGATCAGAAGTAGGATTTTGACACAGGACGTTGGACTATTGCTTATACAGACATTGTGACCGAGCCCTCAGTATTTTATTTGAGGCAGGTGAACATCTTTTAGAGATAGCGGAAAGTTAGGTTTTCTCTATATTTGCAGAATAAATAAAAGTCTATACCAATCAAAATCTCACCTGTATGTCGGTCTCCTCCTTCTGCACCCTTTCACCACACACATGCAAATCCACAATTGTTTTCTTTGTTATAACTATGGGCCAATCCATTTAATAGAGTGAATGTGTTCAATTATGTCTTGCTTTTATCAGCATCTTAAGTTCCTTTTTCGCTTCCTCTCTCAAACCCAGAGGAATTGTCCTCTTCTTATGACAGACAGGTAAAGCTACAGCTTTCAATACAATTCTGTGTGCATAACCTCTTTAGTAGCCAATGGTCCCATTGAACACTTTGAAAGTGCTATTGCTGTTTGGACCTGTTCTGACCAAGAGGATCCCGGTTCCGACCCCCTGCTAAGACAGCAGGTAAGCTTGCACCAACATGTGTTTACACCCTCTGTCCCAACAGGGCATCCCCACCCTCTCTGGCCCCCCCGTGTTGTTCCCTTGTGCACCCCCCCCTTCCTGCACACAGTAGTCTGTCCTGATACATTCTGGTTTCACCATCACCATCTTGTGGCCAATGCTGGATTTTACTTTTATGGACTTCATTGATTCACGGTGCGTCACCCTTTCTCAACTCTCATGCTGGACTTCCTTTGCATCATGGTGGCCCTGAATCATGCTGTTCCATCTTCATCTTGTATCCTGGCTTGCAACATTATGTGTTACTACTGACTTCTGCAATTGTATTCACTCTACTCTCTTGCTTCTCCACTCTTTTTGACTGCTTACTCTCTGTTCTCTCCTCCCCTCCCCTCTCCCTTTTCCCATCTCCTCCCCTCCTTCCCCTACTTTCTTCTATGCACTTACTCTATCAGAATTGTCCCTGACCTACTATGATAGCAACCTCATCTGTCGCTCCCCTCTCCCCTTACTGTTGCCCGCCCTCTCTCCAGCACAATCTGAAACGGTGTCAGGCCTAGTATGATAGTCACTTGTTTTGTTCCTCCCCTCCCTTTCTGCACCCCTCTCCCTCACCTTTTGGTTTCCTCCGGCTCTACCAGAAATGTTGTCAGGCTTAGTACGGTAGTCGCCTGTCTGTTTCCATTTCCTTCCCACTCTCCCCCTCCCTTCCTTATCTATGTCTTAGCACTTGCACTATCTGAAATGTCGTCAGGCCGAGTACGATAGTTAATTTCACATCTTTACTGTTCATGGCCTGTAAGAATGTGGCTGTATTTTCCCTTGTTCCCTTCCTTGCCTTGAAGCGCTTTGAAACGCATTGTGTATAGGCGCTATATAAATAAACTATCATATCATATCATATCATATCATATCATATCATATCATATCATAAACATGTGTCCTCTTCCATTGGTTGCTGTCCAAAATAACCAAACCAGATTACTCTGTTTGTGTCTAACTTTATCCCTAGTGTAGGTTGATATTTCCATCCTAAAACTTTCATGCCCTATTTTGGTATGTATATTTTGACTACAGTGACTATCTTTGAACTCAATCAAAGCTTGAAACATTCCAAGCACTGTGATGCATGATTCTTCAAACTTCCATCCCTGCAGGGACTTTTATGTCCAATGTTCACATTTTTTTTCTTGAAACCTTTATTGACCATTGATATTGATATTTTATGTGTATCCTGCTCATACACAGTGTTTCAGAGCGCGACGAGGCCAGGAAGGGGAACAAATGAGAACAAAAACAACAATCTTACTAGGCCCAGTGGCATTGGGAACGCGCAAGTGCAGGGGATGGGGAAAGAGAAAAGTGCATGGGGAAGAAGTGGAAAGTGCTGAGCAAAGGAATAGAAAACATCAACAGTGGTAGTGCAGCCAGCAAGTGGCAATTGCTAGGTTTAAGGCACAGACAGGGGGTGTCTGATAAGTGCAGAAAGAGGGGGGACTGTAGGGTTACAGATGCAGACCCAGGTGCAAGGGTTGCCAGGAGGCAGTGCAAGTGCGTTGCAGAGTGAGTACCTGGGCCCAAAATCAGAGGGTAACCAGGTGCACAATGCTGAAGCAGAACAGATCAGCAGGGGAGAGGAGGAGCAAAGGCAGAAGCAAAGAGGAAGGTCTTCCGGTGCTTCCAGAACCGGAGATGGTTCTCCTCAAGTTTCAGAGTGGCAGGGAGACTGTTCCAGAGGGAGGCACCAGCCCAAGACAGAGATCTACCCCAAGTTTGTTTCTTTGAGAAACGACTGACCCTGAGGGAGTTGTAGGTGGAGGAGTGAAGAGCTCAAGAGGGAAGGTGTTTACGGAGGGAGAGTTGAAGGTATTTTGAACCCAGGCCCTAGAAAGCCTTGTGGACAATGCAAAGGGTCTTGAATTTAATCCTTGCAGCCACTGGGAACCAATGTAGAGAATTCAGGGCTGAGAGATATGATGCCAGGGCTTTAGGCCAAGGACAAGTCTCAGTCATGTTCTGGATGAGTTGCACAGGGCGGAGAGTAGAAGTAGGTAGATTTAGAAAGAGGCTGTTGCAGTAATCCAACCTAGAGAGAACCAGGGCTCGGGAGACAGTGATCTTCTGGGGGAAGGAGAGGAAAGGCAGAATACCTCTTAAAAGATACAGTTGGAAATTTGACTTTTTAGAGACATCAGAGATGTGGGCAGAAAAGGAAAGTGTGGAGTCGAAGATGACCCCGATGTTCTTAGCCTCCCAGGTGGGGCTAGAAGGAGGGCCAAGGGAGGCCGGCTAGAGAGTAACAAGAAAGGAAGGTGAAGGTGTGCCGATGAGGAGGATCTCCATCTTGCTGGCATTCAGGCATACCACTCCTGAATAGCAGACAGGCAATCAGAGATGAGAGAAGGAGCAGAGGTGGCCCAGGGAAGCCTGAAAAGGAGTTGAGTGTCATCCGCATAGCACTGGAAATTGGAGCAGAAAATGGCAATGCGATGGGTGAGAGTTGTCAGGTATTGGTTGAAAGGCCAGAGTGAGAGGTTAGACCCCTCGGGAACACTGCAGGTAGAGAGGGATATAGAGGAAATGAAGGACCCAAGTTGGAACTGGGAGGGTCGATCAGAGAGGAAACAAGTCAGCCAGGCCAGAGCCTGATCAATGATATCTAAGTTGTCAGAGAGACGGTTGAGCAGGATGGTGTGGTTGACCGTGTCGAAGGCAGAAGAGAGATCGAGTAGGATGAAGACAGAGGAGATGTTAGAGTCAAGGATGAATAGCAGATCTTCACTGATGTTCAGGAGAGCAGTTTCCATGCTTCTGGCAGCTCTAAAGCCAGACTGATGGTCGTGGAGACAACCGACAGAATCGGAGGGAAGGTTAAGATGCGAGATGGCCAGCTTTTCCAGGAGTTTGCCCAGGAAAGGAGTGATGGAGATCCGGTGATAGTTTGCCGGGCAAGAAGGGTCAGCTGTGGGTTTATTCAGAAGAGAGTATACAAGAGAGTGCTTCAGAGGGGAGGGGAAGGCTCCTGAGGTGAAGGAGAGGTTGCAGAAATCGGCCACGGCAGGATCAAGGGTGTCAATGTGGTCCTTGATGGTGTTGGAGGAACAGGGAAGAACCTAGAGACCTTGTCAGTGGAGAAAAGAGGAAGGGATGAAAAAGAGGGTCGGGGTGGATGCCGGAGAGCCAGAGTTTGGAGAAGGAGTGGGGAGAAAAGGGGGAGGGCACAAGAGGGTGAACAGGATGTCCTGGTTTTTTAAGATGAAGTGTGAGGCAAGGGCTGTTCAAAGGGGCTTAGAGACAACAGGAGAGGTAGAGACTGCAGCAGGGTTGGCCAGTTCTTTGCAGATTTTGAAGAGTTTGTCTGAGTTCTTAGATGCCGCAGAGATACAGGCTTAGATGTGGGCTTTTAGTATGGACAGAGCATTGATAGTGCCTTCGGAACAGGCGGCAGGCCAGTTTGTCGGAAGATGAACAAGAAGCCCTCCATTTCCTCTCAGCCAGCCTGTACTTACGTTTAAGGGTAGCTAGGTCAGAGTCATACCAAGAATTGCACTTGGCTTTGGGCTTGAAATGGATCCTCGTGACAGGGGCAAGAGCATCAAGAGTATCAGAGATAGAAGAGTAGAGCATGGAAAGGGCTGTGTCAGGATGTGAGTCAGCCAGAGTCGGAGGGAGGGAGTGAAGGTGGCGGCAAAAGCCTCAACTGACACACTTTCATGGGCTGGATTTCCAAGAAGGTGGGTGGCAGTGTTGGGATTGGCTTGGCCTGGGGGGTAGATAGGAAGAGATCGGAGGAGATGAGGGAGCGATCACTCCAGCAGAGAGGAGTGTTCAGAGGGATGGAGATGGGGAGGTCAGTGGAGACCAAAACATCAAGCGTGTGCCCTGCAAAGTGAATCGGGCCAGATGACGGATAGAAAGGGAGAGGGGAATCACAGAGTTCATGGAAGAGTAGAGAGGAGGAACAGGGAAGAGTATAGAGGGATATTGAGGTGACCAAGAGGGAGGAGTTGAGGCCAGGAGGGAGGAGGAGAGGTCTGCCCACTCAGAGAGAAATTATGTGATCTGACCAGGAGGGGGATAGATAATGGCTATGGTAAGAGAGTGGCCAGGAGAGAGAGAAAGCGTGCAGACAAGGCATTTGAAGAGGAGTATGTCTGTATGGGAATGAAAGAGGCAGGAATCCACTCAGGGAAGATCAGGGCTACACCCCCTCCAGACTGGGTGGATCTGGTGCACAGAGGATCTTGTAGCTGTCAGGGAGGAGAGTGTCAAAGCTTGTGACAGAGCTGGTCATGAACCATGTCTCGGTGAGACCGAGGACATCGAGATCAAGTTCTTCCAGGAGGTGGCAGATGAGTGTTTGACAGCAGAGCGAGAGTTGGGAGTGGCAAGATGAAGAAGGTTTCCAGCCTTAAAAGCCTTCTGGGGTGGAGTACATATCAGAGATACGCACTGCAGAGGTGAACAATGAGCCTGGGGGGGGGAAGAGAGGGCAAGGTAGCCAAGAGAGGTTGGAGGGGACAGCAGGAGATGAAAGGAAATTGATGAGGTGAGGAAAGCGCCTATCAAAGAGGAGGAGATTGGCCTGAGGGCCGCTGTCATGATGCCTACCCCGGGCATCCGGATCACGCCCATCAGCCCCGGGAGCAGGCATCCAGATATTTAATAAAACCCCAGCAGCCCCGGCTGGGGGCTTTCTGGGTTCAGTCCTGGCGCCTTAGGTGCCAGGCTCATAATAGAAATCAGTACTGGCGCCATAGGCACCAGGCTCATAGTCTTTACTTACCTCATGCAGCCCATGCTGCAAATGAATCCAAGCCAACGTGAGGCCTGGATGGGACTATTTTACTACAGGGACTATTTTTTACGCGGGTGTGGTTCTAGGGACTTCTTACCTGGAACTACTTTGGGGGCTATTTAAACCACGCCCGAACAGCAGCACATGCTTCACGTTATTCTGCATCCAGCAGCGTAACGCTCACCGTGCCTGCAGTCAAAATCCAGTCTTCAGCCACGCCCGTCTCGAATCCAGAGCTCCTAGCAATAGAAGAAAGAAGAAGAAAAGGTTAGAAAACAGATATTATTTCAATCCTTACCTGAATTCCGGATCCATCACTTCTTCGAACTTGAAAAGGACATTATACTACACGCGTCGCATCGCCAGCTGCAGCGCTGTGCCATACTCACCAGTCCTCACAGCATTCTTTGATCCGACGCAGCCTCCATCATTTTCTCCGCTGAATTCCAACATCTAGGGGACAAAAGAAACATAAGGTGAGCCAAAAAGGCCAACACATACAACCTCTCCACCATAGACTTACCTGGTTAACAACCGGAGGCATTATTCTGTAACAAACCGCAACTTCTTACACAGAACCTGTAAGGACAGAGAAACCAGCAATTTAAACACACGCATCTTTTGCTGGACAGTGTTGGGTAATACAGACTCTTTCCTGAAAACCATCAGCTGCCACAAGACAATTTTCCCTTGGACCCAGCTGCAACACAAGAAAGGAATTTACAAGAGTGAACATCGGACATATTGAACTCATTGAACTTTATACTTACGGGTTCTCGGCTGGAACCTCTGAGTCAATATTCATCCGGAACTCTTCCAACGCCTTCAAACCAGTGAAGTAACTGGTATCTACGCGCCCCTGCATTCCACGCAGGATGGAGAGCTCATCATTTACAAACATAAGGTGAGTTTACTGAAAGTGAATCGGTGGTGATTAGTGGGGAGAACAGTGGGGTGCCATTACTAAAATCCACGGATGGCTAAATCCCTTTCTCCACTTGCAGGAGAATACTTCTACGGGTCAAGCAGACGAGGTTAGGCGGTCCAGTCCAGTCTGTCATCTCTGCAATACGCTTCACGTTGGAGGAGGTTGCAGCTGTCCGGGTCCGATCGACGCCCCTGTGGGAGCCAGGTGAGCATAACAGCCTTGGACTATGACGTTGGTATTTAGGTAGACATTAATGATGACCTTAGAGGAGTTGAAGGGGGCCATGAGGGCTTCCCAGTGGGTGCCACCATTTATAGTTAAGGAGGTGTGACTGTCATGGGAGTCCAGATTTCACTGAGATGTGAGGTAGCAGCATCATGGTAGCTCATGTGTAGGGGTACAAGACAATCCCTAGCAGCGAACAGGTAGCAGACAGGGGTCTTGGGAGTGGGCCTTTGGTGGGGGCCAGCGTCCGATTGGCTAGATGCACTCCGGTGCATAGGTAAAGATGCAGAAACGAAGAACAGTCAAAGTGTCCAACAAACAGCAGCACGGAGCGGGGTAAAAGCCCTCTCAGAAAAGTAGTCTTACGGGAGGGTAAAGATGGAATTCTGCCAGCACGTGGAAGCATCACGTTGTAAAGGCAACCCAGTGCTGCAAAACCCAATGTGAGTGAGGAAGCAAGGGGATCCTGTCCGATCTTCCTTTTTGATATGAGGGTGTAGGGTGACAACTGTCCTCTATCATCTCTCTTCCTTCAACAGTAACATTGCAAAGATCTCATCCAAACTGTCATTCTCTTCAGCCCATGCTACTATCTTCTTACAATGGAATGCTACTGTGAAATGTCCTCTGTTCTCATACAGAGAACAATATTGATGTCCATCAGGGCATTGACAATAATTTGATAGAGGTCCCGCACCTGAAGCATTTAACATTCAAGTGTCTATTTTTGCTTTCTTTCCTGCCATCTTTTTCTCTCTTACATCATCAGTTCTCTTTTAAGTTATCTTCACTAGTCTCGGTTACTGCATTTCACTATCTTTTGTGGCACTTGTACTTTCTGTCAGATTTTTTTTCATAGCTTTAGAACACAATGCATTATGTTCCACCGTTTTCGTAATGACACTGTTTCTTCAAGCAAGGGATTACCACATATCCATAGTAACTCTTGTGCCATGATACTTTTGGTATGTATAATGATCTGCTCATGTATCAATTCATCTACCCCAATGATGTAGATGAAATTGCAAGATATCACTATATTGTGCAAATCCAAAATACATTCTTTAACACTTTTATGTATCATCTGGTCTTTTGTGTACAAAGTAAACCTTGTAATTGCTATGTTGGTTTATGGCAAATATCAGTGATTCATCTGTTGTAATGTTCTTTCATATAAGTCCATGTCTCCTGCACCCTGTTGCAAGGTCAAATTTGGTATCTCTTGGAGATTTTCGTTGACCCAATGCATGTAAAAGAGATAGTGAGTGGGTAGAATAGAAAAGTCAAAAGACTGTGGAAAGGCTTGAGATACTAACAAGATAAAGGAGCAGGAATTATTTGTTAATAAATGCCACATGAACGGAAAGTTAAAGAAGCGAAACAGGAAAAGTGCACCAGAGCCACAGGTAAGCAGATAAAGTAGTTCTGAATATAGGAAAATGGAGGGAAAATAAGAGAGTCCAGGGCGAATGTTAGAGTTAAAATAGTTGAGATTACAAACAGAGATGTGGGCGGGAAGAATGCTCAGCTACACAAAAGGAAAGGAATCAGGGATTGGAAGAAAAACAATGGTTGGACAGGTATTTCGGCTATGGGGGTTGAAATCTTGAAATAAAAATAAGGACAGTGGGGTGTTGGGCATGACTCAGAATAGGTTGAGCGCTGGATAGGCCAGAAGTGTTAGGGAGAATTCTCTTCTAAGGCTAATGTACCTTACCTATAGAGTCCCCAAGCAGCTTTGCTGGATTTTAAGGGTTTATTTCTTTCTCCTGATAAGAGGGAGACTCTTTTTCCCATTCTTAGACAGACTGCTGATGCGAGTTTTAGGCTTTTTTTGTGCTTATGGTCTATGGGGTTTTTCTCAACTTCATAGGTATCATCTTGTTTCATGTGTGTTACACAGCACCCTCAGTGCAGTAACACAGGGGTGTCATAGTGACCCCCAAACATAGACTCCATACCCTAGGACTGACTACTGTCTCTCAGGGCATGTAAAGTCCCCATTGACTTTACTAGTCAATACTTATGAACAAAACCAGTACAACCCATCTTACTATGGAAGTACTGGAAAGGGTTAATAGTTTTTCCGTAGTGTTCATTGTCGAGAGGGTACCGTCCAGTCCCTCTCTCCAAAGTTTCTGGCTGGTGGCAGTGGTTACTACTGTTAATATTCGACCGCGAATATTCCCCTACGGAATTTTCCCATTGTTCGAGGATACCACTTTTACTGACAGCCTCTAACATACCGCTGGTTTATTTTAATATTAACTTTAATCCGGTGTTTTTTTTTGCCAGAACTTTAATAATATTTCTTTCTTGTGTCTTTCTCTGAAATCCTAACCCAGGTCGGGGATCCTTTGTTCGTCCTTTTGGCGGGCTTCTGCACAGAAGCCCTCCTCTCGGTGCCACTGACTCTGGGGTACACAGGATGTGTGGGAGGGGGAATAGGCACCCTGGACAGGGTTGCCTAATCAACCCAAGTCACACTCTGCCCTGATAGGCTGGTGGGTTCTCCCGCCAGGAGAGCCACCCCACTGTGTGAGTGACAGCTAGGCTGTATGAATGGGGGTCTTGCTGCATAAAAGCAGGGTCCTGAGGACTGGAAGACAAGACGTCACCACTGGAACTAGAAACCCGAAGAGGAGAGAAGCTGAAGACATCTGCAACAACTGAAACACCGGCGAAGTCCTGCTGCAGATCCTCACCACTTTTCTCCAATGACTCGACAAGATCTTCACCTGCAATAGTCTTCTTCCCTTGAGCTGGTGGGGCCAACAAGTTCACCAATCGCCTTCCAGGACCTGCCTTGGTCGAATCGCCAGTGCCCTGCACTCGGAGTCCGGTTAGTCAGGCACCCGTCCACCACGACCGCGATTTAAAGGAGCGTACCTTTTATTTGTTTTGGCAGCACCGCAGCTGGCTTCATCCCTGGGAAGTGCAGTAACTTGAACCTTCCTCCATGATGAGATCCTCTCTTCCTCTGCTGGATCTCCCAAACTGCAGGAACTGCAGGAACTACCTCCACCGGAGGAGCCTCTTGCACTTTAAAGGCACATAGTTCCGCCAGGCTTCCTGTTTCGCTGGGTATCGCTAAAGGTGTTTTAAATCCTTTACTTTCCTACTGGGTGGGCCGCCCCTATCCTCTAACATTGTCTTTTACCTTCTGCAACCACCTTTTCAAATTGTTAAACAAAGACTTGAATGCAGCTACTTGAACAGTTTGATCCTGGGCACATTGCCTTGTACCATTGACTCTGGCACAGGCCAATTGACTCTGGCTAATTATGTTACAACTACCTTCTCTAGAATGCTTCACACCTAGAAATGTGTTGGTGCACCTAACTCTTATAACCACCTTTTTCTTCCCCTTCTTTTAATATTGTGAAGTGCCATTTTGCTCGGTTTTCACTTAAGTATTGCTTATGCTGAAGTACTGCCTTGCCTAACTTGTTCGCAATCTGCTTGGGAGATTGTTTTGCTGGTGTATTATAGAGTCTATACCTAAATAACTTGTCCTTTCCCTCCCTTTTGAGAAATTGTTAGAGTGCCATTTCTGCTTGGTTTACACTGTGCCGTTTTGCTCAGTTTTCACTCTTGCACAAACTTGTCTACAATTTAAGTAGGGAGTTGTGTATACTTTTCTTGACTGTTTTAACTTGCTTTGATAATAGTGATTTGTGTGTTGAACTTAAGAGTGTGTAAAATAAATATATATATATATATATATATATATACATATATATATATATATATATATATATATATATATATATATATTCTCTTTTTGATACAAAACTTCGGTCAGTTTTTCCTTGTGCCATAGTATTGTAGTCCTAATGTATAAACCCTGAATACTGCTCATCTCCCTCTTGAGATAAGTCTGGCTGCTCAGCCACAGCCACCAACTAAATCTGTGCGGTACAGACTGATACCAAAGGGGATTTATTGCATATACCTGTAGTCCTAATATTCTGTAGTGCTCCCTAAGGGAACTGCACAGGATTCTGCATAACACTGGTGTACAGTAGTGAGGATACAAGTATTGGATTTATATTTTAGAGTGCTGCTAGTACCTTGGTTCAATTAACCACAAGGCTTAACAATTATTAAAAAGTTAATTTTAAAAATTCAAGGATGGATAGCTATAGCCAGGAGACCCTCCTTACAAATACTGCTGATTATTTAAGGTATCTGTGTAGACAGAAAGGTCTTCCTGTCAAAGGCAAGAAATTAGAAATGATTGAAAGATTGTTAAAAAAACAAAGTCTGGAGAATGGGGCTGTAGTGTCTACTCCTCCAGCAACTGTATCAAATATTGAGGATGATAATATTGAAGATGTTATTGTTGAAGCAGATGAGGAAGAGGAGGCTGACAATGTAAACCCCTCTGGCCCTCTGCCTGCTCAAAGGCTTCAAGCATTGTCTACTGGATCTATGTCAGGTCCCACAATAAGTCCTGAATTTATCTCACTAGAAAAAATTAGGCTTGAACTTGAATTCAAAAGAATTAGTGCCAAATCTGAACAGAAACACCAGGAACTAACTCTCGGAGAAATGGAGCTCAATCATGAGCTAGAGATGAATAAATTGTCTTTGGAAAATGTTTCTCTCCCCGGTTCTTCTAGATCTTCCATTCCAAAGAGATCCCGGATGCCTAAAGAGATTGTGGGTATGTATGAACCTAAGTTGGATGTGTTGGATTGGGTAGCTATGTTTGAATACCATCATGGGCTCCTGGAAATCACAGGGAATCAGTTGCTTCCCTGGTTATTATCTAGGCTCCCCCTTGTTGCATCTGATGTGGTAATGGAGTTTGGTGAGGTGGATAGGATGGATTATGAATGTGTGAAACTAGCTTTAATTGCTAGATTTGGGAAGACCCCTTCCCAGTACCTTAAGAGGTTTAGGACCCTCAAAAAGCATGATGGTACCCCTTGGGCTACCTGGGTGTGTGAATGTTTGAAAAACTTAGATGGTTGGATTAAGGGTTACAGAGTTAACACTTATGAGGGAATGAGAAATCCTGTTATGTTGGAGTCTATTTATGATGCCTGCTCTCCTCAGCTTAGACAGCACTTGGCTGATTCTAAGGAAATGGATCCTAGAAAGTTAGGCAAGGCTGCTGACTTGTGGGTTGCCAACAGGGCTTCTCACAAGAAATCTGGGGAAACTCAGAAGAAGGATGAGGGGAAGCAGCCACCAAAAGAGAACCAAGAAAAGTCTAATACCTCCCATCTAAAAGAGGGCCACAAACAACAAAATAGCCAGGGTAAGCCACCTGGGAAACCAAATAGGGCTAGTGAACTCTCTGGGGCCCAACCAGAGGTAGGTCAGCAGAAACCCCCATTCCTGAGAGCATTTGGAAAATGCTATGTTTGTGGGTCTACTGACCATATAAAGGCTGATCCCAGATGCAAGGGCAAACCTGCAGAGATCAGCAAAACTTCCTTAGCCTTCTGCCTACAGGAAGAAGTACAAATGGCTAGTGCCCACTATGAATTGTTTGCTGAAGCACCTGTAGGTCTTCAAGCAGCTGTATCCTTAGAGTCCATGAGTCTGGTTAGCAACCAGAATAGGGGTGTGGATGACTCCCTTCCAGAAAACTCTAAAGTATATTGCATGGACAGTGTTCTTGTCAACGGCCAGGATACTCCTGCCAGGAGAGACACTGGGGCCAGCAGAATAGTCGTGGATGAAAGCTTTTTCAAGCCTGAGGATATTGCTAAGGCTCCCAAATGTCCCATTACACTTTCTGGAGGTCCTGTCCAATTGGTTCCTATTCTACCAGCCCACCTTCAGTGTAATCATTTGACAGTGGGGATTCCTGTCAGTGTTCAGATTGAGGTGCCTGGGAGAGTCCTGTTGGGGAATGATCTAAAAACTCTAGGCGTAGTATCCAGTACCCCCAGGCCTCCCAGTATGGAGAAGCTGAACCAAACCAAATTGGCTATAGAGGCCACCTTAAGGGACCACTCTGAGCCTGTGGGACTCTGTACCGAGAAGCCCACTACAAGCCTTGGTGTTAGTTGACCTCTAACCCAGGCAAATTCCAGGCTGCTAGTATGTTAGGGAAATGGGAGCCCAAACCAAGCTCCATTATTGTTCCCCCAGTTTTAAAGTCTCTGACTCCCCCTGCTTCTGAGGAAGAGGTGGTTAGACCAACTGGACCTCTCTCTAGGCCTAAGATAACTGGTAATTCTCAGCGCTGATGGAAAATCAGAAAATAAAAGTCTCAGGCAAAAAGCCTTCAGACTGTTGGACCTTCTACAGAAGACTGCAACCCAAAACACAGTGTTAGGAAAGATACTCCTCCACCAGGTAAAACCAGATCTCAGAAGAAGAGGAAGCCTGTACTTGGCTTGACCTCTGACCCTCCAACCAGGATACCTGAGACCCAACCTGCTCTTGAAAGAGAGGTGGTGAGGAACCATGGAGGCCCTTCTAGATCTAAGGTAATCCTCCTAAAGGACCCCTTGAGGAAACCTATTTTGGGTTCAGAAGTTGTTGCAACTTCCAGGGGACTGTTAGCTCAGCTCCTTATACCTTAAATAGGAAAGATGTACCAGAACGGATTTGTAGGTCATACAGTTTACAAAGGAAAACCTTTGAGCACAGGTCAGAATGTCACCACCAAAATGTTGATGGTCTCTCTAGGATGTGTTTAACCGACTAGAGGTAAGAGACTCATCCAGGAGTGGATTAGATCCTCCTGTCCCTTAGTCTGGGCGGGGGGGTGTTAGGGAGAATTCTCTTCTAAGGCTAATGTCCTTTACCTATAGAGTCCCCCAGTAGCTTTGCTGGATTTTAAGGGTTCGTTTCTCTCTCCTGCTAAGAGTGAGACTCTTTTTCCCACTCTTAGACAGATTGCTGATATGTGTTTTAGGCTATTTTTGTGCTTATGGTCTATGGGGTTTTTCTCACCCTCATAGGTATCATCTTGTTTCATGAGTGTTACACAGCACTCTTAGTGCAGTCAGTGACACAGGGGTGTCACAGTGACCCCCAAACATAGACTCCATACCCTGGGACTGACTACTGTCTCCCAGGGCATGTAAAGTCCCCATTGACTTTACTAGTCAATACTTATGAAAAAAACCAGTACACCCCATCTTATTATGGAAGTACTGGAAAGGGTTAATAGTTTTCCCTAGTGTTCATTGTCGAGAGGGTACCGTCCAGTTCCTCTCTCCAAGGTTTCTGGCTGGGGCAGTGGTTATTAACGTAAATATTCGACCGCAAATATTTCCCTAAGGGATTTTCCCATTGTTTGAGGCTACCACTTTTACTGACAGCCTCTAACATACCGCTGGTTTATTTTAATATTAACTTTAATCCAGTGTTTTTTTTTGCCAGATCTTTAATAATATTTCTTTCTTGTGTCTTTCTCTGAAATCCTAACCCAAGTCCGGGATCCTTTTTCTGTCCTTTTAGAAGCCCTCCTCTCGGCGCCACTGAGTCTGGGGTAGACAGGATGTATGGGAGGGGGATTAGGCACCCGGGACAGGGTTGCCTACTCAACCGAAGTCGCAGTCTGCCCTGATAGGCTGGGGGGGTTCTCCCGCCAGGAGAGCCATCCCACTGTGTGAGTGACAGCTAGGCTGTATGAATGGGGGTCTTGCAGCATAAAAGCAGGGTCCTGAGGACTGGAAGAAGACAAGACGTTGCCACTGGAACTAGAAACCCGAGGAGAGAAGCTGAAGACATCTGCAACAACTGAACCACAGGTGAAGCCCTGCTGCAGATCCTCACCACTTTTCTCCAATGACTCCAGAAGATCTTTGCCTGCAAGAATCTTCTTCCCTTGAGCTGGTGGGGCCAACCAGTTCACCAATCGCCTTCCAGGACCTGCCTTGGTTGAATTGCCAGTGCCCTGCACTCGGAGACCAGATAGCAAGGCACTCGTCCACCACGACCGCGATTTAAAGGAGCATACCTTTTATTCGTTTTGGCAGCATCGCGGCTGGCTTCAACCCTGGGCAGTGCAGTAACTCAAACCTTCCTCCATGAAGAGAGCCTCTGTCTCCCTACTGGATCTCCGGAACTGCAGGAACTGCCAGGAACTACCACCACTGCAGGAGCCTCTTCCACTTTAAAGGTACATTGTTCCGCCAGGCTTCCTGTTTCGTTGGATATCGCTAAAGGTGTTTTAAATCCTTTACTTACCTACTGGGTTGGCCACCCCTTTCATCTAACATTGTCTTTTACCTTCTGCAACTGCCTTTTCAAATTGTTAAACAAAGACTTGACTGCAGCTACTAGAACCGTTTGATCCTGGACACTTTGCCTTGTACCATTGACTCTGGCACAGGCCTATTGACTCTGGCTAATTCTGTTACAACTGCCTTATCTAGATTGCTTCTCACCTAGAAATGTGTTGGTGCACCTAACTCCTATAACCACCTTTTTCTTCCCCTTCTTTTAATATTGTGAAGTGCCATTTTGCTTGGTTTTCACTTAAGTATTGCTTATGCTGAAGTACTGCCTTGCCTAACTTGTTTGCAATCTGCTTGGGAAGTGTTGCTGGTGTGTTATAGAGTCTAAACCTAAATAACTTGTCCTTTCCCTCCCTTTTGAGACATTGCTAGAGTGCCATTTCTGCTTCGTTTACACTGTGCCGTTTTGCTCAGTTTTCACTCTTGCTTAAACTTGTCTACAATTTAAATATGTATACTTTTCTTGACTGTTTTAACTTGCTTTGATAATAGGGATTTGTGTGTTGAACTTAAGAGTGTGTAAAATAAATATATATATGTATATATTATTTTTGATACAAAGCTTTGGTCAGTGTTTCCTTGTTCCATGGTATTGTATTCCTATTGTGTAAACCCTGAATACTGCTCATCTCCCTCTTGAGATAAGTCTGACTGCTCAGTCACAGCTACCAACTAAATGTGTGTGGCACAGACTGATACCAAAGGGGATTTATTGCATATACCTGTAGTCCTAATCTTCTGTAGTGCTCCCTAAGGGAACAGCACAGGATTCTGTCTAACAAGAAGTGGTGCTAGTGTTGAAGGGGAGGTATCCACATCCCAGTTAGTCAGTGACACTCTTGATTTCGAGTGAAAAAGGGGTTGGTGTTTTATTGCAAATTGATTGTGCTCCAAAGAGCAATGGAGATCATTTAGTGAGAGCAGGCTGGCAAATCAGAGTAGTGTTTCGAGCAGTGTTCTAAAGTATAAATCCAGTGAAATTCCTTCTTGGAGATAGCACAATTACTGAGCAGATGTTTCTATCACTGGCTTTAGTCACGACAGTGTTAATCAGTTTGTGTTAAGCATTCTCATCCGTGGGTGTATAATGGTGGAAGGACCTGGGAAGGTTAAGGGCTGAAATAGCGTCTGCTTCATTTCCAATTTTCTTGTTAGAAATTAAATGTATAACAGAAAAATCTAAAGCAATACAAAAGTACAGCACACAGTTTAGCATATTACATCTTTTTTATGAAGAGATTGGCATCTGAAAATATTAAATTCTTGTACTAGCACTGGCTGTAGTGAATTCAACAACATTGACCATGGTTTATTATGCCATCAGGTTTAAGAAGATCTAGATGCATTTATAATCACTCTGGAGGGCTGACCCTGGAATTGCTGAGATACAGTCAAAAATAATGATGCACTGACATCGAAAGGTGAACTTATAAAAAAGGAAAAATAAATCAATACCTTTCCTCCTGCAAAAAAATGAACAATACGGAGAAAACGCGGCCTAAGGAAGGAAAGCATTTATTTTCTTTTAAAATGACTTCAAAACGCAATCGATGTCAATACTGTACTATGTTAACAGAGCAGCGTTGACACTTTGATCAACCTGATGACAGTGGTCATTTGCATTAGCTCGTTCAAGTCGTGGGAGAAGCAGAACATTTCACAAATAGGGCCGCCCTGCCCCCCTCGAGATGGAACACTTTTTTTATATATGCAATATTGCATCCTTCGAAGCTAGTGTTATTTGTAGAATCTTCACAGCATACGCTAATTGGTTCTTAGCGCTTTATGAGAGACGTTTGTAAAGCGCAACATGCATCCTTGTGTTTCTTCCATTCAACATCTCTCTGATGGAACTAATTCGTGAAGTATTTCTCTCCCTGGGCCTCATTATAAAGTTGGTGCTCGGGAATTTAAGATGCTGGTAGCAACGTACCGTCACCCTTTCCGGACTGCCAAACTATGACTCTGCTGGTAGGGGCACGGTACACCCGACAGGCCTGACCTGCCGAGAGTTCACACCCCTATCGGCAGGCTTCAGGTTTCCAATTCCCATGGAGTCCGTTCGGACTCCATGGGAATGGGAAATAACCATACCACCGCCTGTGATACCCTAGTAGCACCGGGAAGTCAGGCGGTGGTAGCGTTGTTACAGGGATGCAGGTAATCCGCCGCCTATCAGCGGGTTTTACCAGCAACCCCATAATGAGAGCCCATGTGTTGATGTTAGTTGGGTGATTAATTGTGGTCAGTGCTGATGCATTAGCAATAATTATTGACAAAGCAATAGTTTTAGCTTTTTAAAGTGTACGAAGTATGCATGTGTGTTGATAATGAAGTTACAATTATATTTGAGTGCTAGTAGGAAATGTGGGTAGATGGTTAGATCATGTTAAAAATAAACATAAATCAGTCCTCGTATAGACAAAACCGATGTACACCATGATATATATGATATTCATAACGCGCCTGTGCATAAGTGTCGCTAGGCGCCATGATATAATAATAGATATAATAATTATATAATTATAGATCAAACGCTCATATAGCACCATCCTTTCAGGAGATACATGCTCAGTCTTTCTTTTAACTTGGAATTCTGGGACTTTTTTTTAGCAAATATAAAGTAATGGCCGCAAGTCCCAGAACTTAAGAAAAATTAAAAACAAGAGAAGCATCTCCAAAATGGAAGAGCGCCTCTACACATGAAGACAGGTAAAGCGGAACCATGGTTGAACCTGCAAAGGGTTCCCCAAGATCACAAATCCAGGTACCCTGGTAATATGTTTTGTTGATGATCCATCAAAATCTTTTTTTTTTTTTTAATCCAGAACATCCAATGTTTTCTCTCCCTCTTTCCCTCCAAGTTTCGACTTCCTCCATAACCTACTTAGCCTTTCACTATCCATGTTATCCCTCAACCCTAATACCAATTTACAGTGTGGCTATTTTCATATTCCATTGGGAAAAGGAGGTTGTGTTCTTTTTCTTAATTTTCTTTTCTGAAAATATAGAGCTCTCCTAATTCAGGTGTCCTTGTAGATTGATGCGGTCAGTGTTGCTGCCCTTTACTAGTGCTGAGGTCCTTTTGGCACCATTCTTGAATGAATCCGCTTCCTAGATCCAAAACGGGACACTCATCCCCAAAGGTGTCATGTACCTTGGAGGTAGAGTCATGTTTGTACAATAGAGTCGACACCAATGGTAGTCAATAGAACCCTTTTATTTTATTTTGAGGGATTCCTACAAAAATATGAATGAGTTCACACAGCTACATTAAAACAAGAAAAATGCATTTAGGGAAGGAATATGTACTTAAACATATCTGTCAAATAAAAGAAATCACATTTTAAGAATTGGTGTCAATAGCTATGCACTGGTAGGCTTCAGTTGCAGAGGATGGTGGTAGGCAGAATTACATGTAGTACCCTTTGGGAACACCACACATAATTAGGACTACAAGTGACAGTACAAATTCACTGTTGGTAGAAACCTACTACACAGTAAAGTGGTAGCGATGGCTGAGTAGCCAAACTTATCTCAAGAGTAAAGTGAGCAGTATCAATAATTACACAAAGGACAACAATTAATATGATTCAAACAAACACTGACTCAAGGTTTCTGAGTAAAAGAATATGCATTTATTTACACTTCTGTTATTAAACAGTTCACTATTATCAAGCAGTAGAAAAATCGCATTACTAATATACTACACCGCACCCAATAGATTCTGGACAAGTTAGGCTCAAAATGAAGTGTGAGCAAAATGGCACTCCAGCAATTTAAAAGGGAGGGAAAGACAAAGTTAGACAGAAATTGAGCAGCACCAACAAGAGAGTAAGCAGGGCAATCTAGAAAAAAGAACTACAGTGAGTAAATCAAAATCAAGGGGCCTGGCCCAAAGTAAATGAACCAAAGTCTTTGCAGAGGATCAAGCAGTTCAGAGTAGTTTGCGGTTAAGTCTTTGCCAAGAGCTCAGAACGAAGTTGGTCGGACGAAAAGTTACTTTAAATAATGGAGAAGGACAAGTCCTCGGATTGGCGAAAGATTTAACACACTTTTATGGTGGCTGGACGAAACAAACAACTGCATTATCATAGTACCTTTAAATCAGAAGAATGCTGTAAAAGGGCAGACGTTCCTGGCAGGTCCTGCAGGCTCACGGTTCCTGAAGCAACTGTCGGACTGACAAAAGGAGGAAGACTGGAGGGTTCTGTACTGCCCAGGGAAGAAACCAGAAGCAGAGCAAAGCGACGAATAAAAGGTGCACTCCTTAAAACACAAGCACGGCCCATTCCTCCTGGCTATCCGGTTCACTGTAGCTCTGTACAGCAAATTCGACCAGAGAACGGAGGCCTGGTGAGCAGTTTGGTGAACTGGTTGTTCCCACCAACTCAACGGGAGAAGATTCCTTGCAGATCTTCCCTGTCATCGAAGTTTGAAGATTCGGACGTGCAGCAGGGCTTCACCGGGCGTTTCAGTCATGGTAGAGGTCCTCTTCTGTCAGCTTCTTCTTGGCTCTCTCGATACAGTGGCGACTCTGCCTTTCCAGACCCAGAGACCTGCTTTTTATTTAGTTTTCCCCCATTCACACAGCCTGGCTGTCAATCACACAATGGGTGGCTGTCCCGCCGGGACAGTCACCACAGCCAATCATATCAGAGTGCGACATGGGTCAGGAGACCCTGTGCAGGGAGTCATAAACCCTCCCTCACATCCTGTCCCCCTCAGACTTACAGGCACCTAAGGAGGGCTTATGTGCAGAAGCCCACAAAAGGACGGCGAAAAAAGAACCAAACCTGGTTTGGCGCACAAAACACAAGAAAGACTTTTACAAAAAGAAATGGTGGCTAAACCCAGCAGGAACCGTATAAAAACATATATGGTCCAGCGGGTTTAAGTTTGAGGCTACCAAGATAGCCTAAAACAATACCAGGGCTATTTAAGATAACTGTGGTAGGAAAAATAAGGTAGTTACCACTAACACCAGCCAAGTCTTAATGAAAAGGGAACAAAACGATGTTCAGATAAACAGACAACAAGGGGTAAGTATTAACCCCTTCCAGAACACAGAGCCAGTACAAACTGTAAGATAGTTTGTACTGGCTCTGTGAGTTTTAAAAGAGAATAATAAAGTGAATGGCAAATGTACATGTTCTGGGAGACAGTAGTCAGTCTCAGAAAATGGGGTCGGAATTGGGAAATCTGAAAAAGACAACCATGTGTCACTGCACTGAAGGTGCAGTGTAACACACAGTAAAAAGATGATGCCTATGGAGTAGGTGAGTTTCCACAGTCTATGAACACAAACATGTTAAACACACACAGCAAAACACATGTACAAGTGGGAAAAAAAGGCTCACACTCTTACCAGGTGAAAAATAAATCCTAGAAATCCAGCAAAGGTGATGGAAATTAGCCATTCTGGAGATTTCTCTCTAACACCCCCCCGCCTCCCCCGACTAAGGGACAGGAGGATTTAATCCACTCCTGGATGAATCTCTTCCTCTAGTCAGTTAAACACAGTCTAGAGAGAGCATCAGCATGTTGGTGGTGGCATGCTGTGCTGTGCTCAATGGTGAAATCAAACCCTTGCAGGCAGATTGACCATCTTAGAAATGTTGGGTTCTCCCCTTTCATTTGCATAAACAATCTCAAGGGTTGGTGGTCAGTTTGAATGACAAAAGTAGAGCCAAACAAGTATGGTTTAAACTTCTTCAAAGACCACATATTGGCAAACATTCACGCTCTATGGTTACCCACCTTGTTTCTGGTTCCTTCAGTTTCCTACTGATGAAGCAAATGGGGTGCTCCCTACCTTTCTCATCCAGTTGACTACGGACTGCACCAATACCTGTATTGGATGAATCTGTCTGCACAATGAAGGGTTGGTGATAATCAGGAGCTCTTAGGACTGGAGCTTGACAAAGGGCTTTCTTCAGGCTTTCAAAGGCTTGAGTGCATTCCTCATTCCATCTAAACTTCTTAGGGAATTCTGGAGAGGAGATCACATTCAAGGGAGAAGCTATGGTCCCATAGTTCTCTATGAAATTCCTGTAGTACCCAGTGAGACTTAGGAAGGTGGTCACTTGGGTTTGAGTAGTAGGGGTGGCCCAGTTTTGTACAGCTTGTACTTTGCTAGGCAATGGCCTTATTCACCTCCTCCTACCTCATGACCAAGGTAGACCACTTTGCTGTGACCAATGTGTCATTTGCTTGCGTTTATGGTCATACGGGCCTGCTCAAGAGCCTGCAAAACATATCCTAAGTGATCAACATGTTCTTTCCATGTAGGGCTGAACACTGTAATGTCATCCAAGTATGCCATGCAGAGTGCTACATCCCATTCAGAACTTAATTGACCATCCTTTGGAAGGTAGCAGGTGCATTCCTAAGTCCAAAAGGCATAACCTTAAACTGGTAGAGGCCTGCTGGGGTTGAGAAGGCAGTTTTTTCCTTGGCATGGTCTGTCAGGGCTATTTGCCAATAGTCTGATGTTAGAGCAAATGCAATAAGGTACTTGGCTAAACCAAGTCTATCCACCAGTAGATCTGTCCTTGTCAAAGGATGGGGATTAGTCTTAGTGACTGCATTCAGAGCTCTATAGTCTACACAGAATCTCAACTCCTAGTACCCTGCCTTTGGTACTAGAACAACTGGACTTGTATATGGCTCTATAACCCCAAGATCAAACATCTTGTTGACCTCTCCTTTGATGTGGGATCTCACATGTTCTGACATTCTGTAACCTCTGCTTTTCACAGGTAAACAGTCACCAGTGAGAAAATCATGCAGACCCCAAGGGGTCAAGCCTGGTGAAAGTGAGAACAGGGAGGCAAACTAATTTAAGAGAAGTTTGCACTCCTTGTGTTGCTCAGAAGTCAGTTGAGAAGAGAGATTGACTCCTTCTATGTTCTCACCCAAAGGTTGGCCTTTGAGGAGGTCAGGTAGAGGTTTACTGTCCTCCTTCGCTTGAGCTGAAGCTAGAAGCAAAGCCCCCTAGTCTCTAGACAAATGCCTTCAAACGGTTGGTGTGAAAGAATCTGGGAGCCTCCTTAGGTCTGCCTAAGTCCACCAAATAGTTGACCTCTACAAGTTTGCCCACAACCTTGAAGGGTCCTATCCATTTGTCCTGCAAGGCCCTCTGCCTTGTTGGCACTATGACTAATACAAGCTGGTCTTGAGTAAAGTCAACCATGCTGGCCTTCTGGTCATTCCAATGTTTGACCATAGCCTGACCTGCTCTTAAGTTATCACTAGCTTCTGCCATCATGTGTGACATTCTCCTCCAGAGACCTATCACATAGTTTGTCACTCTGACTGGCTTAGGGGAAGGAACACTCAACCACTCCTTAATCGGGGCCAATGGACCTCTGATTGTATGGCCATAGAGAAGTTGAAAGGGACTGTAACCAACTCCCTCCTGAGGCACTTCGCTATAAGCAAAGAGAAGGCATGGCAGTAGAAGGTCCCACTTTCTTTTAAGGAGTTCCTCTAAAGCACCTAACATGCTCTTCATAGTTTGATTAAACCTCTCTACCAGTCCATTTGTCTGTGGATGGTAGGCTGTAGAGATCGTGTAAGTGACACCACAGTTTTTCCACATGGCTTGCATGTAGTGGGACATAAAATTGGATCCCCTGTCAGATATCACTTCCTTAGGAAACCCTACTCCGGTAAAAATACCAAATAGAGCCTTAGGCACAGACTGAGGCGTAACAGTCCTCATAGGTATTGCTTCTGGGTATCTAGTAGCATGGTCTGCTACAACCAGGATAAACCTGTTCCCTGAAGATGTGGTAGGGTCAATGGGACCAACAATGTCGATGCCCACTCTCTCAAAAGGAACTCTGACCGCTGGGAGAGGCACCAGAGGTGCCACATTCTTGGCTCCACTCTTGCAAGAGGTTTGGCAAGTGTGACAGCTCCTACAGAATTTGTCAACTTCTGAACTCATCTTAGGCCAGTAGAAGTGTAAGGAGAGCCTTTCCTTAGTCTTTTTGAAGCTCAAATCACCAGCAAAGATATCTCGTTGGCCAACTGTAGGAACTGGAGTTGTTTGCTAGGGGCACTACAATTCTTTTGCAGTCCCCAGGGATAGACTCAGTCGGTTCACTGTAGAAGAGGCCATCTTCCCAGCTCAATCTATCCTTTCCAATGACTTGCCCGTCAAGTTGAGAAGCAGCCTGTTGTCGAAGACCTTCAAGAGTAGGACATTCTCTTTGACCTCTGCTTAAGTCTTCCCTGTTGGTTCCACCTTCTGCCAGTAAAAACTGCAGCTCAGGATGGTGAACAGGGTCAAGATATCCAACTAAGACAGTGTCTTCTTCCAGATCTGACTCTTCAGAAACTGGATCAACCCCACAGGGTTGTACCTCACACTCTGTCTCAGCAGGTGGAGAAGTCACAGGTGTGACTTTGGACAATCTTGGGGATGTCCTTGTTGGTAGCACAGGGGTGCTATCTATTTTTTTTCCTTGAGGTCTTGGGTTTACCCTTTGTCTCTTTCTTTCCTGAAATAGCAGTGAGAAACTCCTGTGGAGTGGGGGGTGATAGTTTCCTCTATCAACTCCTCTGGAGACCCTTTCAAGGTCCTCTCCCTTGCAGGCCTAGTGAGCTCCTGTTTCCTTTTACGGAGAGGCCTGGGGGTATTAGACACAACTGCAAGAGTTTTCCGATCATTACCCAACAGGACTATCCCAGGCACTTCACTCTGCACATGAACAGGTATTTTGACAGTCATATCATTACACTGGATGAGAGCTGGTAACTGGGGAAGCATTTGCAGAGGGCCTCTAGCTAATTTGGTGTGGCCTTTGGGTGCCTTATCAACATCCTCCACCTTGAAAAATGATTCATCCACCACAGTTATGCTGGCTCCAGTGTATCTGATGGCAGGAGTCTCGTGGCCATTCAAAAGAACACTATCTTTATAATACTTTTTAGTATTATCTGAAATGGAATTATGGACATCTAAATGCTGTTGTTCCCACAAGCCCAAGGGCACTAAAGAAACACTAGCTGAGACTATCATGGGTTCATCAGTCAGTAGGTGAAAGTTTCCACTTGCCATGGGTACTTCTTCCTCTGGGTAGAAGGCTAAGGAGACAGTGTGGACCCCTGAAGGTTTACCCTTACATCTGGGATCCCCTTTCACATGGTCAGTTGACCCACAAACATAACATTTCCCAAATGTTTTGATGAATGGGGGTTTGTTCTGACCTCCATCTGGTTTCGGTCCAGATGGTACACTAGCTTGATTCGGTTTCCCTTGTGGTTTAACCTTATGTTGCTGTTTGGGGCCCTCCTTTGGATTGGAGGTATTTGAATTCTCCTTGTTATCTTTCTTTGGCTGCTTTCCCTCATCCTTCTTCTGAGTTGTCCCAGAATCCTTGGGAGTAGCCCTGTTGGCAACCCACAAGTCAGCAGCCTTAGCTAACGTCTTTGGATCTATCTCCTTAGTATCAGCTAAGTGCTGTCTGAGCTCAGGAGAGCAGAAATCATAAATTGACTCCAACAAGATTTCTTATACCATCATAAATTTTCACTCTGTAACCCTTAACCCAACCATCTACATTTTTCAAACATTCATATACCCAGGTAGCCCAAGGGGTATCGTCATGCTTTTTGAGGGCCCTAAACCTCTAAAGGTACTGGGAAGGGGTCTTCCCAAATCTAGCAATTAAAGCAAGCCTCACACACTCATACTTCATCCTATCCACCTCCCCCAATTCCATCACAACATCAGATGCAAAAGTGGGTAGCCTAGAGAAGAGCCAAGGAAGCAACTGATTCCCTGTAATGTCTTGAATCCCATGGTTATATTCAAACATTGCCAACCAATCCAAAATATCAAGCTTAACCCCATTCATACCCACAATTTCTTTAGGCATATGGGGTCTCTTAGGACTGGAAGACCTAAAAGTCTCTGGGAGAGAAGCATTCTCTCACTTTTTCATTTGTAAGGCGTGGTTCACCTCCATTTTTCTGAGCTTAAGTTCTTGATGCTTTTGTTCAGTTTGAGCATTTAAATGTTTAAATTCCAATTCAAGCCTCATCTTTTACAGAGCAATGAATTCAGGACTGAGTGTAGGACCTATAGGGGTCCCAGTGGACAAAGGTTGAGGTTGCTGAGCAGGCAAGGGAGCAGTGAGGCTAACATTATGAGACACCTCTGCCTCTTCTAATTCATCAATAATAGACACAATATCATCCTCATTATTTTCCACATTTTTTGAGGGGGTCAGTTATTTCAGACCCACCCTCCAGACTTTGTTTCAATCAATTCAAGCTAGTTGCCTTTAACAGAGAGATTCCTTTCTCTACACATAGGGCCTCATTACGACCCAGGCGCTAAGAAGTTAACGGCGCCGTAAAAGGCTGCAGCGCCGTTAACCAATTAGCGCCTTACTACGAGGTCCCTTTGCAGGACCCGACCTGAATGGCTGGTCTGGACCAGCCGTTAAAGTAGGGAACCGCAAAGGGACCTAAAATGGGAATGGGGAAGGGCCATGGTGAAATGGGGAAATACTGCCCCGCCAAACTTGGAATGGGGCGGTATTTCCCCATTTCACCATGGCGGACTTGTTACAACACTGGCACCAAGCATGGTGCTAATAGCACCATGGTTTAGCGCTGGTGTTGTAATGAGGACCAGATTGTTTAAGTAATCCACAGTGTAACTAAGGAGGGTCTCCTGTCTGTAGCTTTCCATATCAGACATGATTAATATGGCTTTTTAGTGATGTTTAGCCTTGTGGTTAGTTGATCCAAGGTAATAGTAGTACTCTAAGTGCAATCACTATGCTTGATCCTCACCGCTGTACACCAGTGTGAGGCAGAATTATATGCAGTACCCTTTAGGAACACCACACACAATTAGGTCTACAAGTGACAATACAAATTCACCTTTGGTACAAGCCTGTACTACACAGTAAAGTGGTAGCGATGGCTGAGCAGACAGACTTATGTCAAGACTAAAGTGAGCAGTATCAATAGTTACACAAAAGACAGCAATTACTATGATTCAAACAAACACTGAATCATGGTTTCTGAGTTAAAGAATATAAATTTATTTACACAACAGTTATTAAACAGTTCACTATTATCAAGCAGTAGAAAAATCACGTTACTAATACACTACACCACACCCAATAGATTCTGGACAAGTTAGGCTCAAAATGAAGTATTAGCAAAATGGCACTCCAGTAATTTAAAAGGCAGGGAAAGACAATGTTAGACAGAAATTGAGCAGCACAAACAAGTGAATAAGCATGGCAATCTAGAAAAAGGAACTACAGTGAGGAAATCAAAGTCAAGGGGCCTGGCCCAAAGTCAATTGACCAAAGTCTTTGTAGAGGATCACACAGTTCAGAGTAGTTTGCGGTTAAGTCTTTGCCAAGAGTTCAGAACGATGTTGGTCAGACGAAAAGTTACGTTAAAGAATGGAGAAGGACAAGCCCTCAGAATGGCGAAAGATTTCACACACTTTCACCGCGGCTGGACAAAACAAAAAAACGGGTTAGCACAATACCTTTAAAGCAGAAGAATGCTGTAGCTGAGGCAGACGTTCCTGGCAGGTCCTGCAGGCTCACGGTTCCTGAAGCAACTGTCGGACTGACAAGAAGGAGGAAGACTGGAGGGTCCTGCACTGACCAGGGAAGAAACCAGCAGCAGAGCAAAGCGAAAAATAAAAGGCACGCTCCTTAAAAAGAAAACAGGGTCCATTCCTCCTGGCTATCCGGCTCACTGTAGCTCTGTACAGCAAATTCGACCAGAGAAGGGAGGCCTGGTAAGCAGTTTGGTGCACTGGTTGTTCCCACTAGCTCAAGGGGAGAAGATTCCTTCAAGATCTTCCCTGTCGTTGAAGTTTGAAGTTTTCGACCCGCAGCAGGGCTTCACCGGGCGGTTCAGTCATGGTAGAGGTCTTCTGTGCAGGGAGTCCTAAACCCCTCCCTCACATACTGTCCCTGTCAGACATATAGTCCCCCTCAGACATAAAGGCCCCTAAGGAGGGCTTCTGTATAGGAGCCCGCAAAGGACGGTGAACAAAGGAAACAAACCTGGTTTGGTGTGCAGAGTAAAACACAAAAAAAGATTTTTACAAAAAGAAATGGCGAATAAACCACCGGGTTTAAATTCAAGGCTACCAAGATAGCCAAAAACAATAGCAGGGCTATTTAAGATAACCATGGTAGGAACAATAGGGTAGTTACCACTGCCACCATCCAAGTCTTAATGAAAAGGGAACTAAACAATGTTCCCAGAGAAACAGACAATAAGGGGGTACGTATTAACCCTTTCCAGAACTCTATGTAAGATAGTTTGTACTGGGTCTGTGAGTTTTAAAAGAGACTAATAAAGTCAATGGCAACTTTACATGTTCCGGGAGACAGTAGTCAGTCTGAGAAAATGGAGTCAGAGTTGGGAAGTCTGAAAAAGACAGCCCTGTGTCACTGCACTGAAGGTGCTGTGTAACACACAGTAAAAAGATGATGCCTATGGAGTAGGTGAGGCTCCACAGTCTATGAACACAAACATGTTAAACACACACAGCAAAACACATGTAAGAGTGGGAAAAAAAGCTCACATTCTTACCAGGTGAAAAAATTAATCCTAGAAATCCAGCAAAGCTGCTGAGGGACTCAGTAGGTAAGGGAAATTAGCAATTCTGGAAAAAGTTTTGCAGTTCTTTTTAGATTTTGCAAATTCAGCACATAGCTAGATTAGCAACCAGCCTGTTAGCAGCATCCAGGTGTTGCGGTTATTGTCACTTGATATTTGACATGATTTAATAAGAAGTCACATTTCGAGCATTCCAATTTCCAGCCAGTAAATTGTTTAAAATATTTCTAATTGAGTTGCATATGGGAAATTGCAGATGCATTGAAAACCAGAAGTTGTAGACGTACCCTACTGTGAATCAGCTCAGGAAGGAGCCCTGCTCCTTAGCTAGAGGCATGCAAACACAGTAATGTTAAGGAGGCTGATGCAACGTGGTTGACAGAGAGAAGTGTTGTGCAATACAAAGGAGGGCAGCTCACTTGAGGAAGCGATGGTCTTTGAATTTCCAAGCCACATCCCTCACGGTGTATGCAGGGTTAGACATTACTAGGAGCTGGCAGATACTAAGTCTAGGACAGCCTTTTTAACTTGAAACCAACAGCTACCAGGATTTACTTACAGAAATGTATATATGACATTAACATTGAGCATTTGAACACATCTAATACACATTTAAACACAATGGTTCATACAAAATAGGCAGACAGTTAAAGTAACATTTCCTGCTAGCTTCTGGTTCCTATCTAGAGGAGTTTTCATTTCGAACCATGTGTATCTTTAGTGGAAGAGGCACTCTTGATGGGGGGTGGGCTGCATGGCGGTGGCCTCTAACTGAATAGGTTTGGGAGGTAGGGTTGGCTTCCATAGCAGAGGCGTGTATTATGTGAAGATGAGGGGAGAGGAACATTCTTTTCAAGTCTTTAAAGCTTACGTCTACAGGGTGTACCTGATTACCTTTCCTACCGGAGCCTCAGTAGTTGATCCTCCTGTGTTCAAGCAGGGGAGGAAAGGAGTGGTTTAAAGGGCTGTGCTTCGGTAACCCCCTTTCCACTCTGTAGTCTTTATGGGCTCTACTTCCCTTCAGGGAACGCATAGTTGCACTATCTCCATTACAGAGAGAAATGGGGGTTATTTCAACCATGGAAGCATATTACAGGGAAATAAATTGTTCACTCCTTCTCCTTCAGGCATTTCTGTGTCAGATGACATTTTCCATTTTTGCATATGGGGGATTCCCTTGATCCGACAGTGCACAGTGGCATTTATTGGGGTTGGTATATTGTCCAAAGATGCATCCATTGGTGTTCCAACATATACTCTGGGATTTTATTAAGTAATGTAAATTCACCTTTATCTATCGATGGGTAAACTACAATAAAGGCTGATCAGATAGCTCAGCGAGTTTTGTGCTCAATGCTTTGATCTGTATTTGATTTGCAGGTTGCAAGGTGAAATCCCGGCATGGTCAACTCAGCCTTTCATCTTTCTGAGATCGATAAAGTGAGTACCAATTTCAATCGGGTAAAATATGTTATGTTCATATGTTCTATGGATATAAGTGCTATATAAATAACACATTATTAAAAATATCTGTATTATTATTGAACATGGGTTATCACAATATATATGCAAATGTAAACGGGTTTTGAGACATGAACCAAGCCACTATGTGGTTAGGGGAATCTTCAAAGAAGCTGTTGCTGAGGTGCTGCTGTCTTGAAATCCTGATTTCTAAGCATCCCTCCTCACAGCGCTGCTGTATTGTATTGAAATTTGTAATGGGTTTTTCAGCCATTATCCAGTAATTCATCCACATTCAAGGTTTTTTTGTAATCCCTCCTCATCATCCCTGCAATGGGAGACCTGTTCACCCAGGGAGTGTGTAGGGATATTGTCACTTCTTAAAATATATACTTATAACTAGAGACTTTATGTGGTCCATCTGCTTAATGTGAGGGATTCGTGGCATAAGCGGTCTGTACGAGATGTATACAATATTTCAATCTGCATAAGCAGGTATATGGTGTCTTGCCACAATGATGGATGTATATATACAGCCAATACCCAATTGCTCTCTCTAGGGTGTTTGTCATTCTCTGCCAGGCAGCTTCTGCCAGGCAGTAATTGAATTTGATTCAACAAGCTAGTCAGTATATGTCATTCGGCCATTCCACATTGTTTGTGACAGTCAGTCACTATCAATCAAACTCTGTCAGTTAGTGCCAGTCAGTACGTTCTAATCAGTAAGTCGTTGTCAGCCAGTCGGTGACAGTTGGTGAGACCTGCTGTCAGCTAGTCTTGGTCAGTCTCATTCATACTTGTTCACTTAGTCAGTAGTCAGTCACACTATGTCAGTCCATCAGTATCTGTGTTTCAGTGCTGGACATTGCCTTTCCGCCAGTCATTTTCTGCAAGTCAGGGAAATGTCAGTCTATGTCAGCCAATTAGCGACAGTCAGTCAGCGAGTTTCTGTCTGTGTGATACAGTGACCCACTCAGCAGAATTGCCATCCATAACCAAGCTGCATTTCAGCAGTTAACAGCAAAATGGCTGCGCTGGCTCCTTTGACCATCATTGCCTCGAATCAAAACAGCCTTCTGCAGCTACAAAATGATGGCTACACTGTCTTGCCAAGCACCTATTGAGCAAGTTCGAACAGGGAGCACTCCAGGGAAGGCTGCCAGAGTGTGTTCTTGTGTGCAACAAATGAGCGAATTGAAAAGCAGCGCTACTCTGCTGCTAGCTAAAATGTTCCCATTGAACAGGGAATATTTTAAATTCAAAAGGATGCTGCCCAGACACTCTTTTCATCTGTCCAACATCACACTGCGTTTATCAGTGAGACCCTGCTCATCCATACTAAGATTGTGCTCCAGCAGAAGAGAGCATTATCCTTGAATTACAGGCAGTGTCAGACTAGATCTGGGAAATCCACAGAAACTTAACTTCCAGCCGCACAGAAAATCACTTGACTTTTGGGCTACAAAATGTACAAAAATCAATGCTTCAAAAGAAACCCTAGCTCTATGGGCATATGTCAATTTCAGTGGACATGTTTATGAACAGATTGCTGTATAAGAGAAACTGACTAGGGCTGCAAAATAATGTTGGGCATTCAGATGGAAGAGAAAACCTTTTGAAAGGCACATCCCAGCAGACTTCACCATGTGTTAAAATGTGCTTTTGCAAATAAGAAAAATACCTGTTTTAAAAGTGTAATTTTAAATAAAGCCCTTTCCTTGCCTAGCAATGTAAAGGTTTTTTTTTTCTGGTAAACATATATGGGATGTTTTATTTCAACAGGCTTACTTTTGATTCAGAACAAAATAAAATAAAATAAAGAAATAAATGTATTGGCTGTACTGGGAAATCAGCCCAAACAGGTTTTCTGCCATGGCTCAAGGGACATTTTGCTGTTGACAGCAGGAGTTGCCTACCTCTAAAGGAAGCGACAAGGGATTTCTGGTTAATTGTGCCCTTTGAAAAACTGAATGGACCGGGAGGCAGAAAATCACATGCTCGTCAGACTTCTGTCTGTGCTCCAGGTTGACACAATAGATTCTGGGATGCCTACATGTGACTTTTGGAAAATCACCCCCCCTCTCAACTTCTACTAGGGAGCTTAAAAGCCAACTCCAGGCGAGCCCTGGGCTAAACTGACATTTGGTGGTACTCTAGAAATAAATTGTCCCAGTCGGAGGACAAAGGCCAGCCCATTTTGGCTCAAAGACTATTTAATGAATACACTTTAAAGACTGTTAATTCTATAACCTGACAAAGCAGTAATGTAGAAGTTTTACAGTTTAAAGGTAATTTTCTTGGCTTTCAAACAAGATATTGTGGCTGTCCATAGCATGTATGGGACGTAAACGCCAGGAGAATGTGAATCATGGGAAAAGTAAATACAGTGGAATGTAAAAAATTAATGGAAATATGCTCTATGATGATATGTACACATACCTAAAATTGTGGGATTTTGGGTAAAGCGGTTCCCACTAAAAAGCATGAAAAACTATTAGAAGGGTGAAATAATGTGTGGAACACCATGCTCTGTGTAAAATATGTAATCTGCTTACGTAATTTGCAAAAGTGCCACAACTGTACATATGTGTGATTTATGTTAAGATTGATTTTTGGCAAAAAGGACTGTGGGATGGCTTTGCATCTCATAAAATACAAACCCATAAACTGAGTCCCCTCCTGGAGGAGGCTACCAACTTAAGCTGACCTATCCGGTTCTTGGGGGGTAGGTCTAGCTTAGTTCTGGCCAACAATATACCCAGTGATGTCACACGCTTTATATAAGGGGTGGGAGATCATAGGGACAGGACACTCTCTCCTGAATTTCCAGCGCCTGCGTATCCAGACATTCCAAATCCATCTTTGCAAGATTCCAGACTCTAATACCAGGCTAAAGCATAGCTGATTCCATCCCAGCAAGGTCATTGATCCAGAAACCCCACTAAAAATCCCAATAACAAAGGGGAAAATCTGTGGTACCCTTTGGGGAGTATCCTGTGACCTGACCAGATTTTCTCCCACTAACTGCATTCCCACTGTACCCTTGCCATGCCAAGTCCAGACTTGCCCAGCTGTTTGCTGTAAAGGGGCGTCCGCTGTGCTGTAACCAGAACCCTTTCAGACTAGAACCCGGTTGGCTGTCCCAAATCCCAAACTCAAGTGCTGATTGTGGGTATTTCCCCATCCCATAGCAACACTCATACCATGGTAACTTGTGTAAAACTGTTACAATTCTCTGTGCATCTTGTCCTTTCCTAGTGTTAACACCATCCTTTCATTCAACCATCTTGTAACTCCTTAGCAATATTTTGAATCATTTAATTATTTTCCACATAAAGAGACACGCGACAGGAAGGGGGTTAATGTGGCCCCTCAACCTGTTTTCCTGGACAGCACTATCTTCTTGATAATCTAGTTTAAATAAAACTTATCCTTTTTCTTTCCAAAACCGATTTTCTCTTTTTAACTGCTTTATTTTACCAAAACTGAATTTCTTTCACCTTCAAAATCCCATCCAAGTATTGAGGTATAGTCACTCTTTCACTTCTATATTGTCCCTATGATGTGCATCTATTCCCCAACCTAAAAACCACATTCCGATTCTGTATCTTTCACCCATTTTTAAAGAACACCGTTTTGACATTTAAAACTGCAAAAAAGTGTAAATTGCAACTTTCCCACGTTTGATTTTGACTACACTATGTTCTCTGTTTCAAGTTGCTTTTGAACTGTATGCCTTTTGTCATACCTTACCTTATAGTTGCTAGTGATATAACATCCATGAAACTGTGATAAAGCATATGTACATCATTATTTAATCACAACACATATAATTAGTTATTTGTCTGATTCCGAGTGTCATTTTATGCCATTGCAAAAAGTTTTAAAATTCGGATTTGAGGGAACATTGCAGGGGAAACTTAACTCAGGTGCTATCTTCCTGAATAGAAAAAGTGCTCCTATTCATGTGTGCTTCTTGTAGAAGGTTACCAAAGTGTATTTCAGTGGTTTTCATTGTAATTATCCCCCCATTGGTGATTGTTGCCCAATATAAAAATTGTGTGATTTCCTTTGAAAATAAAATAAATAAATATTGTATTACCACCCACTGGCCTGGTTCATGGTCCATTGTGACCCAGGCTATTTGTAAAAGGGGGCATGAGATGGGTTGGGTATCAGCTAAATTGAATTCTTTGAAAATAAAGAAAAAGTATTCTAATTGAGCGCTACATCAAAGGCTAAGGGCAAGAGTCCTGGTCCGGTGTGTGATGCCCGATTGGAATCCTTCACATGTCTCTGTACGTAAGTGTCATTCAGAAAGTCTCTGTCTGTCTGTGTCCTTTAGCCAGTCAGTCAGTGTCATTTAGTGTGAAGCATTCTCAGACAATAAGTGTCAGCTAGTCAATCAGTCTCTGTAATTACATGTCTGTCACCCAGTCTCTGTCAGTGACCCTTTGTCAATCAGTTTTAACCTGTCTATGTGAATCAGTGTCAATCTGTTATTTTCAGTTAGTCTGTTTCAGTCAGTCAGTATCAGCCAGTTAGTGCCAGGTAGCCTGTCCTTATCAGTCAGACTCTGGCATTGCATGGACGCCCCAGTGTCCAGTGGGGGACTCAAAATTCACACACACAACACAAAACCCAAGAAGCAAAGGCCAAAAATACAATAACCTTCATTCATCCTGGTGCGGAATGGTTGGTGGCCATACTGACAATCAGAAAAGAGCTCTGTTATGACATTTCACAAGTTGAACGCTTGGGAATTGAGAGATCTTTGTGGCCACCTTACCAACCAAGGCTATCTAAGCTCAGCCATTAGGCAAGCATGTGCTCTGCATTACTCCAGCAATGTGGTCACTAACTCCTGCTGGAGCCATTGGACTCAAGGTGCTTCTAAACTTAATAAGTGTCTCACGCCCACCCTTGAACAATCTGTAAGTACCACACTTATCTGCTTAGCCTGCATAGACAACAGCGTTTGGGGGCCCAGATCAGTCGCATAACTGAACTTACCTGCATTCTCTGGATACTGTGGGTACTGGTCCCCCAAATACAATGCCCACTGACCTAACCTGATTTCAAAACAGTGACCACAGGTCTTCAGGTCAATCCCATTTTGGAATCTCCACCTGCAGAAACCGCAGGAGGGAAAAGGGGCATTACACATTACGACCTTATGTGAGGTCAGCAAACAGAGAGTGCAATACGTGAAAGCAAGCAAAGGCACTCAGGCTATTCCAGTCATTGAAGCAATTCCTTCATGAAGCTTCCAGCAACATCCAATTTCACAATCAGGTGACACCCTCTTTCTTTTCTACTATACTAAGATTACTTGTTCGATGTTTTTATTGTTATTTAGCTTCATGATTGACATATATTCACAGCTTTGATCTTATTATATCCATTGTAACAAACGAGGTATTGTGTTAAAGGTTTATTTAACCAATGCACTTTAAGATTTTTTTAGAGCACCATCTGTAGGAGAAACGGTGGTAGGGACAAAAGAGTGAGGAACTTCTACTTACCCACATTCTTAATACACACATGGGGCCTCGTCACGGGTTGGGGGGGGAGGGTTCAGTAGAAATGCAGTGGTAACGCTATTACTGCCGCATTACTGCTCTGCCCAATCCCAAATTTGGTCGGAAAGTTGCAGATGTACCTCTAGCTTTCAGCTAGAAGTAAGTCTTGCCACTTTCTGCCCATTTGCGGTGCTATTACTGTGGTGCTATTAATGGACCCACTGGGAATGGAGATTTACCACCCCCCACAACTCACGATCCGGCGCTAATAGCACCGAGTACTAGCAGTAATACTATTAGGATTGGGCAATATCTGATGAGGCCCAATTTTTCCCTTGTTGTATGGTGGTGGTGCACGATGTATCATACCATAGGACCCATATACCCATGCTGAAAAACACTGGTGAAGAGGGTGGCTGGCTTTTATCCCCACTTTTCCCACCTGAATTCCTTTTGGACCATTCTGTGAGTACACTTGCAATTCAGTGGGGAGTAGTTGGGACGTCCAGAGTGTCCCCACAAGATCAAGTTATACAGGTGAGCCTTACACTTTCTCACACTCAGTCACTCAGACCCACTGAGTATGTATGTGTCGGTCAATTATTTTCTGGAGGTCATTCATACAGGCTCTTGTTGTCCTCAGTCTGTTGTTGTCACTGACGTCAGTTAGTTACTGTCATTCTCTGTCTGTCAACCCCTCTTCATCAGTGTCAGTCAGTCTATTTATGTCAAGCTCTGTCAGTGTAAGTCCGACAGCCAGTCATTAAAACAGTCAGTCAGTCTCTATTAGTCAACCAATGTCTGTCAGCCAGTCTCTGTTTGACGTTTATTTACGTTAGTGTGTCAGATCAAAACCAGTGGTCTCTGTCAATACGTTTTTATTAGTTACCTAGCATTTGTCAGCGAGTCAGTCATTTCCAGTCAGTGAGCGTCTCTGTCTGCCTTTTTCAGCCAGTCAGTCAGTGTCAATCAGCTTTTAATTATTAGTCTGTCTATATCAGTCAGTGTCAGCCAGTCTCAATCAGGCAGTTAGTTGCAGACAATGAGCATCAACCAGTGCATCTCTGTTAGTAACTCATTCAGTATCAGACATTGAGTGTCAGACAGTAAGGCTCCATCAGTGAATGTCAGTGAATTTCAGTTAGTCTCTATTACACAATCAGGAAGTTTCAGTGTGCAATTCTGTGCCATTATGTTTTCTGGTAGCAGACAGTCATTGTAAGTCAGTTTCTGTAAGTATTAGTGCGTCACTGTCACACACTTCCCATGACTATTAGAGCAGACACCTCATTTTGGTCGTTTAGAGCCAAAGTCAAGGATCTGCTCTTCACCCAAAAATAGAATGAATATACGTCATAATCGAGGTATCCAAACTGTAACTTGATCAAGTAACAATTGACTGTACCCTACCTGGACTACTCTGTAGTAGGTTCTATTGTAACATTTACTGTAATGCTCCTTGTTCTGTTCATATTCTGTTTGTGAAACTCTATGTAACCACTGTTGAGCGGCCCAGTTACCCGAGGTTCGGGCTGCGCGTTACAAATAAAATAAACTAAACTAACCTCTTTGTAAGTCAGTGCCAGTCAGCTCAAAGTAGTCAGTGCTAGTCAGTCTCCACCTGTCAGCCTCCATTAGACAGTCGACCAGTCTCAGTTACTCTATCAATATGTCAATGTAAGTCAGTTATTCTCTGTCAGTTAGTCAGTCAGTTTCAGACAGGCAGTCTAAGCCAGGCAGTTTCAGTTCCCTTTCAGTCAGTCAGTCTATATTAATAAAGCAGTATCATCTTCTGTCACTCAGCGTCAGTCAGTCCCTTTCGGGTCGGTGCAAGTCAGTGAGCCAAAGTCCAATAGGCAATGCATGTTTCTGTCAGTCATTCTATGCCAGAAAAATCCCTATCTGACAGTGTAATAGTCAGGCTCAGTCAGTCTATCCGTCTGTGTGTATTTGTCAGCATAAGTAAGTCTTTTTCAAGCATACTCTGTCAGTGAATTAGTCATTATGTGTCATCTGTGTAAGCCAGTGCCAGTCAGTCATTGTGATCCAATCTGTGTTAGTCAGTGTCAGTCAGTCATACATAATTATCAAAAATACTTCGAAATCAACAATGACACAAATATCACAAGTGTATAACACAAAAATATAAGCTATAAGCTTCTGTAATTAACATGTGAATGTGATATAGGAAATGTAAGTGGTCTATTATAGAGTGATTCCGCCACTTTTGGTAGCCTCGCTACAAGTAATTTACCAAATGAACCTAAAATGACGAACCACTTGCACTTCTATAATGCTCTACAACCTACCTGTTCCTGAGTGTTTCCCTAAATAACTGTTGTACTTCCAGTCCCCACTAACCTTTCCTAATCTGACCCTGAACTAATCCACATAGGACTGTGCCCCTTTCACACAGCCCTGACCAGAACAAACCACAGTCTTTCCGATTCTCTCACTTAACCCACTCTGTGCTAGTGCATCAGGACCATGATCTAGTGCCCACTAAAATGACAGCACTAGCACCCTAAGTCACTCTCAACTCCTTATTTGCACGTCACTCCCCTGAATACTGTCCCTGGCCCACAGTCACTGTTGTAACCCTACCCTCTTACGAAATGCTATGTCTCCTCTGCTCTCCCACCTTCACCTGTCAGCACAAGGAAGAAGCTCCCGGATGCTTATGGCACAATATAAACCTTAAAATTAAATAGGTAAAATCAAGATAATGTTTTCTGATGAATCCCCAGATCTCGTCACTTCTCCCCCAGGGAGAGCTCCTTCCCATGAGGCCAGGGAGGTGAGGCCGCTACCCAATAGCCCCCATGGGGATGGAACTCAGTGGGTAGATCTCATGGGAGGAAAGCCCCCTATGGGATTAGTGATAACCCTCAGAACCCTTACACTCCTTTCTACCCCCTCCCACCAACACTTTGCCTAGTGCTCCTATGTGTTTTTGTCTTGCCATCAAAATAGGAAGTACTTGGATGGAGAGGAGTGTACACTCCTCAAGGGACATTTATCCCTTAAGCACTGAGATGAAGGAGAGATCATTTGACTCCCTGGAAGACCTCACGATCAGTACCGGGATGAAGAAGAAGTGCAGAACCATAGAGAACACTTACAAGAGTGTGAATGAACAGTCTAGTTTCTCTCGAGACCTGATTGGCCAGTGCCCTTTCAAAACTGAAAAGGGAAATCAGGAAGGAGTGAGAAGCCCTCACAGGAGAAACAGCAAGATGTGAAGCCGACCGCAGTGGCAAACAGGAGAAGTCATTGTTGGTGAAGCAGGGAGGAGGAGCAAGGAGCAGCTGGAAAGTTCGGCCGACAGGAGTTGTACAGCCCACTTGGAACCAAGCACTGCGGGACAACATTGAACACCAGAAAACAACAGAGTCTGCGAGAGGACCAGAAGGAGATGAGGAGAGGCTATGACCGACCAAAGAAGACCGACAAGCCCCATTCAGGTACTTGGGTTGCACAGAAGGCTGGTGTGCCTCCGGAAGAACTAATACGCATTTGAGCACAGGCCAGGGACCCACACCTTTTTATGAAGAGTACCTAAATCACACTCATCATCACAGTACCTGGCAGGATAGTGAACCATATCTGCAGCACCTAAAGGGGAAAATCCCACGGGTCTGGGACCTGCAGCCTTTTATGAAGATCATTCCAAGTCATCTTCATAGTTACAGTACCTGGAAGGATAGTGAACCAGGATTGTTGCACCAAGACAGAAGGAATACACAGGTCTGGGACCTGCATCCGTACGACTGGAGCTAATTTGAAGTGTGAACCTTTGAAATGCCAATCAAGCCAGGGCAAGGGAGGCATTCCACCTGATAATATTGAACTGAGAATTGTTGAAGCCAAAAGGGGCAAATAAATGTTGAGCTGTGAATTGTGAGGGCCAAAAGGGGCAAAGAAGCCAGAGGAAGGGAGGCATTCACGTTGGCAGTGTAAACTGCATGCTAAAGCCTAACAAGGGCATGGGGAAGGGAGTAATTCCGCCGAGCCCTTGAGAAGTGTGAAGCCAAGAAGCCTCAGGAGAAGGAAGCAATACATGCTGGTGGTTCTCCTGAAGATTGCCTATCATGAAGCCAATCAGAGTGAAGAAGGCCCAGGTAAGGGGGGTCATTCCACTGGTACTGTGAGAACATTGAGAACCAGATACCTGGAGAATGGAGGCATTCTCCAGGAACCCAATAGTGAAACAAAACTATGGTCAATAAGAATTGATGTTTCAATTGGAACCTTTTCTTTTGAATGAGAACGGAAACCTTACAGCGCCACAAGCTGGAATGTTGATTGTTTTCCTCAGAAAGAACTGCCACCTGGCAAGCGAGTCATTCTCACAGGTGAAATTTCCCCTACGATTGGAACTGTGGCTCATTGTCTAGAAGAAGGGAGTAATTATTTTGGATCAAAAAGATCCACTACACTTTTGTTATTAGTTAAAAGGGTGAGGGATAGAAGTAGGCATTTTGATAGGACGGTGGACTCTTTAATTTACTTGGACATTCTTACTTATTCCTTAGTAGAGACATGGAAACCCCTCTTAGAGATATGTTTCCTCCTTATTTTTGCCTGAATAAAAGTGTTTGCCAGCCACCATGCCACCATTGTGCCAGACTCATACTTCTGCACCATTCCCGTTTTTTGTATGTCTTATAAAAAGTAACATATATTTTAATCTAGCATTACAAACATTTAAACAATTTCACTTCCTTGTGAGCAGATAGTGCTATCGCTGTCATTCAGACAAAAAAATGAGAGAGCATATGATTTTGCCTATCGGCTAAGATATTAAAATCACTGTGTTCTCCTCTAGGGGTGCTCACACTTCCGATAATTTGCCCTAAAGGCACGTTGTGCTTTCAGGTAGGATTGACGCACACTCTGGGAATCCCATACGTTTTCCTAAGGGTTGAACTCCACTTGAGTCTAAAATCAGGGCTTGAGGTGCGCCCACCGATTGCAAGGACCGAGAGGGCAGTTTTACCAGTTTATCAGGAACCTTGAGCCATTAGAAAATAGGCTTGAGTGCCTTTAAAAGGCCCAATATGATTACTGTTTCCTGTGTGGATATTGTTTCACTTTTGAATTTGAAGTTGACAGGACACACTTTCAAATTGGAGGTTTTGGAGGAGTGTAGGATTTCTTTTGATGAGGTTAGGAGATGTTTGGATGTGTTTCTTTGTCGTCTGTGTTCTTTGTTGTGTTTTTGTAGTTACATGATCCCTGCTTTATGTGTCTGTTAATTCTGTGTTCCTTCTAATCTTGACACACACACACACACACACACACACACACACACACACACACACACTTGTTTTTCCTTTGTAGAAAAGCCTTAGTGTGTGAACTTGAGAACTCTTTCTGTGCTATGCTCTACTGTTTGGGTGTTCTAAGAACCCCTCCCTTCACGTGAATCTTTCATGAATCCCTTTGTTTTTGTCATATGTTTATTATTTTACATATTAACACCTTACGCACTTTAGGAACATTTTTGAATTACACATTGACACCTTCATCAACATATAATTTTATTGGAAGAAGTGTCCAGGGTCGAGAAGTAGCAGATGGAATAAACCTCACTTTCCATGTCATAGGTTGAGGTAGTAAGACAGGCGGGCGGAATTGAGCCACAGGTGTGTTAGACAGAGGTTAACATGGGGTGTGCGAATGGAGAGATGGTGGTTAAGGAAAGGAGACAGCGCTTTGGTATACCATAATAGTGCATGAGGAAGGACATGCTAAGTGTAATGGGAATGCAGATACCAATCTGCATGAGTTTGTTTGGTACCTGAGGAGTCACTCGGAGAGCCTGCAGAAGGTGGGTGAGTGCCTTGAACGTAGAATTGGTGTGGAGGAGCTGGTACTCCATGAACAAAACGAAGAGGTATCCGCAGTGGTGCAGGATCATGAAGGACGGGAAGTGCTCCTGCTGCAGGAGAACAAAGATCACCGGATGGAAGAGCTAGAGCTGGTCTTCGGTCAGTTGTCTCAGGAGCAATGCCTGCCTGTGTGGAGGGGCAATGCATGCTCATGCTTTATTCAGGAGGGGGAAATTCGGGTCCTGGTGTGGGACTATTTCAGTTTGCTTAGTGTACGACAGTCACGGGGGATGCAAGCAGTGCAATATGCCACCCCTGACAGAAGATAGCTGGTTGAATAAAACAAAAGAAAATAAGAGTGCTTTGGGCATCACATCAATTAAAAAAGCACTGTAGGTTGTATGATAATACTGTGTGCAACGAGTATGCCAATAAACCAGCGACTGCAGCACCCTTCTCCCACAGTGTTGTTGTACATAAACGAATGCCAGATGATTCTCCTGCTGATTGTGGGGCATGCTCTAGCAAGCATCCACATAGACTCTGATTATTGTCCAACCTGTCTTCACAACACTCCCATGTGTGTCTGGCCAACACATCCTGAATACATGGTAGATCTTCCAGCAGTGCCACTCGGAGCACATCCTCCTGTCGGCAATAGTGCATTTTACGGGCTGGTCCCAGGACAGGTGAGTTAGAGTGATGAGAAATACAGAAATATACCACCTCTATTGCCTGCCATTTGTCATTTGGGAGGAGCTGGCCTCTGCAGCAGTGGTGGAGGTCATGTGGGAGTACATGCTCAACAATCAACATACCCACTTCTTGGAGACTGGGCAAGAGGATAATAAAAGGGGAGATGTGCAAATCAGTAGGAATGAAGAAAACAGGCAGAACTAGCTGCTCTGCTGGGTATAGCCAGATGAATGGAGGCAACAGCTCTAGATTGTATGCAGAGTACTAGGACTCACAGAGTGAATCTGCTCGGTGGAAGAGACAAAGACATATACATTCTAGCAGAACCTTCTGGTTGGGATTACTGGGATGTAGACAGAGCCTCCACTGGAGGGTAGTGCCAATTGATTTTGAAGTAAACACATAACTCTTTTCAAATCCACTCGAATACTCTCCACTACTCCAGCTACTTTCTCTGTACCCCCAAATGCATGTTACTGTAGCTGGATTGCATACAATTCTTCGTTATTTTAAGACTGTCTTTTGTGAACTTTCTAAAGAGAGACTCGTATGTCCTCCCACTTTAGTCTTCAGCGATAAAAACGTTCATTAATTTCTATGAAAGTAAACTCTTTCATCTGTCTTTCATTGAGGCATCTTCTGTGAACTGAGAAAAAAAGTATTATCACTGCAAAAAACATTCCAATGTTACACTAGCCATGGGACAGATTAGGCTTCCCAAAGCTAACTGAACAAGCACAAATAGCCACACTGTCCGCTTGGCAAGCCTGACTAGCAGCACATTGTCACCAATTCCCAGTTGGCATGTGTCGAGAACATAAGCATCAACCATCTGGTCTGCAGTGGGCCTGATTACCTCTCATGGGGAGTAGTCTGTCCCACATCTTCTTATGTTTTTCTACTTTTCAAAAGCTCATTGTTTTGCTACTTGCACTAGTATCAGGAAATACAGAGAATGATTGTGTGCGTACTTTCTAATGTGCTTCTTTGCAGTGGTGGAACCACAAACTGGTTTGATCCGTTCTGGTCTTCAGCTCTTTAATCTTGTTCCATTTGGCCATTGAAACATCTCTTTATTGCATCCTTATAAATGGCTAACAGATCCTCTTCTGAATGACATTCCCTTGCTTATTCCTTATACGTATGCACATACTGTTTAAATGGGCTCTGTGACTTTAATCCATGGGTCAAGAAAAGAGGCTCGGACATCAACAGCAGTTGCAAGTCCATTTGCCCTGCTTGTGCATCAGCAGACATTTCATGGTCAAGTTCTATGTTTGATCGTTCTAATTCTCACAAATACAACAGTGAAGTAACTGCCTTGAGTGACAAAACATACAGGCATAGTAGATGTGGCCTCTTCAGAAGTGTGCAGTAAACAACAAAAATTGTCCAAAATGTGTCAACAAGTAGATGTTAAGTGGGCAGCCTCCAATTGAAGGCTTTAGATATTGCATTACTTGGAGATGGCGTGGATGGAAAAATTCACGGAGTCACAATTGTAGTTTTCAGATGGCTGTAAATGAGGGTGTTGTGTGACTGCAGTGGTCCTAACATTCTATGCACAATAAGAGTGGCTAAATAAGTTGCAGACCTTCCAGGAAACACTTACCATCCCATATAATAATGGCTGCTCACTTATGAAGTGGATTAGCACATTGTCCCGGGAGGATAGTTCAGTAGCAACGTGCTCGTCTTGGAAGCAATAAGACACGGGGCAACACATGTTCGATCCCTGTGTCCCCGTTTAAAAACCTCTGGGTATTAAGCGCCTTATAAATAACCTGTCATATCATATCATATCAAGATGGATGCCATGGGCAAAGCAGGAGATGGTCAATTTTGCATCTATCCTCTTGGCTATTGCAACATTAGACCCATTGTAAGATTACATAAGTGTGCCTTGGAAACCATACAGAGTAAGTATTTATTCCACAAAATTCAATACTTTATCCCAGACATCGACTCCCCTGTGGAATCTTCTCTAAAGCCTATCCATACTTAGGGTGGCCTGCGGGCAAATGGCATGTTGCGGTTTTCCTATGCTATTTTGTGAGAGGTTTGGGGAAAGGTGACACAGTATGCCAGTGATAACCATACAATCTATACCTGGACCACTTATCCACATGTCCGATGTTATGTGAACTTTCATACCCTTGCAGTGGTCCAGTGCCATTCCCACTTCATAACATGGATGCTGAGGCGTGGAACAGAAGTTCACATGAAGTAGTGCCACCTTGGAATTTCCCAGTGGGTATCAATGAGGCCAAGGACCATCTGAAGTCATGTTTTTCTTCCAAAGATTCCTTGTATTGGCAACATTGCACCACGGTTGTCTTTGAATAGACAAAGCTTTGTATGTCACATATTTAAGGGGAAGTAGGTTGCCTCGATGTCATGGGATCTGCAGACAAAGATGGTGTTTCAATAGGTCTTGTGAGAATCTTTACATTAGCAGGATTCTATAGTGTAATCCCGTTGGCTGATTGAGCAAATGTTCCAATTCCCTGCAGGTGAGTATATTTTTGTGTGCAAATGTCTTTATTAAGGTAACAGATTAAAGATGGAAACACATTCAAAACATGTTGCTAATGATTTTTTCATCCTTCGTCTCATGACACATTGTGGAATGAAACATGTTTATAACATGAATATTATTGAACGAGAGCCACGGGACAAAGGAATCTGAAACTCAAGCAGCAGACTAACGGTTGCAGAAAGTTACCCTGGCTCTGGCCTTTGCCGATTTTTCCAATCTCTCCTTTACCTCAGGATTCTCCCCTCCCCTTTGAAGCACTCCCTTGTGCATCTTCTTCTCAAGAAACCCACAGCCGACCCTTTCTTTCCTGGCTAACTATTGCCCAATTTCCATTACTCCCTTTCTTGGTAAACTCCTGGAAAAATTGGCCATCTCTCACCTTAACGTTCACTCCAGTTCTGTTGGCTCTCTCCATGTCTGGCTTCAGATCTGCCAGAAGCACAGACACTGCTCTCCTAAACATCCGTGAAGATCTGCTCTCCATCCTTGACTCTAACACTCCCTCTATCCTCATCCTACTTGATCTCTCTTCTGCCTTTGACAGGGTCAACCATATCATCCTGCTCAACCATCTCTGTTATAACCTTGGGATCACTGATCAGGCTCTGGTCTAGCTGACCTCTTTCTTCTCTGACCGACCCTCCCAGGTCCAACTCGGTCCTTCCTTTCATCTTTCTCCCTCTCCACCTGTAGTGTTCCCCAGGGGTCTATCCTCTTGCCCTGTATTTTCAACCAATACCTGGCAACTCTTGCCCACTGCATTGCCATTTTCTGCTCAAATATCCAATGCTACGCTGATGACACAGAACTCATTTTCAGGCTACCCTCTGCCACCTCCTCTCCTTCTCTCATCTCTGATTGCTTGACTGTCATTCAAGATTGGTGTGCCGCCAATGATCTTTGTCTAAACGCCAACAAGACTGAGATCCTCCTCATCGGTACACCTTCACCATCCTTTCTCCTCACTCTCTGGCCTTCCTCCCTTGGCCTCCTCCTACCCCTACCTGTGAGGCTAAGAACCTCAGGGTCATCTTTGACTCCACACTTTCCTTCTCCGCCCACATCTCAGATGTCTTTAAAAAGTCAAACTTCCTACTGCACCTCCTCCGAGGTACTCTGCCTTTCCACTCCTTCCCCCAGAAGCTCATGGTCTCCCAAGCTCTGGTTCTTTCCAGGTTGGACTATTGTAACAGCCTCTTTCTAAATCTACCTACCACTTCTCTCTGCCCTCTACAACTAGTCCAGAACAGGATTGCAAGGCTTATCCTTGGCCTCAAGCCCTGGGATCGTACCTCTCCAGCTCTAAAATCCCTTCAATGGCTCCCAGTGGATGCAAGGATTAAATTCAAAACCCTCTGCATTGTCCACAAGGTTTTCTGGGGCGAGGGTTCAAAATACCTTCAACTATCCCTCCGCAAATACCCCCCATCTGACGCTCTTGGCTCCTCTACTTCTAACTCCCTCAGGGTCAGTCGCTATAAAAAAAAACAAGCTGGGGATAGTTCTCTCTCTTCGGCTGGGGCCTCCCTTTGGAACAGCCGCCCTGCCACCCTGAAACTTGAGGAAAAGCATCTCTGATTCCGGAAGCACCTCAAGACCCTCCTCTTTGCTTCTGCCTTTGTCCCCCCTCTCCCGTGCTGATCTGTTTCTCCCTAGGCACCGTGCACCTGGCCACTCTCTGTCCCCTTGGCCCAAGTACTTGCTCACCCTGCCACCCTCCTGCACTGCCTCTTGGCCACCCCTTGCACTGGGGACTGTATCTGTACCCATACAGTCACCCACCCTCCCTCTGCACTTACCAGACAAACCTAGTCTGCTGCCTTAAACACAGCACTTGCCACTTGCTGACTGCACTTTCACTGTTTATTACCTTTTAATCTATTTATTTTTATTTATTATTATTTATCTTTCCTCCTCTGCTTCACACTTTCCACTTCTCCCTCTTCCATGCACTTTTCCCATTTCCCATGCACTTGCACGTTCTCAATTTCACTGGGCCTAATAAGGTCAGTGTTTTGTCTCCCCTGTTCCTCTCCCTTGCCTTGTCGTTCTCTGAAATACTTGTTTATGAGGGCGATATAAATAAATTATCATATCATATCGTATCAGCAGGGTTTCTTTTTAAATTATGTTATTGTGATTTATAGTGCACACTGCTACCATATGATGGTCTCCAGGCACAGGGTCAGACTCGGGTATACAATTGTCTCTGGCACGATGAAAAAGTGGCCCTCACTTGCAAATGGCAATTCATTCCTTTTGTGACAGACTTTTTGAATAGTACCCACAGGGAAGTTTTTTGATAAAATGTAATGCACATTGTGCAATTTAAGGAATATTTATTCAGCAAAAATAGTCATAACTACTGGCCACAAAGTGAAGAAACTCATCAAACTGGCCCACAGTTGCCAAAAGGGTGGCCCACTTTGACCCCAAAAAACTGCCCACACTAGCATTTTGTGTTTTTGATTCAGGCATTGCCCCATTGCCTGATAGGCCAGTCCAAGCCTGCCCAGGCACACAGACAGACCAGAAAATCAAGGAGGGATGGGAGGGTTTAGTTAGTGGGACTGAGAGGGAAAAGGACACGAGAGCTGTGATGTGCTGTTGGTATCTCCCATTCGCAAAAAAACAATCACTGTGTGCTGGTTTGTTTTGACTTGGTAGGCGTTATGTGGTGTCTGGTGTATGAATGTGTATTGGGTGATATGTATGTAATTTGTTCAGTTTCCTGTTGGGTGTTACAGAGTTTGTGCAGTTTGTGGTAGTGTTAGATTTTTGCTCTGGTAGAGGTATGAGTGTGTTTGGTTCGGTGTTAGAGGGTGAGTATGCAGCATATTGGATAGTTTTTACTAGGGTATGTTAGGGGAGTTTTCCTAAAGTCCATTTGTGGTAAGACTTCATAAAACTATCCATTGGCATTCAGGTCACCAACTTTTAGTACAAGTCTGTACTACTCAAGGAACCTTGGTAGAGTGACAGAGCAGTCAGGGTTATCATAGGAGGAAGATGTGAGCTGTAGGTAAGTACACTGAACAGAGTTAATACAGAAGTCTCAAAACAATTACACTGATAATGTTGTATTAAAATATATAATTTATTATATTTACACAAGGAAGTCAGAAATATACTTAGTTCAATTAACCAACACACTTAGGAATATATATTAATGCTTTTCAAGGCCACTGCTTCAGTGGTAGCTGCTTGCTGTTCAATTGTTGCAGAGCTTGACACTAATGACAGTTCTAACGTATTATCGGTACAACCGCGCACTCGCATTCGGACAAAGATAAATGGTAATTGTATTTAGTTAGCAAAACCACATGAGGTATTTTAGGAAGGAAAAAGGTTGGTTAGTCATACAGTAGCAATGCTTAACAATCTAAAGACACTTTCTTGTAAAACTAATGCTTTTAAAGCCCAATCCCTAACTATATGCAAAAGTCAGTTTGGGGTGTATTCAAAGTTTTAAAAAACAGCAGAACAGCAAAAGTTCCTTAATATACTTATTGGGCCTCATTACATGTATGGAGGCAGCCATGCCCTCAATAAGGGCATGGCTGCCTCCATACCGGGTTCCAGTACCGGGTTTCTTCAATGAGGACTTACCGGGCTATTCCAACCTTGGAGGACCCTGTAAGTCCTCATTGGAAAAACCCAGCCTCATTCCCATTTGAGCCCCCATAGGACTCAATGGGAATGAGGAGGGAGCTAATAATGGGCTAGTTAAGAACGGGACCGTTATTAGCTCCCTGGACACCTCGCGAGACCCGCTAAGGACGGCTGGTTTTACCAGGCGTCCTTACCGGGTCCCGCAAAGGGAACCTCGTAATAGGGTGTCCCATAATGAAGGGTGCCGGTCCAGTACCGGCACCCTTCATTACGGGAGCGCCTGCCTCGTAAAGTGGCCCATAGTCTCAAGGAAAAGATACTTGAAGAATTAACCCAATGATGGAGAACCTTCGCAAGGACCGACTAAAGGGACACAAGCCGGCAGCTTGGGTCTGAGGTTGGAGTGGACCCCCTGGATACCTCTTCATGTCCTCCAACACTCTGGAGCGATTTCCCGGTTCAAGGTAAGCAATACCTTTCACCACACAGTACTTAGGTTAGAAGAAATGCTCGCAGCTGGGTTCTCCTCTGTGCAGCAGCGACGGACCCAGTCTCCTGAATCCTCGGTCTGGTGATGAAAGGAAGGATTCTGAATGGGATGTCTCAGCAGCGGTCTCAAGGGAGGACCCTTGGCATGGATTCCTTAGGTCTCCCTGGTCAGTCTGAAGTTTTGGTGCCTTTTTCTCGACACCAACAATGGACAGTATTCACCCGGTTGATCTTCAATTCTGGAGACCTGCACTCTTGTGAGAGGACTTGGATGTGTCCTATAGTGTCTCTGGAGGTTCACCTGGAGCTCAGCAAAGACCTGGATGAATTCAGCCTCTCAAAGATGGCACGCTGTAAATGGGTCGGAGGTCTCCTGGTAGTCACAGTCTGCAGCTCTGGGAAGGCATAGCACCTCGGGAGATGGCTCAAACTGCAGTTCGTCTCGGGCTTGTTGATCCCAATAGCCAAAGGGAAGGAGTCATTCTCTTTGGAGCTCCTCTGTTGAATGGAAAATGGGGTCAGGACAGCAGTGGGTCTGCAGGCATCTCTGGTCGTCTTCAGCTTCGGTCACTTCAGTTTTCAGTGGTTGACATGTCGTTCTCCTCAGGAACTCACCTTTTATTCAGTTTCAGCACACACTCCTCTGCAATCACTCGCAGCAGTTTACAGAAAGCGATGGGTGGCTGTCCAATCAGGACAGCCAGACCCCCAGTGGGCACTGGTTTCATTCAGGCACTCAGGCAGACAAAGGGCAGGGGAGTGAATAACTCCTCCCCCACTTTCTGCCTGCCCAGACACACTGTAGCCTAGGCAGGGACACCCTAGGGATACCGCCAAAGGCAAAACACACACGTAGACAACCCCTCTCAGAATGGCACAAGAAGTGCTAACAAGAGCAGCCATAGTAGAAATGGCAACACATGAAAGGAGACATGTTAGAACATAGGTGACACTATTGTGCACAACCGAGACTGTGAATACAGTCTAAGGTAGAAAATAGCACACTAGTTGGTACAACATGTCCACTGGCACAACCCACAACTATAGGGCCTCATTACGACACTGGCGGAATGGGTTTAACGGTGCCGGTAAAGGTGCCGGTAAACCCATTCTGCCTCATTACGAGGTTCCCTCTGACCAGACGTCCTTTGCGGGTCCCGCGAGGGGACCAGCATGCCAACAACGGGCCTGTTGTTAGCATCATCCCCATTCCCATTGAGCCCTATGGGGGCTCGAATGGGAATGGAGATGGTCCGGGTCTGGGTTCCCTGAATGGGGAAATACCGGGCCCTCCTAGGTCGGAATGGCCCGGTAATTCCCCATTCAGGGAACCCGGAACCGGACCCGAGCTTGGAGGCAGCCATGCCCTTATTAAAGGCATTGGCTGCCTCCAAACTCGTAATGAGGACCATAGTGTTGACTATGTGACTAAATAATCACATGAGCAGACGGAAGGGGGATACTAGGTATCCCTTTAGCACTCCACATAAGTTGGTGTGTGCTTATCTCTCATAGATTAAAATTTTAGGAAGGATGCAAAGTATCCCTCTATCCTTAACAACTATAGTCAGTAAGGATAAAGAAATAATCTCAAATGAGAACCCAAAGGTTTTGCAGCAACACTCTCCATAAGGAATTTTGTGCTGCAAAAGTTAAACACAGATGCCTCTAAAGAGACATGGAGGAAAGTAGACTCCATAGTAAAGGTAAAACGCAGAGAAAAGAGTTCCAAAAGTAAGAGCAAATAAGAATGAATGAGTGGAAAGAGGCTCCACTCATTCAGGATAGACAGAAAAAGGTCCAGAAGTCAAGCTAAAAGTGCTGGTGGGTCTCACTAGGAGAGGTTATGAAGCATAACAATTTTAACTCTCCCTAACAGGTTAGTTTAGCATTGATTATGTGCTTTTGTGAGCTAAAGACTCTGGGTAAGGCTCTTGTAACCAGGACTCATGTCAATGTCTGGCAGAGAGTCTCCCAGGACCCCCTTGTTATTTGCTTATGTCCTTTTGTGCCATGATAATTTTGGTCTGAGGAGTTCATATTGTTTGATGGTGATTTGCGTTGGAAGGCTTTATTTTGTTGGGTATCCACGTTTTGGTTTATCAGGTTCTGGTTGTTTTTGTGTTTCTATTGTGATGTGTTGGCAGTTCCCTTAAACAAGGTTTCCTGTTTATCTCAGTGAGTGAAAAAGCCATGTTTTTAGCAATGTTCAGAACTTTAGGTGATCTTCTGTTGTTCGTATTTCTTTTGGGAGCAAGTTGTGCCGCGATGCAGGAGATCACTGTTTCACCACATTTACGCTTTGAGTATTCTTTAGGTTTCGGGGTGAATATCGTTGCTAGACCTTAGTGTTCGGTTTGGTTTGTAGATGGCCATTTTTCCCTCTATGAATTCTGTTGCTTGCCCGTGGATTGCTCTGTGTGCTATGAAGAGTGTTTTGAAGAACATTTTATTTTTGACAATGTATGCTGGTGTGATGTGTTCTCTCTTAGTGAGTCTGTGGAGTAGACTTCCTGCTTAATTCTGTATTTGTTGTAGTTTTTTGGTAAGGTAGTCTGGCATAGATAGATGCTGTTGGCGTAGTCTATTCTTGACATGACAAGAGAAATGACGAAGAGTGGTCTATGGGGGAAGGTAATTGTGTTTAGGTGGAAGAAGCACTTCTATACTACTGCGTTGACTTGCAGTTCGAGTGTTAGGTCATCCACTAATATTCTGAGATTTCTAACCACTTTGGATGGTTCTGGTCGATTTCCCATTTCAGTACACCATGGAATGTGGGGTTGGTTTGATGGGCTGTTTGGCATGAACATGATTTCTGTTTTGTTCGGGTTGAGTTTAAGGTTGTTGGTACTCATCCAATGATTTATTTCTGTGAAGCAGTTGATAAGAGTTGGGTCTTGATCTCCGCTAGTATGGATTTTGTAGATGATTTGTGTGTTGACTGCATAATTGTAGCAAGTGAGACCATGGTCTTCATTAGAGTTTACCCACTATCCCGCAAGTAATTCTGGCAGGATGCCAAGAGAGCTGCATTACTGTCTACACCGCCCAATATTCCGGTATTACCAGGATATTTGGGTTGGTGGAGTCACTTTAACATCGAATTCCCAAATTGGACTCCATGGGAATGGGAACTAATGAATCACTGGCACCAGCATTACCAGTGCTGGTGATTCAGTCATTTATCTGCCAGAGGGGGCTTGATCTACTGGCAGGTCAGGCCTCCTGGGAGATCCGTGGCCCCCACCAGCAGACATGAATTTTGCCGGTCTGGAAAAAATGCCAGTGCCGGAATTACCGTCATTCCTTCTGGCATTTCTTTCCAGACCGGTAAAGTTATAATAAACCCCATGAGTCTTTTGATGAGGTTGATTAGAGTGCTCATGTAGATGTTGAATAGCAGGGGTGAGATGGACGATCCTTGTGGATTAACTCCACAAGTTGTTTTGAGAGGTGTTGTGTAGAAAGGGGTTAGCCAAGTTGTTTCTGTTCTTTCTGCCATGATAGATTTTAGCCAAAGTATTTTTTTCGAGTCATTTGATGAGTTTTTCATGGTGGACTGTGTCAAATAAGGGTGCTGAGAGATCAAGTAGTATTTGTGTAGATTTGACGTTTGAGACTGCAATGGTTTTTTAGATCATCCCAAATGGATAATAATGCTGTTTCTGTTCCTTTCATGGGTTTGAACCTGCCGTTTGCCTGGTCTACTATCCAATTGTTTTCTAAATGTTCCAGGATTTCTTAATAAAATTAGCTTTCTAGGAGTGTTGCTTGCTAGGGAATGTTTGAAATTGTTCAGTAGTTGTTTAGATCTTAATTGTTTCCTGATGGGCCTCTAAGGAGTGGCTTGATGTATGCCAATGTGAAGGCTTGTGACAAATTTCCTGTTGCTGGTGAATGGTTGAAGAGGTTCAGGAAATATACTGCAGGTGTTTTTTTGGTGAGTACAGTCTTGTATATGTGTGTTGGCCAGGGGTCGGCTGGAGATCCGGATCTGTTGCTTTTGTTCACTAGGATGTTTAATTTTTCTGTTGAAATTGCTGCATAGGGGGTTGTGGTGTTTTTAGTCATGCTCTTAATGGCTTGCTGGATGTTTGTGATTTTGTTTTTGAAGTGGTCTGCAAGGTAATTGCATCATTTATGAGAGGGTCTGCATGTGTTTTTGTTCTTTGTCTTTCTTGCTTGCGTATATTTTGTGAGGGACCCATTTCAATCTTAAAGAATGAAAAGCATGGGTGTAACTGTTGCAATACATGGCTGTTTGTGAAGGAACTACAAATCATAAACATAGACACAAACAGATAGGATTTGCAGAGGTGAATACTTACGCTGTTCTGTTTTTCAAGAGATTTATTCTTCCTCTGCCCAATGAAGTGAACTGCAGATCATGCATTCTTGAAAATAAATGACGTTGCTAGCCTACCACCTTGTTGTCCGTTTTTGGATCAGAACTTTGCCTATTAACTTTGGCTAACACTGAACAATAACGTGCAAATGCTGCACTCCCATGGGTATAGGGCTCCAGACAATGGCACAACTGCCCTCTAATTTCATTCATGCACATGACTAACAACAATGACAGCTTTCGCCCTAGCGAGGCGAAACGGCCAAATTAGTTGCAAATCTCAAAATGAAATGTTCTTATACCTCACAAAACATTACTCCTTCCTTACTTTCCATCAATTTGTGCTGCATGTGAAACATACAAAGCAGAGTGATATCCAAACATCAATCACAATATACAGTGTGCTCACAAACATGGGACCCCATGATTCAAAGTCATCTCCTCAATTAGAAACGACAATTAAAATTGGGTTCTAAATGTTTACATACTAAAACTAACTCTGTAGGTGTGGCTTGCAATATCTATACACATTTGTATCAAGTCATCTAACTCCGAATTGTTGGCCAACAACAGTTTAGAACATGTAGTGTGACATTTTCCACGATAAAAATCAAGCTAAAAGTATGAGTATGTAATTACTGTGATCTAGGAATTGAAGAATGGCTGAAATTGACCTGGATGACATAAGACTAGGAGGACCTGTTTCCATTCTCTGTATGGTTCGTTGTGGCCTTTGATTTACATAGTGTTTCATGAGACTTGCTAGAGACATCTTGCATTGAATGAAAGTCCAGCTGTATATGTATGATGCATTTGGAAATTAAAGTGAGCCGACATGAACAGGTGCACAGACAGGGGAGTTCCTAGGTCTGGAAAAGATCCGGGGCTACACTGATGTTGGAACTGTTGGGACTGGGGGCTAGCTAGTCTTTTGGCTGTAGCTCCTGAGATTCTATCCGGGGCTACAACCAAAAGATCAGGAGCTATAGCCCCCTTAGCCCCCCCCCCTATCAACGCCGCTGTGCACAGACATCCACAGACAACGGCTTGTTATTAAAATGTGAAAACATGGGTGAACTGCATTTTTTCCCTAAACGAATTGCCTAGATTTGTAGCAGTAAACACTCCAAGCTTATACTATGATGAGTGTTTATTGATGAAAAGCGATAAAACATGTAATGTTGGTGATGCTTTAGAAATGAAAAGCAGAAGCTAAGATGTTCAATTTGGCCATTGTTTCACCCTTTTACAATCACTGCTTTGCAGACCATGGGCCTCATGACAAGTGTGCCCATCTGGAAATAAGGGTGCCGGTAAGCTCACCGGCACCCGTGTTTCCGGACCGACAAACTACATGTTTGCCTGCTGGAGCTGCTGTGACCAACAGGTCTGACCCTGGACACCATTGTAGTAAGTGTTATTCAGGAGACAGTTTGTTCTGTGCCACATAAGCGGTGAGAAACGGAAGTGTTACTATGTTAATCTTGGAAAAATTGGCTCATTGAAGGCTATATTGCCTTTCATCGAACTAAGGCAAGTAACTATCAGATATGCATTTAAGAATTTAGAAAATTCACCCCTTCCTGGCATAAAGTACATCATACAAAGTGTTAATATTGAGTCCAATATTTTGCTTACAGTGCATGGAATCCATTTACACCCTGGAGGGGCCCACCAGCCAATCAGAAGGCCCGAAACTTATACTGTATGGCACAAACCCACGTTCCAAGCTGCCTGGGCAGCCAGCACCCCATTCCCTTCCCCTCTCCCCCTTCCAACTCACCTTAGCACCGGGGTAGTTTCGTACAAGGGTGCTAATGCTTTCTTTTTTATAACAAAAAACGCAAAAAGCATACCTTTCCTGCACGGCACCGGGATGTTTTTTTAAATAAAATAAATACATTTTGTATTTTTATTTGTCATGTTTTCCTGTTTGGGTGAAGGTATTGTTATTTCATTTTGCAAGAAACTCGTCATACACAGGCCTAGTGCATTGATTTTGATTTTCAGTGAGTCCTGAGTAGGCCTGTGTTTTCCAAACTCAATTTAAGGCCTGATTCATAGAGTGTTTCCCTATGGGATTGCACCATTATAATATGATTCTGTGATCAGGTCCTTAGAGTGAGGTTCCCGGGATTCTCTTTGGGGAAGATACAACAGTTGGGAGATCAGGGCAGGTCTGCTGCTGTGACATTTCTCACTTCATTCACTCCATAGTTACCTACCTTTTCCCACTGGTATGCAGAACCAGCATTATTACCTCCTTTCACAACCTTGTGGTCTGGCACCCAAATGACCACAGCCTTGAAGCAAACACAGCCTCCATTATCTATCTTGGCATTTGATATATGCAGTGCCACAGGCAGAGGAACAGACCTCACAACATTTATTTTGACCATTTCAGAAACCAACTACCATCATGGCAGAAAACACAGACACAATTGGACACAGAATTAAGCTTTATGATACCTGTGGCTGCCATGTATCAGGCCTCTGCTTCTTCCACCTATTTAAAGTACACCACCTGAATGCCAAACTTGTGTCTTCCTCCATGCAAAGTAATGTAATGTAATGCAATATGAAGTCTGGTTTTATAAAGCACGATTCTGCCAACGGCTGCTGGCTTTGATGATTTTGGCAGAGGATCTTGAGGATCTGTTGTCCAAAGGGGAGAACCCAAGATCTGATAGGTTGAAGAACTTTCATTGATGTTACACACTGATATGGGGCAGTGTAATATGAGGGATGTGGAGAGCTTAGTTGTAGATCCCTTCATGTTTATGTGCAAGGCCCATGGTGGCATATGTATGTGTGTGCTGTCAGGAGGTAGAACATTTTAGCTGGAATGTGTTTAGTCGGGAGAAGAGGGGAGTAGGCCCGATAAGGCAAAACAACCTGATATGCCACTGTACTTCCACTGGCCTCTTGCAGACAGTTCCCATTTCACTTTTCACATTGCCATTGTCACATCACCAGCACTCTCTCTCTAATCTCTCTCTCTCTCTATCACTATTTCCTTCTCTCTCTCAGTCTCTCTCAAATAGATACTTGCTACCCTATGTGCAACAAGGATCTGTGAATTGTAAGCTGTTGGAGACACCACTTAAAAGCATATGGGTATTAAGGAGGCAAGATATTATGGTTAAGAGAAAGGGATCCCAATTTTACTTTCCTTATTATGTTCATCGTCCGATTGAAGGCCACCTCAAAACAATGCTAACTGCTCAGGTCACATTCTAATAGGCCATCTGTGACATTTCCCCGCCAGGGCAACATACTCTGGGCGAGCAAACAGGACTTATCAGACATCTATCAAACGATCTGTTCAGAGGTCAATATCCCTGGGCTCTTCTTTCAGAGGTCTACTTCGGTGTCTCCAACAAGCCTCAAGCTAATCTCAAATAGTGCACACAGCCTGAGGCCAAAGGATTGTAATCAGCGTGTGTCTGCTTTGAGGCTGTGCTAGATAGGGCGGATCTGTCTGGGACTTTAATATTCAAAAGCTGTGAAAGGTAGCCACAGGGGGTATTCTGGAGGCAAGTAGGTAGCACCTCACTAATTAGCAGATACCTGCACTACATACAGAGAGGATAGAGACACGGGCTGCTTTTCTAGAGTAAGGTGTGGTTAACATATGTGTACCCTTATATATACACGTTCACACAATTTGTTTGATTTCTGGGATGAGTCTCAACAAATTGTGTTTGTGTACTTGGTGCGCTAGTTCCAACTCAGTGCGTGTCCAGGAATATTTTGTACAGTAATGATACCCTAAGAAAACATGTTCATAGTGGCTCTATCAATATATGTGAGTATCCCCATGTGTGAACATTCTCGTGTTGACTGCCCTTATTGCCAGTAAAAATCTCCATCCACAGGAAGAACATTAATGCTGCTGCACAAATGCTTACCCAACCCCCGCACTACCATGTAATTATATTCTTCATGTTGACTTTGTCTTCAATGCAAGTAAATCATGCAATGCTGCCGTAAGGAACCATAAACTTGTTGGTCTGCACAAATTCCTCCTACCACCATGTAAGAATACTCATTATGCTGACTTTGCTGTTAACACCAGTAAAAAATGGAACATGGAATACCACCATAAGAAAACATGTACTTGCTGTCTGCACAAGTCCCCCCACCGTTCACATCTAATAACATGCATCATACTGGCTGTGCCCCTTATGTGAGTACTTTGTCATGCCACAGAAAGACAACGGGCTTCATTACGACCCATGCGGTAGAGGGTTAACAGCACCGGTAGAGCTGCCGGCACTGTTAACCCTCTACCGCCTCATTACAAGGTCTGCTCGTGGGTCCCGCTAAGGACGTCTGGGTAAAACAGGCGTCCTTAGCAGGACCCGCAAGCAGACCAGGATGCTAACAGCGTACCTGTCATTAACGTGCCCGTTGTTAGCATCCTCCCCATTCCCATTGAGCCCTATGGGGGCTCAAATCGGAATGGGGATGTACGGGGTCCGGATCCCGGGAAAGGGAATCACTGGGCCCTCCAAGGTTGGAATGGCCCGGTAATTCCCCATTCCAGGAACCCAGACCCGGACCCGGGATGGGGGTAGCTCCATACTCGTAATGAGGCCCAATGTCCAGTCTGCCTGCCCCTTTGTGCTATTAACCGCCAACCCCAAATCCTTCTCCAAGTAATGGCATTCATTAAGTTGGTTTTGCCCATAAACACCAGTAAAATGTGTAAGAAAATGTCAATGAGCCAATGCCCATTGTCTGAGCCCCAACAATGCATGCACCCATTCCTACCCATTCACCCACCAGCCACTGTGGTTGCTGGTGATTTTTTGTAATTGGAGGGGCATACATATTTTCCACAATATATGCCTCAGTGAACAAGTGTAGCGAGGGAGCCTGAATCAAACAAAGCGAGTTCCTCTAAGAACATTTATTGAATAATGGGTTAAAATGATGCATTATACAGTATTCTTTCTGTGAACAAATGGGTACAAAGTCATACAGTTTGCAATTGGTCTTGTATTGTAACTCCAGTACAAATATCCAATAGATGCAACTCATCAACAGTGCACAGGAGCATATACCAACACTTTTTCATGATGCCTTTACCCGTAATATATGCCACTATAAAAACATGTTCACGCTGGCTGTGCCCATACATGTCCATAATAGCTGGACCAATATATGACAATATTCCCAAATAAGACATTACTCGTGGTTGATTTGCAGATAATGCCATTAATGATTAATAAGAAAACATGCACACACTCGACCAACATCAAATGCACTCATATCACACATAACATGCTTGTTTCATCATTGATGGAATGCCATTAAATAATGTTGTAGTAGGGCACCCCCGCCACTCAACCCTCACTCACTAAAATCACCTCCTTGTTGCCGGCCAAGCACAAACGCATGTGCACACCCATTCACACACCATTTGCTGGCTAATTCACATTTTCACCCAGCCACCCTTACATCACACACTCGCTAATGCAAACACACATTACATAATACATAATACACTCTTGCATGCACACATGCCTACATACACACACACACACACCCATCAAACATGCAGCACACACACACTTTCAACATTTATTTGTCTTACTTGTCTCGACCCAAATCCATCTTCCCCAAGGAAGGCCTCCGCTCATTCCGACAGCTGGCTCCTGTGCCTCAGCCTAGACAATGCATACAGGAACCAGGAAGTTCCTGTCATTTACAGTGGGCCTGGAGAGTTGTGCCTGAACTGGTACATATCCTTTTGAAGTCTGAGTGCATGCTCTCCAACTTCAGAAATAAATGTATTCAATTATGTCTGAAGTCGGACCATATGCACTATGGCTTCAAAAACACATTATCTGACTTTAGAAAGAAATAATTTCTTTATGAAGGGTTTGGGCCCCTCTATGACATGGAGCTGTGGGTCCCCCTACACCATGGGGCTTGTGGGTCCCCCTCTACCCCAGAGGAAAAATATTACATAATACATAACTCATCCTTGCTTGCACACATGCATACATTGACCCATTCATAAAAACATTTACAGAAACAAAGATATCAAGGGATCCAGAATATCTGATGTTACCCCCTTCATCGCAATCAATACCCATAGCTTGAAAATGCTGCCTCACAGTGATCAAAAGACGCATGGGTACTCCCCTTTAGTCTGTTTACTCTCGTCATTCTTGTTGTAATCAGAATAATAAACAAGTAGAATTTCCATGGCAGCATATGCGGTCCAGGACGATAGTTCTTGTTTTCTAGCACAGGTGCCACCACGAGGGTGTACGGGCTGTATTATAAATGCAGGACGCAGACAGCATGATCGTTAGCAAGCCACCTGTAAACCTTCAATTCCATGCCCTGCCGACTGCATGGAGTAAGAGGGTGTCCAGTCATTTGGTCGACTACAAACTGGTCGACTGCAATTTGGTCGACGCAATTTGGTCTAAAACCAAATGGTCGAATTTTTTTTTTTATTTATATATTTTTTTTCGGGTTTTCGTTTTGTAAAAAAAGGGGTTTTTAGAGAAAAAAAGGGGGTTGGGGGGGACCCCCCAAAAAAATAAAAAAAAGGGTTAAAATAAAAAAAAAAAAAAATTCGACCATTTGGTTTTCGACCAAATTGGTTCGACCATTTGTCTGGTCGACCAATTTTTTTCTACCAAATGTCTGGTAACCGAGTAAGAGTTCAGCGGCAAAGCAGTTTTCGCTCTTTGAGTTGATATGTATGAAGGTTGCTATTTCCAAAAATTCATCCTCTTCTGCTTAACATCACACATGCTGCCTAATGGTTCACAATTTGAGTTTGAAACTCCTGAAACAAACGTAATCACCCTTCACTTGCATGCAAAATGCATATCCCATTTCAAAATGAGTGCCTTCTGTTCTCTTGAAAACAGATGGGGTGGAAAATATTGTCATAAATGTATAATCTTCTCTTCACAGATGAGAGCACCCTTTCAATCTCTAGGAGCTTACACACGTCTAGCTTTAGTAAATCAAAATTGCATGATACCGATGAGAACCTAAACATTTTCCATTTCCAAGAAGGAAACAGCGGTTCCAAGAACGTGTCCAGTGGCGTCAATGTCTACAGGGAATCTCTTGCCAGTCCCAGTGGAGGTGATGTGTTTCAAGGGTGGTGGGGGAGGACGGGAACACATGTTATCTCTATAAGGTTATGATTGATTTTCTGCCCATCTGTGGTTTTCTGCCAACAGAATGCTTGCCCCGTTGTGGTATGCTATCCCCTTGCCAGATCCTGCACCTGACAAGCACCCGGTAATGCCATTTAGTGGAACATCAAGATCATTTGTCTGAGCAAGGTTATTGTCCACACAAGCACTTGGGGGCTATACACGTTCCCAAAAGAGCCTATAAGAGCCTCTGAGTAACTCCTAATACATGGCATGGTATTCTGTTCATGGGCTAGCGGCAGATCAGTGCTGGAAGGTAAAAGTAGTCTTGGAAGTCACTAGGTATCCAGTGACCCCTCAGGTTTAAATGACCATGATGTGAGGTGGTGAAACTCACAGTAGGTTGTTAGCTCGGCGGTCAGGGGTACACTGGCTGCACATGATTCAAAATAAATAATCAATAGAAAATACTTGGGCCTTCTTGTGGAACAGACAAGACACAGTACATGACACAAACATGTTTTAGACTGAGACTCAAGCTAGACTTATCAAAGAAATCTGTTTCAAAAGAGTTGACACGAGGATAGAAATGGGTTCTTGGGCAGAGCAATTGTGGCCACTTGACAACTATTTTTATGAGTAGGCCAATTCTGGCCAATACTTCAGGGCCGCCCAGAGCGAGGCATGGTAACTGCTGTTACCACTAGCAGGCCAGGAGAGGGGCAGCCCGGCTTCGCTCCAGTCTGCTCCTCTCCTCCCCCTAGCTAGAGAGACATGCAGTCTATGCACCAGAAAGCTGAGGAAGGGTGAGGCGTGAACGATCACCTCACCCTTTCCTCCTTGCAGCAAGGTGCTAAGCACCTAAGGAAACCAACAGTCAGCCAGGGCCTAGGTTCAAAGACCTGCCCCCTCCACGGGGCCAGACAGTCGGCTATCCGGTCGGGGGCTGGAACACAACAGTCCCCACTACTATACATAACAAAGGGTCTTATAAATACAGAGCAGCATGCTTTGAGAAAACACATCAGTTTGTGGACCCTGAACGAGGACCCAAACTAACAGGAGGTGCACTGTTTACTCAATGCCTTCCAATCTTTGCTTCTTTAGCAAACTCTGAAGTTCGTTACATTTGCAGCGTCTTTGTTTCCCTTTGAACTTCGCACTGTTCATGAACCTCTGCACTGCGGCGAACACTGAACAAACAAAGAAAGTCTCCCGGGACATACCGAAGGGAAGCAGGACTCCACTTACCAGCGCGAACGAAGGAAGGATGAACCTGCAGAGCAGTCCGGTGTAGGCAGTGGCTTCAGTCAAGCGTCAATTTCAGGTAAGCCGCCACACCAGGCTGCGAGGATAAAATAGAACACTGTTTTTTCTAACTGTGTGTAACAAGATAAAAATCCGCGGGCAGCCGCTCACCGGCGGACCCGGAACATGCGCTGCACATCAATTTCAATAGAAATATTGCAAGTTTAAACACAGAGGCTGCGGGGAAACCCCGTTCCGGGAAACCTTATTGCAAAAGTACAACAAACATTGTAATTGAGGCTGTAGGCAGACAACTTTTGGTTCATAGACCATTTGGGGCATTTTTTAAGGCCCAGGCCAACAGGACACACACAATTAATTGCAGTGAACAACAAAGGCATAGTTTATACGCATAACTCGAACCTGGGCACAAGAAATAATTTCAGCTCACAAAAGACCAGTGCTGCAATTTGTCTGAACATGAACCAACATTTTTTTTGGGGCAACACTCTACAGTTACCCAGCACGGGAAACAGGATTTTTTGCAAGCCCAAAAGAATCCACAAATAATACAACAAGCATTATAATGTGCATGATAGACGGTGCTATTTCACAATGAGTAAAGAGCTCATCTTGACATCTGAGCAGAGACTGCTGTCACGGGTTCAGATTCCTGCAGGGCCAAACACAGCCTTTTTCAAATATCTTTCTTTTAATCAAACAGGCTGAAAGGAAACATGAGTCCCAAACGAAATTCACAGGAACCCACAACACCGGCACAGAAACCCAAATCACCCCACCTTATGGCAGCCATCGAGGCAGTGGAACACTACGGTTGGGCATGGGTCGGGGAGAATATGTACCGCCTACCAAGGGAAGGGATACCCATACCACCCAATTAAGATAACATCACAACACCACCAAAGAGACAGAAAGGGACAGATGGCCCTAAAAAAGGTAACAAAAAACTGGCAAAATTTTGTGAGAACATGGTGGAAATGCAACAATTATTGCGCGAAATGAGGGGGAAACAATTACCTCAAACTGGGGAACAGGGACCCGAAAAACCCAACAAACTTACCATAGTACCTACCATAACGGTGACCCCCCCTCCAGCAATGATCCTAACAACATCAGCCCCAGCCACACCACTGCCACAGGTGCCAGCAATGCCAACAGCTGCCAGCACAATTGCACCAACAGCAGCCACAGCAGACCCAACTGGTGCTTTAAAAGCATGGGCAACCCCTAGTACAGAACCACTGGGACAGACAGGGCAAAGCAACAGCAACCCAACAGACATAGCAATGATCTGCAATGCCCAATTAGAATTAAAATTGAAATCCTTCCATACTGAAATACTGAATAGATATAAAAGATGCCTAGCATGGAATATTGACACCACAATCAAAGAGGCCATATTGGCCAAAGAGTTCATAGAAATCTTTTCACTTATAGAAGCCCAACGCCAAGGGAAAGATGCTTTTAAGGATCCCAAACAGATAGAAGAGAAATGTATAGCCAGAAATGCCCAGGTAGTACATAATTAGGACAACTGGCTACAGGCCTTTGCCATCTTGGCAACAATATACGAAGAGAAATTCCCCAATGATGGCAGAAAACTATGGGCTTACATGGTTAAAATAACAGAAGTTAAAATCACTCAAAAAGGGAAGACCTGGCTAGCATATGAAATCAGATTTAGGAGAAGCATGTCAGAGAGGCCAGCCATAGAATGGGACGAGGTCCAAAATGACTTATACACGTTAAACGCCGAGCCCCCATCGGAGGAAGAGGCCTCACAGAACATCTCCGAAAATGGCAAAAATGCACAGGGTCCCAGAAATAACGATAATGAGAAACATAAAAAGGGGGAACAGCCCTTTCAGAAGAACCAGCCATGGGCGGCTAAGCCTAATACCCAGAGGCAGAACAAAAACAACTCTCCAAAAGCCAACATTCCATGCAGGAATTTTGGAAAAAAACAGTACACCTAGGGTAAGGACTGCTGGTAAAAACACGCTTGCACAAACTGCAACGGTGACCATGCAGCAAGCAACTGCACCAGACTGCCAGCCAAAAATGCAAAAGATAAGCACCATCTACTCCCTTGCAACCCCAGGTTTGGCACCAGGCAAAACCCCCATCAACACAAACAATTTTAGAGAAACACTCATGAATTACCAGACAGGGAAACCATCGAGGCAATCTGGCAGGGTTTCACCAAGGGTTTTACCATCCCTTTCAAGGCACAGGGTCACAGAACATCCCAATGAACCTGAAGTCGATCAGGGACTACCGCCAAATAGTGGAGAGCAAAATCAAGAAGGAATTGCTGTTAGGCAGGATTGCAGGACCCTGGGACCACATGCCCCTCAAAGATTACATAATATCACCACTAGGGCTGGTCCCCAAAAAGAACCTGGGAAAATGAGGCTAATTCACCACTTATCCTATCCCAAAGGCCAATCACTAAACAATGGCATTCCACACACGGAATCCGCAGTATCATACACACACTTCCAGGAGGCAGTAAGACTCATACAGGAATGTGGCAGGAACGCCCTGATGGCCAAACTCGACATCAAATCCGCTTTCAGACTATTGCCAGTTCACCCAGATTCCCCGCAATGGTTAGGTTTTACTTTTAACAACAAATTCTATGTAGACAGATGCCTCCCTATGGGATGCGCAGTATCCTGCGCCCTATTCAAGCAATTCAGCTCCTTTTTTCAATGGGCTTTACAAAAACAGAGACCAGGGACCAAAGCAGTACACTACCTTGATGATTTCATGGTAATGGGCCCAGCAAATTCTGATGAATGCATCAAGGCCCTGGAGAAATTAGAAGGAATGGCCGCACAGTGGGGCATACCTTTAGCAAAGGATAAAACAACTAAACCTGTCACCAACATAATTTTCCTGGGCATTGAAATTGACTCTAAACAGGGCCTATGGAAGATCCCAAAGACACAAATTGCAGAACTCCTGGAGAAAATACAAGGCCTGACAACAAAAGACCAGGGCACAGTTAGAGAAATAAAATCATTAGCAGGGAGTCTCAACTTCACTGCTAGAATAATCCCCCAAGGGAGGGTATTTTCCAGAAGTCTGGAACTAAAATTCAAATCATACACCTACCCCATCTACACATCCGGCTAGGCACAGAGGTGAAACAAGACCTGGACATTTGGGGGAATTTCCTCAAAGATTTCACTGGGACCTCACTTTGGCGTACGCCTTTGAACATATGGACAGAAAAGGTCCTTTTCACCAATGCAGCCGGGAGTAAGGGGTTTGGAGCCATACTAGACTCAGAGTAGGTGGCAGGACACTGGCCCAACTCATGGCAACAGGCAGGGTGGACTAGAAAAATCACTCTCCTAGAAATAATTCCCATTTGACTGACATTACACATCTGGGGCAGGCAGCCAGCTAACACGGAACTCTTGGTCTGGTGCGACAACATGGCTGTGGTAGGCTCCATAAAAAGAAGATCCACAGAATGCCTTTTAGTGCTGAAAGTCCTACGAGCCATTACAGCAGTCACACTACAAGAACACATTGGGGTCAAAGCAAAGCGCATTGCTGGAGCAGACAATAATATTGCAGATGCTTTATCTTGCTTTCAGTGGCCAAGATTCCGGGAGATAGCGCCGCACGCCCACGAACAGATGACACCAATACCAGCAGAATGCAGGGCAATAATGGGAACTCAAAAATAATGGCATCAATGCCAGCGCCAAAGAGCAATGGCCGGGGTGCCCAACAAGAACCAGGCATCTCAAAAACGGATGCTAACAAAACAACGGCATCAACGCCTGCACCAGAGAGCCCGACACGAGATGACCAACAAGAACCAGGCACCTCAAAAACGGGTGCCAACAAAATACCGACATCAACGCCAGCGCCAGAGAGCCCAGGCCAGGATGTCCAACATGATACAGGCACCTTTAAAACGGGTGCTAACAACTCGCTGCCCATTGTCGGAATAGAAATAATATTATGCCTCCTATTGTAATAATTGTATGTGTATTGGCCTACGCCAAGTTGTCTAAGCATCATGCGCGAACAAACTCCACGACAAGATCTTGACCTTAGAGAAATTAATGTAAGCCGCCATCTTGGATTAAACCGCCATTTTAGGTTCTCTTGTCATGTAGAAGTCACCCTGAACATCAAAATGGAGGCCAAATGACATTCTGAATAAGATTCTGGCCGTTGTGATCACCGTACAGCTGAATAATTAATATGCCTGCAGGCCACTTGTCGGGGTCGCGAACAGAGACCTTGTCCTACTGTTGACCTATATGAAATTTACTACTTATATCAGCGAAACTAATCGAAATGCATATATTAAAGGTTTACCTGGCAAGGAACCCTAAGACCAGAATTATATTTCGCAGAATGGTTATCCCGCAAGAGGGTTGGCCAAGGGCTGGACAAATTGTATAAAAGGCCCGGGTATTCCAATATGCAGTCTCTCACTAACACATCGAACCCTCGTTGAAGTTCGTTATGTTATACTGAGAGCCGAATAGCTATCCGTTTGTCAATTGACTTGGTAACTGTTGTAGCTTGAAATAAAGCACTTGTATGTTTCTTTGTAACCTGTGTTGGTGTGTTTCTTTTTGGGCTTCCCGGCCTCATATTATTTTTCTGATTTCACAGTTGGCTCCCGAATAGGGCATCAAGATTGCTGCCGGATCATTGAACGTTGACGCAGGCTATCGAACCGGGATCGGACGGTGTGATACTGCAGGCCCGACCGAACGAGACGCGATACCTCGGCAGCGCTGCACGAACCGATCCTTGGACGATAGTCGTGTGGTCTGACACGGCATCTTGACGAGGGTCCATTTTTTGAGGCGGGCAGATTTGCCGAAACCACCAAACACAAGGTAAAATTCGTTAGGTAAGTTCTTTGGCAAATCGTACGGTCCTCCTTAGGTTTGGTCAGGTGTAGTCGTGACCCGACTCTTAATTTAACCCTGACAATTTGAATTTGCTGTATTGTATCTGCAGACACAATTATTGACCAGGTAACACCAATTTTTTGTGAAATGCCTGGTAAATTGTCTAGCTACTTTAGGGCACAGTTCCGCAGCGATCGACAATCTTTGGAATTTAGTCGCCCGGCACCACAGGAGGGGTTGCCGGCGTGTACTATGTACTGTAAGCATGGCATTGGAAGTATAGTATTTAATGATATTTGGCACAGACAAAACAGACATGCCTCCGAATTTCAGTGGCCAATCAAAGGTAGTTTCGAGATCACCCGTATTGAATACCTGGAATCGGTCTTGTTAAAGAAGAAGGCCAGACCTGCAGCATTTGATGTCTTGCAGAATTGGAAAAAAGAAGCGTTGCAGCAGCTTAAAAGTAGGGATAAACATGCACGCCGTTATAAAACGAATGCCAAAAAGGCGTTGTTATATGATAAGGAAAAACATTCAGAGTCAGTCAAAAATATGGATAGGGCTTTCTCACTCGGTATCCAGAAAATCTATCCCTCTAAAGATTTTCATGCTTCCGAAGAATTTATTGATAAATTGTTAAACGAGCGAAGGCCTGGTGCCTCTGCGCCACCTCCGTATGATCCTCTCCCTGGTGCTTTGCCCATTCCTGCTGTTATTCCTGCTGTTATTCCTGTTCCCCCGGTACAACCTATTGTTCCTGTTCCTCTAGTTGTTGTTCCTCCACCTACTCTACCACCCCTTCCCCTTGCACCGATAGTCGCACCTCCATTGAATTTGCCCGCACCTCCGCTCCCGAGTGGTTCTGTACCGACTGAAGTTGATCAGGGTGCGGGGTCAAAGATTGTCACTCGTAATACTGTCTCTGCAGAAAAGAAATGGGAATTATTTGCATGGGCTAAGCATTGTATGGAGAGAGGTGATCAAGCTGATGTTTTTTCCACATTATCAAATATGAGCAATTTTCCCGAGAAAAATGTTTTTATTGAATGTTTGGAGACTTATTTATGTGCAATGTGGGGTAGATTACATAATACAGATCTCCCACAAGGGTTGAGGGATCTGAATACTTTAGCGCTTTCGAGGGACACTGAGGAGAAAGTACATGGTCATGTTGAGAGGTTATTTGAGTATAGGAGGGACTTAGAAAGATTACAGGGTGAGGATGATGAAGACAACAGTATGTATGTACAGAAACGGTTCCTTCCGTGTCGTAAATCGGCATCTGAGGAAGTACGAATCTGTACCAAAGATGCGATTCGATGGATCTCGGACTCATCGATACCGCCAGATGAAATGTATGACACGTATTGTCAGTATACGGTAGAAATGCAGAGGAAGGCGATTCAGGTAATGGTACAGTACCTGCAGGATGAATGTGTAAGGAAGAAGGTTAGCTGTCCTACAGAGTTATTGGGTATTTGTAAGAGGGCTTTTTCGCCTGACACTTCTTCGACTGCCTTAGCGCTCGACCTGGCTCTGTTGCTTAGTAAGCGATCGGAATTACCTATATCTCAGTTACTTATGTGAGAGGTTCCTCCGACATTTGTCCCAAAGGTTGAGATTCCTGCTAACGTTGGGACAGGTGCACCCGCTGTGAACATTCCCGCACATTATGTATCACAATTTGTTCACGTCCCGTTTTCACAACAGGAAGTGAACACTATTAGACAATCAATTCCTGATATTAGGAGAAATCCGACAGGATTATACAAAGATATAGAGTCCGTTTTACAGTCCTCTGTGTTCACCTTAAGTGATATTGACTTGCTATTCCCTGTACTCCTGCCCGTAGATTTATGGAAGCAGGTTCGAACAATAGACGATGTGCCTGGGTTGGGAGATATGTGGGCTAACATAACTAGGTTTGATAGGGAAAGACCAGCTGGTGAGAAACCACCTCAGGTAATACTCACTTTGCCTGATAGAATTGTTGCAAAATTGAAAACCATAATTCCTGAGAAAAGAATTATTTGGGACAAGCTTACGGCCTGTGTTCAAGGAAAATCTGAAGGTGCCACCGAATTCTTTAATCAATTTGAACAGGTATTCTCTGACTTCAGTGGACAGGACTTGGGCACAGAGTCTGGGAAAAGGTTGTTTGTGGACAAATTAGTGCGTGGATTGCTGCCTGACATCCAGTCACAGATTATGTCCTCTGAGAGCGCTTGGCAGGCGAAATCCCAATCTGAAGTTTTGCACATGGCTCAGTATTATGAGAACCGTGTTAATAATGAAAAAGAGAGAATAGAGAAGAGGAAAGGAGATTTGAAGACTAAAGTATTGTTGCAACAAATTGTTAGAAATCCCAGAGGAGGTAATTCACAGACCAGAGGTCAGTATGTTCCTTAAGGGAACGTCCCCTTGGGTCCTGTGAATATTAATCAATGTGCCTATTGCCGCCAGGAAGGTCATTGGTGTGCACAGTGCCCCGTCCTTTGACAGAGGTCAAACAACACATTTGGGAGCATGGGTAGACGACCTAGAGGTCGCCCCGGAGTGGGGCCCTGATAGAGGTCAGTTCTCACAAGATCCCCAGCAACCTTTTTCACGGGATAATCAGACTCCGAGTGTGGATACAAGAAACATATTTGATCACCCTTCTGCTGCCTACCTTTTGAAGAGCTTCCTTTTGACGATATCTTGTTTCGTTGGGATTGCCCGAAGCAGGGTTTGGAACCTTCACCTATTCCCGTTAGTCAAAAAGGTCCCTACGTTGAACTGTTAGTGGGGAATAGGAAACATCAGTTCTTGATAGACACTGGAGCACAGAAGTGCTCGATTGATCATTCTCGGGTTCCAAACATTCCACTGTCAGGGCAAACTAATGTTTCTGTAGGGTTTTCTGGCATACCAGTTGCTTGTCCAGTTTCTTCGCCGGTGCCTGTTTCTTTGGGTCCCTTTACGGACCACTGTCCATTCCTCTTGACTTCGAACTGTGGAGAGAATTTGCTGGGGTTAAATCTGTTGAAGAAATTAAATGCAGTAATTCATTGTTCCTCTGACGGAGTGCAACTGACGATTTCACCACAGCAACTTCCCAGTTCTCAGTTTCTGACTCGACCATTGCCTCCTGAGTTTAGCGTTGTCCTGGAATGTTTGTGGGTGGTCGACGACAATGATGTCGGGGTATTAAAGGTTGAACCTGTTAAAATAGTTTTGAAACATGGAGTTAAACTACCACGCATCCCACAATATAAAATATCAGTTGAGGGCGCGTGCTTTGAAGTGCATTGTTTCTGATTTTGTGCATCGAGGAGTGATCGAAGAGATTGCAGGAAGTTTATGTAACAGCCCGATTTTACCTGTGTACAAGAAAGGCGACAATGTAATCCCATTCCGTTTCATAATTGATCTACGCGCTATTAATAAAGTTGTCGCCCCACAATTTCCAATTGTGCCTGATGTGACAACGATACTAACAATGATCCCTGCTACAGCTACACACTTTAGTGTTGTGGATCTGAAGAATGCTTTCTTCAGTATTCCTATACACAAGGATATTAGATATTTGTTTGCGTTCACCTTGGGGGCACCTTCGTTCACATTACTCGTGCACCTCAAGGTTATACTGAAAGTCCAAGCATTTATAGTAGGGCTTTGAAAGAGCAGCTTGACACCCTTGAATTGCCATCTATTTGTACACTGCTTCAGTATGTCGATGACTTGCTTTTAGCTGCAGATTCTGAAAGTGCGTGTAAAGAAGGCACTGTATTGTTGCTTATTCATTTGGCTGAACATGGTCATAAAGCTTTGCTTAAGAAATTTCAATATTGTTGTCAGGAGGTCGCCTATTTAGGCTATCTCCTGTCAAAGGAGGGGAGAAGATTGACACCTGAAAGAATAAAACACATTTCTGGCATGTCTGTTCCAAATACACAGAAGGAAGTCAGAGCCTTAATAGGTATGGCTGTTTACTGTAGGCTGTGGATCCCGAACTTCTCACTAGTGATAAAACCGATGTTGGCTTTGACGAAGAATGGCATTTCTTCGCCGCTGCCATGGAAGTCGGAACATCAACGATCATTTGAGCTTCTCAAAACCGCGTTATGCTCTGCACCGGTTCTGGGTACTCCAAATTACAATAAGGCCTTTGTGTTGTTTGTGCAAGAATGTGATGGATGTGCTTTGACTGTGTTAACACAGGAACATGGAGGGAAGAATAGACCGTGCGGCTACTACTTTTATGCCCTTGATCCTGTCGCATGCGCTTTGCCAAGATGTTTGCGAGCTGTCGCTGCTGCTGCCGCGTCTGTAAAACAGAGTGAAGGATTGGTCCTAGGCCATGATTTAACCTTGATGGTACCTCACTCTGTAGATGCCCTATTGAATAAAACCCAAACACAGCACCTCACCTCTGCACGGCTGACGAGGTATGAATTAACTTTGTTTGCCCCTCACATTCAAATTAAGAGGTGTTGTGTTCTTAATCCAGCTGAACTCCTACCTTTCCCGCAAAATACTGTTTGCAGTGACGAAGAATCACATGACTGCCTGTATACTACTGAACAGGAAACAAAGGGTAGGATAGACCTTATAGATATTCCTTTGGATAATGCGGAAGGGGAGCTGTTTTGTGATGGCTCCTGATTCAAACTTCTGGATGGCACATCTACAGCTGCTTATGCAGTCACCACATTGAGTACGGTTGTTGAAACTAAGAGAATTCTGCATAACTCCGCGCAGGCCGCAGAGATTATAGCGTTGATCCGAGCTTGTGGACTCTCCGAAGGGCGTACAGTAAATATATATAATGATAGCCAGTATGCCTTTCGGGTGGCTCACAACTTTGGGAGGCTCTGGTCAGAAAGAGGGTTCCTAACCTCACATGGGACAAAGATTCAGCATGGCCCCCTGATAGTGCAATTGCTCTCGGCACTCGCGCTCCCTAGTCAGTTAGCGATCATGAAATGTGCAGCGCATCGTAAGGTCATAGATGATGTGGGGAAAGGGAACGCTTTTGCTGACCAGATAGCCAGGCAAACGGCCACAGACCTTAACGCAGACATGTATGCTCTAAGAGAAACAAGAGATGCCTATGTAATGGATGAGGGTATTCGGTCTGTACGAGATATCCAAGCTGATGCCACAATGGAAGAGTCTAAAAAGTGGGCCGAAGGGTTGGGGAGACTAGACGAAGATGGGTGTTGGGTGAATACATCTGAAGGGAAATGGTTGCTCCCTGATTCATATGTGCTGGCGATGGTTACGATGGCACACGGTCCTACGCATGTGTGTCCTCAGCAGATCACGAAAATGTTAGAACAAGTCTGGGTAAATGATAACATTTTAAAAATCGTGCAGCCCTATGTTCAAAATTGCATGATTTGCTTACAGCACAATGTGGGGAAGGGGACAGTAACTCCAAGGGGTAGTTTTGGGCCTCCTTCTGTTCCCTTCGAGGTCATCCACTTTGATTTTATTGAGATGGAACGGTGTAACAATCTAAAATATGTCCTTGTGATCATTTGTGCTTTTAGTAAATGGGTTGAGGCTTTCCCCGTTAAGGATGCTACTGCCATGACCACTTCGAAGACTATGTTAAAGGAGTTCTTCCCATGATTTGGGCTGCCAAAAGTATTTTGGTCGGACAACGGTCCACATTTTGTTGCAGCAGTAATTTTGCAGATATGCACAGCATTGCACATTGAAAAGCGATTTCACTCGGCTAGACATCCTCAAAGTGCTGGGTTGGTAGAGAGACATAACGGTATCCTAAAGTATAAACTTGCTAAAACATGTGCCGGCACCAAACTGAAATGGCCGGACGCCTTACCTATTGTATTGTTAGCCATGCGTGCCACACCTCAAACTAAGACTGGGCTCTCCATTTGAGGTAGTGATGGGGAGACCTGCTAATATTTGGGGTCTCCCGAAGCCTAAAGCGTTGAGAGAGGTTGAAAATGTATTGCTTGTAGTCTACTGTAACCAGTTGACTAAAAATCTGTATCTCATTTATCATCAGGTTCGATCAGCTTTACCTGTACGGTTTACGGGCCCAGGACACAATATTCAGCCTGGAAGTTGGGTCCTGGTTAAGGCCTACGAAAGGTCTTCCTGCCTCGCGCCTCGCTGGAGGGGACCCTACCAGGGGCTGTTTGTCACCCAGACAGCAGTGCGGGTGGCTGGAAAGAAGCATCAGATCCACGCGATGCATGTCAAGAAACTTCCTCACCCGACGCCACACGTTACAGAAGAAGCAGAACCCCTCGCTGATGCTACAATCTCAGATCCTGGAGTAGCAAATAGCGCTGTGAGTGTGTCGGAGAATCCCTCTGAGCCCGTGGAGCTTGGGGAACAGTCCATTTTGTCTCCACACTCTTTGGAAAGGTCACTTCTGGAAAACGTTGTTTCAAGATCTGCGACTTCCGTTGCCTCTGATACGTTGCTTCCCTCAGGAAGTGACGTTACCTTATTTCCGGATCAAACAGTACCAGGAACCACCAGGTACGACCTTCAACGGTGAAAATAGAACTACGGCATGGGTTTTGCCTGTGCATCTGGAAAAGAATAGAGTCATTAAGAGTTTTGTTCTTGCAAAAGAATGTTTTGGAAAAGAAAGGGATTCTGCTGGCTAGGGTTGGGGAAGGACTAAGAAGTCGACCGTAGTGTCGCCAGCAACGGACATTGGGGTCGTCGATTGAGAAACTACAATGTCTGCCACCTCCACCGCTGCTGCTGCTGCATGCATTGGACTTGTAAATAAGGGGGTGACCAACTCGGACAATGAACAATGTGCCTGGGCCCCGAAAACGTATTGCTGTGTTGTGATAATAGTAATTGGAATTTGTATAGTTACTGCCGTGGGACTCTGGTACTTTGATGAAATGTATCCTCTAGAGCCTCTTCTGCCAATTGAAATTGTATCTACTGCTCTGACTCCCTCTGTACACCTTCATACTTTGTCACCTAGGGACTCCCAGCATAGACGAAAGTACCATAACACTTTAATGATAATAATGAATTCAACGCATGCCATTTTTAATAAGAGTGATTGCTGGATCTGCACCCATTTACCGCAACATGGGAACAAGGGGCTAGGATGGTATATTCACCCTTTACCTTTAACGACTGCTTGCTATGCCTCTCTTAGAGCACTATTCTTTGGCCGTTGGAATGACAGCATCTCAGGGAACTTTGACGGAACTAATTTAAATGATTTTGAGAAACGTGAATTGACTCCCCTGGGATGCTCGCTTTTTGCAAATAGAAGTAAGCCTAATGTTGCTTCTATTAGGCCATCTGATAAACTGTCTCTTCCTTTCCAAACTCTAATTTCCTTTAAAATGGCTCTGATAGGCAATAAGGACGCCATGCCTCCTTCCTACTCCATTGACCATAGCCCCGATTCAGTCCCCTTCTGTGTACAAAGGAATGGCACTCGGTCAATGGGAGATTTTGAAGGTTGTGTGAACATTGTAAATTTGACCGGAAAGAACAGGCCTCTGTATGTAGGGGGGCCTGTCTATTTCATTTGCGGTAGTACAGCATTTCCCTGGTTGCCCAAGGATTGGCAGGGAACCTGTTATTTAGGAATCCTGTTACTTGGGGTATTCATAGCTAGTACATTGGAAGTTTCTAAGGCTCGCCCATGGCGGGTCGAGAATGGAGATACCCCTGGGCAAATATTGGGAGATATAACAAAATCAGATGTGCCATTTTGGGGACAGATAGCAAATTCTGAAAATATTAGGGGGCTAGCGAGAGTACTGGAGAGAACTATCAACCGGACCACAGATATACTATATAATATGACACTGGAACAGAAAGCAATAAGATTGGTAGCGCTCCAAAACCGGATGGCATTAGATGTCATTCTGGCAGAACGTGGTGGAGTATGTAAATTAGTGGGGTCCGCTTGCTGTGTTTTCGTACCAGATTCCTCACCGACAATTTTCAAAGCAATACAGAACTTGCAAGTGCTTAGTTCAGAAGTGCATGTTCCTGTGGGAGATTGGAGTATTAGTGCTTGGTTCTCGGATTCCCTACGATCCTGGGGTTGGAAGGTGCTTTCTGTCATACTGGTTATTTTGGGAATTCTGCTATTCCTTTGTTGCTGTATCCAATGTCTACCTAGTATATGTGCAATGCTAGGGGGATGTTGTGCTCAGGCAGTGAGCACGATAGGACATAAAATGTCTGCCCCAGATACAGCATCTAAAGAGTCTGTGTTACAAGAGGTTCTGGTGAACGACCTAATGGCTATAGATATTACAGATAACGATTCAGGATGTATGGACGACAATGCATGGAGTTATTTACAAAGACATTAGAAATAGTATTAGCACTTGGCATAGGCCAGAAGGAGGGTTTGTCGAAATAGAAATAATATTATGCCTCCTATTGTAATAATTGTATGTGTATTGGCCTATGCCAAGTTGTCTAAGCATCATGCACGAACAAACTCCACGACAAGGTCTTGACCTTAGAGAAATTAATGTAAGCCGCCATCTTGGATTAAACCGCCATTTTAGGTTCTCTTGTCATGTAGAAGTCACCCTGAACATCAAAATGTAGGCCAAATGACATTCTGAATACGATTCTGGCCGTTGTGACCTACGTACAGCTGAATAATTAATATGCCTGCAGGCCACTTGTCGGGGTCGCGAACAGAGACCTTGTCCTACTGTTGACCTATATGTAAATGTACTACTTATATCAGCAAAACTAATCAAAATGCATATATTAAAGGTTGACCTGGCAAGGAACCCTAAGACCAGAATTATATTTCGCAGAATGGTTAACCCGCAAGAGGGTTGGCCAAGGGCTGGACAAATTGTATAAAAAACCCGGGTATTCCAATATGCGGTCTCTCACTAACACATCGAACCCTCGTTGAAGTTTGTTATGTTATGCTGAGAGCCGAATAGCTATCCGTTTGTCAATTGACTTGGTAACTGTTGTAGCTTGAAATAAAGCACTTATATGTTTCTTTGTAACCTGTGTTGGTGTGTTTCTTGTTGGGATTCCCGGCCTCATATTATTGTTCTGTTTTCACACCATAGAAAATACTAACCCTGTCTCAGGGTTCTTAATAGAGATGCTAGAAAAAGCCATGGCAAGGACTACAGCAGCTCAGTACAGTAAGTGCTTTGCAAACAGTAATTAGAGCCACAGGGGTAAACCATGTTGATTTAATAACGATTAAAGACGTAGAAACATTCGTAAAATGGGCTAATGAACGGGGCTTTAAGAGAGACTGGGCAAAAAGACACCTAGTAGCAATCTCATATTTTTCAAAAATACGGGGTGACTCAGATCCCACTAAGAACGCCCTCATTTCCTACGCTATGAAAGGATGGGCCAGAGTGGAAGGGCCCCATGTAGACATCCGCCACAGACACCCGCCGCACTCTTGATTTCAGCAAACTGGTAAAAATAGCTGACCAGTTAGAAGCCATCATGCTGGCACCCATACGAGAGCATATTATTCAAAACAGCATTTTTTATGGCCTACTTCGGGGCTTTCCGTGTGGGAGAGCTCATCGCCTCTAGCACCAAGGCCACAAACTGTTTAGGCGTTATGGAGGTCAGGGTCAGACAAGACAGCGTCAACATAGAAATCCAACAGTCAAAAACTGGGGCCAAAAGAACCATTAAAATTTGCTGTATTGATGAGGTAACAAACTGCCCAGTATGTATTACCAACCTAATATGGAACCTAATATGATAGCAACTTCGTCTGTTTCCTCCATCCTCCCATTACTATTTTTTTCCTCCCCTCCAGCACTTTCTGAAATGTAGTCAGGCCTAGTATGATAGTCGCTTGTTTTGTTCCTCCCTCCCTTTCTGCACCCTTCTCCCTCACCTTTTGATTTTCTCCGGCTGTACCAGAAATGTCGTCAGGCCTAGTACGGTAGTCGCCTTTCTGTTTCCATTTCCTTCCCACTCTCCCCCTCCGTTCCTTATCTATGTCTTAGCTCTTGCACTATCTGAAATGTCGTCAGGCCGAGTACGATACTTAATTTCACATCCTTACTGTTCATGGCCTGTAAGAATGTGGTTGTATGTTTCCTTGTTCCCTCCCTTGCCTCGAAGCGCTTTGAAACACATAGTGTATAGGCGCTATATAAATAAACGATCATATCATATATCATATCATATTACGCACAAAGGCCCAAGGTAGGGGGGAAGTTTCTAATCCACAAGGACGCCTCGGCATTAAGCCGCTACCATTTCAAAGGGGAGCCGATGAAAGCAATCAGCAAAGCAGTGTGGCACCCCAAGGGCTTTGGCACCAACTCCTTCAGAATAGGTGCCACCACCTCACCATGGCAAGGAGGCCTAGCACCTCGACAACTAAAAAAACATAGGGGGATGGAAGTCAGATTGCTACAAATGATACATCAGACCACACCTAATATAGCCATCCTCCCTCATTTTTCTTTCTCCCCCCCTACAGAAACAACAGGTGAAGGGGGAACCTCTCCCCAATCAGCATAGATAGTCAGCCACTAATTTATCTTCAGGACAGGCCGATGGGCAGAGGAGACCAAAGAAAGACCACCCTTCAGAAACACCATTGCTTCAAGGTGGGGATACAGAGGCCTACAATGGGCCGATATCCATGAAACACTAGAAATATACTTCTCAGCCATCCTTCCCAGAAGGAAATGGCAAGGGGCCACCTGCTACAAATCTATAGACATTTCTAGAAGAAAACCCAACAGAGGGCTAGAGACATTCTGTAGAGCAAGAGGACTGGGCTTCATAATGCACCTGGCCATTACACTGGGTGACCCGGACCTTTTTCCCAAAGATGGCACCCAGATATCTAACCATGGCATGGAACATTTCTTTTGAGAAATTACAGCAAGTCTAGCCTCCAGGGGGTGTCACTAGGAGATACTTTCGGGGGAACGCGGTCAGCCGCCAACCTACCCACATGTGGCGGCACGGGCCAGAGGGGGTAACCCCAGGACCTGGTGCCAAAAGTATGTTACTATTATGATATGTGATTATTGTTATCTCCATAACCATATATGTACAATAAAAAGCTACGGCATTTTATTGCCAACACTTGACAACACTGTGTGAGACAACTTATTCTGGCTGAAGGTATGCGGTCGGCCAACAATTATGCATGCATATGGGTTCAGCAGTTATGGGCAATGCTGCAGGGCTGCCCAAAGCGAGGCAGGGTAACTGCTGTTACCATCAGCAGGCCAGGAAGGGGGCAGCCCGGCTTCGCCCCCCGTCTGCTCTTCTCCTCCCCCCAGCTAGAGAGACACGCAGTCTATGCAACACAAAGCTTAGGAAGGGTGAAGTTAGAACAATCACCTCACCCTTTCCTCCTTGCAGCAAGGTGCTAAGCACCTAAGGAAACCAACAGTCAGGCAGGGCCCAGGTTCAAAGACCTGCCCCCGCCAGGGGGCCAGACAGTCAGGTATCCGGCTGGGGGCTGGAACACAACACCCCCCACTACTATGCATAACAAAGACCCAGGGCTTCCCTGGGTCTTATAAATACAGAGCAGCATGCTCTGAGAAAACACATCAGTTTGTGGACCCTGAATGGGGGCCCAAACTAACAGGAGGTGCACTGTTTACTCAGTGCCTTCCAACCTTTGCTTCTTTACGACAGAACCCTCCCACCCTACAAATAAGGGAGAAGAACAAAGGAAAAGAAAAACAAGGCACTGTACGGTGCCCACAACAAGTCGTGGGACATGAGAAGGCGGGCACGGGCCAGAGGGGGTAACCCCGGGACGCGGTGCCCAAAAGTATGTTACTATTATGATATGTGATTATTGTTATCTCCATAACCATATCTGTACAATAAAAACCTAGGACCTTTTATTGCCAATACTTGACAACACTGTGTGAGCCAACTTATTCTGGGTGAGGGCATGGGGTCGGCCAACAATTATGCATGCATATGGGTTCAGCAGTTACAGCTAAATATTCAAATATTGCAATTGAAGAAGAGAATGAGTGTTTAAGCGATAATTATGAGAAACTCATATGATCCAAGGAACGAGAAATGCACTTGGTGCAAGGAAAGAAACCTGCAGTGCTTAGTTTGAGATTAACCCCAAGTCCCATTCACAGCTATAAGGAAGAGGAGTGAGCTGTAGGTACAGTTAATTGAGGCAAGGAGTTGTTTTCAACCAGTTTGAGGCATAGGTCAGCAGGCTAATTTTTTCATGCATGTTGAAAGTGTGCAATGTGATAGGCACTTCATGAAAGGTGCATGGATCTGAGGCAGGCTGGGTCATCTTTCATGAATGTACAGGGCTTCTATCTGAGGGATCTGAGGGGGAAAAGGTGGAGCCCACTATTGGCTGGTGTGGCTCATAATGAGTCTTCTGTTGGTTCCTTTTCTAGCTTTGGCACCTTAGTTTAACCAGTTCTGCTGGGTGAAATTGGACTGTGATTTTGACATTATTTTTTCTTGAAAATGCAACATTAACAGGGGAATCATTTTATGAGGGTGTTACTAAACAGGGGTCAGGACCATTGGGTGCTCTTTAGTGAACATTATGTGTCAGAGTCAAACCTATTTGGAATGCTGTGTGGGGCGATGGAAATATAATTAAAAGTAGACATTATCATACACATTTAAACTGATATTATCAGATTAAACTGAGCATTGTTAAGCTGATACTAATGAACTATAATAAACTAAGAGAGACTCCAGGGTATTTGATAAAGCAGCATGCAGGTTATTCCTGGTTAGCTGACATCTATATGTAGCAAAACCTCCTGGACTGCTACTGCAGGTAGAACAAACAGGCCTAGACAGAGAGTTCTAAATTAACCTTAGGGTTTTATCACACATACACATAATTTTTTATCAGAAAAACGACTTGACCTGAGAATTCTATTGCATTTCTCCATAAAGAAAACATAGATCAATAACAACACAAAGTCACACAAATCTAAACAATTTACAGTTTTTCACAGTTAAAAGACCGTAAAGTGCAATGTGCGGAGATAAAGTGTTACCGTGCTAATACACATGAACCTATACATTCATGTTAATGTATAATGCATTAAAACTTACCATAGCGTACCCCTGCAGCAGCACGTTCGTGTGTGTTGTGCAAGCGTACTAATCTAGGCCGGCCCAGAGTGTGGCTTGACCCGTGATTTGTTCCTGAGCTGACAGGGGTCCCTCATCATGGCTCACATGGGGGCCCCCAAATTGTGTGCCGTGCCACTGCCCAGTAAACATTGTTGTTTTCTGGTTTATCCTACTTCCACCAGTTAAGTGACCTCTACAACTGCAGCACACGGACGGACGTGGTTGTAAAGGATGCTTTGTATTCAGATTCTTCAGAGGAGAGCAACATCCAGCTAAGAGGGGCCCAGTCTCCACAACACCCATGAAACGCTGAACGTGTTGCTGGAATTGACATACTTGCCAACATTCTGTGAAAGATGTAGGATTTTTGAAGTTTCAAAAATAATAATTCCCATAACAATGGCATCACAGGAAAATACAAAATATACATTGTTGGCACAATTGAAGCATTCTAAAATACACAACTCATCAAACAGCACAATATGGAAAGATGTTCAAATGTTAAAAATGTATCATTCTGATTGGTAACTTAACACCAAATTCAATTACCTAACTTCACAGAAGGTGATCACACAGAGCTGGTAGGCAACGTTTGTCACTGCTCTGTAGCAGCAGCCCAGGCAGTACATATTTATTGCAAGTTGACCACTGAATGACATGGTGACTGATACCGCCCTCCGTCTGATAAGCAGATGCTGTGTGATGGTGTTACACACTGCCACTTGCCTTCCCTGGTGGTTCACCTAAGGGTAGTCCCGGCAAGAGTGCAGGACAGAGTCAAGTAGCTGTCAGGTCTGAGCCCAATCAAAGTAATCACCTACCAGTCCACTGTACAGACAAATTAATGTGTTGCATGCTTCGTCCTGGAGCCTGGTGCCTTAGAGTCAAATACATTACTTTCCACTATGAACTAGAATGAGAGTACATATCATTAGCAGTCCATCCTACCCTTTTGATATCCAACTACATTCCCCTTTACGCAAACTGAGAATCAGGATCATGAACATATGGCAACGACTGGAAGTCAGGATACCAAATTCCCTTTGGCCACAGCCCATCAAATGTAAGTAAGATCTGCAATTTTTGGGATTGAAGAAAATCTCCCTGGGTAAAAGGGGAGGAGATAAAGAAGAGGAACTCAGGAAAATGGAAGCCAGAATCATATGCAAAATGTGATCAACAGAACATGGCTTGAACAGTGACCACGAGATGGGGTTTTTCCTGTGAAAACAAATGTATGCATGTGAAAAGCACATGTGCAATGCAAATAAGTGGACACCGATGGAACATTAACTACTCGATGGGGCCTTTCCTGCCAAGATCTAACGCATATCAGCAACTCTTTGTGTATCCCAACAGGCAATGAACACTGTACAAAAATGTGTGATCAATTCGACTGCTATCAATGTTGTTTATATAAATGAACCAATTTGGTTTAGTCAATATTTACAGTAAGGCGGATTTATCCTTACAAATCTAGCTTCTGCCAACCCAATATTATCTGTGTAACATCTGATGGGTATCATAATTGCTTTTAATATGCATCTACTTGTGAATGAACGGAATATGAAAAATGGTCTGCCTTGTCAATACATCAGGGCGGGCTTTGGTACATTTGATCATTCATTCAGTTCTAAGCGAATTGTAAGCAACATGCCTCAAAAACTACGCTGCATTGGATGGGAACACCTGTGGTACCCGACATTTGAGGTCAACAACGTCTGATGTCATGCACACAACGCGTGATGTAACCCGTTGGTTACTGAATAAATAGGGAATGCAAAATGGCACCCACAGCGAGAAATCACACTTGGAGTACACTTGCAGGAGTAGATCCTTGCCGAACAAGAAGGTAAGTGTGGAGAGATGGGGTTTCAATCTAGTAACAGCAGATTTGGAACACAAGGCACTAACTGCAACAATGTCACTTGATTTGGGTAAATCTTTAAATGAATGACAGTGTATAATTTTTCTCTTTGGTGTTGGAGGCTGCACGGGCAAGAAGGACAAGAATCTAAATTTTGAGACTCATTATACTGCTGGTGACCTCTGGTCATTAGTCACATGTAATTATATATTATAAGGAACAATATAGGTTTGGCATATGAACCCTAAATAATTGAACACATTTTAAGAGAATGTTGAACTTCAGTGAATCTGAATGAGCTCAGACAGTTGTTCTTCCTGTGGGATGGATATGATTGATTATGATTTAACATGTGTGCTAACTCAGGAGGAGTCACAGTATGGACGATTCTATACATGTTTATCTTTTCAGGGTCAACTATCCCTCTAATTCACATTGGCATAATCACACTCCCAGGCCATGAGAGTAAACTAAGAGAACAAGGTGAGCAAGCATGTGGGAGTTTGATCCCATTTGGGGAAAGAAAAGAGAATAATGCAAAGCACATGGTTTGGTTTGCTTCTTAGTGAATTATTACAGCACACACTACTCAATTAATATGCACAAATAGGACAAGTGGGACATAGGTGAACTAAGATAGTTACACGTTTTTGAGTAATCCTAACTTGGATAAAGGGGCACCAAAAAGCTCGTACTAGGCACTATAGATTGTGAAGTGCCACATTTGATGGCATGCACGAGGTATTACACCGATCACAATGAAAATCATCTAAAGCTATGCCCAGCCAATAGATGTATTTCTTCTTGGTGCATTACTGATTATTGATTATGACCTTTTATAGTTTTCCCTCTTTCTGACAATACTCCGGATGCCAACCCTATACTATCTGTATATCATTGAATGCGTTTATTTGTTGACTTTTTCATCCATGGAATGACATTTTCTTGCATTTGTTTTGCTCTGGTGTCATTTTTGTTATGACCTCTTGATATATTTTCATTTTCATTTTTTTATTTTTGTTTCTTTTTTTCTTATGGTATCTTGTATTTATGATTTGACACTAATGGGTTAATGGTATTGATATGGCCAAACGACCATGATGATGTATTACCTTGGATTTATGGGATTTAGTTGATAAATATAGCCCAGTTTGAGAAAGACCGAAGCAAGTCCGAAACACGTGTCACATATGGGCATCTAGACAATGGGCAATTAGGAACAATAAAGTGTCCACTTGCATTTAGGCTTTAAATCAATTATTGATATGCTCCACTATTTGGATATTTCTTGGAGTGCCAAGTGCACTATCTGGGCACATCACCAGAAATAGATTTATGGTTCTACAGTGGGCCCCATTTGGTCTCCTGGTTTAGCAGTCCTGCATTACCATTGCAGAGTTATGCCATTGAAAAATGTAACTCAGGTCGAAGAGTCTTCATGATTTATTAGGTTTCTGGAGCACACCTGAAGCCCATCACTCAGCCAAACACAAGCTGTTATTAACTACCCATTGCTCCTCTGAACTGCCTTCACACAAACAATCCATTTCATCACAAAACTGCTTAGAAAATACAATTCTTTTGACAATATTAATCTATCGTCCACCTTAATGGAACCAGGCACACTAAGGCAATCACAAAACATTCCTTTCCCTCAATCTATATCTCCGCATCCCTACATGTATGTCATTTCACCTGCTTTTCCACCCTCTTATCGTCTCCAAAGTCTTTTTCCTCTGCAGACCTAGGGCTGTATACCTCGGCACAGCACAATACAACAACCTTTAGACAAGCCAAGTACTCTTTTGGCACCGTGTAAAAGCCTTGAAACATAATTTAACATTGCATCGAAAACGATGTTTTTGTTTCTAACTCTGATATACAATCCGAATATGGGTGGGTGGGTGCTCAGATGGAACTGGAGTGACATTTGACCGAGCTACTAAACTGCCAGTTCCTAATACCAGCTTCAATCTGCAAGTTGTGGAAAGTCCACACCATGCAACGATTTAGGAAACATCAAGACCTCTGGAATGGACAGATGGAAGTTGGGACATCAGGATGTCAGACAGAAGCAACATCAATTTGATCACAAGCTTAGAGGAACTCTTCTGTCTTATTTGGTTCAATTCCCCTGTAACAAAACAAGAAACAGATGCATTTGCTTTAGATGGAATCAGCTTTCAGCCACGGAAGTACTACTTACAAGGAACATGATGGGCCTCATTACACGGAAGGCGGTAATCCAGGGTGCTATTAGCACCCTGGACCATGCCGGTAAATTACCGGCACCGCCTTGGCGGAAAGGGGATTTACCGCCCCATTCCAAGGTTGGAGGGGCGGTAAATCCCCCTTCCGCCATTGCCCTTCCCCATTCCCATTTCTGCCCCATAGGGCTCTATGGGAATGGGGAAGGCGCTAATTACGGCACCGCAATATTGCGGTGCCGTAATTAGCTCCGAGGTCCCTTAGCGGGTTGGTACTTAACGCCTGCAAGAAGCAGGCGTTGATTCCTCCAACCCGCAAAGGGACCTCGTAGTACGGCGGTAAGGGTTAACGGTCACCGTTGCCATTAACGGTGACCGTTAACCCTTACCGCCGTCCGTGTAATGAGGCCCGATATCTCTTAATGAGATCCAATACAGAATCTTTAACAAGAAGACAGAGTCGAAACGTTGAGGCATTTGTTGGTGGAATGCCCACTACTGAGCTCTGAGAGATATCTGCACTTTAAAAGAATATTTGATGCCTGTGTGAGTATTGATCAAGACATTTTCTGGGAAATATGTGTCCCTGGCACCAAAATATCTAATGTGGATTCCGTGGTACATTTTTTGAATAGCTTGAAATTGAGTGACACCTAGTTCCCTTTTTTCAGAATAGATTATAATTGATTGCATGTTTATTTAAATAACCTGTGATTTTAATGTTTTATCTTATTTTCTTCTTTTTAAACAATGACAGTGTTGCATTGATTTGTTTTGATATGGATGAATTTTATTTTTAACCAATAAACAATTAAAAAAGTAAAATAATAAACTCTAAGAATGTTTACATGCAAGTAACACAATATTTGTCTCAACAACACAAAAGATGGCACTCACCGTTAATACCATTGCAACACGTGTTTGCCAAAAATTATTTAATATATTTTTTTTAAACTTTCCATGCAAGCCTCATGTATTTGTATGGGCACAGAAAGATCACACACTGAGTAACAGCCACTACGTATAAGCAAACAGATGTAAGTATTTTTCTGCACAAAACAGCACAAATGTTCTCTTGCCATAAAAAGATGGAGAACTAATTTACATCCACCACGTGTAATCATCTCCAACTTCCACGTTTTCTACAAAAGCAACACGTGTTTTGTCTAATGATCAACTAGAAAAAAAATGAGATAATTTACTGCCACCAAAGAAGTTTAATACTTTTCAACACAAACTTCACATAGTTTATCTCCCATTAAAATATGCTCTAACTTCCAACGAATCACAACAACTTCTTTTATGCCAGCATCAAGTATTTCATTACACCACAGAAAGATGGCACACACACTTACTGATGATTTGCAACTTTGCATGCAACACGTACTTTCTCTCAACACAAAAAGATGGCACACTGAATTATAGCCACACCATATAATATACATCCACTTAAAAGTTATGTTAAGACTCTCTGTGCAACTCATATTTTTGTCTCACCACAAAAGTGTGACACACGCAATTGCAGTCACGCGATGCATGTTTCCACCTCCACGTAACTATAAAATGGCGTGTGCTATTCCAGCAGCAAGTACTTTCTCAAGCCACACACAGATTGCACCGTGAGTTTCAGATCCTAAAGGCATTCTTCCACACATCGCCAAAGGTTTACTGTTAATCTCCATTCGATTTTGACAGACCTGAAATGTACAGATATGTGGGGTTTTCGAAGCATGATTTGAAGGAACAGCATTTCTCTAAAACTCTTTGGTGTGGAAGCAAATTTCAAATCCCAGTCAAGAAGCTGAGCAAATGGTTGAAGTGGGATTGTCACCTTGGGACATGACCTTATTAAATAGATAATGACCTAAGAGATTGCAGAAGAATCCAAAAGCTATTTCTCTGGCTCTAATAATTCTCTGTTTGTGTTTTAAAATACGGTTAATACTTCATGACTGTTCATCTCACGTTTGAGCCAACGTCCCCAGAGCGGCCATATTTAAAGTTCAAAGAACAATGTACCTCTGCGCTTTTTCTTGCCTGTCGAGAAATTGCCTTCTCCTTGTTCCTTACATTTCCAATGTGCTGTTTTTGAGGTGGCCGTATGCAAAATTATCTACCGTAATGGGACAATGCACCTACATCTGCGATATGAAGGTACTAGCGATACCAACGGGCTTTGCACGGGTCTGTAGCTGACATGTACACAGGGGCCTACCATAGCCTTGTGTATGTTTTATTGTGTCATAACTTCCTATTTATATAAAAATTGCAAAATTGTCAATCTCCCTAAATCACCTATACCGATAGTACAGGGCCAGACCCCGCTCCACCCCTTTGCAAGATAAATGGGTGGGGTTGGTCAAATGTCACTTTTGCCAGTTCACCCCAGACTGATTGTTAAGCAGAATCCTGTGCAGTTCCCTTAGGGTCAGTCAGACTTCTCTCAAGAAGAGTAGGGCAGTATATAGAGTATACACAATAGGGCTAAAAACACAGTAGAGCAAACAAACACTGACCAGAGCTTTGTATAAAAAGTATATAATTATTCATTTAAAACACACTTTAGGCAATATACTAGCACTCTAAATCAAAAGCAAGTAAAAACACAGTCAGGTAAAGTATACACACCTCCCTTGATAACTATTAGACAAGTCAGAGTTAAAACACCACGATTTGTTAAAACAGATGTGAGCGCGTAACCTAGATGGCACTCCAATAGTTAGGTTAAAGGGAGAGAAAAAGGCAGAGCATAGAAATAAAACAGGTCCCAACACTTTTAGGAGTTCTCAGCAAGGGAATAAAAGCAGCATACACTGTAGAGCCAAAGTTCATAGGCCAGGCAACTTTAAATGGAGCAAAGTGAAATGTGCCCAGGATCACACGGTTTAAAATGCACTAGAAGTCTTTGCAGAATGTTCAAAAGAGGCTGGGGTGATTCAAGAAGATAAAGTTAGAAGGTCTGGGGCCAACCCAGTTGGAAAGCCAAGAATTTAAGGGTCACCTTGGGCAAACCGAAGAAAGGGAGGACAGGTAGAACACAGTACCTTAAAGAGAGAGGAAGCTCCAGCGGTGGCAGTTGTTCCTGGCAGCAGTTGCAGTTCATTGTTTCGACCAGGGGAAGAGAGGATCTCGTCGAGGAGGAAACGTGGAGTCGTTGCACTGCACAGGGATGAAACCACCCGCGGAGTTCATCGGTAAAAGGTGCGTTCCTTTCATTTGCGGTCAAAGTGGTGAAGCTTGGCTATCCAACTGCTGGGGTGCTTGGCACGGGCGATTCGACCAAGAGACGTCTTTGGAAGGTGAAAGGGGTGAACTGGTATATCCCACCAGCTCAAAGGAAGAAGACTCGTCCAGCAGAAGATCTTCTCTTGTCGTTGGGAAAGTGGTGAGTTTGTTGCAGCAGGGCTTCACCGGTGGTGTCGTCATTGCAGATGGCTCAGCTTCTTCCCTCTTCGGATTCTTAGGTCCTGTGGCGACTTCTAAAGTTCCAGTCCCAAAGGCCCTGCTTTTATGCAGTAAAACCCCCATTCAACAGCCTAGCTGTCACTCAAACATGCTAAGTGGTGAGCAGGGCGGCTCATCACTGGGCCAATCAGAATAGAGTGCGACTTGGGTTGCTAAGGCAATGCAGTCCAGGGTGCCAATTCCCCTCCCCACACATCCTGTGGAACCCAGACAGAGTGACACCATTTGGAGGGCTTCTGTGGAGAAGCCTGCCAAAAAGTGAAACAAAGGACTCGACCTTGGTTAGAGTTACAGAGACGGACACAAACGCCATTTTAGAAAAGAGTTCTGGCAAAAAGACCCAACCGTTGATTTAAAATTAAATAAATAAACCAGCAGTATCTTTAACATTGCACCAAAAAGTGGTGCGTTTAAAATCAATGGGAAAATCTCATAGGAAACCTTCCAGTGGAATATTTTGCGTGGTAACCACTGCCACCAGCCAGAAACTCGCCAAGGGGGGACTGAACAGTGCCCCCTTGAAAACAGATCCAGGGGCAATCGAATTAACCCCTTCCAGTACTTCCACAATATGATGGTTTGTACTGGTTCGGTTCACAATGTAGGACTAGTAAAGTCAATGGTGACTTTACATGCCTGGGAGACAGTAGTCAGTCCCAGGGTATGGTGTCTATGTTTGGGGGTTACTATGACACCCCTGTGTTACCGCACTGAGGGTGCTGTGTAACACACATAAAAACAGATGATACCCTATGGAGAAAAAAAAACCCATAGCCCATAAGCACATACAAAGTCAAAGACATGTTTATGTTTATGTTTATTATTTGATAATGCGCACAAAACCCAGGGGTAGCCGGGCGCAGCAGGTACAAGGTTACTTAAACTTAGGTTACATACATACGGAGTACAGTGCATACAGGTCAATACAAGCAGTTGAGATGAGAGCTAGCATGTTACAATGTTAAGAGTACATCTATACAAAGAGGTAGATACCTCAAGGTAATACCTCAAATCATGCCTAAGAGTGGGAGAAAAAGAGTCTCACTCTTAGCAGGAGAAAAAAAAAAATCCAGCAAAGCTGCTGGGGGACTCACTAAGTTTGGGAAATTAGCCTTATAAGAGAATTCTCCCTAACACTCGCCCCCCTCCCCCCAGACTAAGGGACAGGAGGATTGAATCCACTCCTGGATGAATCTCATAACTCTAGTCGGTTATAAACATCCTAGAGAGACCATCAGCAGCATTTTGGTGGTGACACCCTGACCTGTGCTCAATGGTGAAATCAAACCCCGGGAGGCAGATTGACCATTTCAATGGTTTTGGGTTTTCCCACTTCATTTGCATTAACCATCTCAAGGGTTGGTGGTCAGTCTGAATAACAAAAGTAGAACCATACAAGTATGGCCTAAACTTCTTCAGAGCCCACACAATGGCAAAACATTCTCTTTCAATAGTTGCCCACCTTGTCTCAGGATCCTTCAGTTTTCTACTGATGAAGCAAATGGGGTGTTCCCTACCTTTCCCATCCAGTTGACAAAGGCCTGCACCTATACCTGCACTAGAAGCATCTGTCTGTACAATGAAAATTTGGTGGTAGTCAGGAGCACTTAGCACTGGAGCTTGACAAAGGGCTTTCTTCAGTATTTCAAAAGCCTGATTACACTCCTCATTCCATCTGACCTTTTCAGGGAACTTAGGAGGCGAGGAGATCACATTCAGTGGAGAAGCTATGGTCCCATAGTTCTCTATGAAATTCCTGTAGTACCCAGTGAGGCCTAGGAAGTCTCTCACCTGGATCTGAGTAGTAGGTGTTGTCCAATTTTGCACAGCTTCAATCTTGCTGGGCAAATGCCTTATTTCTCCACCTCCTACCTCATGTCTAAGGTAGACCACTTTACTCTGTCCAATCTGGCATTTACTTGCCTTTATGGTCAGATTGGCCTGCTTTAGAGCCTGCAAAACATGCCCTAGGTAGTCAACATGCTCTTCCCAGGTTTGGCTGAATATTGCAGTGTCATCCAAGTATGCCATGCAGAAGTCCTCCATCCCAGTCAGAACCTGGTTTACCATCCTTTGGAATGTAGCAGGTGAATTTTTCAGTACAAAAGGCATAACCTTAAATTGGTATAAGCCAACTGGGGTAGAAAATGCAGTTTTCTCCTTGGCATGGTCTGTCAGGGCTATCTGCCAATAGCCTGACGTCAGATCAAATGTGCTGAGGTACTTGGCTGAACCAAGTCTATCCACCAACTCATCTGTCCGTGTCAAAGGATGGGCATCAGTCTTGGTGACTGCATTAAGAGCTCTATAGTCCACACAGAATCTCAATTCTTTGGATCCTGCCTTTGGTACTAACACAACTGGGCTAGACCATGGACTAGTAGAGGTCTCTATTACCCAGAGCTCAAGCATCTTGCTAACCTCTCCTTTGATGTGGGTTCTTACATTATCTGACATTCTGTACCCTCTGCTTTTTACTGGCAGACAGTCACCAGTGAGTATATCATGCTGGCCCCAAGGGGTCAAGCCTGGTGAAAGTGAGAACAGAGAGGCAAACTGATTTAACATAGATTTGCACTCTTCTTGTTGCTCAGTTGTCAGATTTGAAGAGAGATTAACTCCTTCAATCTTTTTGTCCAAAGGTAATCCTCTGAGGAGATCAGGGAGAAGTTCACTCTCTTCTTCCTCTTCTGCTGAAGCTAGAAGCAAGGCTCCTACTTCAGGTTTAGAGACATACGCTTTTAGTCTGTTGGTGTGGAAGACTCTGGGAGCCTCCTTGGGATTGCCCAAGTCCACCAGATAGTTCACCTATCCAGGTTTTCCCACAACCTTGAAGGGTCCCATCCATTTGTCTTGCAAGGCCCTCTGCCTTGTTGTAATAATAATAATAATAATTAAGCATTTATATAGCGCTACAAACCCTCAGGTATCTGAGCGCTGCTTATTATTACCCACGGTGTGTGGTGCTCATTTATCGACCTTGGAAGGATGAAAGGCTGAGTTTGGCCCGCCGGGATTCGAACCTGCGTTAGCAGGCTCTGCACGGATGTCAAAGCGAGCGCTCTACTCACTGTGCCACTTGACCGGAATCATAACAAGAGCTTGCTGGTCTTGAGTGAACTCAACCATGTTAGCCTTTTGATCATGCCAATGCTTGATCAAAGCTTGACCAGCCTTCAAGTTATCACTAGCTTGAGCCATCATCTGTGACATTCTCCTCCGGAGTCCTATCACGTAGTCAGTCACTCTGACTGGCTTGGGGGAAAGAGCACTCTCCAACCACTCCTTAATCAGGACCAATGGACCTCTGACTGGATGGCCATAAAGAAGTTCAAAGGGACTATAACCTACTCCCTCCTGAGGGACTTCTCTATAAGCAAAGAGAAGACATGGCAGTAGAAGATCCCACTTTCTTTTAAGGGGTTCCTCTAAAGCACCTATCATGCTCTTCATTGTTCTATTAAACCTTTCAACCAATCAATTTGTCTGAGGGTGGTAGGTGGTGGAAAACTTGTAGGTAACTCCACAGTTTTTCCACATGACTTTCATGTAGTGGGATATAACATTTGATCCCCCCTCAGAGATTACCTCCTTAGGAAACCCAACCCTGGTAAAAATACCAAGGAGGGCCTTAGCCACAGCCTGAGCTGTAAAAGTCCTCATAGGAATTGCCTCAGGGTCCCTAGTAGCATGGCCTACTACAACAAGGATAAACCTGTTGCCTGAGGAGGTTGGGGGATCAAGGGAACAACAATGTCAATCCCTACACTCTCAAATGGGACTCCCACTACTGGGAGGGGCACTAAAGGTGCCACATTCTTGGAACCACTCTTACCAGAAGTTTGGCAAGTGTGACAGCTCTTGCAGAACTTATCTACCTCAGCCCCCATCTTTGGCCAATAAAAGTAGAGTGAGAGCCTTTCCTTGGTTTTCTTGAAACCCAAGTGACCAGCCAAAGGAATCTCATGGGCTAGCTGCAAGAACTGGAGTCTGTTTTCTTGAGGGACTACAAGTCGTTTGTAGTCTCCAGGTGTAGACTCAGTCGGTTCACTGTAGAAGAGGCCATTTTCCCAGTGCAACCTATACTTCACAGGCTCTTGCCCATCTGCCTGAGAAGCTGCCTGGTGGCGGAGACCTTCCAGAGTTGGACATTCTCTTTGTCCCTTGCGAAAAGCTGACCTGCTGGGTCCACCTTCTGCCAGTAAAGACTGCAGCTCGGGATGGTCAGCGGGGTCCAGATCTCCAATAAGTTCTTGGCGTCCTACTAGCTCTTCTTCAGAGTCTAGTTCCACCACACAGGGTTGTACCTCCATCTCAGCCTCAGCTGGAGGGGGAGTTACAGGTGTAACTTTGGACAACCTATGGGACATCCTTGTTGTAAGCACTGGAGTGCTTGCTGCTGGTTTCCTTCTAGAAGTCTTGGGTTTCCCCTTCACTTCTGGTTGTTCAGCTATAGCAGTAAGTAGCTCTCGTGGAGTAGGAGTGATTTCTTCTTCCATCATCTCCTTAGAAGAACCTCTCAAGGTTTTCTCCCTTGCAGGTCTGGTTAGTTCCTGTAACCTTTTACTAGGAGGTCTGGGGGTATGTGACACAACTCCAAGAGTTTTCAGGTCATTTCCCAACAGAACTCTTTCCGGTACCTCACATTGTACACTGACAGGTATCCTCACAGTCATATCATTGCACTGGATGAGAACTGGTAACTGGGGACACATCTGCACAGGCCCTCCAGCTAACCTGGTGAGGCATTTGGGTGCTCTAGCAACCTCCTCTGCCTTGAAAAAAGTTTCATTTGCCACAGTTATGCTGGCCCCAGTGTCCCTAATGGCAGGAGTCTCCTGGCCATTCACCTGGTCACTGTCCTTATAATACTCTTTAGTATTATCTGGGATAGAATTATATTCATCTAAATTCTGCTGTTCCCACAACCCCAGGGACACTAAAGAAACACTGGCTGAGACTCCAATGGGATCATCAGCCAGTAGTAGAAAGTTTCCAGTTGTCATTGGTACTTCCTCCTCTGGAGCGAAGGCTAGGGAGACAGTGTGGACCCCTGAAGGTTTACCCTTACATCTGGGATCCCCTTTCACATGGTCAGTAGCCTTACAAACATAGCATGTTCCCAATGCTTTCTGGAATGGTGGCTTGTTCTGACCTCCTTCTGGTCTGGGACCAGAAGGTACACTAGCCTGATTTGGTTTCCCATGTGGCTTACCCTTATGGTGCTGTTTGGGGCCCTCTTTGGAATTGGAATTATTGGAATTATCTTTGGAGTCCTTTTTAGGCTGTTTTTCCTCATCCTTTTTCTGAGTTACCCCAGAATCTGTGTGAGTAGCGCTGTTGGCAACCCACAAGTCAGCAGCCTTAGCTAGCTTCCTGGAATGTATTTCCTTTGAATCAGCCAAGTGCTGTCTGAGCTCAGGAGAGCAGGCATCATAAATTGGCGCGAACATAACACGATTTCTCATTCCCTCATAAGTGTTCACTCTATAACCCTTAATCCATCCCTCTAAGTTCTTCAAACTTTCACTCACCCAGGTAGCCCAAGGGGTACCATCAAGCTTTTTGAGGGTCCTAAACCTCTTAAGGTACTGGGAAGGGGTCTTCCCAAATCTAGCTATTAAAGCTAGCTTCACACATTCATAGTCCATCCTATCCACCTCCCCCAACTCCATTACCACATCAGATGCAACAGGGGGGAGCCTAGAGAACAACCAAGGAAGCAACTGATTCCCTGTGATGTCCTGGAGCCCATGATTATATTCAAACATAGCCAGCCAATCCAACCCATCCAACTTAGGTTCATACATACCCACAATCTCTTTAGGCATCTGGGGTCTTTTGGGACTGGAACTCCTAGAGGATCCGGGGAGAGAAGTATTTTCAACAGACAATTTCTACATCTCTAGCTCATGCTTGAGCTCCATTTCTCTGAGCCTTAGTTCTTGGTGCTTTTGTTCAGATTGGGCACTAATTATTTTGAATTCTAATTCAAGTCTCATGTTTTCCAGTTCAATGAATGCAGGATTTAATGTGGGACCTGACAAAGGTCAAGTAGACACAGGCCGATGTGCTAGAGCAGGCAGAGGGCCAGTGGGCACAGTTACATTAGTTTTCTCTTCCTCTTGTAACTCTACAACAATACTATCATTAATTTGATTCACATCATCCTCATGATGTGGTTTCCATTTGCTGGGGATGAAGGCTCCTCTGAACCACTACCCAGACTTTGATTCTCTAACAATCTTTCTATCAGTTCCATTTTCTTGCCTTTTACAGGAAGATCCTTATGTCTACAAAGAACTCTTAAACAATCAGCAGTGTTTGCCGAAATGGACTCCTTGCTGTAACTTTCCATAGTTGACTTGTTAAAAAAATAGCTTTTACAGTGCTAAGCTTTGTAGTTAGTTGCACTAAAGTATCAGAAGCACTCTAAAATGTATACTCAATACAAATCCCACCGATGTACACAAGTGTTAGGCAGAATCCTGTGCAGTTCCCTTATGGAACACTGCAAAAAGATTAAGACTACAGGAGTAAGCATTAAACCCAGTTGGTAGCAGTCTGCACCACCCAGAATTACCTGGTAGCTGTGGCTGAGCAGTCAGACTTCTCTCAAGAAGAGTAGGGCAGTATATAGAGTATACACAATAGGGCTAAAAACACAGTAGAGCAAACAAACACTGACCAGAGCTTTGTATAAAAAGTATATAATTATTTATTTAAAACACACTTTAGGCAATATACTAGCACTCTAAATCAAAAGCAAGTTAAAACTGAGTCAGTTAAAGTAAACACACGTCCCTTAATAACTATTAGACAAGTCAGAGTTAAAACACCACAATTTGTTAAAACAGATGTGAGCGCGTAATCGAGATGGCACTCCAATAGTTAGGTTAAAGGGAGAGAAAAAGGCAGAACATAGAAATAAAACAGGTCCCAACACTTTTAGGAGTTCTCAGCAAGGGAATAAAGGCAGTATACAGTGTAGTGCCAAAGTTCATAGGTCAGGCCACTTTAAATGGAGCAAAGCGAAATGTGCCCAGGATCACACGGTTTAAAATGCACTAAAAGTCTTTGCAGAATGTTCAAAAGAGGTTGGGGTGATTCAAGAAGTTAAAGTTAGAAGGTCTGGGGCCAACCCAGTTGGAAAGCCAAGGATGTAAGGGTCACTTTGGGCAAACCGAAGAAAGGGAGGCCAGGCAGACACAGTACCTTAAAGAGAGAGGAAGCTCCAGCGGTGGCAGTTGTTCCTGGCAGTGGTTGCAGTTTGTTGTTACGTCTAGGGGAAGAGAGGATTTCGTCGAGCAGGAAACTTGGAGTCGTTGCACTACACAGGGATGAAACCAGCCGCAGAGTTTGTCGTTAAAAGGTGCATTCCTTTTATTCGAAGTCAAAGTGGTGAAGCTTGGCTATCCGGCCGCCCGGATGCTTGGCACCGGTGATTCGACCAAGAGACGGTTTTGGAAGGCGAAAGGGGTGAACTGGTTGATCCTACCAGCTCAAAGGAAGAAGACTCATCTAGCAGAAGATCTTCTCTTGTCGTTGGGAAAGTGGTGAGTTTGTTGCAGCAGGGCTTCACCGGTGGTGTCGTCGTTGCAGATGGCTCAGCTTCTTCCCTCTTCGGATTCTTAGGTCCTGTGGCGACTTCTAAAGTTCCAGTCCCAAAGGCCATGCTTTTATGCAGAAAACCCCCCATTCAACAGCCTAGCTGTCACTCAAACATGCTAAGTGGTGAGCCGGGCTCAGAATAGAGTGTGACTTGGGTTGCTAAGGCAACACAGTCCAGGGTGCCAAGTCCCCTCCCCACACATCCTGTGGAACCCAGACACAGTGGCACCATTTGGAGGGCTTCTGTGGAGAAGCCCGCCAAAAAGTGGAACAAAGGACTCGACCTTGGTTAGAGTTACAGAGACGGACACAAACACCATTTTAGAAAAGAGTTCTGGAAAAAAGACCCAACCGTTGATTTAATATTAAATAAATAAACCGGCGGTATCTTTAACATTACACCAAAATGTGGTGCGTTTAAAATCAATGGGAAAATCCCATAGGAAATATTCTGATGGAATATTTTGCGTGGCAACCACTGCCACCAGCCAGAAACTCAACAAGGGGGGACTGGACAGTGCCCCCATTGAAAACAGACCCAGGGGCAATCAAATTAACCCCTTTCAGTACTTCCACAATATGATGGTTTGTACTGGTTCTGTTCACAATTTAGGACTAGTAAAGTAAATGGTAACTTTACATGCCCTGGGAGACAGTAGTCAGTCCCAGGGTATGGAGTCTATGTTTGGGGGTCCCTATGACATCCCTGTGTTACTGCACTAAGGGTGCTGTGTAACACACATAAAAACAGATGATACCCTATGGAGAAAAAAAAAACATAGCCCATAAGCACATACAAAGTCACAGACATACCTCAAATCATGCCTAAGAGTGGGACGAAAAGAGTCTCACTCTTAGCAGGAAAAAAAAGAAATCCAGCAAAGCTGCTGCGGGACTCACTAGGTTTGGGAAATTAGCCTTATAAATGAATTCTCCCTAACACTGATATGCTGACTTCAGGTCAAAACTTCAACTCACCAAGTGTTGTGAGGCTGGAGCCAACAATGGCAAAATCGGAAATCTCCTGAAATTACTTATATTGATTGCACAGGACCGGACCATGCCTTGTGCTGGGCGAAAGGGTGTGGCTGGTCAAATTTCAGTGTCGCCATTAGAACCCAGACTGGTATGCGACCTTGGGCCAAAATGTCAGCCCACCAACTGCTGTCCGGCTGGATCCAACCACGAACATACAAACACACTTTCACAAACATATATAGATGGGATGAAAAAATCAGCTGTTCAAAAATGCCACACAGAATTGAATCACTCCATGTCAACAAACAGAACATGAATTTAAACAAGGGCGTAATGACATTCCTGTACATCATGGCAGGAAAATGCATGACAATTAAAGATTTTAGTAACATTAATGTGAATGTGTATGTCACACAGATATCACAAGCAAACTACCCACATTTTGTAATGCAAGATTTGCACATGATTATCAATTAAAAAAATGGGATGAATGTCGTGGATAGGACCCGTATTGTGCTTGGCCTATGCCCAGAAGAACACACATGTACTGTAGTGAAAACGTCGAACAAGAGTGCGCAGGTAGTTACATGCTACACAAATCATAGCTTGCCAGGCTTGCAGCTCGGGTGACTAATGCACATTTAGGAAGGATGGCTGCAAAGGAACTCTCAAACTTGAATTTTGCGATAGCTGCACACTACTAGCAAGTAACATGTTAACCTATCATAGTGACCATTAGCACTATATATACAAAAGGCCCCTGTTTGCCCTGAACCCCGAACAGAATCTCCAGCAGCCACGCGGAGGAGAGGGCAGGAGCCCCTCCTCACCGACGACTCCAGCGATCCGCGGCCCTGCCTGGCCCCTCGTGCAGCGAGGCCCTGCTGACCCCAGAAGACTACGGCTCCACGAGGCACAGCTGCTGTATGCTGTGCCCACCATGGGCGTAGGACATGTAGGGGACAGGGGGGACAAATCCCCCCACAATTTTAAGTGGGGGGGATATAATGTCATTTATCCCCCCCAGAATATGTGTTTGGTGTGTTGTGCAGGCATCTGTTTTTGAAGTGGGGGAGGGGCTGTTTACTATGTAAGCTGCCCTCTCTCCCCCTCGCCCCCAAAGCATGAGGGCAATACCCTGGGGGCAGATGCTCACCCAGGGGGCAAACAAAACATTTTTTTTTTAAATGTAATTTTGGGTGGGTGCGGGTGGGACCACTAGCCACCAGGGATTTTCGCAAGGGGGATGGCCCTCTCGCCTCCACCCTAAGTGGATCGGGGCACCTCATGTAGCCCTCCCTGGGGGAAGATTTCTGCTCCTAGGAAGCGGTACATGAGATGCCCTCCATCCATTTGGGGTGGGAGGGAGAGGCCACTGCAAATATTGGGAGAGCCACCAATCCCAAGCCTGGGGCAGTATGTTTTGACCCCCTCGGGGGCAGATGGCCACACACATGTGCCCATCTGCCCCTAGGGAAGGGCAAAACAAAAATATATATATTATAACTTGCTTTGGGTGGGAGCGGGGCGGGCCCACTAGACCAGCAAGATTTTTTGTGTTTGAAATGGGGGTGGCCCTACCCCCACCCTAAGTGGATGTGGGGCACCTTCTGTAGCCCTCCCTGGCGGCAGATTTCAGCCCCTAGGAAGGGGTACATGAGATGGCCCCATCCATTTAGGTTGAGGGGAGAGGCCACTGCAAATATTGGTGGAGCCACCCGCCCCCTAAGTGTGGGGCAGTACGTTTTGCCACCCCCCCGGGGGCAGATGGACACACACATGTGCCCATCTGCCCCTAGGGAAGAGCAAAACAAAAATATATATTATAACTTGTTTTGGGTGTGGGTGGGGAGCCCACTAGACCACCAGGATTGTTTGTGTTTGAAAGGAGCCCCCCCCCTAGGTGGATGGGCACCTTATGTAGCCTTCCCTGGGGGCTGATTTCTGCCCCTAGGAAGGGGCTCATGAGATGCCCCATCCATTTGGGGTGGGGAGGAGGCCACTGCAAATATTGGCATAGCTACCCCCAAGCTTGGGCAGTATGTTTAGCCCCTCCCCCAGGGGCAGATGGCCACACACGTGCCCATCTGCCCCTAGGAAAGGGGCAAAACAAAAATAAAACAAATTATAATTTTTTTTGGGTGGGTGTGGGGGGCCACTGAACCACCATGGATGTTTTTAGTTGAAACGTGGGAGGCCCTCTCTCCCCCACCCCAAATGGATGGGGGCATCTCATGTAGCTCTCCCTGGGGCAGATTGTTATCACAATCTGTCCCTAGGAAAGAGGCAAAACAAAAACAAAACAAAAAAAATGATAACTTGTATTGGGTGGGTGTGGGGGTCACTAAACTACCATGAATGTTTTTAGTGGAAAGAAGGGTGCCCATGGGTGTCTTCTTTTCGGAAATGCATAGGGTTCTCTGTTTTCCTTGGTGGCTTCGACACCCTAGGCCCAAAACTGTAGGCTGTCCCCATGAGCAAAATCTGCTTAGCCGAAAGGCTTGAGGTTATCAGTGGGTTAGCCCTTTCCCTTTTCGCCGAGATAGGTGCAACCACACATGTGAGGTACTGTTTTCATTGGGACACCTGTGGGAACGCGGGAGGTAGGACATCTGTTGTTGGTGGCGTGTTTCGGTGGGTGGGCAGAGGGAAATGTCTCTGAAATTTGGTGGAAAAATTTAATCAGACATTTCACTCTGGCCACCCACTGAAACACACCGCCAACAACACATGTCCTATCATCCTGCGTTCCCAAAGGTGTCCCGACGAAAATGGTAACTCACATGTGTGGGTGCGTCTACCTGGGCGCAAAGGGAAAAAGCTAACCCACTGGTAACCTCAAGCCTTTCGGCAGAGCAGATTCTGCTAATGTGGACAGCATACAGATTTGGGCCTAGGGTGTCGAAGCCACCAAGGAAAAAAGGGAACCCCATGCATTTCCAAAAAGAGCACACCCGTGGGAATCCACAGAGGTCTGACTTGCGCAAATCGTCCTAGAATGTATTAGCCACAATCCCCGGAAAAGTCTGAAACTTGGTGAAAAAACTAAAATTTTCAGAAATTTCCCTTTTACCACCCACCGAAACACGCCACCAACACCACATATCCTACCTTCCCACGTTCCCACAGGTGTCCTGGCGTAAACGGTACCTCACATGTGTGGGTGCACCTACCTGGGCGCAAAGGGAAAAGGCTAAACCACTGGTAACCCCCAAAGGATTTCAGGAGACAACCTACAGATTTGGGCCTAGGGTGTCGAAGCCACGAAGGAAAACAGGGTACCCCATGCATTTCCATAAAGAAGACACCCATGGGAATCCACAGAGGTCTGACTTGCACGAATCTCCCCAGAATGTATTACCCACAATCCCAGACAAAGTGAAAATTGTGTTTTTTCCAGCAAATTTCAGACTTTGTCATGGATTGTGGGTCATAAATTATGGGGCAATTTGCACAAGTCAGACCTCTGTGGATTCCCACGGGTGTCTTCTTTTCGGAAATGCATGGGGTTCCCTGTTTTCCTTTGTGGCTTCAACACCCTAGGCCCAAATCTGTAGGTTGTCCACATGAGCAAAATTCCTGAAAATCTACTATGTGAAAAGACTTGGGCTTACCAGTGTTATAGGCTTTTCCCTTTGCTCCCAGGTAGGTGCCCCCACACATGTGAGGGATCGTTTTCGTCTGGAAACCTGTGGGAACACAGGAAGGTAGGCCATGTGTTGGCTGTGTGTTTCGGTGGGCGACCAGAGTGAAATGTGCGGAAATTGTGGGTTTTTTTCTGTAATTTTCCCGATTTCCCCCCAAACTATGGAATCTTTCCCTACATAGTTGTTGCCTGACCTGCGCAAATCACCCCTTCCTAAACTTGGAATATAGTCTACTTTTCAGAAATGTATGCCTTTCTGGCTTCCCATTCATCTTTCCTACCCTTTTCTTCCATTCCGTCCACGCATGTCCTATTCGACAAAAAACGCCAACATCGCCTACCTCTCACAAAATGGCTGATTAGAATATCCAAATATGTTATTTTGGTTTCCACTCAATCTGTTATTGAAAGCCTGGAAAATGGCGAATCCAGCACAGCAAACCATTTGTTCCTAGCTCTTACAAGGAAAACACCACAGGCTTCTGTGTACAACATTTTATTGGCATTTTCTGAAAAACCCCAAATGTTCTCCTTGGTCTTTTTCTCTCATTCCCCCGCCCCACCAGAAAACTATATTCCTGGGTGGCGTTAAGACCGCCTACATGTGGGAAAAAGGGGCCAACTTTGGCCGAGATATCTCATGTAGCCTTGGCACTGGAGGAAAATACCCATGGCAGTTAAGGGGTTAAGACCGTAAAGCCCCAGAGGAGATATCATTTGTAAGGTAGCTCAGTTAGTTAATGCTCCAAATGCAGATTCTGCACAGGAATATGTAACACCTGTGTTCAGCACCTGTCTTAATCTTCCGGTGGGATAATAGGCAGAGTGAATGCATTCAGCTTCCGATGCAACACAGCATTTTCTAGGTCAATTGGTTCAGAAAAAGTGGTGGAAAACACTACTACTGTCGCTTTTTCTAATTGGCCATATTTTCGTGCATTTTCTGGGTGGAGTTCGGGAGCTGAGTGGACACACCAGGACCCCCTGTATTTCCCGCTCCACCAGACAAATGCGGCCTTACTGCCAGCATGGATTCTCTTGCTGGAAATAAGGAAAGGGATTCATCTGGGATCTGCTTGGAAATTAAACCTGGTAAAAGTGGGCGGAGTCCAGAGGAAGCCATTGTCAATTCCGCCAGCAATAGCTAATTGAGCGAGGTATTTACACTCTTTCAAAGTGGAAAAGCAATGTGATTTCACCTGCCTTTTACGATAAAATCTTCCATTTTGTGGCGGAAAAGTAAAAACGTGTGCCAATGGAAATGGTACACTCCATGCAATTTACTTTGCGCCTTGATGCTTGGGGGTTTTGCGTGATGCTACACATGTAATAAATAAATAAATACATTTAACATGACCCCAGATAAATGGCAATTCATGATCAGAATGAGTGAGCATGTCATGTCGCTGGTAAGAGGGTGTCCTGTGCTTCTTGAGTGCATTGGCAAATGATCTTAATTGCCATCTCGCGTTAAGCAGGGGCTTAAACCCATCAGTGTGGATTGCGAAATAATAAGTCGACAGAGGTATTTCAAATGGCCAATTTTGCTCTTTGGGTGACATTGTCAAAGTGGGAGAATGTTGCCCAGCATGTGCCACTTTCTCTGCGGAGTGAATTGTGCCATCCCGAGGAAGAAGTGTGAAAAACCCACAAGGGCACCGTGCTCTGATCTTTCTGGGTGTGTCTTCCCCACAGGGCGACAGATGCCAACTCAGACATGGGTAAGTCACAGGTGGCAAGCCTGTAGTCTAGTTGATGTGGCAAAGGATTCCAGACTTCTGAGGCTGATAACATTAGTAGCGTTGGGTTACATGCCACCTGACAGGTATGTGTGATAAAGTTGCAAAGCAGGGCTGTTAGTGGGCTAAAGCAGGAAGTGTCTGCCCACCCTCAAAGGGTACGTACAACCAAAAGTAATAGGCCCCTCCCCCCATCATGGCTGTAGAGGCCAGGCTCCAAACCAGGGCAGGAATGCCCTACAATCATACATGCCCACGAGTAGGGTACTCCTTGTGTTCCAGGAACCCTGTTGAGCAACCTCTGTGCTTTCCAGGTGATACTAACGTTATTTAAAGCCAGAAGTCTAAAAGGTAATCGCTTAATTGCAGCTGGAAATTAGCTCCTGGCGTGATCAAAATGTCTTAACCAAGTGTGACACCACCCCAATCATTTATAAGCAATATGTGTTTTCTCGCGTTTCCTCATCCATTGAATTACTGTTAGAAACAAAGGCAAGAGTTGTGTCTCTTGTGTAGGCATTAGGAAGACAGTTGTCAGCCTCTGGCATAATATGCCCATGTTCTTCCAATATTGGCTAGCTGTTGCCCTCTTATGGCCAGGTAGAACGGTCATGGCAGTGACTGGCAAATGCCTTTCCCCTGCAGATAGAAAAGCGGAAATAAGAGGCCAATTCAAGACACAGAACGAATAGAAGTTAAGACAGACTGCAGCTGCCATTGCTGTGTTATGGAGAATATGCTGAGTGTTCAAGCAAGGAGGTATGTATTAACCAAGCTCTTTGAATAATGTAACAGGGCAGAGGACCCATGCTCCGCCGTCCTAGTAACATATGAGAGAACCAAATAGATCAGGCTTTGCAGCAAATTTTAAACGAGAAAGGAACATAGTCCAGCTCTGCATTCAGAATAACAAAGGCAAAGAAAGGCTAGGCTCTGAAGCCAGCATGAGATGGAATAAGAAGGACCAGACTCATCGTGAGAGGCTGGTCTGGCCCTCGTAGGGCCGCTAGAGGGGCAGCCCACATAGCGGGCTGACCCTCTGTCCACCCCCCTGGGTCCACATACACCCCACCTACGAGGAATCCCTGGGTCCAACACATCTGGCCGCGGACCTGGGGAGTGCTTATAAGGTGGTGGGCTTGCGATCGCTCATCATCCTTGTTTGCTGTACCCCCCTCCCCCGAGGACAATCAAAGCAGCAACATCACACACCTGGTCCCTCTACTCCCATAACAGGGCTTACTCAGAGGTACAAACTAGATTTCCTCTTTCTTTGAAAGCCCCATCCTTACATTCGAAGAGACACACACGTCTCCTTGCCCCACACAAAAAAGTAGCAACTTGCAGTTGGTAGAAAATGATGCAACTCCTTTATTTGGCAGGAGTCCACTTACAGGTGATCTGCCTCTTAACGAGCTGGCGTCCTAGCGGTGGACCACTGGAAGTAATTGTTATCTCCTCTCTCTTACCATGAGCTCATAATCAGATGAAAAATCCTTTAATTTTCTTCTGTTTTCTTTTCTTCTTTTCTCTTGTTTTATACAGTGATCTTTGTAATTTAATACGTACTGCTATTTTAATCCTAATTTTGTGAAAAGTCCTGTTTTTTGAATAAAACACAATAAATAAATAAAGCAAAGTCCCCATGATGTCCCCTGTCCCCCCAGGTTTTATGTGTCTCCTACGCCCCTGGCGCCCACTACGGGGTAAGGCACCATCCTGCCCACACGCTGGCTGCAGCAGATCCAGCAGCTATTCCCCATTCACAAGCACGGAGATCCGTGCCTGACCTTCACGGCCTGACTCCATGATGGCGGGCGCAGCGCGGCGCCAAAGCGAGGCTGTAGCCTCGTTGCTAGGCAACTAGCCCAATCTTATTCCGCCAACATCCGCCAGCAGGCGGAAACGCCGGCGGCCCCTCCAAGGCACATACAAAGGCCCCTGTTTGCCCCGAACCCCGACCAGAATCTCCAGCAGCCATCTGGAGGAGAGGGCAGGAGCCCCTCCTCACCGACGACTCCAGCGATCCGCGGCCCTGCCTGGCCCCTCATGCAGCGAGGCCCCGCTGACCCCAGAAGACTACGGCTCCACGAGGCACAGCTGCTGTATGCTGTGCCCACTACGGGGTAAGGCACCATCCTGCCCACACACTGGCTGCAGCAGATCCAGCAGCTATTCCCCATTCACAAGCACAGAGATCCGTGCATGACCTTCACGGCCTGACTCCATGATGGCGGGCGCAGCGCGGCGCCAAAGCGAGGCTGTAGCCTCGTTGCTAGGCAACTAGCCCAATCTTATTCCACCAAAATCCGCCGGCACGCAGAAAGGCCGGCGGCCCCTCCAAGGCCCATACAAAGGCCCCTGTTTGCCCGCTGTTCGCGCGCTGGAGCGCACTACTCTGCCCGTGCTCATACTTAAAGTATGTTCTCTGTGCCAACGTCTCAACTGAAGTCCAGGGGAGCAGGAGATCCCGTCATCCACTGCAGGAGTACCAGGCTTTAGGATCAATGGCTACAAGATCTGCCAGATGCAAGGTAGGCCATATGCCATCCCCTAGTTGTACTCCAGATTTCGGCCGCATGCCTGTTTCTTCTCACTTCTATAGTGCTTGGGCATCCACATGGGCCCTCACTAGCATACGGCATCTAGCCTGTTTATTACTGCCACAGGTAGATACAGTAATTGTACCCCAACTTTCCAGCTCGTGCCCTACAGACTCGCTCTCTGACACACTACTACTGGTCTCACACATACCACCCTAGATCTATAGCTTTAGCACGACTCGGAACCCTTGAACGCTACCCCACTACATTATGAACTCAAGTGTCCTACCCGAACCTAGGCATACCCAATTCCATCTCAGCTCATGACTACTCTGAACCAGATGTTGCCTCACTGCACCTTATATTGCACCTTAGGGTACTAATAGACTCCATTGATGTGTACTGTGCCCTATGTTCGCTAATTGACCACAATTGATTTGCATTGTGTCCTATGGTCGCTAATAGACCACACTTGATTTGTACTGTGCCCTATGGTCGCTAATAGACCACACATGATTTGTACTGTGCCCTACGGTCGCTAATAGACCACACCTGATTTGTACTGTGCCCTATGGTCGCTAATAGACCACACTTGATTTGTATTGTGCCCTATGATCGGTAATAGACCACACCTGATTTGCATTGTGTCCTATGGTCGCTAATAGACCACACTTGATTTGTACTGTGTCCTATGGTCGCTAATAGACCACACCTGATTTGTACTGTGCCCTATGGTCGCTAATAGACCACACTTGATTTGTACTGTGCCCTATGGTCGCTAATAGACCACACCTGATTTGCATTGTGTCCTATGGTCGCTAATAGACCACACTTGATTTGTACTGTGCCCTATGGTCGCTAATAGACCACACTTGATTTGTACTGTGCCCTATGGTCGCTAATAGATCACACTTGATTTGTATTGTGCCCTATGGTCGCTAATAGACCACACCTGATTTGCATTGCGTCCTATGGTCGCTAATAGACCACACTTGATTTGTACTGTGCCCTATGGTCGCTAATAGACCACACTTGATTTGTACTGTGCCCTATGGTCGCTAATAGACCACATCGATTTGTGCTGTGCCCTATGGTCGCTAATAGACCACACTTGATTTGTATTGTGCCCTATGGTCGCTAATAGACCATACTTGATTTGTATTGTGCCCTATGGTCGCTAATAGCCCACATTGATTTGTGTTGTGCCCTATGGTCACTAACAGACTACATGGATTGTGTTGTCACTCGCTCGTCTTTACTGTGAAGTTTGCACATGCCACTTTTAGCCTGAGCGTGATTTCTAATCTAGGTGAACCCCCTCCACTGAGAACTCTCCAAGGTTCTAAGCCTCTGATTCAAAACACTGCCGGCACTATACCAATTGTTGGGCCGTACCTGATATTGCCTTATACTAGTTTGCACCCAACTACTACTGCTGCTGCCATAATTTGTATCTAGCTGAACCTTGTCTGCACATGCATCTTTAGCACTAGTGTGAATTTGGTATCTAGGTCTACACGTTTGCGTCTGCATATGCATTTTGCTTTTTTGCCACTAACTAGCATGCCTCCCGTGTTCAGTAATTGCATTGCCTGCCCCCTGCTCCTCTTAATCACCATAATACTATCCAACATGCCGCCTCAACATCCAAATACCATGTGCGCGACCTTACCTAACTCCAACTCATCCAACAGCTCACCGCTAATGACAACTGAGGCACCTCCAGTGTTACCGACTAGCCTCCCTTGCCCCACCATAGACAGGAATACAAGACTCAGAGCTAGATTAGCCAAAATCCACGAGCTACTCGCCCGCTCCATGCCCACCACAAAGAGATCCAGCTCCACTCTCACCAGCCCTAACAACTACAAACCTAAATTATTTCTGAACCACCATACTAAATATCCAACTCATCTCACCAACCAGAGAAGTACTAAACCCTCACAGAAATCGTCGGCCTCTACGACCACTACACCCATAGTGAGCCCCCAAATCAAGGGAGCTCTAATCAATGCCAGATCACTAGTAGCTCACGCAACTGAAATTGCAGACCTAATTATCAATGAAGACCTGGACCTCCTTGCTATCACGGAGACCTGGCTCCATCCGGCAGCAGGCCCTATGCTTATGCTAGCAGTCCCAGATAATTACACCATCCTGAGACAAGACCGACCTAACTCTAGAGGAGGCGGTGTTGCCATCATTCACAAATGTAGTCCTTCCCATAAGAGCAGCTACCTCCATCAGTGTCCCTTCCTGCGAACTACTCTCAGCCAAAGTCCCTATTACTAATACCCAAACCCTCAACATCCATGTGATCTATCGCCCTCCAGGCCCATTAGGCACCTTCGGTGAGGATCTTAACACTATCCTATCCACTAACCTAAAAAATGCCACACAGGTGCTCACCCTTGGAGACTTCAACATGGGCTTCAACGAAACCGAAGACTAAGCTGCCATCACCACGATGAACACCCTCAGCGAATTAGGATTTACTCAAAGAAGCCTAAAACCTACCCATGACAAGGGCAGAATACTTGACTGGGTAGCTGACTGGGTAATTGCCTAGCTAACATTACTGACATCCCACCACTAGCCTGGACTGACCACCACCTGGCATCGTTCCTGCTGTCCACCACTAGACCTCCTCCTATGCAGCCCAGTAGGGCCCCACCCACTCTTACGAGAAACAAAAAGAGCATCACGGTGGAGATATTTATCCCCAACCTACTCCCCACACTCAACTCACTCCCTGACAACTTGGACCCTCAGAGCCTGGTGGAGGAATACAATAAAATTATGTCCACTTCCCTGGACTTAATTGCCCCTCTCAAACTCAGGCCAAGCAAGCCCAAAACACAACTGAACAATTGGTACACACCTTTCCTCAAAAATTTAAGACAACAAAAAAGAAATTGTGAAACCATCTGGAAAAGAGACCCATCAGTAGCCAATAAAATCAAATTCACCAAACTAGCAGTCCTGTACAAAAAAGAAATCCTCCTAGCAAAACGTACCTCCTTTGACTCCCGCATATCCCAAGCCAGTTCAAACATGAAGTAACTATTTTTTATTCTAAAAGAAGTAGAAACCCCCATAACACCACCAGACACCTGCATTAAAGATAAGAATTGGTGCACCGACATCCAAAATGCCTTAGCCAACAAAATCGCTACGTTCCAAAATAAAATATCCTGTAAAAAAGCATCCTTGAACAACCCTGCCTTGCCCAAGCCACCCGAGAAGCAGACTACAAGTGAATATACACGATTCAACTTTACCAAAGTGACCATACTCGAAGTTGAAAAAATCATCTTGTCATTAAAGCCCTCTAACTGCCAGGGAGACCTATGTCTAGCACAGCTTATAAAAGAAGCTGCCCGTGGCCTCTCCCCATTTATCACAAAGCTAATCAATGCCTCCTTCGCCACTGGGTCCATCCCAACCAACCTAAAACAATCCTGGGTACTACCTGTACTAAAAACCTACTCTTGACCCAGCCACACCTACTAATTACAGACCCATAACAACGGTACCATTCCTCCTGAAAATCCGGGACAAGGTCGCCTATGTTCAAATACAAAAGCGCTTGGAAGAACACCACTTGTTAGGAGCCAGACAATCAGGCTTCTGACCCCAACATGGGACTGAGACAGCTCTCATCGACCTTAAAACACAGATCGATCTGCTCAAAGACAGTGGCCAAGCAGCATTACTCCTCCTCCTCGACCTCTCTGCAGCATTCGACCTGGTCGACCACTCGGTCCTTTGCACTCACCTACACACGGCTGCCCACCTCTCCCCCGAGGCCATTACATGGATTAGATCTTTCCTCGATGGCAGAACCATGAGGGTTTTTTTCGCCTACAGATGCTGGAGACCCCATACCCATCACTTGTGGCATACCTCAGGGCTCCTGTGTCTCCCCTACACTGTATAACATATTTACCATGCCCCTTTTCGATGATCTGGATCATCTCGGTATCACCGACACTAACTACGCAGATGATACCCAGATCCTCCTTCCGCTTTCTGGAGATTATGGAAAGGATTTGGCCTTGGTGAATAGGGTTTACATCATCATCCAGGCATGGATGGCCACTCACGGTCTATGCCTGAATGATGATAAAACTGTACTCATCACCTTGGGCACCACTGCCAGCCTAAAGAAATTAAGCCCAGCCTACTCTTCCTTCATAATTGATGGCAATACTATCAGAGTGGGACACAAAGTCAAAACATTGGGCTTCTACCTGGACTCCAATTTCACCTTTAACAGACAGCTGAACTCACTAGCCTCCTCCACGGCTTACATGTGTAAATTGATCCGTACAGCCAAACCTTTTCTATCCGACACCAGCTGCCTGACCCTGGCCAGAGCCCTCATACCATCCCGTTTAGACTACTGCAACGCCCTTTATCTTGGGTCCTCCAAAGCCACTACTAGCAAGTTATAAACCCTCCAGAACAATGCACTCAGAGCAGCCTTGGGCATCTCAAGAAGAGACCACATTACAGCACATCGCCAGCAGAACAATTGGACCCCCATTACAGACAAAATCTCCCTAAAAACTGCCTCACTTACCCACAAGTCTCTCAATAACGCGGCCCCCATTTACATGATCAATAGATTTCACAGACTGACATCCTTGAGACCAACAAGGACAGCATACAAGGACTGCATCTCCATCCCTAACTACAAACGCTCTACCATAGGAGGTAATAGCTTCCCAGTGAAAGCGGCTAAACTGTGGAGCTCCCTACCACCCACTCTTAGAATGGACTTACCCTACCAAAACTTCTGTTCCAAGATGATGTCTTGGCTGAAGACAGCCACTGTCTAAACATACTGAGCCAGGTTTCCGTGTCTCCCACTTGTCACTTGGACATATTGTATACACAACTGTTAACTGTATATATCTATATATTCGTGCTTACTTTCATTATTATTGTGTTTATGCCTTGTACATAGTTTATTGTCTGTAACTAAGTTTCGCAAATTCCTGTATCTGCTGCACCCTGTTACCCTAGGGTATTTCCCCGCATTACAAATAATAAACAAATAATAAACAAACATATAGGTGAATGATTATATGGCACCTGTTGGTAGATACTATCGCATTCTTGAACTTGTAGGATAAGGGTGCTGGCGGAGAAACCGATTGCTAACCTAAACTCTAGACTCTGGGGCCCCAAACATTCAAGGATAACTTTGCAGTACAGCCAAGTAAGCAGCTGCAAAATAACAGCTTTAAGTGCCATGTTGTTTTTTACTGCCATACATATGGGTCTACATGCTAAGGTCCTGCACGTAGGCACTGGTTCCTGGTATTAAGCATGTTCTAAAAGATTAATTAATTAATTAACTAATTGATGTAAACCAATGAATTCCCTCAGACACACAAAACCTGAATGCCCATTGAATGGTCACCCTAGCCTTTCAAATGCCTAGCTAATACGTATACAGTTGAGTTAAACACAAGATGTAAAAATGTAAAACAATCTTCTCACCTCTTGTTTGATAAGAAAAAGTAGTAAGTGCATGGTTAGCAGGGGCAGGATACTGTATTTGGCTGATTGTTTGTGAACAGCGGGTTAAAGAAGGAGGTAGTGTTAGGGTAGCGCTTCATTCACTGCCTACACAACCAAACTAATAAATGCTTCTAAACCGTTTCTAGCTGCAGACAGCTGCTTAACCATTGCACATACAGTCATTGGCTCCAGGCTTGACTACTGCAATTTCTTATTTGCCGGCACCTCATGAAAAAAAAACTACGGAAGTGTCAAATTATTTAGAATAATGCACTCTGAGCAGCACTAAAGATTCCAAAAAGAAAGGGACCATATCTGGGCCACCGGGAGAGTGGGAAATTGGCTGCCTATCGGCAAACAAAACATCTTTGAAACCCTCTCCATCACTCACAGGTGCTGGTCCAACACTGTGGCCCTTACCTATCCCAGAAAATCACAAATGCTCACTCGTCAAGACCAACCGGGACCCCATGCACACCGCCTCCGCCAACCCAAAGCTTCCCATCCATTGCTGCCAAATAGTGGAACTCTCTTCCTACCAATCTGAGAGCTGAACCGTCATACTGGGTATTCCGGAGAGCCCTCAAAACTTGATTGTTTGCCTAATCCAGACACCCCTCCAGTTGGCACTCTATGCTCTGCACGTTTTGAGTGTGAATTGTTTTGACTCACCATTGTATATTTGATCTGCCTGCAAGTAGCTGGTCACGGTAATAGCGCCTCGATGCCTATGGGTTGCTGTGCAGTTTATAAATGAATTAAATAAATAAATACATAAATACATATATACATACAAATATTAGAGGCCCTGAAATGGTGCGGCTTAGCACCAATAGTTACAAAATGATATGCATGGCAGATGGAATAGGAAGTTAAGCTGATAAATGGAAGACACCACAATGATAGAAAAGGCAAGTTAACAGTTGAGGGCCACAGGCCAAATCCACAATAGATTACTTCTACATATCTGTCTACAAGTGGATTGCGATGTTGGTCTTTATAGTGTTATCTAATATATGGTTTATAGTCATAATTTCGAAACCAATAATGTCGAAAGTCATTTTTTCGAAAAAAAAAGTCGAAAAAAAAATATTGAATTTTTTTAATGCATTTTTTTTTAAATGGGGGCTTCCGCCCCCAAGCCCCCTTTTTTAATGTTTTTTTTTGTTTTACCCATTTTTTTTTTATCTCGGACCCCAAAATAAATATATAATTAAGAAAAACGGAATTCGACATTTTTTTTTTCAACATGATTTTTTCGAAAAAATTGTCATTCGACATTATTTTTTTGAAAAAATGACCGACCACCCTAATATATACATAGCAATTACTTTGCATTAGCATTCGAAATTGGTTGGCCTTTTTTGTCTTTGCCTTCATTATCCTCACAAATTACATATATTATATTTGCTACACACTGATAATGTTTCTTTATCAACCTGTACGTTAGCCATACATTGGAATAGGATATGTGACATTGGTAAACAGAAGGAAATCATTAGATCTATTTGTCTAAGATTAATGTATAACTGGATCCATCAGTTAACCAAAACAACCACACAGCTGCTGGTACTAGGGGACTTTAAGCTAGGATTCAACGACCAAGAAGACGTGCACGCCTTGACCATTGCCAACACGCTTAACTCATTAGGACTGTCCCAAAAAGTTATCACCCCTACTCATCTGAAGGGCAGAATATTAGATTGGGTCGCTGACTCCAACTGTACAGCTGCTATCTCGTCCATCTCTCCAGTACCCTGGATCGATCATTCACTGGTGTCCTTCAACCTCCTAACCACTCGCCCATCTACCATAGCCTCACCCACGGCACCACCCTGCCCTACCAGAAATAAAAAGAATATGACAGTGGACAATATCATCCCCTCTATCCTGCCAACTTTAAATGCACTGCTGGACAACCTAGACCCTAGTGCACTAGTGCACGAATATAAGGAAATCATGCTCGATACCATGGACAAAACTGCCCCACTTAAATTGCGAACAAGTAAATCAAAGGCCCACTTAAATAAATGGTTCACGCCGGAACTTAAGGCCTATGCCTTACAAAGGGAAAAGGTTAAGCAACTTGGAAACTATGCCCAACTGATGAGAATAAGGCCAATTTAACGGCTATCTCTCGCCACTATAAAAAGGAAGTCTGCTTGGAAAAGAGTAACTCATACAATGATCGCATTGCCAACTCTAACTCGAATATGAAGGAACTCTTCTCCATTATGAAAGAACTTGAGTCACCCATTGCCACACCAGACACCTGCACCAAGGACCAGACTTGGTGTGCAGACATCCAACATGCTTCAGCAAATAAAATAAACACCCTCCAAAACAAAATCAAATTAAAAAAAGACTCACTAAACCTTCCCAATTACTCTCAGTCACCACCTAATGCCATCCTCAATGACCAAACTAACAAATTCTCCTTCACCAAAACTAATACAATAGAGGTAGAGAAAATTATCCTTTCCCTGAAACCTTCTAATTGTAAAGGTGATATTAGCCTTGCACAGATAATAAAAGACGCGGCTAGAGATCTTTCACCCTTCATCTCCAAACTTATTAATGCTTCATTCTCTACAGGCAACCTCCCTGCTAACTTAAAACAATCTTGGGTGCTCCCACTTCTCAAGAAACAGACATTAGACCATTCTATCCCCACTAATTATCGTCCAATTACTACGGTACCATTTCTATTGAAGATACTGGACAAAGTGGCTTATACACAAATTCAAAAACATCTTGAACGACATAAGCTACTGGGAGCTAGACAATCTAGAACCGAACCGAAACAGCCCTCATTGACTTAAAGACCCAAATAGATGAGTTGAGAGATCAAGGAAAGACAGTACTCCTCCTCTTACTTGATATCTCAGCTGCTTTTGATCTTGTGGACCACAAGGTCCTCTGTAGCCATCTGGATTCTGCTGCCCACTTTTCCACACATGCTATCAGATGGATATAATCCTTTCTGAGTGAGAGAACTATGCAAGTTTTCTCCCTCTCGGCAGCAGTAGACCCTGCACCTATCACATGTGGAGTCCCCCAGGGCTCCTGTGTCTCCCGACTCTATACAATATATTCACCAAACCCCTTTTCGATGATTTGGACCATCTAGGTATCACCTACACTGACTATGCAGATGATACACAGATTCTCCTCCCACTTTCTGGGGATCACGGTACGGACATGGAGTTGGTGAATAGAGTGTATTTCATCATTCAGGCATGGATGGCATCTCATGGTCTATGTCTGAATGATGATAAGACAGAGCTAATCATTCTGGGCTCACAGACCAATATCAAGAAATTAGGCCCTGACTACGGTGCGTTCAACATAGACGGCAAGGTCATCAAGGCCTCTAGGGAAGTCAAAACTCTTGGTTTTTATCTTGATTCTACCATGTCATTTACTAAACAGGTCAATTCCTTAGCATCAACCACAGCGTATACCTGTAAATTAATAAGAGCAGGTAAACCCTTTCTATCTAATGACAGTTGTATGATCTTGGCGAGAGCCTTAATACTCTCCCGACTCGACTACTGTAATGCCCTGTACAGTGGGGCTAACAATGCCAGTACCCAAAGGCTCCAAACCCTACAAAATAAAGCCCTCAGAGATGGACTTGGCATAAACAAAAGGGAGCATATCTCTTCCACCAGACGCCATTACAAATGGCTTTCTACTGATGACAAAATCCATCTAAAAATGATCTCATTGACCCACAAGGCTCTCAACAACGCAGCTCCTAGCTACCTGGCAGACAAAATAAAGAGGAAAGTATCTAGCAGACCGACAAGAACAGCCAACTCCAATTGTCTGGTGGTACCGAGATTTAAACTTGCCAAAATTGGCGGTTTCAGCTTCCCTGTGATAGCGGCCAAACGGTGTAATGCTTAGCCTCACAACCTGAGAGCTGCCCAACCATTTTCTCACTTCAGAAGAAACGTTATCAAACACATCAACTCTCACAATCTATAGTTACCACTCTAGATTCCACCAATTCCTTAGCCAAAGGGACTGTATATATGTATTATCAGTATATAACTTAAACTTAGTTGGCATCCTGTATTTTAACTGCATATGCTTTCAACCATTTGCCCACACTGTATCAGTGCAATGATATAAAATGTACATATATGCACCATTGTAATTATTGTAACTTTGTTTGCTCCAGACTTTGTAACATTGTAAGCTTTGCATATTCTTTAACTGTTGCACACGGTTACCTCTGGGTCTGGCGCGCATTATAAATAAGCAAACAAACAAACATCAGTCACTTGTATACCTTTATCAACATTATGGCATATATATCTGGCACATTTTATAAAACTCAGGACAAGAGGAATCGACCATTGAAAGTTGAATGGTTTGATGATGCATTTTATTTTTATTTATTTATTTATATTTATATAGCGCGCAAGCAGCCCAGGGGCATTGAGGCGCTGTTACTTGTAATAACTTAGTTACATGGTGCAGGCATGATAGCGATTGTTGACACATTATGAATACTACAAGACATCATACTGTTGTTACAGATATTGCATTTGGTTCTATATTACAGCATATATGATAAGTATTCGTGCTGATGTGTCAGGCCTTATGTGAAGAGGGTAGTTTTCAGAGTTTTGTGGAAGGTGTTGAGGGAGGCCTCACCTCGGATAGTGGGAGGCCTGCTAAGTAAAATGCATGATTGCTCTTGAAATCACTGTTGAGCAATAGAGCAGAAATTAGGAGCACTACAACAGAATATAAAAGGGTAATTGCCCTGGATTATGATGAATGGAAAGACTTAAAGGGGGTAATTCATAGAATTCAGCGCACAAGTGGCGCACGCGGCTGGCGCACAGTGTGCACGTGCGAATCCCTGCGCCAGCCGCGTGCGCCAAAACCCATTTTCGCGCACAGCGTATTCATGTATTCCAGCTACCAAAACCAGCCGTGGCGCACAGTGGTGCAGCGACCCTGCAGCAGTGCCAGTTACGCCCCCAAGAACGCCTCTTGCACAGGGAAAAGCCATCAAAATCCCCAATCCAGCGCAAAGGGCTGCGCTAACCCTGTACCAGCACGGCAAGCGGGCTACGTGTATCACTGGGGTGCGCGGGAAGTACCTCACGTCATTTCAGCTGGGTACGTGTATTTCAGGGGTGCGCAGGAATTTTCACACGCGATATCAGCAGGGTACGTGTATTCCAGGGGAGCTTGGGAAGTTCCACACGCGAATGTCCAGGCTACGTGTATTTCAGGGTGCGCGAGAAGTTTCACATGCGATATCAGAAGGGTACGTGTATTCCAGGGGTGCGCGGGAAGTACCACATGCGAAAATCCTGGCTACGTGTATTTCGGAGTGCGCGGGAAGTTCCACACGCGAATCTCCTGGCTACGTGTATTTCGGGGTGCGCGGGAAGTTACACATGCGAATCTCCTGGCTACGTATATCTTGGAGTGCGTGGGAAGTCTCACACGCGAAGTCAGCAGGGTACATGAATATCAGGGGTGCGCGGGAAGTTACACACGCGAATGTCCTGGCTACGTGTATCTTGGGGTGCGTGGGAAGTCTCACACGCGAAGTCAGCAGGGTACATGTATATCAGGGGTGCACGGGAAGTTACACACGTGAATCTCCTGGCTACGTGTATCTTGGGGTGCGTGGGAAGTTTCACACGCGAAGTCAGCAGGGTACATGTATATCAGGGGTGCGCGGGAAGTTACACACGCGAATGTCCTGGCTACGTGTATTTCGGGGTGCGTGGGAAGTTTCACACGCGATATCAGCAGGGTACGTGAATATCAGGGGTGCACGGAAAGTATCACACGCAATTCCATCAGGGTATGTATATTACAGGGGTGCGCAGGGAGCACCACACGTGAATTGCACGTGTGGGTCCTCCCAGGTGTTCCCTCTACGCCCTCCACGCCCCCTGCAGGTGGCTCACACCACAGGGGCCTACCCTGCACATGTCCTGCAGGCACCCCATCCACCATGGCCATGCCCCCCAGCCAACCCACATGTCAACTTGCACTACTGCCCACCAACGCATGTCCCCCTGCACCCCCAGCCACCAGGGGCACCCCCCACCAGGCCCCCACCCATGTCTCCCACCACCCCCACCCCCCAGCAGTGCAGGGGCAGCCTCCACCAGGCCCCCACCCATGTCCAACTCATGTCCCCACCACCCCCACCCCCCAGCAGTGCAGGGGCACCCTCCACCAGGCCCCCACCCATGTCCAACTCATGTCCCCACCACCCCCACCCTCCAGCACTGTGGGGCACCTGCCAGCAGGCCCCCACCCATGTCCAACTCATGTTCCCCACCACCCCCACCCCCCAGCACTGTGGGGCACCTGCCAGCAGGCCCCCACCCATGTCCAACTCATGTCCCCACCACCCCCACCCCCCAGCAGTGCAGGGGCACCCTCCACCAGGCACCCACCCATGTCCAACTCATGTCCCCACCACCCCCACCCCACAGCAGTGCAGGGGCAGCCTCCACCAGGCTCCCACCCATGTCTCCCACCACCCCCACGCCCCAGCAGTGCAGGGGCAGCCTCCACCAGGCCCCACCCATGTCCAACTCATGTCCCCATCACCCCCACCCCCCAGCACTGTGGGGCACCCTCCACCAGGCCCCCACCCATGACTCCCACCACCCCTACCCCCCAGCACTGTGGGGCACCTGCCAGCAGGCCCCCACCCATGTCTCCCACCACCCCCATCCCCCCAGCAGTGCAGGGGCAGCCTCCACCAGGCCCCCACCCATGTCCAACTCATGTCCCCATCACCCCCACCCCCCAGCACTGTGGGGCACCCTCCACCAGGCCCCCACCCATGTCTCCCACCACCCCCACCCCCCAGCACTGTGGGGCACCTGCCAGCAGGCCCCCACCCATGTCTCCCACCACACCCACCCCCACAGCAGTGCAGGGGCAGCCTCCACCAGGCCCCCACCCATGTCACCCACCACCCCCACACCCACCCCCCAGCAGTGCAGGGGCACCCTCCACCAGGCCCCCACCCATGTCTCCTTCCACCCCCACCCCCCAGCAGTGCAGGGGCACCCTCCACCAGGCCCCCACCCATGTCTCCCACCACCCCCACCCCCCAGCAGTGCAGGGGGAACCTCCACCAGGCCCCCACCCATGTCTCCCACCACCCCCACCCCTCAGCAGTGCAGGGGCACCTGCCAGCAGGCCCCCACCCATGTCCAACCCATGTCCCCACCACCCCCACCCCCCATCAGTGCAGGGACACCCTCCACCAGGCCCCCACCCATGTCCAACTCATGTCCCCACCACCCCCACCCCCCAGCAGTGCAGGGGCAGCCTCCACCAGGCCCCCACCCATGTCTCCCACCACCCCCACCCCCCAGCAGTGCAGGGGCAGCCTCCACCAGGCCCCCACCCATGTCCAACTCATGTCCCCATCACCCCCACCCCCCAGCACTGTGGGGCACCCTCCACCAGGCCCCCACCCATGTCTCCCACCACCCCCACCCCCCAGCACTGTGGGGCACCTGCCAGCAGGCCCCCACCCATGTCCAACTCATGTCCCCACCACCCCCACCCCCCAGCACTGTGGGGCACCTGCCAGCAGGCCCCCACCCATGTCCAACTCATGTCCCCACCACCCCACCCCCCAGCAGTGCAGGGGCACCCTCCACCAGGCCCCCACCCATGTCTTCCACCACCCCCACCCCCCAGCAGTGCAGGGGCACCCTCCACCAGGCCCCCACCCATGTCTCCCTCCACCCCCACCCCCCAGCAGTGCAGGGGCACCTGCCAGCATGCCCCCACCCATGTCCAACTCATGTCCCCACCCCCCCACCCCCCAGCACTGTGGGGCACCTGCCAGCAGGCCCCCACCCATGTCCAACTCATGTTCCCCACCACCCCCACCCCCTAGCACTGTGGGGCACCTGCCAGCAGGCCCCCACCCATGTCCAACTCATGTCCCCACCACCCCCACCCCCCAGCAGTGCAGGGGCACCCTCCACCAGGCCCCCACCCATGTCTCCCTCCACCCCCACCCCCCAGCAGTGCAGGGGCACATGCCAGCAGGCCCCCACCCATGTCCAACTCATGTCCCCACCCCCCCACCCCCCAGCACTGTGGGGCACCTGCCAGCAGGCCCCCACCCATGTCCAACTCATGTTCCCCACCACCCCCACCCCCTAGCACTGTGGGGCACCTGCCAGCAGGCCCCCACCCATGTCCAACTCATGTCCCCACCACCCCCACCCCCCAGCAGTGCAGGGGTACCCTCCACCAGGCCCCCACCCATGTCCAACTCATGTCCCCACCACCCCCACCCCCAAGCAGTGCAGGGGCAGCGTCCACCAGGCTCCCACCCATGTCTCCCACCACCCCCACCCCCTAGCAGTGCAGGGGCAGCCTCCACCAGGCCCCACCCATGTCCAACTCATGTCCCCACCACCCCCACCCCTCAGCACTGTGGGGCACCTGCCAGCAGGCCCCCACCCATGTCCAACTCATGTTCCCCACCACCCCCACCCCCCAGCACTGTGGGGCACCGGCCAGTAGGCCCCCACCCATGTCCAACCCATGTCCCCACCACCCCCACCCCCCAGCACTGTGGGGCACCTGCCAGCAGGCCCCAACTCATGTTCCCCAGCCAACATGTCCTCACAATCTAGATCCCTGGTCCCTATTGTCAGCCTCCAAATGCAAAACACCCACCCGAGTATTGCATCCACCCACTCAGAAATGGCAATTACATGACAGAACACCAATTGCAAGTTTCGAAAGAAACACATGTCCCTCACATACACCCAATGGGTGTCAGTGAATCTCAAAACCCATATCATGATATGCATGAAACCAATGAGATGATACTACACATTGAAGTTCGATAAAAAAATATGTATTAAAGGAAAGATAAATAGATTCAAAAATAAAGAAACAGAAATGGGAATGTACAAAAAAGAAAAGAAGCATGTCCGTGAAAAAAAGCAAAACCAAAAATCATAATCCAAAGTAATGGTGTCCAAAGTCACTGTCCACAAAAGAAAATCCAATGGGAAATAATAATTGAAAGCCATTGCTCCATGGGTAAATTGTGAAAGAAAAATAAAATCCAACAGTGAACTTTGCACAGATGAACAAGCCAGGGTCCATTATCCCAACAAAAGAAATGAAACCTATCTAACAACACTAACTAATAAAATAAACTATATACACAAATGTGGCCAATGTCCAAAAGGTCCAAAATAAATAAAAAAACAAAGGAAACCTAACACTAACTACATAACTATGTACAAGCGCAGCGGGCTAGTCTGATGGCTCACTTTTGGATGTCCCGGGCCAGGGCATCATCGAACCCCTGCTCAATGTCCCGGAGGCGGTCCTCCTCCATGGCCCCGAGGGACCACAGGGCCGTCGACGTGTCCACCTCCAACCCCCTGTGGATTGCCTCGAGGCACTCGGCCCGCCTCAGGGCCCTCCGCATGGAGTTCTCCGCCCTGACCATCGTGAGCCGTGCCTCTTCCGCCCGCTGCCGCTCCGCATCTATGGTGTGGCCCAACCGCTGCCACACGGAAGACACTCTCTGTCCTGGGTCCTCCTGCCCTCCGGCCGATGCCTGCCCCTCCGATGTTGAAGGCCCCGAGCCTTCATGGCTCCCACCACGTTGCTCCTGCTGTTGTGCCTCTGCCCGTGCACTGCCTCCTGCTGCCTGCACATCCTCCGCCGGCTGGGGTGCAGTCGTTGATGTGGCCACCCCTGCTGGACGTCCGACTCCCGACTGTGGCAGGGATGCCTCCTCCACCAGCCTGGCCGCACCGTCAGAGGCAGCTCCACAGGGCACCCAGGTGACTGATGGGTGGGAAGATGGCACGGAGGACGACTGGCGCGTAGGGGGTTCAGTTGAGGAGGAGGTCGTAGCAAGCCCCATCAAACGGAGAAATCCGGCCTGGGTGACCTGTCCCAGTAGGCTGACATGGTCAACGAACCATTCGAGATGACGTGCAGTCTCCTCATGAAAAGACTGCAGGTCACCTCGCATGTCCCGTTGACGCAACGCCACACCAGTCAGGACAGGCTCAACCCGGACCCGGATAGCCACGTCCGCAGGCATAGGAAGGCCAGTTGTCGTTTGCTCATCCCCTGCCTGAAAACGGGTCTGGACGTAGGCATCCCTGCTGGTGCAAGATGATGCAGGGACAGGATAAGGGACAGGATTGCACACAGGCACCTCCGCGGCGGCCTGTGCTGCCTCCTGTCCCTGGTCCTGCACTGCACCACTAGCACCAGTGGGATCCCCACCTCCAGAACCCGTCTCTGTTGCTTGCACGGCCTCCTCCTCCACCAAACCCCCCACCAACCTGGATGACTCCGTGCCATCTTCCCCCTTTGGGCCGTGTGGGGTCCCAGCTGCCCCTTCTGCTGCCGAGGAGTCCAACTCCAACCTCCACCTCTTGGACCTCCCCCCGGCAGCTGCGGCCTGGGACGCGGCACCGGACTCCTCACTCCCCGACGAGATGACAACACGGGAGGGGAGCCGGGCCTTGCGTCTCTGGCTGCCGGTGGGATCCCCGCCGCTGTGCTCCACAGCACCTTCTCCGCCCTCTTCATCAGTTGACGCTGCAGACAGGGAGAAATAAAACACAGGCATCAGGGCACTGTACAATGGACACATACACACATGACAGTTGTACATGAGTGGCATTGGCAAACCTCAGACATGCCATCACAATCCCCAACACACATGTCATTTCAACTCGCACACATGAGCCATACCACAGCCATATAGCAACTGCCAGCACCATCCATACACATACAACAGCATGAGCAGGCAAAGCTGAGCCAGACATCACATGCAACACAGGAAGTGCACCACACATGTACACACACCACCACACTTGCATGCATGTGTACACCTCTGCCAAGTGTCGCAGTGTTCAGATGGGCATCCATGTCACATCTGCCAATCAGGCTTCCACATCCCGCTGTCACATGCATCCATGTTGCATCACTTTTGCACCCTTGTCAAATACACACAAATGCACATGTACACAGTGCTGATACATGCAGCTGAAAACAACATACATGCGTGACATCACGGACATGTCTACTTACATACACATTCATCCAAACATGTGTGCCCACACAACTGCATTTGGCATGCAAGCCTACACACACAAGCACCATCCATGTCTCACACATTACAGCCCTCGCATGTGTTAGCCCCACGGCCCTGTACACCCCCACCCATACTCGACCCCATACAAACAGATGTGCACCCTGCACACTACTGAAACATCACCACACTCACAGCTCACAATCAGGATGCATGTACACTTACCGCTCGACTCCAGTTGGGTCTGCCTCTCAAGGACCTGGACGTGGAGCGCTGGGGATATGCGTTCCAGGACCCTCATTTGATCTTCCGACAAGTGGCCCCGGTGCCCCTTGGCATCCGCTGCCTTCAAGAGGCGCCGGGCCTTGTTCAGGGTCCTGGACCTGAAGTCCTCCCAGCGCTTCTTGACATGTTGGAAGTCGTGGACTGCCACCCCCTCCGCGTTGATGGCAGTCACAATGTCAGTCCAGATCCGAGTCCGTCCTTCCTTGTCGGCGCGGGAACTTCCGAAGAGGGCATCATATTGCCCCAGGACTTGCTCCACCAGGACACCAACTTCCCTGGCACTGAAGCTGGTGCCCCTCTGCCTCTCCGGCCTTGGGTTGTCAGTGGTGCCAGATGTTGCAGTGCCTGACATGACAACCCCAGAGGCAGGAGTGGGTGGGCAACTGGGTCCTGGGGCTGAGCTGTGGAGCGATGGAATCCAGTCGGGAGTCTTCGGTTCCAGCAGGGGTGGTCACAGCAACAGCACCCCTGGCTGATGTGCAGGCAGCAAATGGCAGGGCACGTGGGCAGCAGGCAGTCAGGCAGCAGCAGATGGCAGTTGGGAGCGTGCTCGGGGCTCTGGGGGGCAGTAGTTCGGCCTTCTGGGCAGGAGCGTGGTCTTCCGTGTGCTTACGGGTGTCCAGCTTGATACGGAGTGATTTAGCACGTGAAAATTCGGCACGTCAGCGTGTAATTCAAGGAAAGGTCCTTAGCGTGTAAGCGCGTCTGCACGCATACGCAATTTCATTGGACAGAAGGCCCCTCAAGCGCAAGTGCCCCTGTGACGTGACGCGCACAGGCGTGCATGGCCATTTCAGCGCACGTGAAAAACTGCATGTCCGCGTGTAATACGGGGAAAGGGCCCATGCGCGTAAGTGACGTGACGCACGCGTGCCTTTTCCCTCAGCACAGGCTAAAGGTGAGCGGGCCCAGCAGTTCGCTGTACGTGCCTTTCGTGGAGACCGACGTGTGTTGCTGCTTCCTGTTGTTTCGCGCGCCATCACAACTTCACAGCTATCAAGGACGTATCTCTTCTTTTGGTGGGGGTATTGGCTACGCGTGTTTTTCTGCATCGCGCTAGTCAGACGGTGAGTCGCACACGCTCTTTTTCCCACTGCGGGTGCCCCTGTGTATCGCACCCATTTTCGATGTCATAGTAGCCTGCGTGTCCCACGCGTACGCGTTATTCGTGTTACTGGGTGCCACCGCGTTCTGCGGGAGGTTGAATCCACGCACATAGGCTGCAGGGTTGCGTGCACGGTTTTACTGCAGTTTTGGGGTGCCTGAGCGTTGCGTGACCCATCACTACATCACCAGGGTCACATACAGCCTTGCAGGTGCAGGGGGGCTGTTAACATTTTGCTTCCCACCCCCTTCACCCCAATTGCCCAGGTCAATTGTGGTGTACACCTCCCATTGGCACCACTCCATCTGTGCCGGCACTACTACATCTGTGCCATGGTTGGAAGGTCACCAAAGGTGAGGGGCGCTTCAGCTGGGCGTCCTCCTCGTGGCGGGTGTGGTCGGGAACGTGGCTGTGGTGACCAGGGAGTAGGGGGACTCCAGGGTGTCCAGGGCGGCCACAAAGGGGGAAGAGGCAGGGGTGCGCCACTTGAGCACAATGTTGTGCCATGTGTCGGTGCAGTCATGCCACCACCCCCTGTGGTTCCGGGGGATGCAGCTTCTGCATCTGGCACTGGCGCCCGTGTGACCCGGCAGTCCGTTCCATCGACTGCCACGGGCCCAAGGCTAGTGGTAGCTGCAGGTGCAGCTGTGGACACCGCCACCCAGGCTCGGGGTTTGCCAGCGCAGGCTGCATTGGCACTTGAATAGCCCTTGGTAGATCTCCAACAGGCAAGGGGGGAAACCATAGGGGCTGCCGGGCTGCTCAGACCAAGACACGTGTCCCTGGGGCAGTCATGTCATCTGCTGCCCCGAACAGCCGGGTGTTGGCAAGTGCAGGGGCAGATGCACCCAACAGCACCCCGGTTGTGAGTCTGCCAACCAGGACCGTTGCGGTCAATGACCCTGCCACAGCTGGTGTTGCTGCGCAGGGTCCATTAGTGGGCACCCAGCTGCCACTGACACAGGTCAGGCCTTTGTCGTCCCTCCACCTGCCACTCCCTTGGCTCAATCCACCGAACCCACTGGCCATACTGGTCAGGGTGGCATTAGCCAGCCAGGGTCTGCGCCACAGTCCAAGAGGAGGAAGGTTGCACCTGCAGCACAGGCTGGGACCCCACACACAGCCACGACCTCCTGCACGTCGAGGAAGAAGCCTTTCTGTAAGCAGGAACTGGACTTCCTCTTGGACTACGTGCGGGGCCACAGCCGTGACATGCTAGTGGGTGCCAATAGGCAGACTACGGCTGCCCAACGTCACACCCACTGGAAGCATGTTGCGGAACATGTCAGTTCATTCAGCCATGAGGTGCGCACGGCGCAAGAGTGCAAAAAGCGTTGGAATGACATCAAACGCAGCACTAAGGCTAAGCGTGCCTCTAATTACAACTTGACTCTGGTGACTGGCGGTGGGCCTGCACCAGAGGAGGAAGAGCTCACTCCGCATGAGGCACTCGTTGCGGGGTTCATACCACCTGAATTGGTCGAAGGAGTGGGAGAGATGCTGGACTTTGATGCCCAGTCCAGTGAGTGTTGATGCGTGTTTGTTGAGGACGTGTGTGTTTCACTTGTGGGATGTGTTGTGCATGATTGCCGCCACATGTGACGTGAACATGGTTCTGATGTGTAAGTAATGCAATGCTTCCGTCATGCATGTCTCCTCTGCCTGCATGCGGGGACTCCATGTAGGCATGCTCCCTTGCCCCTCCTCCGCCACTCTGCACCACAGTTCCACCTGTGCACTGGTGTTCTTCAATCTTGCCAATGTGTACTTTCTTGTTCATGCGTCCTGTGTAGATGCTAACTTCCAGCGTAGAATCTGCCAAACATATGCCGTGTGATACAGCCTTAGTACTTGATGCAGGGTATCTCACTTGTACTGTGCATAGGTCAGATGTCCCGCAGGGACATGAGTGCCCATTCATGCTCCATGTGCATTTCACGCATGCTCGTATGTGTCCTTCACTGGATGATCACTGTAATACAAGTCCTTGGTTACATACATTGCCTGCCATCTCATCAGCCTTCCCATGTCAACTGTGGCTCAGTCCTGCGTTGCACACATGTTTAGGGTCTGACAATCTGTGTGGCTCACAGGCCTCAGCCTGTTCAATGGCCAATGACTCTGTCCAACTGTTGTTGTGTCTTCTTCACACATGGGCGGAATCCAGAGTTTTCATCATGTGTTCTGCTTACTGTCCCTGCATCATTTGCAGTGTTGTCACTTGAATCACATTCAGCTGTTGATGCCAGTCAACACTGCCTGTCAATACACAGGTGTATGGTCAGCCTTTTGATACCATGCTAGGCATCCCTGCTTTGGTACTGGGGTGGAGGGGTGCTTGGCTTCTAGATATGGTACACATTGAATGCACAATGCACGTGATGTCTGAATTTGACATTGCACTGCCTTCACATTTCCTGGCACACACCATGGAGTCCTTGTACATGTAGGTAGTGAGTGGCGTACACATTTTCTGCACTGCATAGACCCACTTCCATGGAAACTGCCACCTTTCAACAGGTCTGATCACAGAAGCAATTCAAAGTTGACCCAGCATGCATGGCAGGTTATATGTTGTGTGTCACATGTCTGCCTGATGCGTTTGCTGTCGGTGTGTGTGTGTGTTGTGTGCTTCTGACATGTGTAGTGACCTTTTTTCTCTCTATTTTTCAGGTGATGACGCAATGGAGGCGGAGGATGGTGTTGTCATGCCAGACACAGGGTTGTTACCACTACATCAACCCGGCACTAGTGGGGGTCGTGGGGTCGTAGGCCATGAAAACCCCCAAGTGCTACAGTCCATCTTGTCTCTGGCTGCCTATGAGTCCAGCCTTGATGACGACTCTGACGTCCATGTTGAGTTGGATGAGCATCAAGTCCATGTGTCAGGGGTGTCAGGGGTGAGTGATTCTGATGTGGACACTCCTCTGTCTGCGACACCTGCACTGAGGGATCATACAGTCTTGGTTCCTCTGCCCGTGGTGGATCGGGACGCAGGGTCACCCTCCACACCAGTCACTGATGTGCCTGGGACATCACGTCGACGGGGGCATGTAGTCGTGCAGCCGCGGGCGGTGCCAACACAGCGAGGACCCCCGGTCCTTGGGTCCTGCAGGGGTCAAGACCGGCAACGCGGTCGCCGCGCGCAACTGCAGTATACTGAGTGGGAGCAAGACATGACTGCCAATTCAGAACGGCAGGGGGCAGCAATGGAGAACATCGCTGAGAGCATGGAGCGTGTGGCCCGATCTGTGCTCCACCCTGCTAGGCAGGTGCTTCTCCAGCAGCAGGCGGCACGGTCCACGGCCCGCTCGCTCAGGCTGGGCATGGCGACCTCAGACAGGGCACGCCAGGCTGAAATGTCGTCTCAGCGTCAAGCAATTGCTGCTCACGCAGAGGCGCACATGGATGCCCTGAGGGAGGAGTATGCTTCCCTCAGATCCACTCTGGGTGTCCTTATGATGTCCCAGAGGCAGCAGGCAGAGGAGAGGTTTGCACAGCTTGAGCGTACCATCTCGGCTGAGCTACAGGCTTGCCGGGAGGTGCAGCGGTTGTCCAGCCAGGCCTTGCAGGAGGAACTCCGTGTTACACGTGCTACCTTGCAAGAGTAAGCACGTGTATCATGTGAGGTTCTGCATGCAGACCTACATCACATCGCACACAGAACCATTCTCACCCATCCGGCAGACTTGCTGCTGACAAGGGGCAAGCTGCGGCTAGGCGTGGCCAGGCTACTGTGCCACGTCCTCCTTTCCAGGATGAGCCAGACTCGGACGACCATCTATCTCCCACATAGGTCGGGCTGTGCAGGCGTTGAGCCCGTGGAGGATTTTTTTTTGGCTCAGCATCATCGCATGTGGATGTTGAGCAGCACCCTGTACCTCCCCCCTCCTGGGTGCCTCCCCTCCCCCCAGGGTCGTATGTGGCCATTTTTGATTTTTCTTTTAGTTTAGTTAGTTAAGTTTCTGTTTGATAGTTAGTTTAATTAGGTAATGTAGGTTTTCCATAGTTAGTGTAATTAGTTAATAGTTACTATAGTTTAAAATTGCCCGTCTACTCTCTGACATGGTCAAGTAATGAGATGCCTGAAGAGACACACACAGATGACTTTGAAGCATTAATCATGTGTTTCATGCCCTTTCTGCAGGGGGATGAGCCTCCAGAGCACCTTAGCCAGCAGACATGGCCCATTGGATGACGGAATTCTGGACACGTTTGTTGGTGCCCACATGCACATGTGTGCACAAGCAGAGGCACAGGGATTGAAGACCTACATCCTAGATCTGCTGACGTGTTCCAAGGAACTCCAGGCAAGGTGAGCAGCACAGGGGGGCCACAACACAGCAAAGCTTGCACCAGGCGAGTTGCACATGCAGGCTTAGTCACAGCACTGAGGGTGAGCTTGGACGAATATTGGTGTTGAAGCACACAATGCAGCTCAGATGTGTTGGGGACTGATGGCTGTTGATTGTAAGGTTGTCTGGGACACCTGCAGGGGCAGTGGCACATGCCCTCCGGTACACAGAGGTCCATTGAGGCACTTGTATCAACCATGTAGCCTTCCGAGACATGGAAAGGGGCAGCTCACAGGGACATACAGCAAGGGACATACTCGGGTGCAGTGCATTTCATTTCCATGTACTTTATGATAAATGCACTGCCAACTTTGTTTCGGTCATGGTGGTACGCAACTTGCTCTGAAGTCATGGCTTGCTATATGGGTCTGTCTGCTTACCCAGGGAACATTGCATGTTGTGTGAATTGTGACACATTGGTGTTCCATTTGCCACGCACCCACCGGCGGCTGACTTACTGCATTGACTGTGTATGACCCGTCACAGGGGTATTGTTATATATGGGTACGAAGCATCTACACCAGATTGTCTGTTTGTAGAGTAGTTTGTTGCTATGAGGCATGTTTGGCGGTGTGTTTTTGTGTAATTGGCACGTACTGGTTGTTGACTGTGGCTCTCTTTGCAGCATTGCAGTGCTCCTGTAACCGGACCTGAGAGTGCGCATGCAGGAGGCCAGCACTCAAAACCAGAGCTAAGTGTCTTGTTGTTTTTCTTTCAAACTGCTCTGCATAGGCTTGCTGGGGGGTGCACTAATGCATGGATGTATGTGTGATTCAATTTGGTATGTTTTTTTCCCCCTAATCACCTGGAGTCCTATGCAATTTTGAACCCTGTACCCTCTACCCGGTGTTCCTGCTTCCCGTACCTATCCAAGCAACGTTCCCTAACCCTCTATCCCCGCTGGGGTTGTGGATGCCTGTGTAAGCCCCGAACTTGCAGGCGCCAAAACCCTAGAGGGGGTGGTTGGTTCATACCACTCCTAAGCCTGGACTACAGAAGGCCATGACAATGATGTCCAAGTTTGTTTGGATTGTGTATGTGTTCATGCAGGTAGTACATTTTCGTGCATTCCCTACTTTCATGTGTCATTCCTCCTCCCCTCTCCTGCCACTCATTCCAGTTATCCAGTGTGCCAACACCTGTCCCGACTGCATATCACTGAACCTCCTTCCCCACCAGGGTCTCAGGGGCCTGTGTGAGTTTGACCTTGCAGGCACCCGGGACACGGTGGGGGTGGTTGTTTCGTGACACTCCCGCCTGTACACGGGACCTGTGACAGTACACATCCGTTCATGGTGCATCATCCTATGTTATGTACCACACATGGTTCACATCCTGTTGTGACATTTTTTTACTGTGCTACCTTGGTTGTTGCATCATTGTGGTAGTACTTGGCCTTTGTGAGGTACTGCTACGTCAAGTCATCTACTGGAGGGTGTTCGGGTTCGTTTTTATGCCTTGGATTTTGTGATTTTGGAAATGAGTGTGGATTCTGAGGGTGCAGGCACCTTTTTACACACAAGGTGGGAGATGGTGACCAAGGGAAAAGGTGATCCTGTGGCCAGGTGGAATTGAGGGTTGAAGGCTCCATGACCCAGGTGCAGTTGTTCAGTGGGTCATGGTCATTTGTGAGGGAGGAGGGGTTGTTGTTGATAGTTGCCTTGCCCTGCAGCATGATGGGAACTCTGACATTGTAATGGTGGTATCCTATGTACATGTTGTGTTGTGCTGATCAATGCCTGTTCATGTGTTGTGTTTACCTTTCAGGTGCAAGGTGATATTTGTGGTTTGACATGCTGGGGTGTATACATGGTGAATGTTCACATGTGATGTGTAGAGAACACTGATGGTCACTTGAGTGCACATCCATATGTTGAGTGCATGTCCTTGCAGACCCACACACTTGCACCCTGATGCACTACATGTACTCCCACCCTTGCATATCCACGTGTACACTGTTTGCCTTCTGGTGGCCACTGTGTCCCTGCAGCACATGTTCTGTGACCAATTATGGATCCTGTACATGCCTAATTTGCTTTTTGATATGGTCTGTCGCTTAGATGTGATGCTCAGGGTGTGCATCACACACAATGGCTGTTCACTGTGATGTGCGCTGAGCAGTGTGTTGCAGGAGTAGGACACAGCACACAGAAGCTGCAGTGTTGATTTTGCAATGCACAATGTGCATGCAGACAGGCATTCATTGTCATGTTACGTCTACAACTCTTGTAATGCATTTGGAAATGACTTATTTTGGGTGGGAGGTTGTTGGTCAGTCATTTCATCTGATTCCAGGTCAGGCATCATTGTCTGATGCCACTGTACATTTTGGACATGGCAATGTGTACCTTATTGTTACTGTGTTGGTGTATGGGTATTGCTTGCCATGTCATGTTGTGGTTTGGGAGGGTTTGAGTGACATAACAGTGATGGCCATGGCCTGTTTTGCAGGTGTGTGTGATGCACACCTTGCATGTCAGGGTCATCCGCTTCTCAGAGCAACTAGCTGGGGGTAGATCTCTCTCCGTGGCAGGGCCCTCCCTATGGAACAGCCTTCCTGCCTCACTTGAACTTGAGGGGAACCATCTCCGGTTCGGGAATCACCTCAGGACCTTCCTCTTTGCTTCTGCTTTCTCTCTGCCTCTCCCTTGCGGAATTCTTCACTGGAACTGCACTGGATCTGCAACTGGCCCACTCTCACCGACCTCGGTCCCTGGCCCAGCCACTCTCCAGTTGCACTGCCTCCCTGGCAACCCCTACACTGCGGTACTGTCTCTCTATCCCTTCAACCCCCCCTTCCCAGCACTTGTCTGCACTTACCTTTGCAGTTGCCACCAGCTGACCTATATATTTGTTTTTTGGTCTACTTCCCCTGTACTGCACTCCCTCCCTCCCCTTCCCCTTGCACTTTTCCCTTCCCCCTACCCCTGCACTTGCACAATCTAAATGACACCTGGCCTAGTAGTATCGTTGTCTGTCTTCCCTTGTTCCCCCCTCCCTGCTTCATCGCACCTTGAAATACTTGTGTATAGGCCATATCATGCCATATGTCATATGTGTGCCTTTTGGTCACACAGGATAGCGTGTGTTTAAGTAGCTAGGGATGCAGACGATGTGGCACTTCCATGGCAACTATCTCAGGGTGGTAGGGTTGTGAAAGTTGACTGTCTCTTTGTCATCATCGATTGTCACCTGGTATGTGCCAGGCCTGTGTGCACTCCGCAGGGGTGGGAGTTTAGGTGAAAAATGTGGCCACAAGCTGGGTCCGGGCTTCCTCGCCACGTGCCCTGTCCCCTCCCATGGGCAGCGCCTGTGCCTGTGGTTGGGGATGTGGGGGCACCACCATGTCCACCGGGACGCCCTGCCGTGTTGCAACATTGTGCAGGACACATGCTGCCACAATGATCCTGCACACTACTGGTGGTGCATAGAGTAGTTGCCCGCCAGAGCGGTCAAGGGAGCGGAAACGTGACTTGAGCACTCCGAATGTGCGCTCCACTATGGCCCTGGTTGCAATATGGGCGGCGTTGTATCTTACCTGGGGTGGTGTGGTGGGGTTCCGGATTGGCGTCATCATGTGGGTGCTCAGAGGGTAGGCACTGTCCCCTGGGGAGGTGATGATAGTTGAGATTATTAGGGTTTGGGTATTTGTCTGTGTGTGACTTGCATGCATGTGCAAGGGCATTTGTACTCACCTAGGAGCCATGTGTCGCCATGCTGCCCAGCTTCCAGGGCCCGGCTCAGGGCGGACATTCTGTATATGAAACTGTCATGGGTGGAGCCAGGGTAGTTTGCATAGACAGAGGTGATGATTCCCTTTGCATCGCATAGCACCTGTACATTGATGGAATGCCAGTGCTTGCGGCTTCGGTAGATGTCAGTGGCCCTAGGTGGACGTAGGGCCACATGGGTGCAATCTATGGCACCGAGCACTTTGGGGAAGTGTGCCACCCTGAAAAAATCCAGGACAACGGCCTGCCTTTCTGCAGGTGTTCTGGGCATCTGGGCATGTATATGTGCCTGCGGACTGAGGGGCGCGCTGTCATGATTTCCAGTACCTGTTGTAGGCAGCGTGACTGCATGGCCTGTGAGACCCCCCCCCACTATGGCAGTCGTCCGCTGAAATGACCCAGTGGCCAAAAAATGCAGGACATTGAGCACCTTCTCCAAGGGGCTCAATGCTTGGGAGCAAAGGGTGGGGGATGTAAGGTCATCTTCCCACTCCCTGACCAGGTCTAGGATGATGTGGGGTGGAAACCTATACCTGCCATAGACCTGGTCGTCAGGCATCCCAAAAAGGCTTGTCCGTGGTGCGAAAATGCGTGCCCTGGCTATTCTCCTCCTGCTGTGGTGTCCCACGATCAGTGCTGCGACAATTGGGGCATTCATCGTAGCTGTATATACGTGTTTGTTGTTTGCGCGCACTTTTGTACTGTGCGCGGGGACTCTTCCGCCTGCCTTCGTGTGGCGGACGCGTTGACGCCTGTGTGCGTCTTTTGCCGTGCGCAGGTTTCCCGTATTCGGATCCATGAATACGGGTTGTTCGCGTGCGTGTGGGCGTTCCGTGTAGTTCCCTGCAGGACTTCCCCAGTTACGCCTTCTTTTTCATGCGTTGTTCCCCATTCCGCGTGTTCCGCCCACTGTTCCGCCCACTTTGGTTGTGTGCGCCGCGCTATGTGCGCTTTTGTTGTGCGCGTAGCGCACGCCGTGTATGCCTGCGTGCGCCATGGCTGGATTGGGCGCACGGACAGCGGGAAGCACGCGCAGCGTCTTCCTTGAATCGCACATGTGCGCGTGTGCTGCGTTTCTCACGCTTGTGCTCCCTTGCGCCTGCTTGCGCATGGATTTTCGGCGCACGTTTGTTCCATGAATCGGCCCCTAAATCTGCAAATGGCCAAACAAATTAAAACACTTTCTGGGATTTGATCAATCACATGCCCAGATATCTGTCAAATCCTAATCAAGTCACCACTAATGCACTTGAGTCTGAGCGGGTCTACCATTTTTCTAACCTTTGTAGTAGTATGAAGGGAACATCTCAATTGTCCTGAAGAGCTGCTACAGATTTCAATGCTTCTTCACCAGGATTCAATGATGTGTGCGAGATCTGGTATGGATGCCCGCTGCACTTACTGGTTTTCCATAGTAACTTGTGTTAGACATGGCTATGCATTAGCTCCTTTGATTTTCTCTCTGTACATGCATTATTTAACTAACATTTTGAATTTTTCCAGGGCAGATGTACCCCATTTTGCAAACCGTGGCAGATTGGTCCTAGCATGCGCTGATGACACAGTTCTGATCGCAAGAACACCCACATCAGTTCAAATATTAATAGACTGAGTTTATGTTAACAGCAATGTGACAAAATCATCCACGATTGTATGTCGGATGACAGATGTATATGATATTTAGGCACATCACTTTCTTCAAGCTTTAGGGATCAATGCAACCATGCAGAATGCTTCAACCAATTGGGGGGCGGGTGGGTATTTCGACATATAAATAATTTCTGATAGAATTGATGTTAAAAGTAAAGCAAAACATATTGCAATAAATGGGGCTGACATTTGGGAGTATTTTGGTGTGTCAGCTATGCAGGTTCACAAGAACACATTTATCAGGAATGTTCTCGGCCTCTCGGTTTCATATTCAAATCATGCAGTACATAGGGGATACGATATGCTAGACCTTGACGATGAATAACACATTTAATCTATGTTACCTTGGATAAGAATATGGCATAATGATTAAGCAATTTTAACTCAATGGGCCTCATATTAAGTTTGGTGGTAATTCGGTGATAAATCTGTCAAATTACTACCAAATTCTTTTTACTGTTACCACAACTTGGTCCATTGAGTTTACCAGGGAATTACAAGCAGTAGTAGTGGGGTGTTACTCCTCATTGCTAGAACCCATAAGACTCCATTGGGATTTCGACAGAATTGCAGTGGTAATTCTGCCTATATTTGACAAAAAATAGGAAGATTTACCTCCATCCTGATGCTGGAGGGAAATCATCCACTTCAGGGTTAAACTTGTAGTTGGGCAGTGCATTAAAATAGTGGTAATTCCGTTACTGCCAAAAAAAAGACGACAACGAAAATACCACCAATGTTTTCCTGCACCACCAACTATTTAATATTGTTTCTCATATTGTGACATCTGAGACCAATTTTGTGTTGGTTCCCTGGTCATCCTACAATAATAAACAATTGCATAGGATTAGTGCAGGTAATGTTTTTGACAAACAATTTGTGAAAATCGATCAGTACTATTAAAGGAAGGGTACAACATGCATTATTTTTTGATAGAGAGGATAGGGATATCATGAAATATTCCAAGCATGTTCATGATATTTTAATGTCATACTGCCATCTGAAATATCTAACATGGTCTTGACTTATCCAAGAAAGCTGTCTCTTTAGTAGAGCTTGCTTTAATGTTTTACCTTTAATGGTGATCACAGGTAAGTGGATAGCGACTTTACCACCTGACACAAACTGTTTAGTTTGTTATGTTCCAATTGAGGAATTACAGCATTTAAAACATGTTTGTCTGCATTTTCAGTGATTCGGACAAAGACACTAATTCCTCTTCTTTGAAAATTTAATTTAACTGAATGTAGACCAGCTGCGTATGTTGTATTTATGGCTGAAACACCATATGTAACACGGACTCTATTATCATATGTGAGGAAAGCCTTAGTAATTAGAAGAAACTGTTATAGTATAAGAAGTATTTTATAATATTCTGTGAACATATACCTTATTTTATATTGTTTGAGTTTTATGACTGTATAAAATAGTGGTATAGATTTTATTCTCTGAAGTAAACTTGATTGACTGACTTGTTAATTAAATCCTACCACAATGTGTTGACATCTATCAAGCTGTTTTGTCCCAGACAGCACAATTTCCCAAAATTACACTTTTTAGTGTCTGCGTGTAGGGCTAATGTGATTTGGAACAAAATATACTTTCATAGTAGGCATACATTCTTCATGTAGAATATTCTTTTTTATTTTTGTTTTTTATTTTATTAATGTGATTTGGTTAAAAACAAACCTTTCACAATGTTTAAGATGGCACAAAAGGAAAACTAACACAACAATTAATTAATGCAATTAATTTAATAATTTTACATGGTATAATTACAGCATCCTAAAATAGTCCAACTGTATAAGGGCCTCATTACAACTCAGGCGGTAAGGGGTTTACGGCGCCGTAAACAGCGCCGACCCTTACCGCCTGAGTACGAGGTCCCTTAGCGCCATGGCGGATTTAACACCTGCTTTTAGCAGGTGTTAAAATCCATGGCGCTAAGGGACCATGGAGTTAATTACGCCACCGTAATTTACGGTTGCATAATTAACGCCTTCCCCACTCCCATTATGCCCTATGGGGCAAAAATGGGAATGGGGAAGGGTAAATGGGGATTGGGGACTTACCGCCCCACCAAACTCGGAATGGGGCGGTAAGTCCGCCAACCACCATGGCGTAAACGTAGTTTACGCCATGGTGGTAAAGTCACAGCCCAGGCGGTAACTTACCGCCTGGGTCGTAATGAGGCCCTAAGTCCATTGAGCACCAATTTACCACCAACATATTCTACACATAAAATCCTAACTATTATAAAAAGTACAATTCATTAATTGTGCTTGCCAAGTCCTAGTTTCAACAGAGCCAACCTGCCTCTCTCTATCATTCAATCAAATTTAAATTACCTAAAAATATCAAAGTTGCTATTATGATGTAGATAGAAGACACACAGATATATTTTTCCAGATAATCTCTTTGTCACATTATCTAAAGTCTCTGGGGGCTCTTTCCAAGCATAATGTTCTCTTTCCATTCAAGTACAAACATTGACTGAGAATATGGTTTAGAGATTCTACTGACTTGGGAGAATTACAGAATCTACATACTATTTGGACCTATTTTTTAGAATTTGCTGAAGCTGTAGAAACTGATTCCTCCAATGCATATTAGGAAATCTTTCTAGATAGGGGGGGAAGAGCCCCTTTTTTATGCTCTAAGGACAGATATTGATAACATTGATTTTTACCCAGCGTCTCTTGTGTAACATTCAAATCCCAATCTGATAGCTTCACTTTGACCACATTAGGTGTTTGAATGAATGTTTCAGTGTTATTTGTGCATTTCAAAATGGAATCACATTTACCACCCCAAGAGTTAAAAGAAACATTGGGGGTCATTACAACCCAGGCGCTAATTGCGCCAACTTTACCACCATGGTGTAAACTATGTTTACACCATGGTGGATGGCGGATTTACCGCGCCATTCCAAGGTGAGTGGGGCGGTAAATCCCCATTTCCCATTTTCCCTTCCCCATTCCCATTTTTGCCCCATAGGGCATAATGGGAGTGGGGAAGGCGCTAATTACGCCACCGAAAATTACGGTGGCGTAATTAGCATCATGGCAGGTTAGCGCCATGGATTTTAACGGCTGCTAAAAGCAGCCGTTAAAATCAGAATAGGCGTTAAGGGTTAACGACGGCGTTAACCCTTAACGCCTGGGTCGTAATGAGGCCCATTGTCTCTACATGTAAGGGGAACAAAAAACACAAATAATGTTCAGTGGGAGGTGATACAATGTTCCTATTTAGCGAAGGAATATACCACATCAGTCTAGCTTTTATGGAAATGAGGCCCCACTCATTCCTTATGATAGCCCTTGGTACACAATTGGGTAGCCTCAAGACACTTCTCCATAAAAATGCTTCAAAGTCTTCCAATTCCTCCCAATAAAACCAAAGTATTGTCTCTAGGCCATATATGATTTTTGGAATCCCTTTTGCAAAATAATAATTTATCACTGGCGCCATAGAGAATCGACAAAATCTGGCTAAAATTGTCCTCATGTTTGGCTTGGATGCCTCAATTTTTACATTAAGATAGTTATTTAGGGTTGACTTATTGAGTTTTGAAAAATAATGGGATTTCCAGATAAATGAACTGATCCATCACCTCCAACGGCATCTTACCTAGATGCAATTTAAACTTAATTGGTCTCCTCAAGTTTGAGAATCTCATTATTTTCATTTTATCTTTGTTTATGATTAGGTCATTTGTTTATGCATACACCATTAGACCCTCCAGCAATCTTTGCAGACAAATGACTGTGTAGTCCAACAGTAGAACGTCATCTGTATCTGACAGCCACTTAAGTGGAGTGCACCTAGTCTTGGTGAGATAATATCATAATTTTTAAAAAAAAGCCCCCAATATCAGAGAAATAAATGCTGAAAGGACAAGATGCCAAGATGCAACAATGTCGTAATCTCCTCAACATATAGATCTCTTAAGAGAGAGAACATTATTCAGTTGTCTTTGTATGTGTATAAATCAGTATATTGAGGAGGCTATTCGGGAGACCCCAACTCACAAGCTTACCCTAGAGCTTCTCTCAAGTTACTACATAAAACGCTGAGGTGAAGTTGGCGAAGCACAGGAAGAAGCCTTATCTTGTAGAAGATTTAAAATTAAGCCATTCAAGAGAGTACCCACTAACCTTCTAAAGTCTGTCAGAAAAACATTTAAATGGCCAGTGTAAATTGCACCCTTTTCAAGTTCTTTTAAAATCAGGGAGCTGAAGATTTTACTATCAGCATCTACTAAGGTGATCAGTTTGTAGATAAGCGGGTCCTCTCTATTCCCTATTTTAAAGGTTGGCACAACATGGGCATGTTTCCAAGTTAAAGGTGTTGTTTTCGCAAAGATGACATTGGTGAATAGAATATACAACACTGAGGCCAATAGTTCAGGGGCCTTTTTAAAACTATATTCGATAGACTGTTAGGACCAACCACACTGGAATTATTTGCCTAGCAGGACATCTCAAGTCCACTGGGCCTTTCAAGCTCATTCCTATCAGCTGTCTCACAAGTGTAAAATTTAAGAAAGTGATTTACCCATACCGACTCAGAGATGGAATTTAACTGAACCTCATCTTGCCGACATTCATGGCTATTCATTTTTGACCAAAATGTTCCATCTTGCTTTCCAATCAGAATAGCAAGCAGATTTTCTGCCTCCATATGCAACATCATGAATTCATGGATTTTCATCCAATTTGGGTAGCTTTGTACCTTTGGATGGCAGCCTTGGCGAGGCTCAGTTTAGTCATTGATGAAACGTTCCTTTTATTTATTTTTCTCAGTTCTCATCTGACTTCCATTTCTGCCATTTCCACTGCCACCATTGACATTTGGCCCTGTTTAATCATTGATGAGAGGTTTCTTTTATTTTTTCTCTCACTTCTCCCCTGACTTCCGTTTCCGACACCATTGACATTTCTTTGAGGAAATGCCTAATCAAACGTCTAGATGGATTCCAGTAGATATTCATAATAAAGCAAATTACTAGCGGAGAATTCCACCTCAAGCACATACCAGTTTGCCAGTAGAGCATAGATGCTAGAATCCATATTCTAGAGGAACCATCCCATCGTATTTTGAACAGCAGTTAGGATGTCCCTCGATGGACGACCTAGTTGCCCTTGAGAAGTAAATTGCTGGCTTATGCATTTCCCATCAAAACAAGCTCCTGTTGTTAGCCAAGTCTCCTGTAGCATTATTATGGGAAATTCCTTTAATACTTCACATAAGTCCTTATTGTTAGCTAAGTGGCTGTTACCCCCGAAGTTCCAAGAAATGATACCCATCAAGAACACTTCTTCAAAAGCTGCCTCGAGGTTTCACGCAAGTGGCACCCAGCCGAGACCAATCAGACTCCCCCCTCCATGCTCAATTCCTGAACATACCACTCTACGCACTTGCTGTTCATCACTGATGGCACTACAGGTTATCTTTACATTTTGGGACATGCTCTCTTCCTTATAGTTATTTGTCCAGTCTAGCCGTCAGTTGTACAGATCACATTCCCACTCAGACTCCAACATTATATGGTAGCCCATCACTCTCAGATTTTCTGTTGCCGACCCAATTGGGTAATGAATGACAAAGGGAGGAATATCTGAGCACACTATGTACATCCTATGGTCGACTATAAAGTCTACTTGGGCTATATCGCAATAACGTGACTAGTGGAACATCCACTTTTTTTGAGTAACCAGGGTTTCATTTTCCTCAAAACATCAGAGGATATTGATGACATTTGACTTGAAAAACAAGAGCAATGTCCAAAAATGGCATGTTGAAAACTGTACCAACTGCAGTGGTACTGCTGGGCGTTATGCAAGTATCTTACTTAGGCAAAGCTGGAGAAGACAGTCTGCTGCACACTGTTAGGCAGAATAATATGCAGTAACCTTTGGGAGCACCACCCACAATTAAGACTACAAGTGACAGTACAAATTCATCTTTGGTACAAGCCTGTACTACACAGTAAAGTGGTAGCGATGGCTGAGCAGCCAGACTTATCTCAAGAGTAAAGGGAGCAATATCAATAGTTACTCAAAGGACAGCAATTACTATGGTTCAAACAAACACTGACTCGTGGTTTCTGAGTAAAAGAATATACATTTATTACACATCAGTTGTAAAGCATTTCACTATTTTCAAGCAGTTGAAAAATCACAATCTTAATACACTACACCACACCCAATATATTCTGGACAAGTTAAGCTCAAAATGAAGTGTGAGCAAAATGGCACTCCATTAATTTAAAAGGGAGGGAAAGACAAAGTTAGACAAAGGTTGAGCAGCAGCAACAAGTAAGTAAGCAGGGCAATCTAGAAAAAGTAACTGCAGTGAGGGAATCAAATCAAGATGCCAGAGCCAAAGTCAATGGGCCAAAGTCTTTGCAGAGGATCACACAGTTCAGAGTAGTTTGCGGTTAAGTCTTTGCCAAGAGTTCAGAACGAAGTTGGTTGGATGAAAAGTTACTTTAAAGAATAGAGAAGGACAAGCCCTCGGATTGGCGAAAGATTTCAAGCACTTTTACCGTGGTCGGATGGAACGAACGACCGGATTTGAAAAGTACCTTAAATGGAGAGGAAGGCAGTAGCTGAGGCAGATGTTCCTGGCAGGTCCTGCAGGCTCACGGTTCCTGAAGCGACTGTCACACTGACACAAAGTAGGAAGACTGGAGGGCCCGCACTGCCCAGGGAAGAAACCAGCAGCAGAGCAAAGCAACAAATAAAAGGTGCACTCCTTAAAACCCAAGCAGGGTGCGGTCCTCCTGGCTATCCGGTTCACTGTAGCTGTGCACAACAAATTTGACCAGAGGAGGGAGGCTTGGCTTGTACTTTGGCAAACTTGTTGGTCCCACCAGCTCAAGGGGAGAAGATTCCTTGCAGAACTTCCATGTCGTCGAACTTTGGAGATTCGGACCCGCAGCAGGGCTTCACCTGGAGGTTCAGTCGTGGTAGAGGTCCTCTTCTGTCAGCTTCTCTTCGGTTCTCTCGATCCAGTGGTGACTCTGCCTTCTCAGTCCCAGAGACTTGCTTTTTCTGCAGTTTTCCCCCATTCACAGCCTGGATGTCAATCACACAGTAGGGTGGATGTCCCACAGTCACCACAGCCAATCACACACAGTGCGACATGGGTCTCCAAGGAGACCCTGTGCAGGGTGTATCTAACTCCACCCTCACATCCTGTCCCCCTCAGACATTCAGGCACCTCAGGAGGGCTTCTGTGCAGAAGCCCGACAAAGGACCGCGACCGAAGGAACCAAACCTTGTAGTAAAACACCAGAAAGACCTTTACAAAAAGAAATGGCGAATAAACACAGCCGGAACAAAATAAAAGTAAATGGGGTCCAGCGGGTTTAAGTTTGAGGCTACTAACTTAGCCTAAAACAGTACCAAGGCTATTTAAATAGAGCGTGGTAGAAACAAGTAGGGTAGAAACCACTGCCACCAGCCAAATCTTAAAGACAGGGGAACAAAATAATGTTCCACGAGAAACAGACAAAAAGGGATAACTATTAACCCTTTCCAGAACTCTATGTAAGATAGTTTGTACTCGGCCTATGAACTTAAAAAGAACTAATAAAGTCAATGGCTACTCTACATGTTCTGGGAGACAGTAGTCGATCCCAGAAAATGGAGTCTGAGTTGGGAAGTCTAAAAAGACAACCCTGAGTCACTGCACTAAAGGTGCTATGTAACACACAGTAAAAAGATGATGCCTATGGAGTAGGTCAGGCTCCACAATCTATGAACACAAAAATGTTAAACACACACAGCAAAACACATGTACGAGTGGGAAAAAAGGCTTACACTCTTACCAGGTGAAAAAAAAAATCCTAGAAATCCAGCAAAGCTGCTGAGGGACTCAATAGGTAAGGGGAATTAGCCATTCTAGAGAATTCTCCCTAACACACACTAACGTACTGGCACAAAAAGGGGACACGACTTTGGACCCTCTCATCTGCCACTGTCCACCTCCGGGGCAATACTAGGTCTGGAGTTCTACCTGGTAGTCCTACCAATCCGCCTTCACAAGTCTGGCCTTGTCCAACTACACACACAAAACATTCCATGTCTTTCTGGCTTCTCACATGATATACCACATAAGAGCTACTCTGATCAATGTGTACTCATTCGTTCATGGGAGAAAACCAAATGTTATCAACACTTTACTAAAGGATTTTGGCAACTAAGTACTGACACAGCAACTGCCCAAGAACTGCTACCTGAAATGTTAAAATACCAAAATTGTAGAATAACCCTCAAAATGTGACATGCACACCGAATACACAACCATCAGAAAATAACCAGAACGCTTTTGTGAGTAATACATTGACAACATCATATTCTGGCCAGTAGAAATACAAATGGGAGTAAAGGAGTTCCAGTCTTTAAGGTAAAACAGGTTGAAATGGATTATACTTCATTCAACACTATATTGGTATCATTGGCAAATAGCAGGACATACTCTGCAGAGATGTGGATCAGCAGCTTTCAAACAACAACAAAATAAGGAATATCAATACAAGGATGTATAAACGTTTCATGTTTTACTGAAAGGAAAGCACCATTAAGCACACTTATCAGCCACTGCTGCAAAGAAAAATGTACACAACAACAAAGGGTGAATATATTAAATAGGAAGACAGGTACATATGGAATTGTTCTCCTGGAGGGGTATTAAGAAATTAAATGTTGCTTAAACGTCTTTAGAAAAGGTAGGGAGTGTGGGCCTAACTACACTTTAGGACCAACCTTTGTCTCTGCTTAAAGGCTTGACACCTTTGAGTGCCCTTCTTGGCACTTTTCTATCCAGCAAGGCAAATAAATTGGTTTAGGCACCTTGATGTGGTGAGAGGTATCGAGAAGGCTGGATTTGTAGTGATGGTTTCACATAGGACACCTCTATCGGCCCTGTAGAAAGGCCAAACAAACTTAGCAGGGCTTTGGGGCAGAAATAAGTTAGGAATGTGAAGTTTGGGGTGTCTTGATCATGGTCCAGAGGTGGCTTGATGTTTCAAAACATGGCTGGCTCAAATGCTTCATTTAGTTTTGTGAGCAGTAACAGTGCCAGAAGTTAGACCGCTGGACTTAAAACGAGTGTAGGTGACTCAATAGGAGATATTCTGGGCTATAGGTTTCTTCTGTGCATCAGTCATTTAGACACGTATGGTGAGTAATCTACAGGTACACTGTCTCCACTCTGGATATCTAGGTGTCCTGGTCAAGGGGTCCTCAGGTAAGCAAGCACCAACGTCCAGCTGTGACATTATTGTTCCACAACATTAAGTGGAGCAACTCCCTCCTTGAATTATCCGTGTTCACCCTTATGGAGTGAGACTCAGCTGTCAAGAAATCCAACAGTCATCAATGATTGTGGTTACCCCACAAGAGAACATCTAGGATGGTACTAGTGGCTTCCAAGCAGATTTCAACAAAGGTGGCTTTCTAGCAAAGAATCCACACTCATTTGCAGGAATTCCAGAGTCACTGTTTCCCACTGGAGTTTCTGTAAGGAGGAGCAAAGCATACATGTGTAATTGAATATGGTGGAAAAAACGTCCCTGCTTAAAATCTCCCTAGCTGCCTGTCCATTCCCTGCCTCTTTGGGAATAGATGGCCTCTGCCTGGAATTATTTTCTCTTGCCAAATCACTGCCAGCCAGACATGTTTTATACAGCGGTTATGGCATCATTGACTGTCAGGAAGAAGCCTCTCCTCAATGTATTGTGTGTTTAAAAATCCCATTGGAGGATCCAAAATGATTTCCTTGTTGTTACAGAAACCATCAGTTTAGAACAAACCATGAAGGCGGAAAACATCTGAGTTTTTGTGATGAGATGGAGTCCGGGCTGGTTGCAAAGGCAAATGACAGGTAAAGGGAGGAGCTAGCAGATCATATTCCAGACATGAAAGAGCAGAATATCACAGCAGCATGAAGCAAGTGCAGATAAGTAAGAAGAAAGTAAGCTAATTGAAGAAATAGAATAAGGTAACTGTAAACAGGTAGGATAAGAGAAGCTCTTCTCAAGGATATGAAACAAGGCCAAGGGGTAGGAAAACATGGAGTATCAGGAAGAAAACCGAGCAGCAAGCCTATGCTCAAAAAGGAACAATTTCCTGCAGCATGGCCTGGCTTTTAAACCTATAAAGCTGTTGTGTACCCATCACTTCAGACCCGGAAGTGGAAATCCACCATCTTGAGAGGTGCAGTCCAGGTATAACAGCCACCATCTTTGTTGTGACATTACAATGGCTGTACATGCATCTCAAATCAGACCGTAGTGAAGCAACGCCGGAGCACCTGGAAGTCCTGGCGTCACAGGAACCACCACCACCACCAGGAGAGCAGGTAAGGCATAACAGTTGGGTGATATCATGAAAATAGTGACAACCCTATTTCCTATTCTCTTCTCTCTTCTGTTTTCAGTGGATAGCAAATGACTTCAGAAAATAAGGTCATCGAAGCAGACATTCCCATGATTAACAAAGGAGGTTTGGGTGGTCAAAACACTTTTCTTCAAGAATATGATGTGCTTTAGGAGAGTATTTCAGAACTGATATTCTGGGAATTAGGCATACACAAAGACCTCCATGTGGTGAGATTTCCTAAACCCTTGCTTTCTGCCTTAGGGATGTCTCTCATCATTGTTGTGCACTGTTGTATGGTAGGTGGGGATGACTCCTACCATGATTATGTTAAAAGTATGTTGATATTGTTTAGTTTGACATGTGTATCAGATCAGATTGAACAGAATGGTGTTTGTTTCTGGCCTAAGCAGGATTGTGAAACAACTCATAAGGTAGAGACTGTCACTGTTGAAACTTTGGTAGTCCTTTTCAGTGTAGTCTTTTTTGCAGCTAATAACCTTGATACTGTATCCTGGAGAACACTGGGTGTTTGCAAAGTAAGGCAAGCTACTGCTCTCAGTTCTGATCTGGTGAAGCTTCTATGACTGGTGTGTACCATTATTTAATTTTTGGGTGTGGGATTTTCAGCAGTCTTTTGTCCTGTCCACTGGGATACCTAATGTACTGTGTTCTGGAAGTTTGATATATCATTTTCTTAGAAGGGTAAATAAGTGACTGTCATCCACTTGATTGCAGCTAAAACAATCCTCTTGTTTTTGTCTGCATGTTGGTTTTGGGGAGGGGTGATTTCAATTGCACAACTCCTGCCTTTTGAAAGGCTCCCCTTATTCCTGTGGATATTTCTATGCCACTGGTAACTTGGTCACAATCTGTGTCAAGATCAAGAATAGCTGAATGAAATTCATGTTGGAATTCTAATAGGTTGCTCTGTGACACCTGGCTGTGCCCTGTGTGGATAAGCATCCTCAACCTCACAGGAGAAAATCTGTTTCATATAGAAAATCGTTGACACATTATGTAGGTGCCTTCCCTTGGGAATGACAGGGAACTGCTAAGAGAGAATGAATATGTATGTATTTATTTTATTTTATTTGCAGTGCAAATAATACTACCTTTTAATAGTCGTAGTGCACATGATCTGTCCCAGAGCAAGCTGAAGGGAAAGTAAATATATGGGAATACTGGTTCACCTGTCAAATATTTCATGTAAGCAGGCTTTGAACAGCTTACATCTGTTAGGATCCAGCAATGAGATGCAGGCACAGAGGACGCATAGTGATTTCTACAAACTTTTATTGAAATAATAAAAGGATTGAAAAATGCCTAACTATCCTTACTCTAGGAGAAATGCCACTCCTCAATCGAAAACAAAGGGTCAGTCTGATGTCAAGATTTCCAAAGCAAAATGTCCTGTGTCCAAAATCATATTCTGTCCCTCACATTCTAAAAGTCATTCTAAGGAGCTCAGGGTAATGTCTTTGGCTTGAAACGTGTGCACAATTTCAACTAAATGTACAACTGCAACAAACAGGCTTCCAATTAAATGGTGTTCACAGTTCCTGGGAATGTCTCCCTAGCCCATAGGGAATAAAGTTCCAATATATAGCCAAGTTCTTTGTAGCTCAAGAAGATTGCTTCATCTTCCTGATATCTGTAATGTACTTTACAGACTTTGCTCCACCTGGTATACTGTCCCGCCAGGACTTTCTTATACAGTTAAATCAATTCACAATTCCAATGACATGGTTCTTCCTTAAGATTTGTTTCACACAGTTGACTTTGCCTGATATAATTTCCTGCCAGGACGTTCTTACACAGATCAATCAATTCACAATCCCAATGGAATGGTTCTTTCTTAAGATTTGTTTCACACTGTTGGCTTTGCCTGCTATACTCTTCTGCCAGAACATTCTTACACAGTTAACTCAATTCCCAGTCCATAAGGGCCAGGGTCTTCCTTAGGATTCTCTGCCTTATGAAACTCCCGGTGTACTCACCTGCCAGGTTCTTTAGTCACACAATTTAGGCACAAGTCCCAGTCTCACAAATACATGGTATTCGCTTCTGCCAGGACTTTATTACCCAGTTCACTCAATTCACAATCAAAAGGGTATGGGTCTTCCATAAGATTATGTTCACACAATTGGTTTAGCCTGGAATACCCTCCTGCAAGGGCTTTCTCAGGTGCTTCATTTCTTACACTTGCAAACTTGATTTTGCAGAGAATATTCTCCTGCCAGGCCATTCTCATGTAATACAACTCTTTCACATGTGGGTGTAGTTTCCAGGTTCATAACCCTTTTCTCATTACTTCACTCTTTCAAGTTGGTTCTCTTTTACCCAGATTTTGGGTCCCCAACCCGTTCTCACATTCATAAGTTCTACACACTCACCCCAGCATCTTATATTCATGATGGGGACTTGCTTCCACTTGTTTAGTGTTTTGTTTTCCTCCAAGCAGAGTGCTCCAGTGCCCCATCCTCTGCTAGGGCTCAAAGGTTTTGTTCTGCTGCTTCAGAGCTCCTTGCAGTTTTCTCTGCTTCCTCTCTCTGGTCCTCTCGGGCACCTGATTTTTCTCCTGCTCTACAGTTCCTGTGGCATTAGGGGGGACATCCACTCTTCCCTCGTTCCTAACGCTTACACAGGGCTTCTCTCCCAGCCAGATTTTCATGCCCATCGTCTCCTCAAGACCCTTTCTTCTGAGTGACTGTCTGTTTCCTCCAGACTCCATGTACCGAGTCAGGAGTCGTGACTCTCTCTCTGAATTTTCCAGGTGCTATTCTTTTGAATGTGCAAGTGCTTGTTAGATACCTACAACCATTGTAGGTGGTCTCCTGGTTCTCTGCATCATTGATCTGTATCGTTCAGTCATCTTCCTCGACTCCGTTTTTGCTATGTGCTTGTCCATGCGACTTTGATGCTGCTGTTATTGGTTATTTGTAGGAGTAGTCATTACTACCCTTTGCCTCTTCCTCGTCTCATTTTCGGTCATGCTGTTTTCCATTTGGCATTGAGGAATGTTGGCTATAGATTTGGTAAGGGGTTGAGGGATATTGTTACAATATGCCATCAAGTCATCAGAAATGGAGGGAACATTCCTACAAGGGAATGGGGATATAAGACTTACTTTGACACTGCCATGTCGTCCCCCTGAGGTTTGCCTCACCCCATGAGGTCCTCCATCATATAGCCACCCAGTGGGTCAGGATCAGGTAGCAGCTGCCGTCCCCTGCCCACAAGAGGAGAGGCTAACTCTGGGAAAGGAGTGATGATGTCATCATAGTCATCACAATGCCAAAATAAAGATTTTCCTACTGGGGTGAACACACGTGGCCTCAAGCTGCCTACCCCTTGCTGCTCTGTTTTACATTGTGACATTCAAGACTGCACACACACCCACACACACTCACAGTTTCAATTCAAAATCACACCTTTGTCTACGTGCAATAGTAAAATAGTAATATTCCATCATCGTTTGTGATCAAATGCGATTTTATTCTTAAACATATTGTTATCTTCTTCACTGAAACCAAACTCCAAAAGCCGGGAGGATTGCCCAGGGGCAGCATGCTCCTTTTGGAATCAAGAATATGCTGAATAGCACAGGTTTGATGACCACTTCTGCGCTTAGAGACTGGAGACTGGCATGAAGCACAATGCAAGAAATCAATTTACTTTTTTATAAAGCCAGTGGTTATATATTCAACATTACATTTTGCAGTAGAATGAGGATGGAATTATTATTTGAATATTATTTACTCTATACATTTTTTTTAACTTGTAATAATTATAAACAGTTTAGACTTCATTAAGAGTTTGGTGGTATCTAGGCAGTAAATCCACTCAATTGCCACCAAACTATATTACATTTACTGCACTTTTTTCGCGCCTTGAAACACTTGTGTATAGGCGCGTTACAAATGCCATATCATATCATATCATATCGCTGGTTTTTTGATGCTGGAGGTAAATACTCCATTCCAGGACCATACTCTCGGGAGGATATCTCAGCGGCAACGTGCTCACCTTGGAAGCAAGACGAGGCAGAGCAAAACAGGTTTGATCCCGGGGTCCGCGCTTAGAAACCTCTGGGTATTAAGCATGTTATAAATAACCTATCATATCATATCATGGTGGAGCAAACATATTGGCACTTTTCCCCCTTGCTCTCCTCTGCACTTGAACGATCTCAATGTCACAGGGCCTAGTAAGATTGTCGGCTTGTCCCCCTTCAGCCCCCCTCGCCTGCCTCATCGTGCTTTGAAACACTTGTGTATGGGTGTGCTATAAATAAAATATCATATCATATCAGTAATTCCATTACTGCCAATTTTTTCCTGATCTGCCATACTTGTAATGAGATCCTATTAATGTTTTAAGTTTGCTTTCGGCATTCGAGAGCAATTTTGTGTATAGTTACAAGGGAACATATCATATAGATAGTGTACAACATAGCAGAATGACATACCCCTTCATAGGGAATAATAATCCATTGTAAATTAAAGATGATATATCCCAAGGGTTATAGTGTATAAACGTGGGAGGAGATATAAACTATGACCTAAGACATTGCCTCTTTACAATTTTCATGGTATTCTGGTGGGAAATCTGCCAGAATACCTCTAAACAGAATTAATATTACTGCCACTTGGTTCATCAATAATTTCACTGGATTACCAGTGGTGGTGTTTATCCACATTTATGGAGAGATTTCAGCAGAATGAACACCAGCGGTAATAGCACTGGCTGTAATTCTGCTGATTTTTGTCAGAAAAAGTAGGACTTACCTCCATCTCACTGGCAAAGTTGTATGGTGGTGCGGTAGTGAAGGAATAATGCAATGGCAATGGAGTAACCACTGCATTACTGCTGTTTTTGTTCCCACACCGCCATACTTTTAATGAGGGTCATTGTGAATGATGACTATAACTAATGGCTCAAGATCTTCGATCCATGCTCCATGACATTATGAAGTGAAAAATGAAGCTAAAGAGGCAGCCTAAAGTTTGCACAGACATCCACTAGGGAAAAAGCACCATGGTCCATGCCGGTAACTTACCGACTCAGCCATGGCGGAATGGGGAATTACCGCCCCATTCCGAGGTTGGCGGGGCGGTAATTCCCCATGCCGCCATGGCCCTTCCCCATTCCCATTTTTGCCCCATAGGGCTCAATGGGAATGGGGAAGGCGCTAAGTACGGTGCTGCAAATTGCGACACCGTACTTAGCACCAAGGTCCCTTTGTGGGTTGGTTTTTAACGCCTGCAAAAAGCAGGCGTTAAAATCGCCAACCCGCAAAGGGACCTCGTAATAAGGGGTTAACGGCGCTGCCACCTTTTACGGCGCCGTTAACCCCTTAACGCCAGGGTTGTAATGGGGGCCTATGACAGCTAGTATCTGTCTTTAGTCAAAAGTGAGGAAATAAAGTAACGTTGATTGTATTTGTAATAAGTGCAATTATATCTGTGTACCAACACTGTGTTTTCCTTAAGTGGTGTAAGGTACACTTTCTTGTGTGTGACACTTTACCTTTTCTGAGACAATAAGGCACATTTTGCTTTTGTGTGCTTATGACGATTGCTTCCTGCAGAGGGTCTGCTTGATACGGTCTCTTGGTGTTGTGAGGTGAAAAATGTGGAAGCTAGCATTGATTTTTACTTATAAAGTGACTCGCAGATTCATTCCTAGGTAAAGCCTTCCGAAAGAGGAGGGGTAATACCCACAGTGCTGAGCACCTGGTGTGGCAGATGCATGTCTGCTGAGGAGCAGGACTAACAGGGCTGGTGAGGTGTGAACAATATGGGATCAGCCCACCCAGGTCCTAAATAGGGGTCATTTTCTGAATTAAAAATATATGCTAGATCCAATTTCTTTGAGGAGTATGAAATAGATGGTTAGCCCTTATTTTCCATTTTTAAATGTTCCATCATCTTGAATTAAAGAGTGACAGTGCTGATTTATTGTCAGGTGCATGCCCAGCTTCTCACTTATGTTTGGGAAACACAATACATGTTAAATTGTGGCACAAGTTCCAATACAGTACATTTCAAGACCTGTATCTCCTTATTATACATTTTGTAGCCAGGTGTCAGGAGCCTGTCAGGAGAACACAGAGCAAAATATATATGTACAACTACACACTGAAGAGGTAACACACCAGGCTGATCTAAGTTGAGACTGGTAATCACAGGAACTGCAGATGCAACAGTTGGCTGTAAGCAAAGAGACACAATGGAACACAGAAAACAAAATATGCTGGGCAACAAGGACTTGATCAGATTAATGAATGTAATGGAACATGAACATTGATCTCCAAGGAGATTAGGGAAAGTCCTTGGGATTGGTAATTACAGATTACTATTAACAAAAATCATGCAGGTGCATCATAGTTTCATAGTTCGGACATGCTGAAGATATGGTTGTGTTCATGTAAGGTTAAAGCTGCAAAGCATACATTGAGGCATGTAATACTTTAATGGGCTATAGGAAAGAAACAGAAGTCATTCCCTTGTGTGATCCTGACGGAGCGAACCAAGGGACCACACTGTATGGAGATACAGATACACAGCGAGGCACAACATCGTACTCATTTGCAATGGAGGTGGTATACAGAGTGGATAGACATAACATAACCTTATATCGGATAGGCACTAATTTAGAAATCATGCTACAATGCTGACACAGTGGACATCATGGGCTTATAATAAGAGCATGTATCAGGCACTAGCAGGGAAACAGGCAAGGAAAGTTGCAAAATAGGAACAGGGAAACATAGCGTTCTAGCAATATCATTAAACAAATACCACTAGTAACAGACAAGTAAGCAGGTTGTTTCTATCTCCGTGAATATTTGGGTCAGGAAACTCAGTACACTTAGGAGCAGGTGCTTAAATTATGGACTGAAATCTAGTAATACAGCAAGAAAGAAACAAACAGGAAATGTTGCTACTGTAGTGGGCGGATAACTCAGCAAATATTTGGAATGGTATGACAAGAGAAAAGGACAGTAAAACAAGAAAGTGGGATTGTAGAAAGACAGAGGGGGGACAGCATTGATAGTAGGGTGTCAAAGAAACTCAGAAAGGCAGCACAAATTAAAAGTACTGGCTTTATCAGCAGACAGGAAGAGCTGGAAAGCAGCTACAGAAGGATGAATACAGTAGCAAGAACAACAGCAAGGAAAGGTTAAATAAACTGCAACATAAACCGTCCAGTGAAGGCAGTTGCTAGAACAACTGTTACTGCTGAAAGACAACTTATGAGAGCTCTTCCAGCCCATAGCCCCACATGGTAGAACTGATTGCAGTCTGAGGAAGCAAGGCCCAATCAAGCACAATTTAGGCTTCAGAAGACTGTTGCACCTGAACTTGATACCGATGGACACTTTGTCATCCATTGGTTGCCTGATTAAAGTGAAGGTAATTATATTCCCTCCACCATTCCTTTGTCTCTTGGAAAGCATCATCTATCACAATGTATTTTCTGGTTTAACCCAAAACACGGAATGAAACATGCAATTAGTTTCTTTCAAAACAACAGCAGTAAAACAGGAACATTAATGCAGATGCAGTTTGTAGTTATTAACATATTAATTATGCCATTTAAAAGAGTCTATGACTATATGCATGCAGTGCTGGTAGTTGGCAGGCGTGAAGAATCCAAACACCATCTTTAGAACTCACATTGTATTTGCGGATATTGATGTGGTAAAATAGGTTGATCACTACTGTTATCCCTGTATCTAGATCCAAGTCTGTCCATCAATAACATTGGTAAGCTTAAAACACCTTCAATTTTGAGGGTGTATCATTACGGTTGAGAGCTATATGGCTTGGAGCTGTGGGGCCTTGCGTAACCCAACAATGCGCAAACTTCCCCGGAAAACTCTGCTCGAAAATCTTAATTTTATCAAGGTTTTTCAGCTGATGAATTGTGTACCTGCCCCAGTTCCCCTTGGACTATGTACTTAGAATATTTCCAGGACTGAATTAACAAGGATGACTGTAACCAGTATGTTTTCAGAACAGTCTTCAAAATAGATGTTGTGGCTTTTTCATGTTATATCCGGGCACCTATTTGCTAATGGGCTAGATTGGTATCTGAACCTACTGAATATGACACGTCATAGCAATGCTGTCATGATCTCTCTTATGGCTACATTCTAGGAGGAAAAGCAGGCCTAGGAAACTGTTAAGAAATAGACTAGATCATACAACCCATTGTAAATATGTATAACTGTATAGAGACGCATGTAGCATGAGTAATAGAACCACACATTAGAAAGTATCTAATGTGATTTAGATTCAGTTCTCTGTTTTTTGTCAACAAAATAGCTCTTTTGTCACACTCAGAAGAAAGTTTCTCTTTGTGCACCTTCTGCCCAAAACCCAGGGAAACTGTAATGCCCTTTATGCCTTTTGCGTTAGTTAGCAGAATATCTGATGGCGCATTAGTCTTTAAAAAACGTGATTCATTCAATTTCATCTCACACTTTTTGGTCCTCAGTTGTTGCCAGAAAAAGCTCAGCTTTGGGTTCTACAGTCATTTTTAACCAAAACTTTACGAATTGGCATTATTAATTTAAGGTCGCCTATATGCTATTATATTTATGTATTTGCTGTGACAGGGCTGCATATTTCAAAATGAATTGTGAATGTTGTCATTGGCCGTATGTATTTTATACAGAAATAAAGATATATTTGACTTTGTTTGTACCCATGGATTTTTCGTAATGTATTTATTTTATTTATTTATTACATTTATCACACACCCAGGACCCTGAGGTATCACGGCGAGGTTACAGACAGCTTTTGAAACAAGACATGTACAAATGCATTCATGAGTAAAGATCACTAATCACAGAATAATTACACTGTACAGAGAATCGGGCTATATCTGGTCTATCAATACTGGTTGAATAACCAGGTTTTTAACAGTTTCATAAAACCAGATAGTGTTTCTTCTTTTTTGATACTAAGCGGGATGGTATTCTAATGTTTTGGCGCTAGGTATTGGAAGCTACTCCCTCCTCCTCTAGTGTTCTTGAAACAGGGTAACCCTAGTAGGAGTTGGTTATTTCATCTTAGGGTTCTGACCGATTCTTTTTTGGCAATGGATTTGTTCAGATGAATGGGTGCTTTGTTATGGTGGCATTTGAATGTGATACACAGAGTCTTGAAGAGGATTCTAGGCTTGATGGGAAGCCAGTGAGCATCTCTTCTGGTTTTCGAGATATGAACAGGTTTTCTCAATCCTAGGGCAGTCCTTAAAGCTTTATTTTGGATTAGTTGCAGTTTGTTGAGATTAGTGGTCGTGGTCCCGAGTAACAGTATATTACAGTAGTCTAGTTTGGATAATATTAACGCTCTGGCCAAAGTAATGCAGTTAGTTGGGTTCAGGAATTGTCGGCTTAGGGCTATTAGTTTGGCTGTCTAAGAGGATGATGAAGATAGTGTGTTGATGTGTTTAGTCATTGTGAGGTTAGCATCCAGGTACACTCCTAATGTTTTTACTTGCTTAGAGACAGGGATCATTGTGCCATCGATGTTGATGGCAGAGTAGTCTGGGTGGAGTGTGACTAATTTAGATTGGGAGCCCACAATGAGAATCTCTGTCTTCTCATTGTTGAGGCACAGGCTGTTTAATGCCATCCAGTTCTGTATTATGGCATAGATATTGTTGATGTTTAACATATCTTGAGAGTAGTTCCCTGAAAGTGGTATAAGGATCTGGGTGTCATCAGCAAAATTGGTATAGATGACACCCATATCATCTAGAGCTGCAAAACGGAGCTTATTATAAGCATTACAGAGTGTAGGAGAGAGGCATGACCCTTGAGGTACTCCAATGGGGACTGGGATATGGTCTGCTGCTTCTTTACCTATAGCGACTCTAGTAGTTTGTTCTGCCAGGAAAGATTTAATCCACATAGTGGCATCAGTGGAGAAATTGAAATCTTTTGATAAGGTGGAACAGAGTTTGTCGTGGTCTACAAGATCAAATGCTGCCGACAGGTCCAAGAGCAGGAGAATGCAAAGATTTCCTGTATCTCTAATGGTATCCATCTGGATTTTTAAATCTAAGAGTGCTGTTTCCATGATATGGTTTGGTCTAAAGCCTGATGTTCTAGTGCCAAGAAGTTGGTTGTCTTCTAGATGTGCTTGGACCTGCTTATAGGCTATTTTATCTATAATTTTAAGCAAGAATTGTACCGTTGTTATTGGTCTGTAGTTAGTGGGTACCATAGGATCAAGGGTAGGTTTATTTAACAGTGGTGTAACCCATGCTTCTTTGATACTGGCCGATACCATATTCGTTTTGAATGAGGTGTTAACAAAATTGGTTATGATAGGAGTGAGGGATAGGGCACATGACTTGACTACATGTGCTGGGACAGAGTCTCCTTTACAATTAGATGCTTTGAGTTTGGTTATAGTATTAAGCACCGACTCTCGGGAGACGGGAGAGAAATGGAATATGGTATTAGAATTGGTTTTGGCTGTTGGTTTATGATTGGTGGGTAGAGGTTTATCCGATAATATTTGTCTTTTGGTAGTGATTTTATTTTGCAGAAGAGAGATTTTAGCGGTCAATGCATCTTGAATGGTGGTGCACCATTCTTTGCTAGAGTTAGTGGCATTTATAATGGGTGCAGGATTTTTCAATTCTCTCAAGATGGAGAAGAGTTCTTTGGAATCAGAGGCAGCGTTGCTGATTTGGGTATTGTAGGCATTAGCTTTCTGTGCAACAATGGCTTTTTTGCAGGTAGTGTTAGCCAATTGGAAGGCATTGCCAGATTCTATGGTTGGGTGTTTTCTATGTGCATGTTCTAACACACGTTTGGTTCTTCTGAGATTTGCTATGCCATCATTAAACCAAGAGCATGATCGTTTTTCTGTTCTGTTCAGAGTCTGAATTTGAGTTCGTTTTTGGATATGATGGCTATGCCACCGCCATGTGAGTGGGATCTATCTGTCCTAAGTATGGTGTAGTATAGAGGGATTGCTAGAGATAGTAATGGACCAGAGGCTTGGTGGTGCCAAGATTCTGTGATTACCAGGAAGTCTAAATTAAGACACAAACATTAGGCCTCACGTTCAGCGTTAAGGGCAAACAGTGTCAGTCACAAACATCACTACCACTTTTGCCATTCCATTGAATCACAGGGCAACTGAAAATGGTGGTAATTTCCACTGTGATAATTCCACTGGATACATTTGCTACGGGGGAATTACTGACAGGAACCGTTGTATTAATTTCACCAGTGGTATTAGTTCTGGAAAATAAAATGTTAATTATTCTGTTTTACAAGGTGAAATACCACTAAAAGTCTGCCAAAATCGAGCAGTCATTTCACCAAACACACAGTGCAGTTACCTTCAACAAAGGGGTGTAGGAAAATGTAATCAGGTGAAATGATTTTAAACAAGAGACCCTAAAGAAAATGTCAGGGCCACACCAAACACACTATCAGATAGCATGCAGCCACATGCAGTAGAAACCTTTGAGTGCCAGCACCTCCTCCTGTTTCTTGATCTGCAAAGTACGTAACATGTACAAAGACGGAAGAGATGCCATAAAAATAGAGCACCCGTTCCCTGGTCAGGCCTTCACCATGGGTACTCACAGGTGGGCATCTAATTACAATAGGCCTCATTACACGATAGGCGCTAAGGGATTACCGGCACCGTTAAGGTCGCCGGTGCCGGTAATCCCTTAGCGCCCTACTACAAGGTCCCTCAGCGGGTCCCATCCTTAACGCCTGGTCTGACCAGGCGTTAAGGACGGGACCCGCTGAGGGACTTCAGAGCTAATAACGGTACCGCAAATTGCGCTACCGTTATTAGCTCCTTCCCCATTCCCATTGAGCCCTATGGGGGCTCAAATGAGAATGGGGAATGGTATTTGGAATGGGGACTTACCAGGTCCTCCAGGGTCGGAATGACCCGGTAAGATCCCATACCGCCTACCCGGACCCGGTATGCGGTAAGGGAGTAGCCATGCCACTAGTAGCGGCATATTTACCTCCTACTGTGTAATGAGGCCCAATGTATTGCCCCAACAGGGAGATGCTATCTGAGCTCCTCTCCCTGACACAATCAGATTTAGAGATGAGGATCAATATGCAAACTGCTATCCCACCACTGTTGAAGCTTTTGTCAGTGCTGAACTTTACGGGCAATGGAACTTTTCAGCTTACTGTGGGCATGCTCCATGGAGTCTAGCAGTACACCTTCTCCATATTTCTTGGTCAGATGCTTGACACACACATGTGCCATGCACCCCAGAACCTGTCCCTTCCCACGACTCCTTTAGAAGTAAAAGTGAAGAAGATTCTATGCAGCAGCCCAATTCCCCAAAGTCATAGCAGCTCTGAACTGTATGCATGCCATATTGGTGGCCCCCCAGGTGTCAGCAGTGCCAGAACGTGAGCAACCACAATCCCTAAATGTAATGGAAACTTGTGATGCAGATGCAATCATGAGCCTCTTCTGTGCCTGCTTTCTGGGCTTCAATCACAACGCCAATTGTCCTGCAGTACAGAGTTGTAGAGGACAATGGACCAAGATGCTGAGTCAGTTGAAACACCATCAACCAAGCATACAGGGGTCACAAGAGAGAATGGTATGAATGATTTGGATGACTGTAATCCAATGTAAAGCAAATGCAATGCAAGCCCTGCCACAGTACTGTGCATGAGGATCCTGCACATTGACACACCACATAAGGTGTGCACCATCTGATTGCCCCTGCATGACAACTTGAGCCTATACCACAAGTGCATAATCCCACATTTTCAATGTCATTTCATCATTTGTATAGCACCTTTCACCTTGGGTATGGTCCCAATGCGTTTTTGGTTGCAATCCCTCTGGGAACCGAAGTCCGAAGTATGAGAATGTTAGGCGGTGCTAGACTATGTGTGTGCATAATAGCCATTAAAGGTTATGAGGGCTTGGCCGAGTCCTTGTCAGCCAACCATGTCTGATTGGCATGTGTATGGGTGGTGAGAGGTACACTAGGGAAATAAGATGGAACGGGTGTGTAAGTGGATAGTCAAGTATGTGTATAATGTAAGGAGGACATGGTATCAAATAGTAAGACTGACACAGTTCAAGTGTATTTTTTGAACTTCAATTGGGTTTGGAAATCCTAAATCTAAAGATGGGAGCACGCTACAACCATCAAATAATAATTACACAGTCCTAGTTGAGTCTGTCAAAATAAAAGGGCCTATACTAACACACCTATTGCCATTCCTTACTTCTAAATACAAATAGTGTGGGAAACATTGTTATGCAAAAAGACAAGTGGTCAAGAAATGATATGTCAGGATATTCAAGCCACTGGCCTCCGTTCACCACATTTTCAGCACGGGACAAGGCAGCATACCAGACTCTTTGGCTTCTCTAGCAGGAGGGTGCAGTTCAAAAACTCGACATCAGGGCCTTATGTGCGCAAGTCTCTTTGACATTCAAAATCTCTTAATTCAGAGTGCCTTATGTAACATGACAAATATTAAAGATCCTTTCTTCTTAGGATTTCACATGTACAACTTCTTGGATGATTTTGGATGCACCCCGGGTCCCCCTCTGCCAGGTTCAGACCCACTTTAACACAAACCTTCTCTGGTGATTCACTGTTCACCCCAGGTCCCCCTCCGCCGGGCTCAGACCCACTTTACCACAAAGCTTTAAATTGATCTCCCTACTGCAAGCTCGGACCAACTTCATCTACTTGTTCAAGCTTTTTTTACTTCAAAAATCGAAGACTTTCGATTGTGCGTGGGATTTTGCTCAACACATCGCAGGGCCACTTCGATTCACAATTACTCACACTCTTCTTGATATGATCTTGTTCCCACTTTAACTTTGCTAATTCTCAGTTGGATACCTTACAGGGACTTCCGACTGAGCACCCACGTGTTGCAGGACCACTCTGTCAAAGGTATTATAGCTTGCTTCAAAAGTTCAATCATTCATCAGCAGTTCAAATTTACTTGCATCCTTTATCACATGCATTTTAACAATGTTGGTTTCCAGCACTTGCCATACAATGTTGCTGCTTGTAACATTGGCTTCAACAGGGACCGGTCATGTATCGATCTCCTCAACTCACCGTAGGTGTTGATTTCACTGACACTGCTTTGTTCTTGGAGCCAAGCACAGTACCACAGCGGCTGGCTTTTCTCACCACCTTGATTATTGATGCGGGAGGGCCCTGCGTACCTCCGACACATGATGCAGGATTCTTCAGCCTGTTTTCCTGGTCTTAAGCTTTTTATTCTCGAGGTTTACGGAAAGTAACCGTACCTTTTTGTAAAGGTCAAGGGCATTTCCCTTCATACGATCCCCTTCTGTTTTGCCGTCTTTCTTCTCTTGTTAAACTGCCATCTTGGAACTACTTTTTCCTTGTGTGCCTTGCCTCGCTCGGAGTGTACTCTTGTGCTCTGCCTTTTATCCATGTGGGGAAGCTTATTGGAAGTCATGTGGGTGTTCTGGTCAGTAATTGCCTGACCTCGCCTGACCATTGTATTGGGACACATCAGGTATACGGCTTGGGTGTTAGTCTGTTTTTCCTCTTAGCGGACTGTCCATGTGAATGTGTTCATGTTGTAAGGGGCGGTAGAGTTCCTAAATATCCTAATTGGTAGGATGGGGTAAAGGTGTTATAGGGAAGGGGATACCACGTCTCTCCATCCAGTGTCTCACTCCCTGTAAACCCATTACCCAGGTGATCCTCCCACACTGGTCCAGCCCAGGAACTAGATATAAAAGCAATATTCGTGTACTGGCCATCTGGATGACCCATCCCCGGGGTCTAGTGGGTGAGACACCTTCTGGTTTCTCAAGTAGCTACAGTTCAAATTGGTGTTGTGAAAGTGTCATTCCAGTTCTATGTGAATTTAGATGTGTGTAGGAGTGTGGCCATGGCTTTGGTTAATTCCAGTGCAAAAAATGCATTGGTTAATATCAAATGAAAGCCTACAATTGGTACATTTGGTAACATTCTAAAACATCTCGTTAGAAACAGGTGGCAAAGTGCAGAGGCAAACTATTCAGAGACAGGCCATGGCACAGATCCTCTGTGGTAAATGTGTATGAAGCACATACAGACAGCATTGTTAAGAAGGTAGCAGCCCATGAATGGCATTTTCTAAAACATGAGCACTAACAAATACAAATGCATATCAGAAAGTGAAAAATAACACATGCATGAGGGCCAAGTATAGAAGAGCCATTAAGAACATAGCCATTAACCTTCTGCTAACAGAGTATAGCAGTTACTTGTGGGTCAGTGATATTGGAAATGATGGACTGCATGTTGCCGCATTTCCATTGCCACAGCTAGGCTATCACGACACAAAGACTGATCACTCCTGCAGTTTGTAGCACATACAACAGCCACCCTCACTGTTTTTGTTGGTGACTGCAGATCTACACATATCCTATGGCTGATGACGCATTTCCAGAGCACTTGAGAGCACAGAAAGAGACTTATAATGAGGCACACATTAGGACCAGGCTCTTTATAGAGTGTAGCGTTGTACTGCTGGAAGGAAATTCCCACTACCTTTATCAGACAGGTGGTGCCTTAAGATACATGCAAGAAAAAGTTGGAAACATATTTGTTGTGCTGCACAACATGTGTATCGAAAGACCTGCCCCACTGCACCTGAATGTTGACATGGTTTCCCAGGAGGAGGACAACATCAAACATGCTGCCAAGCTGCGGCTGTGAGGAAGACGGAACAGGCACCTCATGTAACAAGAACTCATTGAAAATCGTTTCTAAGGAGAATTGATAGCACCAACTATACATGATTGAATATAGTCTCATGGTAAATATTTCACGCCAACCAACGTTGACTTAACACACCTGATTTCAAGGATACATGAGCCTTTATTTTCCAACTGAAAATGTACACTGCCTTCCCTTCATCCTTATCGCAAAAGTCGTGCCCCTTTTCCACCATCATCCTAACACAACACCATTGCCATTCTTTCACCCTTTTTTCGCCAACACCCTTGCGCGTCCTTCACACATAACGGCAGCGCCCTTGCACTTCCTTTACCCTTATCCCAAACATAAGTGCACATTTGCCAATTCCTGATTGCTCAATTATAAGAGTGCTGATCGCTGATGTGTACTACCTGCCATTGAGCTCTCTGTACGGGTGCAATAAGTGGAACCTTCTGACTCCTGCCCCCGAATATGCTGCAATGTCAGGAGCGTTGCTCTTGGCATGGTTTCTGTGCCTGGCATTGCCTCAGTCAGCTCTCGAATCCTCTGGCCATCCACTGTATTAGAGGCTGTCACAACTGTGAGCTAGTGATCCTACCTGTCCATCAACCTAGCCATCTACTTGTATGAGTTTTGCACAGAATCCCTGAGCGCCTGCAGGTGCTGTAGCAGCTGCTCTTCTATATTCTAAATGTGCTCCTGGTCCTGTCCAGTGTTGCTCGGTATACCCCTGATCCCCTCGCGTGTGTACTGAGGAACACTCTCAGGGGTGGGGACAAGGCTCCAGTTATTTATCAGATCCATTTCCCTCACTTACCGGCCTAAAAAGAAATAATTACATCCTTATCAGTTCCTATGTCAGTTTCCTGATGCTGTTGCCACTGCATAGGTGGAACAAGTGAGGAGTAGGTAGCATGAGCCTGCAGACTTGCCATGTCTTCTGATGGGTTGCTATGTGGCTGTGTAACCCCATGGGTGGTTGATAGTGTGCCCAATGACCGACTAGTCTCTACAGTAGTCTGCAGTGCCCTATGGGTACAGGTGGGGAAGTTGCATCAGGAGCATTGTCAGTGCTGGCAGGGGTGGTGACAGTCTCACTGCTGCGTGCAACTGCCTTCCTGGTAAGGTGTTTCTTGCCAGATGTCTTCTGCAATTTGCAAGATACTGGGGAGCAGAAGTGATGGCTAAAGTGCTGGTGGTTGCTGTGGATGTGACGAATAAACTTTCTTGGCACCAGTGGTTAAGGTATGGATATCGGTTTCTAAACTATCAGTCAGCCCCTCACCTCTAGTACACCAGAAGGGATCTGAACAGATTGGAAACACAAACATTTTATAAACCTCCTTGACCAATTTTGGTAACGAGGGTGGACCGGCAGGCTTATCTCTGAAAGGTTGTGTATTGTTGGTTAGCTGCACTCGCAGAAAATACAATTATTACCAATGATAAAAAGGATTGTCCAGTCAAGGTTGTATACAAATATTGACTTTATTATTTTAACAACAGACAGTTCTAGCAACACTACCAAATACAAAACCGCCTGTAAAGTAATGCAGAAGATAGACAGTTTCAATGAAGGAAAAGGGATGCACTCTGTGTACTGACAGGAGGGCTGTCGGTATGGTAAGTAATTGCAAGGTTACTTGACTTTAGCGCAAAGGGGGGTCTTAAAATGTCTTTAGAGGCCTTTGGGAAGGACCAGGGGAACCAAACCACAATGTACCTTGTGCTGTAAGTGGTTTTGGTGCTCAACATGGTTCAGTCAGCTGGAGTGCACTTTGCAGAATTCTGTGAAAGAGTTCCAGATGGGAGACAGCTATAGGTATCGGGCGGCAAGATATTTCCTTGAACCAAGCTGGAGGAAAGACTGCAGGTTGGCCTACGCGGTGGCCCAGGGTCAAGATTTGTTGACTCAGTGTAGGTTGGCAGTTCTGAAGCATTGGTAGAGACGTTGCAGATGTCTTTAAGTGACTGCGGTGGAACAACAGTCAGAGTTGCAGTCAGTTTCAGCTTGAGGAACTCGACTGGCTCCAAAATGTTCTTGTCATGTCCACGCGTATGATCGGTTCAGAACCATACGCGTATACCCCTTTAAGAACGCTGCAGCCAGGTGCCTGGAAGTTGGCATGGCAATGCTACCGTCCCGTCCTTCCCTGTTCCTGGTACCGTCAACGTCGAGTAGCACGTAATGTCGTCACATGATCTGTATTTAAGCACCTCCCACTTGTTGCCCAGTGCTTCTGATTTGTATTAGTGGTGTTTACGAAAGTTGTTTGTTTATTCCTTGCTTCCTTGCCCTTGTTTCCCCCTCCTTGCTTCTGGAACTCTTGTGCCTTGACCCGAACTGTTTATTGGAATTTCGTCTTGGATTGCCCCTTGCTACGTGCCTGCCGGATGTGTGTTATGACCAAGGAAAGCTAACGGAACTGCCTTGTCTCTGCCCCTCTTTTTGTGCCGCTCTTCACGTTCATGGCCGTTTCTGAATGGTGCTTTTTCTTCATCTGCTGAACTTGGAATGTTATGAACTTCGGATACCTGGGATTTTGTTGGAACAGTGATTTCTGTACACGGACTAGAGACTGCCTCAGTGTACTTAGGCGTCCTCGTGCCGTCGGGTTAGGGTGTGCTTCTTTTTCCTCTGGAAACTGGACCTGTCCCATCTTGCCTCTCTGCTTGGAACTTCCAAAGACTGCACAGACTTTAATATGGTAAGCCCGTAAGGGGTTTCTTGTTCTTGATTTAACCTGGATAAGGGGAGGGGGCTAGATATGTATTGACTAGGACAGCATTAGTACTACCATTTACGCATCTAGTCTAACTGTATACTATTGCAAACTACGTTTTGCTTCCGAAAGAGTGGTTGTCCTGCATATGCACATTGTGATTAAACCTCGCACTTTTCCTGTCCTACGCATCTCGTCTTGCCTTCTCGACACCGGCTTCTACGACATTGATCCTGTGGAAGCGGTCTCCTAGTGCGACACCTGGGTCTCATCTTGTATCCTTTCTTTCCTCTGATTTGCTGCTCTGGTTGTATGATTACAGTACCAGAGGGGTACATCAGGTGGAAGAACTCGTCCACTACACTACGTGGGCAACTCGGACCCTGACAGTTCTTTAAGGCGGACGTCCGTATATGGTTATCAAGTTACTTCTCCCAACTTCTTCACTGTGCTTGTGTTGTCCTTTAAGGAGGATGGCCCAACGCTGAGGAGTGTGTTTCAGGCAGCTGCTTTGTCCTTCATTTCATGCTCAGAGACCTTCTGGCAATTCCTACCTCAGAAGCTTTCTGCAGAGGCTGGCAAAGCATGCTGTGTTCTGGATGGGTACCGGTTCTGGGGTGGCTGGATGGTCCTCTGTATTAGGTATCTCCTTCTCTTCCCTGGGAGATGTTTAGGGGAGGAATGTTGCTTCCCTCTTTGGAGGTCTTGGTTTACCTCCACTGGCAGAAGATGTAAGGCAGACTGTACCTTTAGCCAGAGCCCAATGATGAGATAGTCTTGCAACTCCTTCCAAAGACTTCAGATGATCTGCAAAAAGAGGGGCTGAGCCCTCTTTTAAAGCCACATGAGCAATAGTGATTGTTGTAGGCTAGGCCTACCTTAAAGAACCATTCCTGGGTTCCCTACAATCTCCTGTATGTGTGAGGTCATAACCAGAGTGCTTTGCAACAGGAAAGGTAAAGGGGTGAAAACATGTGATACTAAGTCCCACCCATCTTCCTGTCTGTAGTGGATCAAAAAGTATCTCTGGTGAATGGCTCTCTCTGTGGTTCCTAATTAAAGGGGAAGGTCTCCCTTCAAGCTGGAGCAAGACCAGACTCTCTGGCTCCTGCAAACCACATTCTCATACCTTATGAATGGGGTCCCCCTTCAGTGAGGACTACTCTAAACAAGCAGTCGCAGACATGACAGTTCACTGTCATCGATATTGAGGGCGAGAGCTGGCTTCAGGTTGACAGAGTTTCATATGAAAGGTTGTTGGGCTTCCTGTCTCCTTTGTTGACCTCTGCAGCCAGACCCCATGTGGGCATGTCTGAAGTGCACCCTATTTGTATGATAATCGCTGCCACCAGCTGCAGGGCCCAACAAAAGAGCAAGGTGGTCCATGCAGTTAGTTAATCAGACTGGGCATGGCAGGGGGAAGGTTTGGCCCTCTTACATCTGGAGATGCATTGTGTTCTCCTGCTGTCATATCCCAACGAAATATGACAGGGTGGACTGTGCCTGTAGGCTGAGCCTACCCAGAGTACACAGGTCTATGCGTTTGTCATGGTGTTAGCATAGTAAAATGTGTGTGGATTAACCCCACATATATTCCAGAGGTTGGTCTACCATCATTCCATTAAATTAAGCATTTAAAACAAGCACAGGTGAGCGCACACCCACCGTGCAAATGGTCAAATTCCTCACAGTGGGCACCTCATTGGTGGTAGTCGCAGTTTGTTTTGGCTCAGACATGCTGTGCCCGGCTTCCTCTTCCTGGTTGGCCTGTGGACCTCTTTTAGGATGAATGACATGTGTTCAATCATCATGGTTACTGGTAAGTAACTGCGCATAACACTCATGCATTTTAGGGGATGCTGCTCAGAGGCCAATGGGAAAGGTGTAGAGAATGACTTTTCTTACATTGATGCTTATGCCCTCTGACATGCATACTCCTTAGTTCGTGTCACAAGGGAATACATTTTCTGTAGGACTTTATGGACATTGCACCTTTTGGCTGGATCTCTGAAGGTGGCATGCATTGGCACCATCATCGACTGTGTATTTTTGCATGGGACACATACAAAAATGGCTGTTTATACTATGCATTGGAAACATGATTGCACATCCTATCATTTATGTTGCCACTCATTGACAGATACAGGGCTCATGTGTCAGTTACAATTTTGTTGTATGCTATTGACTGAGTTGTGTTGAAAGTGGTTTTCATGGTGCATGATGCTTATGTGTTGCACAGTGCATTATGTGCATGAGTCGTATGTGGCTATAGACAGTGTGAGATGGTCAACCAGCCATGGCCTTCCCTGATTTATACATCTACAAATTGCATGAAGTCAATCATGTTTTGATGATATTGAACATATCAGTCATGACTGCATTTAGAGGTGGGGTTCTTACTTGGGTCTCATATGCATTCTGTTCCCCTGGTTTGCTCCCAAGAAATGTTTGTCATAGGCTCAGGTTGGCCACTGTGGCCATCTGACTCTACAGATTTCCACATACCTTTGTGTAGGAGACGGGTTATGCATGCATATCAGAGATGACTCTTCTTTTATTCTGTACTCATCAGGTTCAAATTCACATCCTGCTCAGCTTGTCAAATACCCTCCTGGCCTTCTTTGTTCAGGGTGCTGCTCACTTTGTCTTTTTCAGGGTGAGAGTGAGAGTGGCTCAACTGTGCCTCCTCCTGTGTCAGTTGTCACATCCTATTGGAAAGAGATTGGACTTTGTTCCCTGTCTTACAGTTTGTTGTACCTTTTGCAGCATTCTTCACTGTTCCTGTATCTACCCAGATGTTGTTCTTCCTCTACACTGTTCTTTAACCCTGAGCTAACTTCAACTTGTTCTCTGCATGTTTTACCACCTGATTAGCAAAGACCAGGATCTCTGGCTCAATGAATTGCGGTCGCTGCAAATACTTTTCAGCAATTTTCCTTTTTCCCCTGGCATGATTGGCATGACTTGTGGGCTGGGATGGGAACATGAAATTGATGATATTTAATGGATCATGTTTTTCAAGATGGCTGCCTCTGTGTTTCCCATTTTCAGTCTGATGCATTTCCTTCTCAGCGGCTAATTACACCAGCAGAATTACTGATAGGTAAGTATTCCATTGCTCCTGTGCTAATGTTATTTATGCTGGACAGTGGGGGATTACCAATCAATATCGGTTTTTGGTGCTTATTCCACAGGAAAGATGTCCTGTTACTGCAGGTGTTCGGGTCACACACCATTGGCTTCTTAATTTGATGCTAATTCGGCCAGATCCCATGGCGGTAAAGTAATGGAAATTCCATCCCGTGAAACTAGCACTGTGTTTACTGCTTTAATCATAATGAAGCCCGACGTGCTGTACAAGCAACAAAGCACGTCATAGCTTTATTTGTAACTATCATAGCACAGTAACGTACCGTAATGTAACAGAAGGATACTAAACGTCAATACATACACAACAAAATGTGTCTGGCCCTTCTCACCATACCTACTCTGTTTGTTGCACATCCTCCTGCAGGTGCACACAGTGTAATGAACACAGCTTGCCTTGATAGCTGAGGCTCTGTTTTATAATTATAGATGGATATCCACTACTATACTCTGATAGCCTATACAAACACAAGGCACCCCCCTGCACCACAGTGAAATAAAACAAAGTCTTGCATGGCATGACTGGCAACAAACGCTTACTACTGCGTTTTTTAATTGACATTTTCCAGACCTTTTTCAATTTTATTAAAACAGTTTCACCTTTCCATTCTTCATTATGCTCCTCAAGCCAGAAACAAGCACATTCTTACCAGGTGATCTCCTGACACCTGGAAATACCAGGATGGTGACATATCAGAATATGTAGCTAAACATAAATACCTAGGCTCTATAGCCTTGGTGTAGGTTGCACACCCTATCATCCACTATGTGGGTTCTTTTCTCATTCATCAACTCTTTTAAGTATTTGTTCAAATTTCTTATTTCTTCAGAAAAAAGATTGAAGCTAGCGATTTTCCTGTGTTATTTACATTTTTCAAAATTATAACTGTCACGATCCATGTCCCTGGCTCCCTCAGGTATAACAGCCCCCTGGCATCAATGGGGCTAACGCCCTTCGCACTGGCCCCCAGGGCCTTAAATCTCCATCAGAAACATACATGGAGTCAGTCCTGGCACCTAGGCTCATTATCAGGAATAAAGCAATAGCAGTTTTGGACCTTAATCCAACATGGAGGCCTATTACACAGCTCAGTTCTTTAGAACCAAGCGATGCGGTCTAGTGTTTTGGGTGTGGCTGGGCCTGGAACTACTTGGCCTGGAACTACTTTACCTGGGCTATTAAAACCACACCCAATCAGCAGAATATGCTTCGAGTTATTCTGTACTCCTGCAGCATAACGCTCACCGTGTCCAGCTCCTGCTCATGTGCTTCTCCGGCCGCCCGATCCTGAAGCCCTAGATCCGGATTCCATTAATAACCTGGAAGAACAAGAGCAGCATTAGCAAGCAAGAACATTTACCTCTGAAGTAACCGGCCTTGAATCCATCCTGCGCTTCGCTACCTCGCCCATCTCCGGAGTTGGTCGCAACCTGCAAAGGTAAAGAAACAAGGACAGCATTAATAACAATTCTTACCTGGGCAAGCAGCGAGTCCTAGTAGCACACTGCACTTCTCTTACCTCGCCCACCTCCTGGGTTCGCCAAAGCCTGCAAGGAAGAAGGAACAAGGTCAGCATTGACAAAGCACTTACCTGGGCAAGCAGCGCTTCGATCGCTCATCACTCCGGAACATCACTGCAACCTGTACAAAGAAGAGAAGAGAACACAGGTTAGCAATTAACACCAATAAACAGCGCAGCGCTCCGCACATCAATAACTCACCTTGGTCTTCGCCATTGGTGCGGCAACTCCGAGATCACAACCATCCCTGTTAAAACAAAAGGGACATTGTTAGGGAACAGTGTAGTGGAGCAAGACCCCGAGAAGACAGAGAATACGGAGGGAAAGAAAGAGACAGAATAAAGACAGAAAAGACATTGGCCCTCATTACGACCCTGGCGGAGAACCATGGTGCAATTTGCACCATGGTCCATGGCGCTAAGCTGCCAACTCCGCCATGGGGGTTGGCGGACTTACCGCCCCATTCCGACCTTGGCGGGGCGGTAAGTCCCCAATCCCCATTTACCCTTCCCCATTCCCATTTTTGCCCCATAGGGTATAATGGGAGTGGGGAAAGCGTTAATTACGCCACCGTAAATTACGGTGGCGTAATTAACAACAAGTCCCGTAGCGCCATGGATTTTTCCGCCTGCAAAAAGCAGGCGTAAAAATCACCATGGCGCTACGGGAACTCGTAGTCAGGCGGAAAGGTGCGCCATGGCTTACGCCGGCGTAAACCCCTTTCCGCCAGGGTCGTAATGAGGGCCATTATAACTCACCTGGAAGACAGCAAGCAGAGTCGGTCTGGACCCGATACAAGGGCACACGGACCAGTGAAGCAACTAGGTCCACAGAACGCCCACACCAACCACGCGCCCCTGCACAGAGACGCAGTACAGAGAGTTCAACACACAAAAACCTAAGGTGAGCAATAACCCCAAGTGAGGGGATTTGGACCAGAGGAAGGTGGGAGTCCACCCATCACAGAACCAGTATCTTAACCCTCCATTCTCCTGTTATAGGCACTACCCAACGTCTGGCACATAAACAAGCAGAGAGGGGTCCGGGATAGCGCTTATACCTCCATCCAGTATCGTGTGGCACCCCCGTGGATACCAGGTGTGCATAACAGAACTTGAAGCCTTAATTAAAACATCCACTTGGGCATCATGGAAACATCAGAGGCTGACCAACTAGCCCAGTTACTGGGAGAATTACGGGCCATGGTGCACTCCGCCCGGCAAGAAACCAACACCCTTAGGAGGGAGTTGATTGTCACCAAGGACCGCACCGATGAATTAGACAGACAATTGCTCCAAACACAGGCTGGGCAGGCTCCGTTGCCAGGAAGTATTCCGTCGGTTCCAGCCACATCCATCAATCCAGTGCAGGTGGTCCTCCCTGGGGCAGTTCCTTTGGCCCCACTGGAACGTTTTACGGGGACCCAAGAAAATATGCAGCATTCATGAATCAGTGCCGCCTCCATTTTCTTTGTAGACCAGGAGCCTTTCCTAACGATCAGTCACGGGTTGCCTTCATTCTGTCATATCTGAATGGCAGTACCGCGGATTGGTCCATACCATTAGTAAGCCAGGATGACCCACTCCTGCGGGATTTCACAGGGTTTCAACAGGTGATGGAGAAGCTGCTCGCCCGACATACCCAGGGCCAAGCTCTGGATAACGAACTTCTGTCCCTCCGCCAAGGCAGCCAAGATTTGTTAACATCTATCACCACTTTTAACAGACATGTCGTTGAAACTGGGTGGTCTGAGGAGAAAAGAACAACGTTATTCCATTGAGGATTACGGGGAGAATTGAAAGACATCCTAGCTCAGGTGGCAAACCCGCCAAAAGACTGTGCAGAGTTCATCAACCTAGTGGTGCAGCTAGACCACAGGTGCAAGATCGAAGGACAGATCGAGCCAGAACAGAGAATAAGACCGTATATGTAGGCTCAAAAGAGAACAGTCCGCGTTCATCAGTAAACACTTAGGAACCCATGCAAATTGGGGGGGTACGGAGCCCATTAACCAAGGCCGAAAGATACAAAAGGAGACAACAGCAATTATGCCTGAACTGTGGGAAATCATGTCACTTCCTCAGAGAATGTCCCGTAAAACCCCCTAGGAGAACAGTTGGAGCTACAGAGAAAGAAGGAGGAGAAAAAGAGTCGGAAAACTTCCTGGCCCGGCAAGCGTAGAGGTCCGTTTGTCGAGTGAAGGAAAAGAGCCACAGACCTCACACCTTGCCCTGCCTGTGATTCTGATCAGTCACCAACAACCATCTCGGATGCATGCTGTGGAGGCATACATAGACATCGGAGCCGTTGGTAACTACATAGACCAAGGCCTGACAACAAGGATGGGGCTTCCCCTCTGTCAGAAAATGACAACTGAGAAGGTCACCACTGTCGACAGCACGGAGATAGCTTCTGGTCCTGTTACTCAACACACAGCAGAATTGACCCTTCTGTGCCAAGACAGACATAGGGAAGCCATTGCCTTTGACCTTTTCAAGGCCCCTCAGTTCCAGGTGATTCTAGGGATGCCGTGGTTGGTGGCTCACAATCCTAACATCGACTGGCGAGCCAAGAATTAAGCCTTCTCCAATGAGTGTGCTCATGCGTGCTACGAAGTGGAAATTCTATCGTGTGACCCAGAGACACCTCTCTAAGATAAAGAGGCATTGGTACTAGGTGTAACAAGTACACTACCAAGCAAATACCACGATTTCCAAGACATTTTTCCAAAAAGAACAGGCTAAAACCTTACCCCCTCAGAGGCCATATGACTGTCAGCTCGACCTCGTACCTGGTGCACAAATCCCGTATAGTCTAATTTCTGCACTCACCGAACCTGAAAATCTCCACTTGAAATCATATGTGGACCAATACTTGGCAAACGGTTGTATCCGCCTGTCCAAATCCCCAGCAACCTCGCCCCTATTCTTCGTACCCAAGAAAGGGGGGGACTTGAGAACGTGCATCGACTACTGCGCACTAAACCAGGTAACAGTTAAAAACTGTTATCCGCTACCCCTTATCCCATAACGTATCCCAGAACTGCTGGACCAAGTCAGGGTTGCCCAAATTTACACCAAATTGGACCTCAGGGGGGCATACCATCTCTTGCAAAGAAATTTTGTGTAAAGAAAGGAGACAAATGGAAGACCACCTTTCTTACTAAGTATGGGCTGTACGAATATCAGGTGATGCCCTTTGGGCTTTGCAACGCTCCCGCCACATTCCAGTACTTCATGAACGATGTACTACGGGAATTGATTGACGTATGTGCCCTAGTTTACATCAACGACACCTTGGTGCACCCCTCTTCTAAACAGGACCATGTCAGGCACGTTTGCTCCGTCCTTGCAAAACTCTGACAGCACCAGCTATACGCCAAACTTGAAAAATGCTCCTTCCTTGTCACCAAAGTCGAGTTCCTTGGTTTTGTCCTCACTCCCGGAGGCGTCCGGATGGAAATGCACAGTATGAAAGTAGACGCCATCCTTAGCTGGCCTTCACCGTCTTCAGTCAAAGGTGTCCAAAGTATGCTCGGCTTTGTGAACCTTTATCGCCAATTCATCCTGGGTTTCTCCCAGATTGTGCATCTGATCACTTCTTTATTACGAAAAAAACAACAAACTGTTCCAATGGACAGAAGAGGTGGAGAAGGCCTTCCAGGAACTCAAGAAAAGATTTACCTCCGACCCGGTGCTACGACACCCCCACCCAGATCTCCCATATGTAGTGGAAACAGATGCCTCCAGCATGGCAATGGGGGCTGTTCTTTCCCAAAGGGATCCCAAAACAGTCCATTTACACCCCGTGGCATTTTGGTCGCGAAAATGCACTACACCTGAACTTAACTATGCAATAACAGACAAGGAACTCCTAGCGATCAAGGCAGCCTTTAAGGCTTGGCAGCATTACCTCCTAGGTGCCAAACATACCATCAAAGTAATCACCGATCATCGCAACCTACAATACCTCAAAATGGCAAAGACTCAATCATCCCATCAACTCTGATTGCCTTTATTTTTCACAGAATATGATTACATAATCACGTATCGACCTGGAGTCCAGAACCAAAAAGCTGATGCCCTATCCTGCATGGGTATTGATGAGGCCTGGTAGCATCCTGCCGCTTCTCTTACCTCGCCCATCTCCGGGTTTCTCCACAGCCTGCAAGGGAGAAGGAACAAGGTCAGCATTGACAAAGCACTTACCTGGGCAAGCAGCGCTTCGATCGCTCATCAATCCTGAACATCTCCGCAACCTGTACAAAGAAGAGCAGAGAACACAGTTTTCAATTAACACCAACATCACAGATTAGCAATTAACACCAACAAACAGCGCAGCGCTCCGCACATCAATAACTCACTGTGGTCTTCGCCATCAGCACGGCAACTCTGAGATCGCAACCATCCCTGTGAAAACAATAGGGACATTGTTAGGGAACATCGTAGTGGAGCAATACGCCGGGAAGACAGAGAAAACTGAGAAAAGACATTAAAACTCACCTGGAAGAGAGCAAGCAGAGTCACAGTCACAGCCGGTCTGGACCCAACATAAGGGCACATGGACCAGTGAAGCAACTAGGTCCAGGGAACGCCCGCACCAACCACGCGCCCCTGCACAGAGACGCAGGATGGAGAGTTCAAAGCACAAAATCCTAAGGTGAGCAATGACCCCAAGGGAGGGGATTTGGGCAAGAGGGAGGTGGGAGTCCACACATTACAGAACCCCTATATTAACCCTCCATTCTCCTGTTATAGCGCTCCCCAACGTCTGGCACATAACCAAGCAGAGAGGGGTTTGGGATAGCGCTTAGACCTCCATCCAGTATCGTGTGGCGTCCCCGTGGATACCAGGTGAGCGTAACAATAACGCAAATGCTCAGTCAGACCAATCTTGGTCCTTCTTCAGGTTCTATAGATCTCACCTGATATCAGTCAGTTAATTATATACATGGTTAAATTTACATATCAAGGTGTATGGAGAACCACATGGTTACATTGCCAGTATATGTTGGCAATATAAAATGTCCCCATTGGCCACATGACAAACATACACAAAAGCAGCATATAGGGGAGATAAGGGATACAAATAAAAAAAGAGATAATAAGAAAGGATAAGGAGGCATAAAGGTAGTGCAAAGCATGACATAATTTTTAAACACACTCTGTGATCATCACTCTTATTCGTTGGATGTTTACTTTTTCAATTAGGACTTGTTAGCTGAAATCCGAATGTTACTGTAAAAAATATGCTCAAGGAGATGTTGCTGTTAAAACTTGTGTTAGTTCTCCCATGTGGCTAACCATTAGCGTAATATGTCTGTGTGTCATCTGTACATATTGACTCCTGTCTACTTTCTAAGAAACACCCATGCAAGGTGAGAGCCCTGTGTAAAGTGGTCCTGAGGGACAAGGTGCTTGTCACTAACCTGCTGATAGGGTACAGATCGTGTGTGCAGCTGTGTTAGCAACTTGTGATCTATACTGAAGAAAAACTGTCATAAGAATCTAAATCAGGCTGTATAGTTAGAGAATGTCAATCGGTATCAAAATAATGCTTACCGTACTGTAAATCGCGTATGATTATGCAGAGTTGATTAGAGCTAGAATACTCGATCGTGGAATGCCGTTCGAGCGAACAGCGCGTACAGCACTGCTGTCAAGATAAACAGATTGGTTGCCATGGTGAAGGCAACCGAGCGTAAACAGCAACTCAAATCCTAGAAAAGGCAGCAGCCATTTTAGGCGAGTGAAATAGAGCCGATAAGGCATAATCAGTTATTAAGAGGAACAGTGAATCGCACTTCACTGTCCTCAGATCACATCAATTAAACCATCATTCTTATTAAGCAATGCGCTTCAAAAAATAAAACCAAAAATGAATCCAAACCGCTTGTTTAAAACGCTTCTCAGTGTCCAAGATGTATCCTATTGAATATGGAGAAGTACGTGAAAAGCTGGTGAAATGAGGGGTGGCCCCAATGGAAGAGATATCTAGTAAAGCGTGCTGCCACAACAGTGCCTGATTGTCGCGCACATTGTAATGATCAACTCACATTGTATTTCCTGGTTATCATGTAGGATCATGAAGCAGATCAATTTGGAAACCTCTTTTAAAATGAAAACTGCCTCCATACAATAGTATCCAAATAGTTTTAAAAAATGGTAGTTCAGGTAAGCTGCTCTCTGGCATTTATTTACTGGGATAATTAAAGAAAATATCAGTTTTCAATCGAACATAAAGTGTCAATGTAGTGTATCAATATACTTGCATATCGAAATCTAAAAGTACATGTTCAACTTCCTTGAAAGGACAAATACAGTGAGTGAACCTTAATCATGACCAGTCTTCACCCTTAGTAATGTAGATGAATCACAAAAAGCAATATAAATCCCAGTCCTCATTCATCCCATCTCGGGAAAGGGAGTTCAATCGGTCTATCCAAAACGCTTCACATTGTGCTCTTTTCTTCTTGACGTCCTGTCGCAAATTGTGTGGATAGATAACTTCCATTACTTGGAACTTTAATTAGGTGATGTTGTGTCCTTTATCAACAAATTGTTGTGCTACTGCTGAGAGAACATTCTTGTTTTGAATACAATATTAATGTTCTTTCATTCTCCCTCTTATTTTCCTACCTGTTTCTCCTACGTAATAGATGCCACAAGGGCATTGTATGCAGTACACTGCATGTTCCGTAAGGCATGTGGTAAAACATTTCAATTGTATCTTTCTGCTGTTCGGGGCTGAAACACATATTTTCCTGTAGTGATGTTGTTGCAGTTACTGCAATTAAGACAGGGAAAAGTGGCGCGTATGTGGCTTTTTATAGACTTTTGCCGTCTGCTCATGTTCACTATCAGGTTCCTGAGATTGTTACTGTGTTAGTAAGCGAACACCGGGGGCCTTGGGAATAAATCCTTGTTTCTTGCATTGCTGGTTAAAATCTTCCAGTATTTGTTAACACACTGCTTAATTTGGTTACTCTGTACCGAGTACTTTGACACAAAGACTATTGATGGTGTTGCTCGGGATGATTTGTTTTGCAAGAGACTCTCACCTGCTCTTGTTACAAGTTTGGTTTTAGTGGGTAACAAATATTCCTCACGGTAGCCTCTGTCAGTTAGTTTTCACATAGTTTCCCTAATTCAGTTTCGCATTCTCTGGGGTTGCTTACAATACGTTTAATCCTCAGCATCTGCCCATGGGTTCAGTTTTTGAGTGTGTTTTGTGGGTGAAAACTGAGCCAGTGTACGAGGTTATTCTTGTACGCAGGTTTTGTGTATAGTGTGGTAGAGAGCTTGTTGTCTTGTACTCTAATTTAGACGTCCAAAAAATGGATGCCCAGTTTGCCAACATCTGCTCTAATCTGGATCTTTGTATTTATTGTATGGATGTATTCCAATAACTGGTGAATTGATGTCCTATCTCCTTGCCAGATGCCAAATATGTCATTGATGTATCGCCCCCATATTTCGATGTGTTTGGCCCACTCTTTGTGCTTCAGTATGTTAGTTGTCTCGAATTGGGTACATGAAACATTTCACGTATGCTTGGGCCACTGTTGCTCCCATCGCAGTTCCTGATGTCTGTAGAATTCCGTCTCATACTGAAAGTATGAGTGTTATTAAATGAACTCTAAAAGAATCATAATTAATTTTTTAGGTGCTCCAATGTCTTATTCCTGTAAGAGCAGTCACTCCACTGTCTCTTGTCCCAGATAGTGTGCCAGCTCAAGATTTGAAGATAATATCAGAATATGTGGTCAGTCGATCTAAAACAACCAAGACTACCCTTTTGCCCCCGATCTACATTCAACTTTCAAACAGTCTATTCTTGACTCGTCCACGAGTACCCTCTGGGTTTAGCAGTCCCAGAATGACAATTCCCTTAAAAAATGTAAAGGTAATCCAGGGTCAGGGAGCAATTTAACTTTGCAGTTTGAGCACTTCTCAAGTCCATCACACAAACAAACATTGTGAGATATTAGCTTCCTGAGGTTCTCTGATGCTGACTCATAGTACCAGATATGCTTAGAATATACCTCTGATGAGTCTCTGATGCTGACTCACAGTACCAGATATGCTTAGAATATACCTCCCTTCTACAATCCAGATGCATGACTCACTATAACCGATCCACACATTCAACCTATCACAAACATTCCTTTTCCCTGATACATCACACTCTTTCATTGTCTATTGCCCTTTTACCCACTATCTAATCTTCTTACTTTATCCCTACTCCCTTTCCTCCACAGGGGCACACAACGTCAATTTAAGGACATGCCAGGCTCTGAGACCACTACAGTGCACAGGATTTGCACAGAATAAAAACAGATTAAAATAACAGGAGATTGCTCAACCCTTTTAGTTGCAATCACAAGCTTGTCAGAAACATGGTTCAAGGAACTCGACCACGTGGAAGGTTTGGGCTTTGCCCTATCTCACAGGGCGCTGCAGCCTGCAGCAAAATGGGGTTCTGGGTTTTGTGCACATTGTCCTTTAAGCACCATTATTTCCTGTGGTGATTGTTGCCATTCTTTAGCGGCATAATTTTCAAGTCACCTGTCATCTCGCTTGTGGCATTCACCATACCATATTTGCTTTGCTGAAGTCGTTATGTGTAAGGGCACCCCAATCTTTAAATGCCTGCCAACTTACAAAACAGTTGTATGGTCTTCTCTCCTACAGAAAGTAATTCCACCAGACCAATCATTGCACTGTATTTCGGCCTCCCAGCAGGCTGTGGCCTGCGAGCATAGGAAATGAGATGTATGCTAATTCTTACAAAACAGGAATTGTTTTGCATTCTTACCTTTAGAAACGGCAGAGGGGTAGCAATACTGACAACCCAATTCTCAAGTTGGTGCAGTGAACGTGCTAAAGAGCAGAAATCACAGCGCCATATCTGGACTCCACCACTATTCTCAAGTGGGTCTGGGCGTCCTCGTAGTGCACGACAGTGCACCACCTCCATTGAGCCTGTTTTTGGGCAGAACTGGCACAATGGAGAAATCTCGGCATAACGTTTGTAAAATAATAACATCATTATTATTTTACGAAAGTCCTTCCGAGACCCCATCATATTTCAATATGTTTTGAACCTACCTTGTCGGAGTGAATCGTTGTTAAAAACAAATCAGGATTTGGATTTCCAAAAGCACAGAAATGCAATGCAGAATGGTGGTGCACAGTTGTTACAAACCCACCAGGATTCGAATTTAGCAAAATGCAAGGACATCAATTAAAGAGAAAGGATATAATAAGGTATAGAAGGGCACAGGCACACTTGTGTGAATTAGTAAGAAAGTTTACCGCTTCCTGTGGCACTCCTCCACAATACGGCACCGAAATGATACTATATATGTGTGCCACTTCAGCGCACATTTAAAAGTGGAGGAGTGCCACAAGAATACCTGTCTTAAGTGGCAAGTAAGGAATGTGACGGTTGCTAGGTTGGTTTCCCACCCATCCTACTAACGGCCACATATATTCCGAAAGTGGCGCATTCATACCGACTTCGGAAGAATGCACCGCCTTCAGAATAGGTGTTAATTACCAAAAAGGTTGTTACCACTTTTTTTTATGAGATGTTCGGTCATTAACACCAATTGGGCCCTGAATGGTGACTTTGCTTTGCCAAAGTATTTGACACTTTAGATGGTGAACTTGGGCATGTTGGTTTTTTTTAATGAATCTCAGCAGATGGCCCACTAATCTAAAATAATGCCTGAAACAGGAACATGCAATTACTGCATAGCCAGCTTGCATAAGCTCCCTCCATGAATAATAAAGCTATTAAATAACTGATTTTAAAAATGAGATTACAAATGCGGTTTTCAAGCGGGTATTGGTTCCTCCAAGCTGCATGGGCTGTGTAATAACTGCTGACACGACGTGTGCTCAGCGAAGGGGGAACTTCAAGCGAGCTAGGCTCCATGGGAGTACATGTGCCAATACATTCTGCTGGCCTCATGGATGGTGCCAGGGTCTTCAATAATTCAAGGGCAATCTGGGTGAGAAGCCTCTATGCATTCTTCTGATGACGACAGGGCCTGGCATTACTATCTGGCTGTGAGCAGCTTTTCTGACAAAACCCCAGCAAGGGCTAGTGATTTGAAGCGAACAGCTTTACTCCACGCAAGCGCCGCTGGAGCTCTGCGACTGTCTGCAGCGCCCTTTCAACAAAGCCTCTACTCCAAAGAAAGGCCCAGTATTCCCGCCAATCACGTGCTGCGGCGCTGCTTCATGAAATTTAATTGGGATCCTTGTTGATAGAGAATAATTCTGCTTCAAAGAAAATTTGGAATTTATCCTGCGGCACCTGCAAACTCCCAGTACATTCAGTTTAATGCATTTTTCTGAAAGTCAATAGAATATAGATTCAGCGTACTTTTTTTTTTTTTTTTTTTTACTGTGCCACAAGTATGGAGATGTCTATTCTGCGCAAACAAAGTCTTTAAGTGGAAGCTTTATCCCTCGTCAGCGTATGAAGCAATTAGCATGCTGGGAAGCCCATGTCCTTTTGGGTCATTTGTGTTTCAAAGAGCTGCTGTGCAAAGCTGCCTTTGATGATAAACAGCACTCCCCTCTGAGAATATTTTAACTCTGATCTAGGCAGAAAAGGCGCATTCAATTTCGAAGCATTTGGGCTGTCAGAACAGTACGAATTGGTTTGGAAAGCCGGGTCAAGAATCCAAGATTTTCATTGGTCAGAACGGCGAGCATTATTGCCTGAAAAATAGCATGTCAAAGTATTGAATTGACTAGTTTAATGTGTTTGCATATGTTACTGCCTAATGCCAGCGACCTTGGCCTAACCCTTTTCGTTAACAATTGATTACTATGCACCTTGCATTTATTTAAAAAACCTGCTTACCACAACGCGCAACAAACACGCAGGTGTTCACTTTGGTTCATAATTTACTGCCCGAGACCAGGGCTATGACATTACAAAAAAGAACCATGCAATTTTCATGCATTTTCTTCACGGAGTTGGTGTGCAAAGTCGGCATCCACCTCCCCAAGCCACTCAGGGCCTCATGTTCTATAAGCGTGTACACTAAACGAATTAAGTAAATGCCTTGTGTAAGGCTTTTACACCATTCATTCACGGTACGGCTGATATTGAATCATTTGTATGGCGGAGAAGGGGGGCAGAATGCAACTTGCATTTCTGTCACTTCCCCTCTCCGCCATACAACTGCTTCAGGATTTGCTCTGGCATGGATTTTCATGCCGGATACAAATGCTAGATATCCTCATGAGTGTTGTTTGTCACCCCTCCTGGAGGCATGGTATCTGCAAGGGCTCATGTCAAGGTCACATGTTGTGACCAAGTGACTGAATGTTAATAAAAGAGACAGGCCGTTTCTGGCTCATCAGTAAAAGTAACTTGACTTCGACCTGCTGTGTGTCCTTGGCTGCAGCGCAATGCTGGTGCTGCATAGTAGGCAGAGGGCCTGCTGCTGCAGGCATGCGTGAGTGCTTGTGCTCCCTCCACTGTAGCAACTCCTGCCTGCCCCCACCATGCACGGAGTAGGCCAATCTGGCCCCGGTGCAACCCAGGTGTGGCTTTGTGAAAAATCACAATCTTAATACACTACACCACCCAATAGATTCTGGACAAGTTAAGCTCAAGATGAAGTGTGAGCAAAATGGCACTCCAGCAATTTAAAAGGGATGAAAAGAAAAGGTTAGGCAAAAGTTGAGCAGCACCAACAAGTAAGCAAGCAGGGCAATCTAGAAAAAGGAACTACAGTGAGGAAATCAAATCAAGGGCCCTGGGCCAAAGTCAATGGACCAAAGTCTATGCAGAGGATCACACAGTTCAGGGTAGTTTGCGGTTAAGTCTTTGCCATGAGTTCAGAACGCAGTTGGTCAGGTGAAAAGTTACTTTAAAGAATAGAGGACAAGCCCTCGGATTGGCAAAAAGGTTTGAAACACTTTTTCCGCGGTCGGAAATAAACGAGCGGCCGGATTTGAACAGTACCTTAAACGAAGAAGAAGGCTATACCTGAGTCAGGCGTTCCTGGCAGGTCCTGCAGGCTCATGGTTCCATGACTGACACAAACTAGGAAGACTGGAGGGTCCTGCACTGCCCAGGGAAGAAACCAGCAGCAGAGCAAAGCAACAAATAAAATGTGCGCTCCTTAAATCCCAAGCAGGGTCCGGTCCTCCTAGCTATTGGGTTCACTCTAGCTGTGCACAGCAAATTCGACCAGAGGAGGGAGGCCTGGCTTGCAGATTGGCGAACTGGTTGGTCTCACCAGCTCAGGGGGAGAAGATTCCTTGCAGATCTTCCCTGTCGTTGAAGTTTGAAGATTCAGATCCGCAGCAGGGCTTCACCGGGAGGTTCAGTCATGGTAGAGGTCCTCTTAAGTCAGCTTCTCTTCGGTTCTCTCAATCCAGTGGCGACTCTGCCTTCTCAGTCCCAGAGACCTGCTTTTTATGCAGTTTCCCCCCCATTCACAGAGCCTGGCTGTCAATCACACAGCAGGGTGGCTGTCCTGGTGGGACAGTCACCTATCCAATCAAACATGAGTGTGACTTGGGTTACCAAGGGAACTCAGGCAGGGGTCCTAAAACCCCTCCCTCACATCCTGCCTACCCAGATTTTTAGCCGCCTAAGGAGGGCTTCCGTGCAGAAGCCCTCCAAAGGTCGGCTAACAAAGGTACCAAATCTGGTTTGGCGCAGAGTAAAACACGAGAAAGACTTTTACAAAAAGAAATGGCGAATAAACCCAGCCGGAACCAAATTAAAACAACTATGGTCCAGCGGATTTAAGTTTGAGGCTACTAAGATATCCTTAAACAATACCAAGGCTATTTAAAATAAAAGCGGTAGGAAAAATTGGGTAGATACCACTGCCACCAGTCAAGGGAAAAGGGAACGAAACAATGTTCCATGAGAGACAGACAAAAAGGGACAAACTATTAACCCTTTCAAGAACTCTATGTAATATAGTTTGTACTGGAGCCGTGAATGTAAAGAGACTAATAAAGTTAATGTTAACATTACATGTTCTGGGAGACAGTAGTCATTCCCAGAAAATGGAGTCTGGGTGGGAAGTCTGAAAAAGACAACACTGTGTCACTGCACTGAAGGGGCTGTGTAACATACAGTAAAAAGCTGATGCCTATGGAGTAGGTGAGGCTCCACAGTCTATGAACACACCAATGTTAAACGAACACAGCAAAACACATGTAAGAGTGGGGGAAAAAAAGGCTCACACTCTTATCAGGTGAAAATAAATCCTAGAAATCCAGCAAAGCTGCTGAGGGACTCAGTAGGGAAGGGAAATTCGCCATTTTGGAGAATTCTCCCTAACACCCTAGACATGCTTAAAATGGTTCCAGCCAAGTTGCTATTTGAAGCTGTCATCCTGCATATTGTGGATATGCTTTCAATGGTGCCAGGTGCTAATGATGGTGTTATTCGGTGTTTATTTTTTTACGTGGAATTTCCAACGTGTCACCAGCATTCCACCAACTCTGACTGTCACCCCATATGTATACCAGTGCTCAGTATATGGTAGTGATTGTCCTAACCTGAGTTCCTGTGTATGTGAATATCATTTGCACTTGGATTCCAAGCATTGCTGCTAGTGACTGGGAATTGATTTAATGTCCACTGGTATTTCCCATTTGTTTGTTCGTTATTGAAAAGGAGGAGTGTGGTGTGTCACCCCTCCTGTCACCTCTCCTGGGAGCATGGTATCTATCAGTGCTCGTGCCAAGGTCACATGTTGTGACCATGTGACTGAATGGTAAATAAAGAGACAGGCTGTTTCCGGCTTATCAGTCAATGCAACCTGACTCCTGCCTGCTGTGTGTCCTTGGCTGCAGCGCAATGTGGAAAGTGCCCTTACAATGTCCCTGCTGGGCAACATACTCTCAGATGCCCCCACCTGTGTAAGCAGAGCCCCTGCTGCGCAACTCTGCGTCCCTGTGTTTGCAGAGGCCCTGCCCGTCAACTATCATGGAGGTGCTGGTGCCCATGCTGGGCAACTCTGTCACTGTGTCTGGTGTTAGCCTGGGTGTCCCAGGCCCTGGCAGAGCCTGTGTGCTCATGGGCTGACAGGGTGCCCCCTGTCCACAAATGTCTGCTGGGTGTTCGCAGCATGTCAGCTGGGTGCCCCAGCCTTGGTCTGTGTGGCCTGTGCGGCCGCAGGCCAGGTCTTAACAATGGGGTCCACCTGCTTTATACCGTCCGAGTACGATAGTTAATTTCACATCCTTACTGTTCATGGCTTGTAAGAATGTCATTGTTTTTTCCCTTGTTCCCTCCCTTGCCTTGAAGTGCTTTGAAACACATTGTGTATAGGCGCTATATAAATAGACGTTCATATCATATTATATCTTGTCATATGCACAAAACAGGTGGACCGCTTAGGGATTCATTGTAAACTCTGTCTATAATGTGTACATGGCAGACATCGTGTATGATTACAACATGAATGCTGTCATGTCGGACAGCCTTTTTATTTTCATTGTGAACTTTGCTTACCATGAATTCATGGTAAGCAGTGTTCACAAATGAAAATTAAACACGTTCATGTAAGCATGATAAGCGCGCCTCACAATCAAAAGTAACTGCAGAGTGCCAATGTGAAGGGCAAAATGCAAAGTACCCGCTTGTACATCTCCTTTTGACCTTTAGCTTCACCTCGCAGTGCAAATGACCAACTTTTAATGGCAGGTACACCCTTAGGTTACACTGTTACCGTAACAGGTCCTGGCCAGCAAATAATGGGGGACTCGAAAATGAGCCCCTCTGTACAGACATGCACATGCATTACCACTTGTATGAATTTTCATGTGGTTGGAGGGGCTAGAATCTGCATGGATTTCATTGGTATTCATGTAAACGTCATCCAATAAACATGGACGTTGTGGGCTTCAGTTACAATTGTTTTAGAGATCGGGGGCCAGATTACAGAAACTTTGCACCAGTGCAAGTGCAAAGTTTGCACGGTATTAGCACTAGGGCAAAGTTTGCCCTATTTTTAAAAACACTGGAACATATTAGAAAACTATTGCACCATGACAAGTACAGATTGGCACGGTAAAAGCACCAGGGCAAAAATTGCCAGAGTGCAATGAAGATACATTTTCAATTTGTTCTTTTACCAGGGCAAAGTTTGCCCTAGTGCTAATACCATTCCGTATTAGCACGAGGGCACACTTTGCCCTGTTGTAATAATGCAGTGAAAATGCATCTTTTTTGACTGAGGGCAATTTTTGCTTGGGTGCTTATACCATGGAAAACTGCTTCTGTCATAGTTTCTGTCATGTCTGCAATAGTTTTCTAATGTGTCTCATTGTTTTTAAAAATAGGCCAAAGTTTGCCCTTGTGCTAATACCATGCACACTTTGCACTTTCAACGGTGCAAAGTTTCTGTAATCTGGCCCCAGGTGTGAGATACATTTTTTGCAAATAAACTGATGACCACTTTAATTTAGGTGTGCACACTACTTTCTATGCATAAAGCAGTAAACAATTGCACAAAGAGGATTGCTTACACACAAGCATACGCATAAGCAGTCACATGGGTAAAATGCCATACCAAAATTAGCCCCAGTAAATAATGAACATTGTGCTCTAAACTTACTTAGAGTACTAAAGGGTTAATTTTGGATTACCGTGTAAAAACACGGCGGGCCTGGTTATGTTTATACTTCTGCATGAACATGTCCCTGCTGTGTCATTTTCCTCATCTGCACAGAGGAGTACAAATGATAAGTGTAAAAAGGTGTTGTACATGCTTGTACACAGCCCTTTTGCATCCGAATCGAGTAAACGTCACCTGCCATTATGTTATGCCATGCATGCATAGCAGGCAGTGTCTGAAATGAATTCATAAGGAGCCCGCAGCTGTTGCATGTCTTTATAATGAATTATTTTATAATGAATGACTATATATCAAAAAATATATAATGAAAAAACATTTTAAAATATTATTTTGGGAGGGTCCCCCAAACCCTCTGTTTCCCACAGCTAAAAACCCACCCAACAGTTTCCCCACAACAGTTCACCCTTTACCCCAACCCGCATACATTTTTGTTATATAATTTTCATTATTTAGCCATTCTTTATTACATGTGCATTATAAAGACTGCATACCGCCCCCAGCATTTTCTGCAGCATGAAAATATCATGATGGTGTAAATGCTGGAGTATTTGCATGGTGGTGAGAAAGGGGAGGCAGAATCTTAAATTGGGATCCACCTCTCCACTCTGCCATGCAAATACTTGAAAATGAGGCATGATGTGACAAAAGGTTTTACACATTTTGTTTACACTAGCTGGGGTACCCGGCATTGCCCGTGTCCTGCTCGAGTGGTGTCTCATGTGCCCTTGAGGATGTTGCTTTTGCCCTCTTCTCAACAAGTCTTGCTTCAATTTGCTCTGTTGTCTCATGTGCCCTGGAGGATGTTGCGCTTGTCATGATGTCAGCAAGTCTTACTTCAGTTTGCTCTGGGATCTTACTTGCCATGGAGAAAGTTTCTCGTGTCCTCTGGTCGGCAAGTCTAGATGCTTTTAGTTGTTGTGTTTCAGAAGATCTTGATATTGATTTTCGCTTTGCATCAGATGGAGCTTTTCCAAGTGATGTTTGTTTTTTGTGTGGCATGTTTCAGTCACTCAATGGCTTCAGCCCAAGAAAAATTGCTTGATAGTGCACTCTTCTCATGAATGAACTTAAGTAAACTGTCTCCTTGCCATTTCCCATATTTGGAGCGGTGTGATTGATTTTATAAACACTTTTCAAATGTAAACAGTAGTAATACATCTCAAAGTACTAACCAACACATTGAACTTTTAGCTTTAAACACTTTTACAAATGTTGCCTCCCTCTAGTACCAACTGCAGAGAATCGAGATGAGCATCAGTAAATGAGGGTGTCTATGGAGTGCATTTTTTGCATCCAAATATAGACTACAATCTTGTCACAGACAAATTAGGAATCCATGCAAAATTTGGTAGGAGTCTGTTCAATGGTGTGGATATGTATAGCCGGACAAACATACACACATACATACATTCAGTATAATATATTAGATTAGGCCTCATTTAAAATGAGCACTCAGCTTGTTATCAAATACACTCCTGAAGAGTACTATCTCCATGTCCTTCTTTCTTGTCGTAGTCGTTACATTACTCTATGAAGGCAACTCGTGTCCCGACAATAATACCCTACCAAAATCGTAACTTAGTCCCGGACCCCACCCTTTGAACAATTCCTGCCTCTAAAGGAGGCAGAATCCCACACAACATCCTTTCATTTCCTTGTCCTCCCAGACAGCTATCTGAGGGGCCTTTTGGCTGGTGGTACGCCATCATCAGATAGTGATGGACTGCAGAGTTAAGAAATCCCATGTAGGACTCCTCCTCCCTCTAGTGCTCCTTGTAGATTCGAGAACGAATATAACCCCCTTGTGAATATGGAGTCCTCTAAGCTTGCATTCTGGGCTGGGCCTGTTGTGACTCCAAGGAGGTCCTCTTTGGGACAGCCGTGTAATGTCTTGGCACTGCTGAGTCCCTGAGGGAACTGGTGTGGACAGGTAAGTGACTTCCTCTATCTCTTATATCGTCTTTGACTTCTGATCCTCTTGTGACCAAGCTGTGCCTTGTGGAGTAGCAAAAATGCAAGCTCAGAGTGCTTGAGCGTAGTCTGATGGGGAGAGTGGAACGACAGCCAGCAGGCACCCTGTTGGTGTATCATTGGAATTTTAATAGGTATAGGGGCTTGCCCCTTGATGAGATTCAGGGAGACTTACTGGCAGGAGTGAGAAGTATCTCCAGGTGTTTTCTTAACATGAGGTGGGGCACTCAGTATGACTGATCCATATGGCTAACCATATGGAGCCCCCTCTCTACCGAACCCCTCGTGGGGTCAGGATTTGTGTGGTGGTGAGGAGTTAGGTCATGTAACAAGGTTGGGAGGCAAGATCTGGTACCTACCGCAACCCCTTGTGAACAAAAAAAAGAAAATAACTTTTTCGAAACACAGGTTCTGTTTTGTGTTTCCCCCTCGGTCCTGGTTGGAGGGGAGGACAGCCCCAGGCTTGGTGAGCTTGAAGCACCCCGGGAATTTCTGCTGGATTGAGCACTAGAGGTGCCCAGTCTTGTGGGGGTGCTGCAGATGCCCCTCCCTAGGCTTGCAAACCAGGGCACTGGGTTTGAGCAACAATGGCCAACAGTGCCAGGGTTCACTGGGACCCATGATTTGATCAATGCATTTGAATGGCCAAAGCATTGGTCAAATGACCAAAGAATTGCTTCATAGAATACGTATTTCAGATGCCCCTTCCTGGAGCCTTTTAGCCACGTGAGTAGAGGAGATTAAAGCTGTGGTGACTGTGTTTTTTCAATGTTTCTTGAACTTTGTCACAATTCTTTGTATCAGTTCTCGAGTTTCCCCAATCTCAGGCTAAACACTCATGAGGATTCCTGCAGTTTCTACTGGACCTCCCACTCTCTGGGTGTGGTTACAGCACAGCGTGATGGCCCCAATTGCATTAGTAGCTGTCAGAGTAGTGGCCATGTCATAAGTCAGTGAGTGAGATTTTGGGAGTTGAATCGTCCCACAACATGGTAAACAAAATGCGGTTACCTCTGGGGATACCCTACTATCTGCTTCTCACTAAATGTTAGGGAAAGAACAATGCATGGAGAGGTGTGGAGAAGAGGTTCCCCACCAAGGGACCTTGAGGTCACAGCAAGTAGAGGAAAATAGCACTACAATCACTGTGTTATGTCTCATGGGTGTTGCCACAATTCTTTGTATGGGGTCTGGTGATTTCCAATCTGAGGTTTGCACCTAGCAAGACATCATGCAGACTCTGCTGGGCTTAACAGTCCGTTTCTGTTGGTATAGATCTGGGCACTATCTCCTTTTGGACCAAAGGCATCATGAACAGAGGTGGGGGAGCAACGTTTTGTCTGTGAAGCTTCCCACCGCACAGTGGACAGACTGCTGGCAATGCTGTGTAATAATCCAACCCTCTCCCCTTATTCAGGGGTAGTTTCTGTTGCTGGCAGGTTGCACTGCAGTATTTCCCTCTGCCCTGAACTCACTCTCCTGATGTTGTAATTGTATTTCTTTACAGCTGGTCCAAGCTTGATCTGGATAACATGAGGATGCTGGTGTAGGTTTTCTTCGGTTCACCAGGCATGAGGAATGGGAGTCATAACAACAGAGATATGCTTTATTTTTCTCTTTGGGTTAGCTTTGTGATTGACATTCTTTCACTGGTTGCTATGGTAACATGGTCAATGTCAGCCACTGAAAGTGGTTGGTCAATCAAGTCTCTTCCAGGAAGTTTTTTAGATTGCATCAAACTCAGTTGTGGGGTCACCAAGCCTGTTTTTTGTTTGCTTTTTTTTCCGTCAGGCAAGATTTTGATGAACCACAAACAGATTATATGTTACAATGTGGCTATAAATGTTTATTTAGGGAACATTTTATGTGATAAACGCATGAATGTTGTGTACTGGTCTTGTTTTCAGTAAAAAACATTTATGCAATTACATCGGAATTGGATAGGATTTCCATGTAAATCATTATTCGTCTACTGGTGGAGGATTCTGCATAGCACCATGTTTAGAACATTGGAATATGAGCTCCAAAGGGATGAACCATGAACTACTGCTCCCTACTGCTTAATTACAGATAAGCACAGTATTCGGTCTGATGATTGGGTGATTGGCTGTGTGTCCCCATTTTTTAACATGCTTCATGCAGGCTAAGGGCAGATGTTTTGATTTGTGTGCGTACTGATAGCACTTTGGTAGTCCTTAGGGATTATGGTTTGAGATTCACTGCAGGAGACTTGTGTAGGCGAGTGTAGGTGCTATGTCACTTGCATGTTATCCCAGCTGTGAACAGGTTGGCCCATGCTGTATATTTGCCAGGTACCATTTGTGCATTTTACCTATTCTGTGCTGACAGATAGCTCTGCTTTGGTGGCTATGATGGCATTATTAAGTTAGGTCCTTTGGCATTTGTTTGATTTGTGCAGGGTATTTGGGGCCATGCCTGTTCTGTGGGTCATGCCTCATGCCTGTCTCTGGTATATTGTCTCATGGTTATACATAAAGTACCCCATTGGGTTTTGAATTTGACAACCTTCTGCACCATGTCCTAAAAAAAGAATGATGGGATTGGACAGAGTCATTGTTCTTTGGGCAAACACCTAGACCCTGATCTTTTTATGGTCAGGGAGACATATTTGAGTTGTCCTACACTACTCCAGGAGTTATGGGAATTATATGACTGTAAGGGCTTTAGTCCTACACCCCAGCAACTTCAGCCCTCTCTGGTTCATGACTGGGTGGGATCACCAGTCATAGAAGGGGCATTGACTGGTGGTGCTTGTTTTCTAGGTGCAGCGGAGCCTCTGAAAAGGGGTCTAGGTGATTGATATTTTGTAATTTTGTTGGTGGTCCAGGAGGAGAGAGGTAGCCTGCTTGGCACAAATGTTGATACCACATCCCAGGTGTAGTTCCTAGGCGGTTCCTTACTGACCAATCCTTATCTTTGGAAACTTGAATGTTGAAAGAGCTGTCTTCAGGCAGGTGGGTCTAGAAGGCAGGGTTTGCTCCTTGGTCCAGGATTTTTGTTTTTCCTCCAACTTGTATTCATGTGATCATCATTGATCCGCCTTCATCTCCTGGAGCAAAAGCCTCAAGGTCCTGCCTTTGGAATGTGTGTGTCTATCCTAATTCTGGCAGGAGTGGTGGACTTGGGCCTGGTTCCTTCCTCACTGAGAACTCAGGGGGCATCCTTAAGGGATCATGGGGAAGACCTGCTGGTGCTGCCATAGCCTGACTTTGTAAGCCCTAAACCTAAGGTAAGGAGTCTGGGATCTTCCTTTGGGGCAGCAGGCACTCGAAGGCTCCCCTTTAGGAAATCGGCTTACAAGGACTTGACATTCCTAAACTATAGCATGCCGTTTTGGTAGTCATTGCCTTCACAGGGCAGACTGGGGAGCCAAGTGCCTTCCTCTGTTTCCATCTTACTTTCTAATCTCCCCTGAGGCCATCTCTTTACAATCCAATCACGTGTTCTGCCAGAAGAAATCTCACTCTTTCTTTTATCTGAATACATTGTAATTCTGGTATCCCCAAGGATCTGACAGAGGTGGGAGATTCTGCTTTGGCCCATCTTGACCTCATGAACGTGGCAGGAGGGCCTCCTACCTGCCATTTAGCAGGTGGGTGAATAAGCCCTCATACCTTGCACACCCTGTAAATTGGGCTTATTGACCTCCCGGGCTCTGGGTGAGGTAACTCATTGGATTGAGCTCTCATGAGCAGATGTAGAGAAGCATCTGTATTTGACATTTTTAGTGCAGCACATTGGTCATCTCCCCTCAGCTTTTTCAAACATTATCTACTGATCCTTTGTGGATGTGAGGAACACTCATTTGCTCGTGCTGAGTTGGGTGCAGTTGCTTTTTGAAATGGGCCACAGAATAAATCCAGTGTTGGTCAGTCATTCTGTGTCCTGTGTGTTGTTTATGTACCTCGTTGATGGCAGTTGATATTTTTCATAGAATAATGTAAGTACTGTGACGAGTAAGAGGGTCTTGGAAGTTAATGCTGCAATAATTTACCAAAAATCATAAATATTCCTAGTTGTGAAGGTCTGGGAGTAGGAAACGGACACACAGGGGGCATTTTGATTGATACATACTTATATTCACAACAAAATAAGGGGGTTAGAGAAAGTCCTAACTAGCTTTGTCTCTATGAGAGGTTTCCCTCTCTCAACAAAACGATCTAATGATGTGGTCAGTGTCAGGATGTCCAATTTATAATCCCCTGCCCTGTGTGCAAACCCTATCCTATACCTCACAAACTAAACTTTGGAAAAAGGTGAAATGGGAAATGACGTTTGGCTGCCGTCCTGCAGCTCAGCTGTACTGCTCCAAATGAAAGTTCACAAACAGTGTAGAAGAATAACATATATTTCATAAGGCTTGGGGGTTGATTCCTTTAACCCAGAGCCCTTTAAGTGTCCCACGAAGTAGGTTTCTTTATAGATTCAAAACTGGCATAGGGACGCAAACAAAAGTTCCACAAGGTTTCGGGTTTGCTTCCCTTTTCAAAGATCCTTTCCATTGAATAAAGTAGGTTTCTGTATAAGTTCACAACTGGCATAAGGAAGTAAACAAATGTTCTACAAGGCTAAGGGTCTGATTCCATTTTCCCAACGCCTTTTCAGTTCATTCAAAGTTGTTCTTTTTGTGCAGACAAGCCTCCCAAGGCTGCAAAAAGTTAAAACCACGTGGTTCCCTCTCCCAAGCTGTGCAATGATTATTCCTCTCACATGCTGTGGGTCCCAGACTCTATTCACAATACCCCTCTTCTTGGCCCACTCTCTTGCCTAGTAGGGTACAACAGGTTCTCCACTTCACAGTTCTGTGTATCTGTTTTTGCTTTCAACCACAGCCTTGGTCCACTCTCCTGCCAAGGTCGCTGAGTGGCACTGGCACCTACAAAGTTCGTATTGATCTTGAATACATTTTAGGCAACACTTCCCCAACCTGGATCCCAGATCCCCTTCACGTGCTCACTCACTGTGTTCTTTTTATCCAATATCTGCCTATGCCACAGCCCTGGTTTTCTCTCCTGCCATGGTCTATGAACATCACTTGTTTCTGCAAAGTTCATATTTCTCCCTGTTAAGGGTTGGGAATCTCTTTCTGACATATGCCCCAGCCCCTTTCACTTCTTTTAACAGTAGTATCTCTTTTTAGTCTTCCTTCACTCCACAGCTTTGGTTTACTCTCCTGCCAATTTCTGTGAACGCCCCTTTGTTATAGGTTGGGGTATGCGTTTCTGATTTTGTTCTCAGACCCCCTTCACTTGATTTATCACAATGGCATCTCAGTTTATTCTTTCTTCACTCCACAGCCCTAGATTACTATCCTGCCAAGGTCTTTGAGTGTCCCTTATATATGCAAATGTTTCTGTGTTGGGTCCCAGACCCCATCTGCTAGGACTCTCGGCCACGGTAAGTATTCTTCCTTCACTCTACTTCATGCCCCATATGCTCTCTGTATCTCCCCAACCTTTAGACTAACACCCTTGTACCAGTCGGAACTTGGCTCTGTCTCTCCGGCTGTTTGTGGGTTTCCCAGGAGTTGTGATGGCTCTTCAGGCTCAGCGCAACCTTCTGCGGTTCCTCACGTGTTTCTCTTGCATTCACCCATTGCCTTGAAGGCAGCTCAGCAGCCCCGGTAACCAACAGGTAAGTTTCCGATTCTGCTGTTATGAGGCTATGTCAGTCCTCCACGGGTCTTGGTACTGATGTGTGGGGTTCTGCACATTTTAGGGGTAGCAGGAGTTCAGGGGACGGGGAAGAGGATAAAAGTAGGATTTTGATTGACTCAAGATGCCGGGAAGGCGAGTCCACCTTCATAGAGTAATATAAGTACTGGGATGAGGAAAAGTAAGACTAGGAGTAATGAAGCTTATTGGTAAATAATCAGAGCATTCTCTTTGTGTGTGTCACCTTCTTTACAAATGTGGTAAGAAGCAAACAGCTAATGGAACTGAACCAGAATTCTCTTGCAAATTGTCCATCTCTTTACACAGTTCCAGACAGGGAGTGCATGCTGCAGCAGCTGTGAGGGAACATCTCGGCCATACGTTTCTGAAATTTGAAGAATGACTACAATATACCACTAGTGCTTTCCAGGCCTTTTGGCTGTTTCACTGCTAACATCAAAAGCAACAATGGGTAGCTACAGTCTCGAGTTGTTAACTACACATCAATAAATACTGTATTGTAATTCCTATTACAGTGCCTGACCTTGTACCTTTGCATTATTTTGTGACTTGAAACAAAATTGTGTGCCAGAGTGCATAAAGATGTCTCAGATGGTTCATCTCTCCAATTTTCAGGGATCAAATATGGTATCAGCGGTTCCCTCCAAAGAAACGTCTGACTTTGCTGAAGGCAGCCACAAAAGCCGCCTCATGCAGTATCAGACCTTTACCTCCCCACTCCTTCCCCCTGTCAATTTTGGGGGCCCCTGCACTCTCTCCTACTGTGCTGCCCGATAGCCACACTTGAATACTTATCTGAACAAGCTCCCTTGAAGTCTTCCTGCATCCCTGCTGGATGTGACTGCTTGGAAGACAGGTCGGCCAGCTATACGTTGGCCTTCAGGGGACATGTACTAGAGCCCAGAATCTACGTGTGTGGTGCACACAAACATGCAACAGCAGAAGCATGAGACAGGTTTCTTCAGGTTTTCCTCATTTCACATGTGATGCAAGTTTCCAGCAATGAAGATGCCCTTTTCATCTATTGGGGAAGTTGATAACCACGTTTGGCAACATAATGCTGGGCAGTTTTATATAGGTAAACTTTACATTAACATTTGCACTAATCGACCAGTGTAAACATGATATTTACGTTAACTGACCTGTTTAATGCCTAGCAACAGTGCATGATTGACTTGCATCAAAGAAATACAGGTTATAGGAACCAGTATCTTCAGCAGCTAGTATTCAGTCACCAGCAATACTTAACAACTAGTGGTCCAGAAAGTAACACACTCTGCATGCAGCGCATGCCATTTACCCTTGTTTGAATAAAGTCAGAATCAACAGTTGTACATGCATACATTCAGGAGCAATAATAAACTTGGTGCCTCTGTGTAGCACCACTAAGTAGGTAAAGAGGTCTACTTGAGGAGGCAATGTCTGTTGGTCCAACCCTGACTCTAATTACTTAATGGAGCGTCTTCTTTTTTCTGATTGTGTTGTCATCTTGTTGGTAAACTTACTGTTTTTTTCCAATGAGCATATGGTTGTAGCATCCTAAAGGGATTTCAAAAGATGATATTTGTAGGCTTCAATATCCTTAATTATGGAAAAAGAAAGACATAGATAACTTATATAGTGTTTATTAAACTAATTCCTTATTTAGATTATACTAGTGTACAATGTGACTATAATGGCTGTTCCTGTTTGCATCCTTGCCTTACTTGAATAAAGCAATGCTCAGTTGTTGGTCTGACTTGCACGTGTGACCTCCAAATATTAATAGAAGGACATATTAAAATGTATGCAATGGTTTCAGGTTGTAAAAGATTGACTCAGGCACCGACGGAAGATAAGTTGCTATATGGTATAACCTAAGAATTTTTATGAATGGTCTGCTTTTTGCCAAAACTATAAGAGGAGGATAACGTTTAAACAACGTTATCTGAATAATTGAGAACATTTTGGACCATGAACAAATATGGGTTTAGAGTATGATGTTGTTTATTATTCCTGACTTGCTTCATGTCATTTTGCTAGAGTTGATGAAAAGTATATTCAAGACCATGGTGTTTTAAGAATCGATTCTGACATGTGTACCTCGGTTTAAGGCATAAAATGGAAACAATGCTTCAGTGCATCGGTCTGCTGTCCACTCCATCTCATATTCACCAGGTCAGGAGGCTAAGTTACTACATCATGCCATACTATATAATAAGAGGCCAGATGTATGTTTGTCTAAAGCCAACCTGTCCTCTTTGCCTGTTATCACTGCTAGAGGGAGATTTTACCTTACACATACAACAATAAGACTCCAAGTTCATCTTCCAGGTGAAAAAAACGTGTATTTCAACAACGATAACATACAATTATCTGCAAAAAAGGCCCAAGATAGGGAAAACACTTTAACAGCATACTTCATGTTGCATACACCAAGAAAATATGTACATTTAAAAAAACATATAAACAGAAATTAGTTTGATTAAGCACTATTTCTCTAACAAAATAAATTATGTTTTTTCTTTTCAATGTTCATGTGTATTATGTCATTATTAATTGTAATATTTCTTGGTATGTATTATATCAATAACATTCTTCATGTACGTTTTAAACTTTATTTGACTTCAATTTACTTCATTTTATGATCTCATGTCCACTTCAAATCATACTGCACATGAATTGTATTACTCTGACATCTCTCAACATTATATAGTTGAGTTCAAAACTCGTAAGTGGATTCCAAGACAATGATGACCAGATACAACAATTGGCCATATATGTTGTGTTGATCTTAACGTTATTCGGCTGAAAGCTGTGAAAGCATAAAAACAATCACATACATAATTTCATATGCTTATTCATTGAGTCACAATATTGAAAAAAGGTAACATTTCAATTGGTAACAGTCACGGGACAAGGGAATACAAATTCCTTAGTTATAGAGCAAGAGTTTATCACCAACCCATCCCATTGCATTCTGCACAAACCTCATTAGTTCAAAAATCGTTTGTAGAGTTTTTACAGAAGGGAACAGCCTCAGTAGATGATCTAATACCCTTCATGTGAAATACTGGGAATGGTTACCACTTACTCAGCTGTAAGTATCCTGGGCAAAATTACAAAAATGCATAATGGACTCATCAGAACTCAGGGCTTGGAGACCACCTTGCCGTGTAACTTGCCAGTTTGAGAGTGTTGGTGCGCAGCTGGATATGTAAGCACCGGGCATAAACAGGAGATACCAAATTGAGATAAGGTTCAAAACCATAAGCCTGTTTCAGTGATATATACAATGCCCCAGTGCTTAAAACCTCACATGAGATTATCATCTTATTAATTATGGCCTCATTACACTTATTCCTTAACCCAGCCTTGTCCCTTAGGGTTAACCTCTCTGGGTTAGTCCAAAAGAGCCCCATAGCCAACTTCCCTAAGCCACACTTAATAAATTGCAGCCACGGCATATGGCTCATAAACAGTGGCCGGATGTACTATGTTCAACTTTCAACTGATTCTGTGAAGTTTTGTTTGAGGTCACTACTCCTCCACGTAAAAGGAGCAAAATCCTTTACAAAAAATATTGTTTTGTTTTTACATAAATTACGTTAAAATACACCACATAATATATTTACACTCTGAAAATGTCTTCCTTTATGCACATTACCCTGTGTACTCTGGCATTTCCACTAGTAATAAAATAATTGAGACAGAAGCAGTGGCTCATAGGACATCACCACCTGGAGGAAGAACTTGCAATGCCATGATATATGTTGGTGCTTCGAGCTGTGATCCAGCAGCTCAAGCTCAGCAGTTTAGCATCCCTCTGGGTCCACCACCAAGCTACACATATCCAAAAGGTATTCCTTGGATTGATCATGCATGCATAGCAGAGTAGGAGGAAACCCTCCCAGTTCTCTGAGGCTGGGGAGGAGGCAGCATGTTCCCAACTCAACTATGATCTCAGTTGTCTAGGATAGTTGCTATGCTAGTGCCACCCACCAGCTTCTGCCCCAATTCCTGAATTGAGGGCCAGTTCCATCCAAAAAGGAGGCTTTATCAGGCACAGTGGAGGCAGAACTGCCACCATCAAAGATGGCAGTAGCCCTGACTCTAATTAGGGTAGTACTGTAGTGGTTGACAGAAGGAGAGGAAAGCTTTCCTTTTATCCCCTAAATAATTTTTGAAGTGTGCATCGCATCTACAAATTGGAAAATGTATACTGTGATTGGTTCGATGTAATTACAATGGGAAACGATACTTTGTGTACATTACTTTGAATTTTTTACTTCAATTTTATATATATTTTGGGGGGGTTCGCTCCCATTCTTCTGTTTCCCCTCCACTACCACCCCCACCGTATAACCCTTCCCACCCCCTTTTACTCCTTAACCCACAAATACCTACAAGAAATCAAAGTAATTTGAAGTAACATGCACAAAGTGTATTACAACAAAGTTATTTACTATGTTAAAACAACGGGAGACCACTGTAAATACAACCGATTGTGAATTGGATGGTTGTATGGGGATTAGACATTTATTGAATAAAAAACCTAAGAGTCATTAGAAATGGTGTGAAGGGGAGTGTTGTTCAACTATTGTAAATAGTGCAACTGGGTTGTAAAGCGCATGATGTTTCACAGAAAAGGACATTTTGCTCGGGTTTGCAGAAGAACTGAGAAGAACAACTGGGGATGAATTGACAATAATAACAAACAATGGCACGTTTTCCTATTTGTGTGGCTATTCCAAATCCAAAGTGACATACTTTAAGGCGAAAGTACATTGACATTTAGATGGGCTGGTATCACTTATGGAGATGTATTCTACCTGAGGGTTCCGAGTGACATCTGATAGACAACAGGAGTGAAGCTTGTGTGGTTTATGATGTCACTCCGAAACCCCACAGGTGAAATATACCCCAGAGATGATGGCTACCCACCAGTCATTATATGTTGTGTTCCTTCCCCATGCACATCTTTTCCACCACCTGTAATGTCCCTGAGGGCCAGCGTTACACGTTTATGAGAGGAAAAGCATGAGAGAACAAAAAGCAAAACAAATACATTCCCATACCACCCCCAAAATGCATACAAATACATGGCATCCCTTGATATTCCCCTTCCATCTTCATACTTGTGTACCATCCCACATTGAAAAGGAATAAAACCTTGCCTCCTCCCATCTTCATATGATGCCTGCCCTGTTTTTTGTATTTCCTTCCCAATGAAAAACAAGAGTAAATGACATCTTGCAACCTACACTCACCACCCACACATTCTCCACCCTCTTTTTAGCAGCGCAGGTCTAACCAGAGAAAGATTCATGTCTGCTGCACATTCCGGAAGCCATGGATAAAACTATGAAGCCAATGTCCTTTCTTTATTTCCTTCAGACTCACATGAGCAATAGAAATAGCTGTTTCTCTCTCTGGTGACATGTCATCTGCAGTGAGGTCACAGTATGAACATATGATATTTTGGAAACAAAATGCTCGCCAATACCTTCCAATTGAAGCCCTGCACAACAACTGAAGTACACATTTGGTAGTTGACTCTGGATCCACATATAGACATATCTTAAACATCATTTGGATGGTGTGTAAAGAAATCATACACAACAGATTGGTCACCTGATGTACGTGGCTCCATTACAATAGATGTTCTAGGATATGTGAGTAAAATAAAATGTAAGGAGTGTGCATAATGAAAAATAATATGAAAGTTACTGAAAGGAATTGTTTCTCCTTGAGTCAGTGCATTAAAAGGCATGGAAGTTGGAGTTGAAACACTGGGCCTCATTACGACCCAGGCGTTAACCATGGCGCTATTAGCGCCCTGGTTGACGCCGGTACCTTACAGATTTAAAGGTTGGTGGGGCAGTAATTCCACATTCACCATTGGCCCTTCCCCATTCCCATTTTTACCCCCATAGGGCTCAATGGAAATGGGGAAGGCGGTAATTGCGGTACCGTAATTACCTCCAAGATCCCTTTGCGGGTCCCATCCTTAACGGCTGGTAAAACCAGCCGTTATGGGAGGACCCGCAAAGGGACTTCGGAATTGGGTGGTAAGGGATTACCGACACCAGTGCCCTTACCGGTACCGGTAATCCCTTACCACCCGGGTCGTAATGAGGCTGATTGTGTTAGTGGACACATCTTGAGTATGACAGTGAGACAAATTGTTCTGCAAAAAAAGCTAAATCAATTTCTCTTGCAATAAGGAGGCACAGTTCCCAGTGGAACCAATGGATTATTTAAGAAATGCATTAAAACCTTCCTGTTACGATATGGTTATCAATCATGTACAGGCATATACATGTTTTAGATCCAATTCAATCAAAAAACATTATTTTGGCAGTTTCAATACAGAATGAAAAGCATTAAACCCGGGTAAATACAATCATGCACATGGCATAACATAATGATGGTAAAAATGACGATGATATTAAAATCTAAATATATCCAAATAGCTCTACATCATTAATGCATCTAAAAATGTGAGACCTAAAACAAATCATATTATAATTGCAATTGTTTATCTATGCTGAGAGCAGGAAGAACATATTGTACAATTGACCATGTGCTGCTACTAGGGGACAAATAAAGTAAATAGAATAAAGCAGTGGATCCAAGTTCTTTGAGTGATAGAATCAGCGTTATCTTTCTGAACTCTTTATATTGTGGACAACAAATAGAAAATTCATGGTGGATTCCAAACATGAGGGCAATAAAGGCCAAGAATACACTGTAGATGAGTGTTCTGCCTGTTTTCGCACTACTGCACTTAAAGGCAGGCAATTCAAATAAAGCAGTATTATAGAAAGCTGTCATGATGCCTACCCCCGGGCATCCGGATCAAGCCCATCAGCCCCGGGAGCAGGCATCCAAACATTTACAAAAACCCCAGCAGCCCCAGCTAGGGGCTGTCTGGGTTCAGTCCTGGCGCTATAGGCACCAGGCTCATAATAAAAATCAGTCCTGGCGCCATAGGCGCCAGGCTCATAGACATTACTTACCTCATGCAGACCATGCTGCAAATAAATCCAAGCCAACGTGAGGCCTGGATGGGACTATTTTACTACGGGGACTATTTTTTACTCGGGTGTGGTCCTGGGGAACTTCTTTCCTGGGACTACTTTGGAGCCTATTTAAACCACGCCCGAACAGCAACACATGCTTCGTGTTATTCTGCATCCAGCAGCGTGACTCTCACCGTGCCTGCAGCCAGCATCCAGTCTTCTGCCACGCCTGCGTGCCTGCAGTCAGCATCCAGTCTTCTTCCACGCCCGCCTCGAATCCGGAGTTCCTAGAATAAAGAGGAAGAAAAGGACAAGGTTAGAAAACAAACTTATTTCAAATTCCTCACCTGATTCCGGATCCATTTCATCTCCCGACCTGGAAAGTACATCAGTCCTGCACGCGTCGCTTCGCCAGCTCCAGCACAGCGCCATACTCACCAGTTCTCACAGCATCTTTCGATCCGGCACTGTCTCCATCATTTCTTCGCTGAACTCTGGCACCTAGGGGCACAAGAACAACAAGGTGAGCCAAGGGAATCAACAAATACCTCTTACCACCATAGACTTACCTGATTTACCACCGGCGGTATTATTCTCCATATCTTCACATGCCACATCTGTAAAGAGGGAGAAAAACAACAAGTTAACACATGCAATAGTTACCAGACAGTGTTGGGTAACACAGACTCTTACCTGAACGCCAGCAGCAGCTACGAGACCTTCTTCCCACGAACTCAGTTGCAACTTAAGGAAGGAAGGGGACAAGAGTGAACATTGGGCACATTGAACTCTTTGAACTTGATACTTACCAATCCCGCCTGGGACTTCAGAGTCAATGCTTACCGGAACTCTCCCAACGCCTTCAAACCAGTGAAGTAACTGGTATCTACGCACCCCTGCAAGACACGCAGGATGGAGAGCTCATCTTTTACAAACATAAGATGAGGTTACTAAGGGGATATCGGAGGTGATTAGTGGGGGAGAGCGAGAACAGTTGGGAGGCCATCACTAAAACCCACAGGTGGCTAATCCCTGTCTCCACTTGCAGGAAAATACTTCTTCGGGTCCAGCAGACAAGACTAGGCGGGCCAGTCCAGACAGTCATCTCTGCACTACGCATCACGTTGACAGAGATCGCAGCTGTCCGGGTCCGATCAACGCCCCTGTGGGGTCCAGGTGAGCGTAACAGAACACAAAGCCTTTCTAAAAATACCCACCCGGGTGTTATGGAAACCTCGAAAACCGACCAACTGGCCCAATTATTGGGGGAACTTAGGGCGGAAGTACATGCTGCTCACCAAGAGACTAATGCCCTCAGGAGAGAACTGATTGTCTCAAAGGAGCGCACTGATGATCTGGCTAGGCAACTACTGCAAAACCAAGCTGGGCAAACGCCCCTACCTGGATATGGGGGAAAACCAACCCCCATTTCATCAAGCAATCCTGTGCAAGTGGTTTTACCAGGAAATATTCCGTTAGCTCCACCCGAACGCTTTGCTGGGGACCCCAAAAGGTTCGCCGTGTTTATGAACCAATGCCGCTTCCACTTTATATGCAGACCAGGAGCCTCTCCAAATGACCAAGCCAAAGTCGCCTTTGTATTGTCATATCTTAGTGGCAGGGCAGCGGATTGGTCGATTCCGTTAGTCAACCAGGATGATCCTCTTCTCCGGGATTTTCAGGGTTTTCAAAGGAGCATGGAAAAACTATTCGCCAGACACTCACAGGGTCAAGCCCTGGACAACAAACTTTTATCCTTACGACAGGGTAACCAGGATCTGCTAACCTATATTGCAACCTTCAATAGGTTGGTGGTGGAAACCGGGTGGCCGGAGGAAAAACGAATTACATTGTTTCATCGTGGACTTCGGGGAGAACTCAAAGACGTCTTGGCTCAAGTTGTGAACCCACCTCAGGATTGCACAGAATTTATAGACTTAGTGGTCCAGCTAGACCACCGACTTCAGAACCGAAAGACTGATCGAGCTAAGTTTGAGAATCGGGTATTGGTTAAACCCAACGTTGCCCCCAAAGGAACAGGTGCATCTGAACCTATCCAGATCAGGGGGGTTAAAGGACCCTTAACTCAAAAGGAAAGAGAAAGAAGATGACAGATGCAGTTGTGTCTGTACTGTGGAACCTCAGGACATTTTCTACGGGATTGCCCTACAAAACCACCCAAGAAGGTGGTATGAGTTGCTGATAAAAGCCACATAGAGCCTGATTCGGGAAACAACCATGCCCGACAAGCGTAGAGGTCCGCTTGCCGAGCTTAAAGAAGGACACTCAGTCCTTGCATCTGATCATCCCAATGGTCCTACTTGATCCCAGGCAGCCATCACGTATGCACGCAGTAAGGGCATACATAGATAGCGGGGCTGTAGGAAACTATATAGACCACTAATTGGTGTCAATGATGAATCTACCTCTTTGCAAAAAGACCGCTTCGGATATCATCACCACAGTTGATGGAACTGAGATTGCCTCGGGGCCTGTAACTCATTCCACTACAGAGATGACACTGTTGAGTCAAGATGGGCATCGAGAGACTATTGTGTTTGATCTAATCAAAGCCCCACAGTTCCAGATAATACTGGGGATGCCATGGTTGGAAACACATAATCGTTGTATAGAATGGCGAGAGAAGAGAATAACCTTCCCGGATTGTGCACACACCCGTTACCTGGAGAAAACTTTGAACAAAGGCCTGGCTACAGACGTTAACCCAATCGTGCAGTTACCTCAGGAATACCAAGAATTTCAGGATGTTTTTCAAAAAGAACAGGCCAATACATTACCTCCTCACAGATCATACGATTGTCAAATCGACCTCCTACCCGGTGCACAACCCCCATGCAGTAGAATCTACGCCCTCACGGAACCTGAAAATCATCACCTTCGGCAATACTTGGCCAATACCTTGCTAATGGCTTTATTTGTCCTTCCAAGTCTCCTGCATCCTCAGCTTTATTCTTCGTGCCAAAAAAGGAAGGTGACCTTAGAACGTGCATAGATTACCGCGCATTAAATCAGATTAAAGTAAAAAACCGATACCCTTGCCTCTGATCCCCGAATTACTAGACCAAGTAAAGGATTCTTGTATCTACACTAAGGGCCTCATTACGACCCAGGCGGTAAGTTACCGCCTGGGCCGTGACTTTACCACCATGGCGTAAACTACGTTTACGCCATGGTGGTTGGCGGACTTACCGCCCCATTCCGACCTAGGCGGGGCGGTAAGTCCCCAATCCCCATTTACCCTTCCCCATTCCCATTTTTGCCCCATAGGGCATAATGGGAGTGGGGAAGGCGTTAATTACGCCACCGTAAATTACGGTGGCGTAATTAACTCCATGGTCCCTTAGCGCCATGGATTTTAACACCTGCTAAAAGCAGGTGTTAAAAGCACCATGGCGCTAGGGGACCTCGTAATTGGCGGTAAGGGGTCGGCGCAGCTAACGCTGGCGTTAACCCCTTACCGCCAGGGTCGTAATGAGGCCCTAAGTTAGATCTCCGAGGGGCATATCATCTGGTACGTGTCAAGAAAGGCGACTTATGGAAGACTGCCTTTCGCACCAAGTACGGATTATTCGAATATCAGGTAATGCCCTTCGGGTTGTGCAAGCACCAGCAGCCTTCCAGTATTTTATGAACGATGTCCTTCGTGAACTCATTGACGTCCTTGTCGTCGTATACATAGATGATATTCTAGTCTACTCCTCCTCAGAATCAGACCATGTTAAGCACGTGTGTGCAGTCCTTAAGAAACGACACCAGCACAAGTTATATGCAAAATTGGAAACATGTGTTTTTTATGCTACGGAAGTTGAATTTCTTGGATTTATCCTGACTCCAAAGGGAGTCCGAATGGACTCTCGAAAGGTGGATGCAATTCTCAAGTGGCCATCACCCAGTTCATTCAAAGGGGTACAAAGCATGCTCGGATTTGCTAATTTCTACCGCAGATTCATTCCGGACTTCTCTCATGTTGTACACCCCATCACAGCACTTTTGTGAAAAAACAAACGCTTCTTGTGGACCGAAGAGGCTGAAAGGCCTTCCAAGAGCTGAAAGCGAAATTCACATCAGCACCTGTCTTAAAGCATCCACGCCCTGAGCTTCCATACATAGTAGAAGCTGATGCATCCAGTTTAGCCATGGGAGCTGTCCTGTCCCAGAAGGATCCTGAAACCGGTCAACTTCACCCAGTAGCGATTTGGTCCAGAAAGTTCTCAGCACCTGAGTTAAACTATGTGATTAAAGATAAAGAGCTATTAGCTATCAAATCCGCGTTTAAGGCTTGGCGGCACTACCTTCTTGGTGCCAGGAATACCATTACCGTAATCACTGATCACCGGAACCTGCAGTATTTAAAAACAGCCAAAGCCCAATCATCGCGACAACTTCGATGGACATTGTTCTTTGCCGAATTCGATTTCGTGATCACTTATCGACCAGGCCGCAGAAATGGCAAAGCAGACGCCTTATCCCGAATAGGGATGGGAGAAGCATATGCAAACCCAGAACCGATGCCAATAATTCCCAAGCAAAGAATTCTTGGCATAACTACTCAACAGACACTTGGAGATATTCATTCAAAAATCCAACAACTCTTCGATCCAGCAACCCTGCAGGACTGGGTAAAGAAAGGCACGGACTACTCAGTCATCAATGACCTACCTTACTATCAAGGATGACTATTTCTACCACACAAGGAAATACAAGAACTAGTCATCTCCAATTACCATGACACCCTGATGGAAGGGCACCCAGGTATCGGAAAAACTGAAGCGAAAATTAAGAGACAGTTCTGGTGGCCCACTTGGCGAAAAGACATAAAGTCATTTGTGATGTCTTGTGACATTTGCGCCCAAAACAAAAGCCAGAAGAAAAAACCTGCTGGCCTTTTACAACCTTTGGATATTCCACCTACACCATGGCACACCTTGTCTTTAGACTTTATTACAGATCTACCTGCATGTAATGGATTTAACACCATCCTAGTTATTGTGGATATTTTTTCCAAGATAGCCCACTTTATTCCTTTAAAAAGATTACCTTCTGCTTCAATTTTGGCCAAGGAGTTCCTCGAAAACATTGTTCGAATACACGGATTTCCTTCCGTATTGGTCTCTGACCGAGGCAGTCAATTCATTTCACAATTTTGGAAAAAATGTTGTCAATTGGCGCAAATCGACGTGAGGTTATCAACCAGTCACCATCCCCAGACCGATGGTCGGATGGAGAGGACCAACCAGACCCTTGAACAGTACATACGTTGCATGCTGCACCAGACGGAAAGCAATTGGAAGGATATTTTATAGATTTCCGAATATGCATACAATAACTCAGTACATTCTGGAACCGGACAAAGCCCCTTCTATACCATATACGGACATCACCCTCGAACCTCAGAACTCGATTCGCCTCAGCACTTAGAAATGCCTGCAGTTAGTCATTTACACTCTACTATTACACAAGCCTTTAAGGAGGCAACAGAACATTGGAAACAAGCGAAAGAGAAATATAAGAAAAATGCTGATCAACATAGAAGCGATGCTCCACGATATCAGATTGGGGATCAAGTTTGGCTGGCTACAAAACACATACCTCTAAAAGGAACTCAGACTTTTAATCCTAGGTATTTGGGACCTTACACTATTAAGGCCATTATCAACCCGGTGGCCGTCAAGTTGGAATTACCCTCTAATATGCGGATCCATCCTGTCTTTCATGTTTCACTTCTGAAACCAGTTCAACCCGGGACAAGACTTGCCAAACCACCTGACCCCATCCTAATAGATGGAGAACCTGAATTCGAGGTAAAGAATATCCTGGACTCTAATTTGGTTAAATCAAGACTTTTTTATTTAATCGACTGGAAAGGTTATGGACCACAGGAAAGGTCATGGGAGCTTAGTGACCACGTTCATGCACCTCGGTTGGTGAAGAAATTCCATCAGAACTTCCCAGACAAACCAGGGCCAAGGGAAAGAACAACTTTAGGAGGGGCCTTGGGGGGGAGTGCTGTCATGATGCCAACCCCCGGGCATCCGGATCAAGCCCATCAGCCCCGGGAGCAGTCATCCAGACATTTACAAAAACCCCAGCAGCCCCAGCTAGGGACTGTCTGGGTTCAGTCCTGGCGCCGTAGGCAGCAGGCTCGTAATAAAAATCAGTCCTGGCGCCATAGGCGCCAGGCTCATAGACATTACTTACCTCATGCAGACCATGCTGCAAATAAATCCAAGCCAACGTGAGGCCTGGATGGGACTATTTTACTACAGGGACTATTTTTTACTCGGGAGTGGTCCTGGGGAGCTTCTTTCCTGGGACTACTTTGGAGGCTATTTAAACCACGTCCGAACAGCAGCACATGCTTTTGTGTTATTCTGCATTCAGCAGCGTGACCCTCACCGTGCCTGCAGCCAGCATCCAGTCTTCTGTCACGCCCGCGTGCCTGCACCCAGCATCCAGTCTTCTGCCACTCCCGCCTCGAATCCGGAGCTCCTAGAATAAAGAAGAAGAAAAGGACAATGTTAGAAAACAAACTTATTTCAAATTCCTCACCTGATTCCGGATCCATTTCATCTCCCGACCTGGAAAGTACATCAGTCCTGCACGCGCCGCATCACCAGCTCCAGCACGGCGCCATACTCACCAGTTCTCACAGCATCTTTCGATCCGGCACTGTCTCCATCATTTCTTCGCCGAACTCCGGCACCTAGGGGCACAAGAATAACAAGGTGAGCCAAGGGAATCAACAAATACCTCTTACCACCATAGACTTACCTGATTTACCACCGGCGGTATTATTCTCCATATCTTCATATGCCGCATCTGTAAAGAGGGAGAAATACAACACGTTAACGCATGCAATAGTTACCAGACAGCGTTGGGTAACACAGACTCTTACCTGAACGCCAGCAGCAGCTACGAGACCTTCTTCTCACGAACTCAGTTGCAACTTAAGGAAGGAAGGGGACAAGAGTGAACATTGGGCACATTGAACTCTTTGAACTTGATACTTACCAATCCCGCCTGGGACTTCAAAGTCAATGCTTCCCGGAACTCTCCCAACGCCTTCAAACCAGTGAAGTAACTGGTATCTACGCGCCCCTGCAAGACACGCAGGATGGAGAGCTCATCTTTTACAGACGGAAGGTGAGGTTACTAAGGGGATATCGGAGGTGATTAGTGGGGGAGAGCGAGAACAGTTGGGAGGTCATCACTAAAACCCACAGGTGTCTAATCCCTGTCTCCACTTGCAGGAAAATACTTCTTCGGCTCCAGCAGACAAGACTAGGCGGGCCAGTCCAGACAGTCATCTCTGCACTACGCATCACGTTGATGGAGACCACAGCTGTCCAGGTCTGATCGACACCCCTGTGGGGTCCAGGTGAGCGTAACAAAACCTGGTGTCTGGCAAGACAAGATTAGTTTAAATATACATGTCAACCTGGTGTGGGTTCCTACCCGTATCATGGAACCCGTAAGCCATCACTTGTGGTTCGGGGAACGGAGAACTAGGAAGTACTAAAGGATGTGTGGTGCTTGAAAAGCACCTTCAGACTCAAATTGGGAATGTTAGCATATATGATACTTTAAGTCATAAGGCGATGGATAGTTTTTACATTGCATTATGTACAGAAAGTCTGTCAACTCTATTTTTTATGGTCCAATTACGTTAATAAAGGATTGCAGTCTTTAATTAGTATGGTTAAAATGAATGCAGTTTTATTGATGAGATGTGAGCAGAAACAATGCCATCCATATGAAAGTAATCTTCAGCAAATATGGCAATAGTTTTATTATTATTTTTTTTTTTCAGCTTCAGGTCCCATCAGATTCAAAAGCCGTACTTTGTTAATACTCTTTTCAGGTTATACAGGTCCACGCCTGTGCTTTTTTATAGCGGGAATGAGATGATCAAATAGTTCCACAGATTAGAATTATTCCTGAAATAAATCCTACCCAATATACAACCACGTTGTCTGTGGCAGAAAAAGTTTAGTGAGAAAGCCAAAGCTGGATTGAACATGGGCCCAGTTAGTTGTCCAGCTGCTCCCACCAGTATGGCAACGATCACACCAATGATGTGCACTCGATAGCGAGCGTCTGTCTGCTGCACCAAGTTCAAGGCAGAGTGGTAGACAAAGGTGCATTTCAGCTCCACGGCTAGGCCCTCCTCAATGCTGGTGTGTAGGTGGCTGGTGCAATCTGGCCCAGCCATGGTGTGCGGCTTCTTGAGCCCCAGCTTGTGGAGCTGCATGCTGGCCACCCAGGCCAGATAGCCGCCTAACAGCTGGAAGCGCCTAAAGCCTTCCCCCAATAGCACTATAATAAACATAATAAACATGATGAGCACGGCCAAACATGATGAGCACGGTCATGGTCATGATGAGCACGGTCATAATGAGCACGATCATGAAATGTATTAATCTCCTTTAACATACATTTCATATTTTTTGGCACTGCATTATGACAACCAGCGTTCTTTTAATTGTACTGTACAGAGCCACTTTCCATGAACTTAAAGAAACATCTCACCACACAGCATTCCATCTGTAAAATAGGGTTCTCACTTCGAGCTCCCCTCTCCATGCCCACATAACAGAGGCGCTTTGAATCTTTGAACACACCTACTATATTCTAGCCATCAGGGGTAATTTGTGCTTGTGGTACACCCTATTTCGAAAGGATTGTCTATTCAACAGTGTACCTCTATCAAACAATGTGATTCAATTGTAGGCCATGTTAGATGATATATATTTACATATAAAACAGTGGATCACTGGCAAAGAAGTGCAAACCAATCTCAGAAAGCTGTTCTCTTTGTCTTTATAGACCCTGCCATTCCTTTATACTGCAGATGCCCTGATTAACCTTGAACACACAGCTATTGGATTTAGAACATCACCATGCACTGGCATGTGCTGGGTATCATTACATGCCTGATTCCTTGTAGAAAAGGGCATTTCCTTTATAATTAGTGTATCCTCCCCAAGCTGGTGTATGTATTCAGACAGGGTTGCTCAATTGCATAACACTAAGACTAAGGCTATCTTACAGGCTTCTTTACTGGTTGACTCTACTTTGGTTAAGGTGGGGATTACTATTTAGTGCAGCTCAGTCTTCTTCTTCTTCTTCTCCTTCTCCTCCTCCTGCTCCTCCTCCTCCTCCTCCTCCTCCTCCTCTTTATCATTCTTCTTCTTCTTCTTCTTCCTCTTCTTCTTCTTCTTCTTCTTCTTCTTCTTCTTCTTCTTCTTCTTCTTCTTCTTCTTCTTCTTCTTCTTCTTCTTCTTCTTCTTCTTCTTCTTCTTCTTCTTCTTCTTCCATTGGAGGGGAACTGCTGCTGGAGATAAACCTTCCATTAGTGACAGTAAATACAGAGGTCTGGTTCCCGCTAAACCAACAATGCCAATTTTTTGGGTCTTCCACTTTTCCATTTGTTGTTTCGAGTTGTATTCCAATTCTATGTATATCATGTGTGAGGAGTTGAATAGCAGTGTTTTCAGACTAACCAGATCAGCAAATACCATTGCCACAACAACAGTATGCCGTGAGTGTGAGTTGCATAATCTCAGCCCCATGACAAGTGTTTATCTTGCATTCAATTCAAGACATTGGTAGTGAGTTTCAACCCAGCACCAAAGCCTGTTCCCTTTTAGGGCGTCTCTTCAATAGTCTGTTTACTCCATATCTATTATTTAATTTTTTATTTGCCAATTTGTTTAAATAATAAAACACGTTTTAAATATTTAATGGTAAGCCATTTTAAGTCATAGCAGTTAACAATTAAAAAAAATACATCACTGGCAGAGAGATTTGAACCCAGGCTCATACACGTTTGGTGCAGTGATTGTTTGCCTCTGCAGCATGTCAAATCTGTCATTTGTTTGTGTTTTCTGACATGGCTTCTACTGCTGCTAGGCTAGTGACAGCTGTATAACTTTACTATGCAAGTGCTGCTGCTCGGGGGCATAGATCACTAAGAGATCTCCAAAGCCTCCATCCATTGAAGAGAGTACAGCACACCTGGGAAGAGATTGTTCGGTATGTACCTCTATTAACCATAAAAGCAATGCTTGATGCTTTAACATGTTACCAGTGGACAGAGATATGGATGCCGCACTACTGTGAAATCACAGCAGTGTGCCTCAGCTTTAACAATGTATTAGAGCATTGTGATAGGATCCCATCCACAACACAAGCTTTTGTGGTTTCTTGGGTTGTAATGGCAGAGTTTTAAAAATACATAATTTGTTAAGAATGATAGATGAAAATTATTATCCAAGCTTCCCCAGTTGACTAAATAATGTAACTATCGGGAGGAACATGTACCTGCTAGTTTGACAATTCAATCAACGTTTATTTGGGATACCATTAACATCCATCATAAGAAGCAAAAGAAACAAAAAACACAGTTAAATACATACTATATACATTACACGCATACATACTGTCCTGTCGATAATCTCACCTACGCCGCCCAAAGATTCTTTTATATACAATAACATATTAAACATAAAATCCTCATCTATCGAGTGAATTATTAAGAACATAGCCTCCACACAACTTCTAACATTATTCATCAAAGAACTGGGGTCTTAACCATTTTTTTCCTTGGACAAATATCAAATTTACATACCAATCGGAAATGTAAAAGATTTCCGGGCATTCACATCCAACATGGACATTTCCTCACTGCACCTAATCGGGAAGTCATTTAACGTGATCATTAAAATAGTTCTCCTGCACTCATGGAGGTTTACCCTTTTAATAACATTTTGCACAATCCTTACAACGTAGTGCTCCCTATTCACTTTCATCAACGGGAGACTTAACTTACGTTCCTGAGTGTAGTCCCATTCCTCTTTATCAACACATTCTAAAACTGCCTTCTCCTTTGCCCTTTCGACAGTGTACGCAAGTGCTCTATATTGCACAGCCCCATTTTTCCATCAAAGCCACTCCCTCAGAAAGCCATTAATATTTGCCCTTTACAGTACAGATAAACATTTCCATTAGGGCATTTTTTACATTGGGGTAGGCACGAGCAAAACAAATAGTTTCCATTGCATCCATGAGGATGTCCACACATTTTTCTGACCCCCACTAACTTCACAAAATCATTCTGATGGGGCCATATATGTTTTCTTTGGTGAGGATTCGTCCGGGGGGAGTTATAAGCAGCCGAAAAAGTGGTCATTCTATGAGTTGAGCAACTTACAACTTAACCATAACTACACAGCCTCAACTGCAGGCCGTGCAATATATATATATAAGAAAGAAAAAATTTTAAGGTTTGATTCTAAGCAATTGGAGAACAAAGGAGAAACCCTAAAGGAAACATGTTTGTTGCATGGTGATTAACCTGTCTGTCTCTCTCTTCTGATTTAGAATGGCTAATTTGTTTGCCTTCATAAGTATCCCTAGAGACCCCTGGAAGAAGAGGAGTCCCCAGGATGAACAAAAAAGGCAGAAGGAGACTGGTGGACACAAAGGAGGAGACCAGATGATAAGAAGTCAGTATGCAATTAAAATGTTTTTTCTTTTAATGTACTTAGTGACATAGACACAGGCCTCTCCGGTAAATAGAAAACATGTATTTGAACCGGGGCCAGCATTATGCTGTGTTATGAAATATGTCACTCCTAAGTCCCGAAGATGTCAAATCCATTCTAACAGTGCATCTGGCACACACTTCACTGGCTGTGAAGTGCCACTTTGCCTGATTTAACTCATTTCTTGGGTTTTTTGCCATCATTTCATGCTTACTCTCTGTTTGACTCACGCGGTCTGGTGTTTCCAAGATGGCCGGATCTAAAATCTGGATTTGTGCTCTTCACCATGGTCTGGCTTGACTCCCTCTCCCATTGATTGCCTTGGCCTTGACAGGCCAGTCACATCAACCGGGAGGTGGGAGCCGGCCCAGACTACGGAGGCCCACCTCGAGGACTTTGTTTTATTTCTGCCTTCACATTCAAGACACAGACACCTGCTTTGCTGCTCCTGCAGCCCTCGACCTTCCTGCAAGCACCATCTGATGCCATGGCATTTGCTCGGGTAAGCCTTGCAATATTGATGTGCATTGTGCCTGTTGCACGCATTTTGGCAACTTTTCTACAAACAATTGTGATTATTCTGTGGGGCGAACGACATTTGCATTCTGAGCAATCACTTTGCCTGATGTAACCCTTTTCTTGGGTTTTTCGCCATCATTTCATGCTTACTCTCTGTTAGACCCATGCGGTCTGGCCCTTCTAAGATGGCCGGATCTAAAATCTGGATTTGTGCTCTTCACCATGGTCTGGCTTGACTCCCTCTCCCATTGATTGCCTTGGCCTTGACAGGCCAGTCACATCAACCGGGAGGTGGGAGCCGGCCCAGACTACGGAGGCCCACCTCGAGGACTTTGTTTTATTTCTGCCTTCACATTCAAGACACAGACACCTGCTTTGCTGCTCCTGCAGCCCTCGACCTTCCTGCAAGCATCATCTGATGCCATGGCATTTGCTCGGGTAAGCCTTGCAATATTGATGTGCATTGTGCCTGTTGCACGCATTTTGGCAACTTTTCTACAAACAATTGTGATTATTCTGTGGGGCGAACGACATTTGCATTCTGAGCAATCACTTTGCCTGATGTAACCCTTTTCTTGGGTTTTTCGCCATCATTTCATGCTTACTCTCTGTTAGACCCATGCGGTCTGGCCCTTCTAAAATGGCCGGATCTAAAATCTGGATTTGTGCTCTTCACCCTTGTCTGGCCTGAATCCCTCTCCCATTGGTTGCCTTGGCCTTTATAGGCCAATCACAGCAACCGGGAGGAGGGAACCAGCCCACATAAAAGGCCCCTGTCTGCTCCCTGTCTCCTACCGTAACGCTCCCCCCATGTTGTTTGTATGTGATGCTTGCCTCTAACCCTCGCTCCCCCCTGTTGTTTGTATGTGATATATGCCTCTGGCCCTCACCCCCCATTGTTTGTATGTGAACCATGCCTCTGTCCCTCGCTGCCCCCCTGTTGTTTGTATATGATGCATACATCTGTCCCTCGCTACCCCCGTTGTTTGTATGTGATGCCTGCCTCTGTCCCTCGCGCCCCCGGTTGTTTGTATGTGATGCCTGCCTCTGTCCTTCCCTGCCCCACCAGTTGTCTGTATGTGATGCCTGCCTCTGACCCTCACTGCCCCCCTGTTGTTTGTATGTGATCCCTGCCTCTGACCCTCACTTTCCCCTGTTGTTTGTATGTGATGCCTGCCTCTGTTTCTCGCTGCCCCGTTACCTGTTGTAAGTATGTGATGCCTACCTCTGTCCCTCGATACCCACCCATTATTTTTATGAGACGACTGCCTCTGTCCCTCGCTGTCCCCCCTGGTATGTATGTGATGTCTGCCTCTGTCCTTCCCTGCTGTATGTTTATGATCCCTGTCTGCCTGCCTTTTTTGTACTTCGATCCCTCTCCCCACTGCTTACTTCTTCTTGTCGTGCACCAGACTCACCATTTCTCAGTCTTCTCTTCCTCTCCCTATCTTTTCCCTTTCCACTTTCCCCTTTCCCCTCACTATACTATTTGCACTTACTCTATCTGAAATGTCATCTGACCTAGTACGATAGTAGCTTGTTTGTTTCCCCCTCCCTTCTTGATGTTCCCCTCGATCCCCCTCTAGCACTACCTGAAATGTCACCAGGCCTAGTACGTTAGTCACTTGTTTTGTTCCCCTCCTTCTCCCTCATCCCTACTCCGCACACCTCTTGTTAATTCTCTGGCTCTACCAGAAATATCATCAGGCCTAGTACGATAGGCTTTTCTGTCTCGTCTTCTACCCCCCCTCTCCTCCCCTCCTTATCTTTGTCATAGCTCAGAAATGTTGCCAGGTCTAGTACGATAGTATTTTTCACAATCTGAATGTCTCAAGGCCTTGCAAGAATGTCATTGTATTTTCCCTTGATCCCGCTTTGAAGCACATTGTGTATAGGCTCTATACAAATAAATTATCAATCAATCATTCTAGACAATTTCTCAATTTGATCACTAGTTTTTTTTTAAATTCTTTGACCCTATTCTCATAGTATTCTTTTTCTCTTTTTTCATCGTTTTGTTGTGTTCTTCCCTCAATCTGTGGACAATCTTTGTTTACAGTGCCAGAGGATTAATTTAATGCAATTGTTTACACATTAATAATATAAGCAAAGCACCTACCCACATTATTACCCAATGCCCACATGGTTTGAAACCATGAAAAATATGTTGCATGGAACACATGATTTCTAGTCAAGTTAGTTGTTCTGCAGAGTCCCATTGTTTGATCAGTGTCCTCAGCAGAAAGTCAGAATATGTAGGAAAGGCTATGAGTTTAAATAATCTGGGCAGCACATGATGTGTGTAGTGTTGTGTAGTACTGGATTATTAACATGGGTACTTCCATTTAGCATTAGGGTCAATAAAGAGGGTGACTGGGCGCTGGCAGATATTATGGGGGTAAACCAAACCAAGGGGCTGGAGTTATAGTACTAGCAGTGCATCTGGCAGACACTTCACTGGCTGTGAAGTGCCAGCTTCAGAAAATAAAGCAGACATTGAAAACTGAACAGCAGTGAGGTGAGATTCAGAATGTTGTCATGGGCCTTGAAAATAAATGCTCATTGTTTATAAAAAGGAAGCAAGGAAGAAAGGTTCGGAAAATGTTTCACTTTTCTGAACTGCAATAAGAGACGATGTGCAGGAATTTAGCTTAATAGATGCCAAAGAAGCAGGATACTTGAACTCAAAAGGGGTGAGGGAGTCAGAAGGTGATGGAATGTGCTCAAAGGTTCTGACATGTGATGACATTGGAATGGACTTCATGAAAGGGGCTGGAAATTATGAAGAGGGTGGAACATGATAAAGGGAATATAGGAGCTAAATAGCATGAGAGGGAGGGCCCATTGAAAGGTCTGAAAGGGAATGAAAGGCAGAAGGTGTGGTGAGTTGGTTCTTCCTGCATCCTGGCTTTGTCAGGTCTGCTGCTGGAGTTTCCTGAATAGAGGGAGATCTGCTGTGGGCTTTCTGTGGCTTCCTGGGTCTTGCTGGGATTCTGCAGGCGAATCTTGGGAAGAGATAGAGAAGTTGGCTGTGCCTGGAGGAAGCAGGCTTAAGGCTTCATTGCTGTGTCTCTGAAGACCGCAGCAGAGACTGGTGTAGCTCCCAAAGGGAGTTTGGAAGGCCATGTCGAACCAAGGGCAATGCTGGCACACAAGCTGATCAAACTGGCCAGATGAGCCAAGTGTGAGCCAAAGAATCAAAGAGCCGTGCCTAGTGTAAGTATAAACCGGGAAATAATCATTCAGTCATTAAATTAATCAGGTAAGACCCTTTCTGCAGGGTACTGCAATTTGGCCCATTGTTAAACTGTCACAGAAGGCACAACTTCCTCTCGCTGAGGTAATGAGTGACCGATGCCTCAGTCTGATTCTAAATTTAGTAACTGGCAGTGCTGTTTCTTTCACACCGAAGGGGCCATTATCTCCATAATCCATAATTTCACAAACTTAGTCTTGCCACTAGACTGGTGCAAATATCCCTGCAGGCACGGGCGTGGAGAACATTTGTGCACTTCACGCAACTCCCTGGCTTTGCACGCATCACCCTCGCAACAGTACCTGCTTCCCCCGCCTGAGGGTCCACCCCTTCTCCTTTCCCCACGTGCGCTCCGTAGCCACATGGGCCCCGCTCACCCCCACCTGCGCATCCGTCCCCACCCCCTTTCCCCACTTGCATTCAGGCAAAACTTAGGCCATCTTCCATACCATATGCATCCCCATGCAACTGTCCACTGTGTCCCTGGACTTGCGTGCCACGTATGATCCCTTCGGAACTTAGGCCTGGCTCCCCCCATCTTGCACACCACATGCGATCCCTTCGGACTTAGGCCCAGTTCTGCCCATCTTGTGCTCCAAATGTGTCCCCACGCAACTTGTCCCGCTCCCCCAGCCTAGCGCATCCTACTAGCGTTGCTCCCCACACAACCTGGCCCTGCTACCCGTGCTAGCGCCTACCTCTCTGCATTGCTCTTCACGTTACTTGTCCCCACTACCCCTGCCAGGCGCATCCTTCTCAGCATTGCACCCCTCTTCTCCTTCCTTTTCAGGCTCCCCTGGGCCATGACCAGAGTATTGTTTCCCTGCTTGTGTCTCTGCATTCCACACCCTATCGTACTGTGACAATTGTACTGTCAATCTGTTGAATTGCTTGCATGTCCTCTTACATCCAGGTCTCCTTGGATTACTACTGTTTGAACATTTGTAATGTGACCATTGTAATGTCTATCTGTCTGCTATGTGTGCATCTCTCTTCTTCCCCTCCAGGTCACCTAGGATTACAGTTTGCATATTTTGTTTTGTAGTGTGACCATTGTACTGTATATTTGTTTGCATTAGGCATCTCTCTTCATCCCCTCCAGGCCCTCAAGAATGACCAGTTTTGCGTATTCTGTATTGTATTTGTATTCTCATGTCCTTGATTACGATTGTAGTGCACAATTTTTGCTTGCTCTGTTTTCTCCACTCACTCCTCTAGAGGCCCCCAGTGTTCTTGTTCTGTGCTGTACTTACTGTTACCCCCACAATTGTGTGTGACCCCTCTCTGCCTCCCTCCTTGTTTGCCCCTCTTGTGCTTCCCTCCTGGTTTGCCCCAAGCATGTGACCCCCCACCTCCTCACCCCCTCCTGCCTGGGCTGCCCCCCCCCTTACTCTCTGCCCTGCACCCTCTATGGTGCTCTCTGTCTCCTCTATCTACTCTTACTGCTATTCTATCAACTATCCTATCCCTCTCACTAAGTCTGGTAGGAGGAAGCTCAAAGGGGAAAACCTGGTCTCCAACCCAAGCCTCCCTAGGGCTGATACCTAGACCAGGACTTCCTCCAGACAGACCCTCACTGACATCCTCTTTGTCATTCCCTCTCCAGGCCTATGGATTCCCATATGGTCTCTGTTCTCTCTCCTTTTTCCTCATCTCCCATTAATGGTGGCGGCCGGTGGGAGCCCCTCCTGGCCCCCTTCCACTCCTCCAAGACCATCATTAATGTCTACTTAAATGGCACCATCTTGATCCAGGGCCCTCAGGCCAATCTCCTCCTTTTTGATAGATGATTCCCGCATCTGATCAGCTTCCTTCCGTCTCCTGCTACACCTACCTACTCCTCTCTTGCTCCTCCACCATCTTCTTCCTCTGCCACCTCTCTGGGACCATCCTCTGCTTCTCTGGCTGGTCTGCCACATCCTTCCTCTGCCACCTCTCTGGCATCCTCCACTGCTTCTCTGGCGCTCTGCCTTCTCTTTCCCCCGCCACCTCTCGGCCACCTCTAAAACTTCTGCAAGGTGTACCTCATGCCTGTACCCCTCCAGGGAAGTCTTGCAAAGGTGGCAATCTGTTCCACGTCACTACTCGTATCTCACGCTCTGCTGTCAAACACTCCTCAGACATCTGCCATCTCCTCGAAGAACTTGATCTGGATGTACTCGGTCTCAACATGACTTGGTTCATGGCCAGCTCTGTCACGAGTTTTGTCACTCTCCTCCCTGATGCTACAAGATACTTTGTGAACCCAGAACCAACGATCCTGGAGGTGGAATAGGCCAAATCTTCCGGGAGTGGATCTCTGCTGCTGTCATTCCTACGCATGTATACTCCACCTTTGAATGCCTGATCTTCAGGCTCTCTATCTCTCCTGGCCTCTCTCTTACTGTGGCTACCATCTACAGGCCGCCTTGCCAGGTCGCCCTCTTTCTCTCTGAGTGGAATGAATTCTCCTCCTCCATCCTTGCCTCTACCTCTCAAGTTCTCCTCAGAGACCTTAACATCCACTTGGATGCTACTAGCCCATCCTCAGGGCTGTTTCGGAACCTCTCCAACTCTCTCTCTCTCTCTCTCTCTCTCTCTCTCTCTCTCTCTCTCTCTCTCCCTCTCTCTCTCTCTCTCTCTCTCCTTCTCTCTCTCTCGCTATTCTTTCCTCTGGCCCGACTCACTCTGCTGGACACACCCTAGATGTCCTGATCTCGTCAGACCTTCCCCTCTCCAACCCTTTCACCACTCCTCTCTCTAGGACTGACCACTTTCTTCTCTCCTCTCACTTATTGCTCTCTGCCCTAAGATTAAGCAGACCCCAGCACTGCCACCCACCTTCTCGGTCATCCAGCCCATGAAGCATGTGTCAGTGGAGGCTTTTGCCACTACTTTCTCTCCTCCTCCTACACCTGTGGAAGACTCACACTTTGACACAGCCCTTTCCAACCTTCATCTCTCAATCTCTAACACTTCGGATGTCCTTGCCCCTGTCTTGAGGATCTGTTTGGAGCCTGCATCCAAGTTCAACTCTTGGTACGACTCCGACCTCACCTCCCTTAAGTATAGGGTGACTGAGAGGAAGTGGAGGGCATCAGGTTCATCTTCTGACAAACTGGCCTGCCGCCTGCTCCAAAGGCAATACAGCCACTCTGTCCTTGCTAAGAAGAGAGCCTACATTCAAGCCTGCATCTCTGTGGCATCTAATAACTTGGCAGAAAGTTGCAAAATCTGCAAGCAGCTGGCCAATCCTGCTGCAGTCCCTACCTCTCCTGTCCCCTCCCAGGCCCTTTACATGGCTCTGGAATCTCATTTCACCACTAAAACTGTGGATAATCTGTCCACTGCCTCCCCTTCCTCTACCTCCTCTCACTCTCCCTCTACCACTCCAGGCTCCTCTTCAGCCATATCTCCTCTTCCGTTTTCCTTGTTCTCCCTCTTCACTCCGACAATGTTTCTAGAGAAGTCCAATTTATGAAAGTCTCGTCAAAGCATGTGATCCCTTTCTCCTCCAGAACCATTAAGGTCCACATCGACATCCTTGCTCCATCCTTTGCCAATTTCTGCAATGACTCTTTTGCCACTTGAACCTTCACCACCCTTTAAGTACTCCCTTATGCACCCCCTCCTTGAGCAGCCCTCTTCTGATCCTTCCTCTCCGGCAAGCTACCACTGGGACTCCATCACTCCGCCCCAGGACAAACTCCCTGAAAAGCTTGCCATCTCCTAGCATAATCTACCTACTGAATCTGTTTGTTGTCTCATTAGTCTGGCTTCAGAGGAGCCAGAAACATTGAAACTGCTCTTGTGGACACCTGTGAATACCTGCTCTCTAATCTAGACTCTAACCTTCCTTCTGTCCTCATTCTCCTTGATCTTTTCTCTGCCTTCCACAGGGTCAACCTCGCCATCCTGCTCAATCATTTACATGACAACTTGGGTATCACTGGTCAGGACCTAGCCTGGTTGACCTCCTTTCTCTCCGATCAACCCTCCCGGGTCAAACTTGGCCCATTCCTCTCTTCTAGCTCACTCTCAACATATGGTGTTTCTGAGGGGTCTAACCTCTCTCCCTGGTTATTTAAATACTACCTGACACCTCTGGCCCACCTCTTCTCTACTTTCTAACTTTCAGTGTTATGCAGATGACACTCCGCTCTCCTTCAAGCTCCCCTCAGCCTCTTCTACTCCTTCTCTCATAGCTAACTTTCCACAATTTAGAAATGTTTAGAAATGCTGTGCCTCCAACGATCTCTGCCTTAATGCCAGTAAGACCAAGATCCTCCTCATTGGGACACCTGCTCCCGCCTTTCTCTCTTACTCTGACCTTCCTCCACCCTCTCCGTCTCTCCTCACATCTCTGACGTCTCTTAGAAGTTAAACTACCAGCTGCACTTCCTCAGAGGTATTCTTCCTTTTCTCACTTTTCCCAAGAGGCTCACTGGCTCCAGAGCACCGGTTCTCTCAAGGCTGGACTACTGCAAAAGCCTCTTTCTAATTCTGCATGCCGCTACACTTCACCAATTACAACTAATCCAGAACAGCACTGCCAGACTTGTCCTTAGCCTCAATCAAAGGGATCAAGTTCAACACCATCAGCATCCTCCACAATGCTTTCTCGGGCCGGCAACCACAGTACATCCAACTTTCTCTTCCTAAGCATCTTCCTTCTCGAGCCCTACACTTATCCACCTCCAACTCTCTGAGGGTCAAACGCTTCTCCAGGCAGAGAGTGGGGGTCAGATATTTGTCCTCAGATGAAGCCTCCCTCTGGAACAGCATCTTTGCCTCTCTCAAATTTGAGCAGGACCACTTAAGGTTCCAGAAGCAACTCAAGACCCTTCTTTTCACCTCCGCTTTCTCTCTCTCTCTCTCCATTGCTGATGCACCTGCTGACTAAGCACCTGGTTACCTGGCCATCCACTGAATTTATGGGACTAGGCTCCTGCACAACGAGTTGCTCTTGCACTGCCTCTGCACCTCCCAACCACTTAGGGACTGTGGGCCTCATTACACAGTAGGCGGCCGCTGAATGAACGGTGCTGGTAAGGTACCAGCACTGTTCATTACAGACCACCACATTAGGGTCCGCTCGCAGGTTGCATTAAGCACGTCTGGTCCAGACCAGATGTGCTTACTGCCACCCACGAGCAGACCAGGAATTCTAACAACGGACCCGCCTTTAATGGGTCCGTAGTTAGAATCCTTCCCATTTCCATTGAGCCCTTTGGGGGCTCAAATGGGGATGTACCGGGTCCGGGTCCTGAGAATGGGAATTACCGGGCTCGCTAAAGTCGGCATGGCCCGGTAATTCCCTATTCTTGGGACCCGGTACCCGGTTTGGGAGTAGCCATGCCGGTAAGTACGGCATGGCTACCTCCAAACTCCTAAAGAGGCCCTGTATCTGCAACCCCATAGTCCTCTGACTCCATGCACCTATGAGCCACCTCCCTGCCAGCATGTACGTGTTCTTTTGCACTCTCCCCTCCCCCTTCACACCCTGACGCCCACCCACATTGCGCAATCTGAATGACACAAGGCCTAGTAATATCGTTGTTTTATCCTCCTTCTGTCTTCCCTTCCTTTTCCTGTCATGCCTAGAAACCCTTGTGCACAGGCACGTTATAAATTACTTATATCATATTATATCATAACCTAATGTTAGCTAAGGGCAGGGGCAGTAAATTAATCTATATCCTTATCTATAATGCATTTGCTTTCATATCCGAAGTACTAGTTAGGGGGTCTAAGTGCTGTGCTGAACCAATGAAAACCGTTTTCCTATTTTTTCTCATGTGTTCAATGCCAACGTGTATTTCCAATGTGTCTATGCTCACCACTGTACCAATTTTGAGATAGTCCATCTACATGTGTCTAAGCCATAAATGTGAAAATGTGTGGTATCTATTATTGGGCCTCATTACGACCCTGGCGGAAGACCACGGTGCTATTAGCACCATGGTCCATGCCGGTAAATTACTGACTCCGCCATGGAGAAAGGGGGAATTACCACCCCATTACAAGGTTGGCGGGGGCGGTAATTCCCCTTCCTCCCTGGCCCTTCCCCATTCCCATTTTTGCCCCATAGGGCTCAAAGGGAATGGGGAAGGCGCTAATTACGGTGCCGCAAATTGCGGCACCGTAATTAGCACCAAGGTCCCTTTGCGGGTCCCTACTTTAACGGCTGGTCTACAACAGCCGTTAAGGTCGGGTCCCGCAAAGGGACCTCGTAATTAGGCTCTAATAGGGTAACAGCGCCGCAGCCTTTTACGGCGCTGTTAACCCATTAGCGCCTGGGTCGTAATGAGGCCCATTGTGTCCGTTTATTTTTATTGTGTAGCCTGTACGAATCATGATTTCCAGTGTTACAAGAACATGGTGTGTGCATGGCACAGTACAATGCCTGCTGGTGTTTTAGCAAAGATCCCATACTATAACAAAGTGGTGGCGAGAAGAGAAGTGTCATGATTTATCCGGCATAGGAAAGGGTATGGGCTTAAAAAAGGTGTGCAGCACATGCTGTGTGTGGTGTTGTGTAGTACACGGATTGTTAACATGAGTACTAACATTTAGCATTAGGGACAATAAAGGGGTGATGTTGGGTGCTGGCAGTTAGTATGGGGTAAACCAAGTGGCTAGGGTTATAGTACTAACACTACAGAAGACACACGCACTCCACTGACTGCGAAAAGCCAGCTTCAGAAAATAAAGCAACATTGAAATCTGAACAGCCATTGGAGCGTGTGCGCCTACTGAAGTGTTTATACTATAACTATAGCCCCTTGGTTTACCCCCATATTAGTTGCAAGTGCCCAAAGTCACCACCCTTTATTGTCCCTAATGCTAAATGTTAATACCCATGTTAATAATCTTTGTACTACACAAAACTACAAATAACAAGAATGGGGGTTGTTCTGCATCTTCATCAATGGCATGATTTAGCGATTGCTAGCCTCTCCCACTGATGCCCCATCTATAGCAGGAGAGAGATACCCCACCATTATGTTTGCTGACAAGTCAGTCCTGATATCGCTGACTCTTATTGGTTTAAGGGCTCAATTTACAAAATTGGAAGATTTCTGCAGGGATACATGTCCTTACTCTTAATGACAAAAAAATTGAATACTGATTATCAGAAAAAAAAAGAAACACAAACACACCAGATTTGTGATTGAACTCCAAGGGTTGGTGCAAACTGCTCATGTTCCAAGCAAGTAGAATAATCTGAGGTGCTTCTGGCTAGGTACAGCTTGGCTATCACTATGTACAACAGAGAGCATGTTAACATTGCAGTAAGAATATCTCTGGAGGCCTATAGATTACAGGCACGGCAAGCAGCCCTATATGGGCAGCACTCTAGGGGAATGTGAATTACAAAAGCCTTGCTATTATTGGAAACACATTTGTAAAGAACATGTAGGGTCTACCCACTAGCACTCCTATCTTATTGATACATAGGGAGACCATCCTGCAGGAAATGTAATTCTTGTTTACAATAAGACCCTTGTACTATTGGATTAGAGTGTTGACCTCTCAAAGGTAAGAACATATAGGGAAGCCCTATGCCAGGCCAAATGAATAGCTCAACAAAGGCCACTGTAAAACATAAATGAGTTTGAAACAATAATAAAAATAGATGAATCTGGAAGCATCAGTATATACTGGGAAACCAAGCTAAAACCCTTGTACGAGAAATATCTAGATGTTTTGTGGCTGAGATACCTGAGATCCTTATATGTCAAATTCAGATTTGGAATTTGGCCTGTTGCTACTTCTCTCAATGAATGGAATACTGTGCATACACACACGTGTAACCATTGCAAGGAACTAGTACAAAAGCCTAAGCATGTTATGTTCATGTATCTGTTATATCTGGATTTGCGGAAAAGGTATTTAAAACCCTTTGATCAGAGGTACTGTACCAACCAGTACACGTTATGGCAAATTACATCTATAATCGATAGAGAATGGCTTAGTAGGCAAGCTATGATTACATTTATCAAAAAGACTCTAGTTATTGGATGCATTTTGCTGGACTAACTGAAGGTTTTAAACATGTTTTTCATTAGTGTAATTGGCATGCATTTTATCTGGTCGTAAGAAGTTGAATATTATGTTCATGTTTGCAATGCACAATTACTGTGTGGCCTGTATGGCAGATTGCCGACTAAGGTCAATAAACTGAACTGAACTGTAAATCTAAATATTTATATATATGGAGTATATGTGTGTGTACATATTACAAAACACATATATGATGTCATTGGTATTGCTATCTTTGATATCATTAGTGTGCTCATCAGCTGCACAATAGTGGGCTCAGAGTAAAGGTGCTGTAGCTTCAAATACTTGCCAAATACCAAGAATTTTGTTGCATTAAACCATCACTTTAAAATCACTTCCACTAAAGATTTGTGTTACAATTAACTGACTCTGATTGTATTCTAAAATCTTGGAATACACAAGGACACATGCATTTATTTGGAAAAGGTGGGTAGAGAGATCTACTAGTCTTGGTGAACACGATTTCCTTACAAAAGACATAGCTCACTTGTCAGGGGGTGTCTCTTATTCAAGAGGGGCCTGAAAGGGTGATCAGGGTTGTCCTTTCAGGGGGCCTAGTAACATTGATTGCAAATCATTTTAAGAGACGAGAAGTCACCCGTGAAATTGTTAATGACAATGTGTTGGCAGTGGAAGATGAAATCACAGAGCTTTTACTGCCCTTGTAATCAATTTATATGACCCCCCCTAAAGGTGACTGTATGGAAGCATTGCAGGTGACACTTTATGAATTGATAACCTTGTGGGTTATGTCCAATCCAAAGTGTGGTATAGTGCTGGGAGGGGATTTTAACTCGAGGTGTAATAATTATGCAGTCACGAAGGGTGGGATTATGCCAATAAATTCAGAGGTGAGCATATGGAAGATGGGCATTAAACTGGAAGTGTCTTGGATGGAATTGGAGATTTTGAATGAGTCAGTGAAGGGCGAAGTACCTCCTGGGAAAACCTGAAGGTGGGGTGCAGTGTGCTCCACTATTGACTATATATTTGTCTCTGGCTGTATGCTTGAAACAGTGGAGGGTCTATATTTGAGTTTCAATAACCATAACGATCATGCCATCCTGTCTATATACTTGGTTATTAAGACACATTGCTCTAAGCCCATGGATAAGGTTGATGAAATTTGGATCAAAGGAGAACAGAATAGATTGAGCTGGTCTGACCGGAATCATATTGCAATCTCAAAGTATATGCCATCATTTACTGTGGAATTTAGGAACTTATCTTCTCATAATGAGATCATGGATTGGATTTTGAGCATTATAGCCCATGTTTTGCCTATGGGCAGGAGTAATTTTATAAGTGGCAAGATAGCTACTAGGTGCCGGTACGATGAGAGAATACAGGTGGAAAAGAGAAACATGCAGCAAAGTTTGCGGTACACTAATGAACATGGGATTGATGCTTTGACAAAACTCAGGGACATGACAATAGTCAAAATTAAATATAGAAATCGGGGCCGGTTGTATAATGTGTCAGGAGATAATTTGAATTGGCAAATTATGTACAAAATTCTTAACAAGGGGAATACTAAAAAGTTATGGTCTGCATTTAATAAGATTGATAAAGGTGAAGGTTTATATCCAGTGATAAGCAAATTTAATGAGTTAAGATGGAGAAAATGTATGTAAATATCAGTATTGTGTCAGACAGTAACTTTGATTGGGAGGATATACATGAGGCCCTTGTGAAACTGAAACCATCACACATTCCTGGCACAGACAGAGTTTTAAATGCTGTATTGAAAGCAAACACCACAGTTTGGGCTGAAATCTTATCAAATATGTTTAGCCAGGTCATTGAGCAGAAAGTTATTGCTTGTTTCTGGCAAGTGTCCCACATTATCTCTGTGCATAAAAAAAGGTAGATAGTCCTGAAAATTACAGGTTATTATCCCTTCTGGATGGGGCCAGTAACGTCTTTGCCTCATGCATACTGAGGGAATTGATAAGTCATGTTAATGCAAATCAGATACTCAACTCTCTTGTGTCGAATTCAGAAAAGGTCTAGCCACAAGTCATAATATTCCTGATGGTGAATGCCCTGATTGTGCAAGCAAGAGATCATAATAACCCCCCTTTTTACATTGTGTTCATTGACTTTGCAACAGCATTTGATTCATTTGACAGTCCTGAGGTGTTGGAAAAATTAATGGGACTGGGTGTTCACGATCACGTATGTATGCTCAGTCAGTTATTAAATCAGAATACAGTTGGGCGAATTAGACTGAATGATTTTGGGTGAGTGTTTATTCTGATAAGAAGGGGGGTAACGCAAGGTTGTGTGCTTGCCCTCTCCTATTAATTTGTTTACGTCTGATATTGGAAAATCATTGGAGAGAGCTAATAACTTTCCCCCTAAACTTGGAGCATGGTGAGTCCCATGGCTTGCCTATGTCGACGATATAGTAATTTTTTATATCAACTTTATTAAGCTATGTCGAAGTGCCCAAGGAATCTTAGATTATGCTCAAGGGAATGGATTAACTGTAATCTATCTAAATCCAAAAACATGTGTTTTGGTAAATCTGCATACACTGCGAAGAGTATTTGGATCAAAGAAGGAGCATTGGAAAGGTCGAACAATATTGTTTTTTAGGTTATGATATCACTGAAGATGTGAAGGAAAGCTCTCTCCTCTTAAAGAGAAAATTAATAGCTACTTCTTTATTGGTGGCCACAAAGAATATTGTGAAGAGAATTGTGGGTTATAGCCTTGCAGGGCTTCTTAGAATTTAGTACCCGGCAAGGGACAATCAGATTATTACAAACAATCTGATTGGCCCTCGAGGTGTCGTTATCTGGCCTGGAAAGACTCACCTGAAGTGCTCCATTCGGAGCACCGACTCCCGTAGAGTTCCTTTCCTTTCTTACCTGGCTGCCATGGAAAGGGAAAAGGGACTACATGTAGTCCTTTCGACCTGTTCTATGGTGGGTATTTTCTTTGTTTTCTTTCTTTTCAAGCGTTTTCATGGCTGCCAATTTTTATTTCTCGAGTTTTGAAATGGTTTCCACACTGTTTCACATCTCAAGAAAAAATGCTGCTATTGGGGCACTACTGGTTGCTCGGGCTTGTGACTATTGCCCCAGGGGCATTACGTGACCAGTAATGCTTCCCCTGCTCGGGTGCTATTGCTTTAATATCGCCAACAATTAATACCTGCTATGATTTATGCACTGAAAGCCTGCCCTCATAGTTATGATGAATGGACTGATAAGGTTGAAGGATTTATGTGGCATAAAGTATAGGGCCTACTGAATGCCACCCCAGTTCAAGCTGTTGATTTAACTTATGTACCTAATTTGATTCGGATAAACTGAGGTTGCCTTTACATTAAAATAATGTGTGCCGAAGAGGGTACAGTCCTTGCCTAATTAAAAGAGAATGATAGGCGAAAATTGTAGCAGTCTGGCTATATTTCAAGGAAGTAATAAATGTTATTTTTTTCCATGCAATTGCTTGGGCTCACAGTTGGTTAGAGAAAGTTGGCATAGATGCAACCGAAATGTAGGGGAATGAGATTGTGTACTGAATCATGATCACATATCCCAGTTATAATCATTAAATACTTTATCTAGAATGTTCTTTCCTTTTAAAAAGCTGCAGCATAACATATTTCAGTTTATATCCCAGGCCTTAAGGAGGCCATTGATGTTAAATAGATTAAAAACATTGAAAGTCCTAGATAACACTGGTGCTTGAGAAAGTTTACCATGTGAAAAACTGGTTTCTACAATGTGTAACATCATAGACCAGGTGTTAAGCGCCTGGCATGTCTTAACATTAGGCAGTGTTATGTGGCCTACTTATCTGATGTATTATAAAAACCCATGTAAATTATCTGAATGAAATCTTAGATGAGGTGTTTTGGCTGAGGTGTGCTTCTGGGCAGAGTTCATCCCTGACATTGGCAGTAACAAAAGTTTGGAAAGTTGCAGAGGCCAAACTAATGGGTAATTGAAGGTGTACTATGGATATGTGTGTAATTAATGTTTAACTCTAGTATGTTAATGTGAAAATATTACATTTGTATTATTGTTGATTTGTGATGAACTTATTTTTGTGTGTAAAGTTAAAATTCTAGCTATAACACACTGAATAAAAAAACAGTTTCAATCAAACTCTCTCTTAACTAGAATGTTTTCACTGAAATTGGAGTTTTGCGTGTTGCTATATCGTACACAACTTCTTGTGCTAAAGTCTTTTTCTTTCATCTGATCACCAATGTCATATTCAATATCATCAGTATGTTTCATACTATGGAGTTTTTCTCCATCATGGGTTCATCGGCCACTGGCCAGTGCCCACTTTGTGATAATAGGTAACCTGTGCCAACAAAGAAAAAGTTGTCCCCTTTCCCATTGTACAGATTATCAAATGCCCTCCTTACATTGGTGGGGGCATAAACTGGTTCCTGCCTTGTCCCTGTCTGAATCTACACTAAGGGCCTCATTACACGTAGTGCGGTAAGGGTTTACCGGTACTGGTAAACCCTTACCGCCTTACTACGAGGTCCCTTTGCGGGTTGGTACTTTAATGCCTGCTGTTTAGCAGGTGTTAAAAACCAACCCGCAAAGGGACCAAGGTGCTAATTACGGTACTGCAATTTGCGGCACCGTAATTAGGGCCTTCCCCATTCCCATAGAGCCCTATGGGGCAAAAATGGCAATGGAAAAGGGCAATGGGGGAAGGGGGAATTACCGCCCCGCCAACCTTGGAATAGGGCGGTAATTCCCCTTTCCTCCAAGGCGGTGCCGGTATTTTACCGGCATGGACCAAGGTGCTAATAGCACCTTGGTCCTCCGCCTACCGTGTAATGAGGCCCTAAATCTTGGACAAGGGGATTACTGAGAAACTTGCAACATTCCTCTACGCTGGTCTCCGTCTATGTCTGTTTCTACAGTTTGTACCATGCCTCTATTGATTCAGGCCCTGTACGTACCAAACTGGAAGATAAATGACCATATATAACCAAGGGTATTGAAAAAAATGTGTTTATATGGAACAGGTGTGTGGTGAAATGCTGACAAATTCACAGTGACACATAGATACAGTGTTCAAACAAAAATCAAATATAACCATGTTTCACTTTACATATTCAGTGCCAAAGACTTGGTGTACAAAGTAGAGAGAAGCATACATTCAGCTTTAGTGGTTCTTAAAAGACATAGGGCCTCATTCCGAGGCTGGAGCTATCCATGGAGTAAAGAGCACCATGGTAAGCAACCATGGAGCTATTTACTCCATGGATATCCGGCATGGTGAATGGAGTAATTACCGGTCCATTCCAAGGTTGGAGGGACCGGTAAATCCCCATTCACCATACCGGTTCCCCATCCCCATTCCTGCCCCCATAGGGCTCAATGGGAATGGGGAAGGAGTAAATTACGGCACCGTAAATTACGGTGCCGTAATTTACTCCAAGGTCCCTTTGCGGGTTGGATTTTTAACGCCTGCTAAAAGCAGGCGTTAAATGCCAACCCGCAAAAGGGAACTCGGAATATGGTGGTAAGTGTTAACGGTCACCGTTGCCATTAACAGTGACCGTTAACCCTTACCTCCAGCCTCGGAATGAGGCCCATATTCCTCGTGACATACAATTGCACTAAACAATTAGAGCATATCCGGGATGTTGTAAATGCTGTGAGGAACAGTTTCCTTTGCGATTAGTCATTTGAGAGGGATTGTGTTGACAGGTCTCTCATTTCAAATGCTCAGAATAATTATTTGCTGAAAAGAGGTCTAAGTCTTTGGACTTAAAAGATATCTCAAATTTTGGCAACCTGGACAACCACTTTTTAAACATTGTTTTCCTGATCATCCTTGTTCTTGGGAGAAAGTATTGTGGTATTTTATTGTGAGGACATACAAAGAGAATTCCCTTTGTGAGTGTGCCATGATGTTTGTGCTAGAACACAATAATTTCCCTGTTTTCACAAGAAATCACCATTGTAGTTTTTAATTTCTTACAACGCACCATCAGAGATATATACAATATTTTGGTGCCGGTGTACCCCATTCTCTGCCAAATTTTTTAAAACTACTTCATGGATTTGCACCAAATCCACAAAAGACATATATCTACACTGCTATGTGACCAACTTGTTTCAAACTCAAAGCAAATCTGTCCAGGAGTTTACGCTGTGAGTCTTTTGAATTGATATTATTATTATTGATAGTTTATTTGTATAGCGCCTATACACAATGTGTTTCAAAGTGCTTCATGGCAAGGGAGGGAACATGGGAAAATACAATAACATTCTTACAGGGCCTTGAGACATTAAGAATGAGTAATATACAATCGTACTAGGCCTGACAACATTTCTGATAGTGCAAGAGCATTGACAATGATTGGGGGAATGAGGGCGTGGGGAGCAAAGGAGAGGGAACATACAATTACTATTGCACTAGGCCTGACGACATTTCTGATGGTGCATGGACATAGACAGTAGGTGAGGGAAAGGAGGGAGGGGGGAACAGTGACTATCGTACTAGTCCTGACAACATTTCTGATGGTGCAGTGACATTGACAATAGTTTGGGAAAGAAGGGAGGGTGGGTAAACATTGACAATCGTACTAGGCCTGACAACATTTCTGATGGTGCAAGAGCATTGACAATGATTGGGGGAATGAGGGGGTGGGGAGCAAAGGAGAGGGAACATACAATGACTATTGCACTAGGCCTGACGACATTTCTGATGGTGCATGGACATAGACAGTGGGTGAGGGAAAGGAGGGAGGGGGGAACAGTGACTATCGTACTAGTCCTGACAACATTTCTGATGGTGCAGTGACATTGACAATAGTTTGGGAAAGAAGGGAGGGTGGGTAAACATTGACAATCGTACTAGGCCTGACAACATTTCTGATGGTGCATGGACATAGACAGTAGGTGAGGGAAAGGAGGGCGGGGGTAACATTCACAATTGTACTAGGCCTGACAACATGTCTGATAGTGCAGGGACATTGACAATGGCTGGGCAAGAAGGGAGAGGGGGATAGGAGAGTCACAAACAGTAACTATCATACTAGGTCAGACCACATTTCTGATGGTGCATGGACATAGACAGTGGGTGAGGGAAAGGAGGGAGGGGGGGCACAGTGACTATGTACTAGTCCTGACAACATTTCTGATGGTGCAGTGACATTGACAATAATTTGGGAAAGGAGGGAGGGTGGGTAAACATTGACAATCGTACTAGGCCTGACAACATTTCTAATGGTGCATGGACATAGACAGTAGGTGAGGGAAAGGAGGGCGGGGGTAACATTCACAATTGTACTAGGCCTGACAACATGTCTGATAGTGCAGGGACATTGACAATGGCTGGGCAAGAAGGGAGAGGGGGATAGGAGAGTCACAAACAGTGACTATCGTACTAGGCCTGACAACATTTCTGATAGTGCATGGACATAGATAGTAGGTGAGGGAAAGGAGGGAGGGGGGTAACAGTGACTATCCTACTAGGCCTGATGACATTTCTTATAGTTCAGGAACAAAGACAATGGTGGGAAAAGGAGAGAGGGCAGGGGGCAAGGAGAGGGAAAAACAGTGATTATCGTACTAGGCCTAACGACATTTCTGCAAATGCATATATCATGGTGAGGGAGGGGTGTAGAGAAGGTAAAGGCAAGGGAAAGGAAGAGGATTAAGAGACAGTAATGTGAGCAGAATCAAAGCAGGCGAAATTCAGAGTTAAGGAGCGATAAACAGATGGAATGAACACCACCATGATATAAGAGTCAAAACAGAAGCACATATGATGAAAGAGTTTGGTAGGATTCAAAGTCAGTGATGATCCAAAAGGTCCATCAAGAAAACGACAAGGATCTGGATGGGTGAGGCAACATTAGTCAAAAGTCAAAACAAAGTGTTAGCAACAAAGCAGTGATGGTACTCAGTAAGTGGCATCATAATCAGACTTTGGGCAGGCAGGTTTAGTTGAGGCCGAAGGCATTGCAACTGGTTAAGCAGAGGAAGGGGAATGGAAGGAGTGATGGCAGTGTTGCTGACGTGCCAGGACGGACAGAGCCAAAGGGTGGGCGTGAGGGTTTATAAGGCAATTATATACAATTACGATTCAAGTAAACATGCCCATACAGACAGGAGGGGGGGACAGCTAGGTATGACTTTCAAGCAAACAGGCACATACAGATAGGAGAGGGGGGACAGCTAGGTACGATGTAGTGAGTGTCAAGGTTGAGGGGAGGAAGAGAGCGGAGTATGTCGGGGAACTGACCTTGGGAAGCAGTCTCAGTGGGAACGAAGGGTTGGTAGCTGACACACGGTCCTTAGTTGTGGGACTTCTATGTAATGGGCCGGCTGTTGATTTTACTATAGTAGATTCAAAGCCAAAAGTAAGAAAAAAAAAACTCTCTTCAAAGCTATCTTTTAAACCATTGGAACAATTTCCGCCTCAATTTCAGTTCATATAGTACTTTGCATTTGGCCAGGGCCAGAAGTGAGCTAGGGCCACAAATGTCCTTAAGGTAGTTTAAAGATCAATACAAATATAGATTTGTCCTGATATTTGTCCAATTCAAAAATGCCTGGAAAAAGATGAATCTACACATGCAAACACACTCACACGACACAAATGTGTGTGTCACGCAAACCATAGTTTGGGAAGTTTGTACAGATCTATTAACAGGTTTCCCAAGCCTGCAAACCTCCAAAGCCTTCTAAATGAACACATATTTAATGCATCCTCTTGTTGCACAGTGCTTCATTGCTTCCCAGCAAGGTATGTGTTATATGTTTTATTCAATTGCACACATACAAAAAGAACACAAATGAAGGCTATGCCACACCATAATAACTCCCACTACGTTGTGATTATTGTGTGGCAAATATATTTGCGTATATGATGCCACCAATACTCAAGAATAGATGTGGTTTGCTCTCCTTTTGAGAGGGCAAATGTGGGTACGCACGATTTTATGGCCACAACTTTGAAAACTGAATTTCACTTTGCTGCCTTTTGGCAACCTTTTGCCAGCCTCGCTGCGTATCTGATTTCAAAGCACGAAGAGTGAATGGCATCTGCTTCGAATAAAGAAAATCCCGTATTTAGCTTCATGTCAGGCTCCTTGGAAGGCACCCACCCGTCTGTTCCTTATGCTTGTCTGCTCGTATGCCAGGAGCTTTTCTTTCTGCGAGCATCAGAGGTAGCTTGGGGTCAGCTGCAACAGCCTGCCAGTGTCTTTAGATACTGTTCCTAATTGCCGAGTAGGTGGCGATTTGCTTAGTGACAGCGCTCATCCTGTTTAATTGCTTAGCAGCATTTCGTGTCCTTGGTGATTTATCTCTCAGCTATGCCCTTAATCACAGTCTTGCTTTTATCAACTTAGTGTGCATGTAACTCTCTTATCGGTGTCCACTTTCCATCTTATTGAGGAAGCTAAGTGTCCCAGAGTTTCCTCAGCATTTCTAAAGAGAATGAGAAATGGGGCTGAAGGAATCCACAATTCAGCAGATGCGAATCGAGAAGGTTCCCTGCCAGCGCCTTACATGTTAGTTTAGCGTTAATGATAGCAAACTCAAGTTGCATTATTGAGCAGTTTTCAAATATGTATCCTCTATTACCGTAGTTTTCATTTAACCCTCGAAATAAAACACCAAAAACACTCGATGCGGCCATGTGGTTGAACTGCGTACTGTCGAAGCAGTAAAACCTTTTCACTGTAAGTCCGGGTTCCCCTTTTGGGCGTATTGCGTAATATTGAGCACATTTATTTTCTTCTCACAGTGCCTAACCTTCCAGTGCTATGAAGCATATTCATCTCTTTTGAGCACTGGGCAAAGGCTGGTCGCTTACTTTACCTAGTTTTGTAGGAGTTTGACGAATTGTATCTGACGCACATATTGCGGAATACGAATTATATTGTAATTCCACATGTCTGTATTTTTTAATTATATCTTGGATAGCTGCTATCACTTTGGTGGGATGGGCACAGGGCTTTGTCCAAATGTTAATGTTTTACTTTGGTGAAGCCTCACAGGGATGTAATTTCACCTAAATGTCAGCAATAGTGGAAGTGGCGTCACTCACCCGATGACATCAGAGGAAGTGACAACACGTGCCTTGACATCTATTGTATCAGAGGAAGTGATGTCACATGACCTTTACTGTCGATGCCATCATGGACATTTGCATTACAGATATGAATTCCATACAATAAGCGTAACTAAATACATTGCCAAATAATGTGTCCTTTGGGTTATCAAAGATAAGTAGTCTGGGGCATGTGATTGCAGTAATGATATGCCAGCAGTATACGGGTAGAATCGTCAAAAGTCAGTGTCACTGATTGCTGAATGTCAGCTCACAAAGCAGTAGCTTAAGCCTGCAGCTTCCCTCCCCCCCCCATCCCCCCCCTCCTGCTTAATGGAAAAGCAGAGAATCCTTCCCCAAAGAAACCCAAGCTTCACCTGAAGTTGATGAGGTGCCTGCAACGCACGACCCTTACACTCTTTTGCTGAAAATGGCACAAGATGTTGAGGAAGTGAAATACTCTGTAAGGGAAAGGTGAGCCATAGGAAAATAGGATAGTCAAGGTGGAGAAACCAACTGAAGGACTAGCAACAGAAATCACTTGGGGTTTCAGGGCATACAATGAACTTAAATGCGAACTATCCGGGATAAGGAGAACACATGCAGAACTAAAGATGAAAAACCAAAGTCATGGTGTACGCTTGTCGAGCTTGGAGGAACAAGTTGAGATGGAGAGGAATACGAACAATGATGTGATCCAAACACTGCATGAGATATACAGGGCAAGATGCAGTAATCCTTCAGATCAGGACTTTGCCTACAGAGCTGGAAGACTGGAGCAGGTCAAGCCCTGTCAAATAATATTGCTCCTTAAAAAATCAGTGCAAAATGATTTTGTAATCAGAAAAGGATAACGATTGAGTATTGTATGGTGATAAGTCCTTTTCTTTATTTCCTGATTACCCAAAGGAAGTAATGGAAAAAGGGACAGTATTTAAAGAAGCTAAGTCTTTGGCAAACGAGAAAAAAACCTTAAGGCGATTTTAACCAAGCCAGCAACTATGGCAATATTCTTGCCAGAATGTTTCAAGGTAACAAACAGAGGATTCAAACTAAGCTCTCTTTTGGCTAAAAAGGGATACAAACAGCTTTGAATATGTTCAATGAAGCGCCACCCAGACAAACATAATGACACATTATACAGTTAATACAGTGAGTTTGGTTAGGGGTGTTGTTGCCGTTTGTGTTTTAAATTAATAAATTCATTGAAAGGTTTTAATAGTCCAAAATGGCACTGCGTTCTATGACAGTTTAATAGCTAACCGACAATAAGAATATCGCAAGCCAGGGAAGAATGTCCTTTACTCGAATGCATAGAAGTGTCAGGATTAGCACAGTGTATGATTATTCCAATGCAATCTTTACATATTTTATGGGAGGAGGAGCTTGCAGTGGATTGACAAACAGGCAACTTGTGTAACATTGGTGCAGCCAACAATGATGATCAGCTTCTGTGTCGGCAGGAGACCTGGTGATGGTGACCTACTCAAGTGGAAGGAAGACCAACTTGGGTCTGAGCACATTTATTCAGCAAGCGGAAATGACGGTCGTCATGCAAAATGCATTATGCGCATGACGAGCACCAGGAAGAAGAGCCCAAATTACCAGAAAAGGTAATGGTATTAGCGATAGACCCAGACCGCCACAATTATGCTCAGGCAATATGGGGAGAAAAGGTGCTGTGAGAGGCACGTGGGAAAGATAGAGCATGTAACACTGGGTGTTGATATCTGTATCTTTCACACTATGATAGAATATTTGAAAATAAACCTTTAATATTGATTTTGTTTTGTTTTGATTAATAGAGTTAATTGAGTGTTTTTTTGGATGAAGGCCTGCAATTAACTAATTATTACATTTAAGTATATATTCAAGTTAAGAAGGGGTGGGACATTAATATGAATATTAAACAGCCCGCTATAGCAGCCGTGTAGTTATGGTTAAGTTGCTCATCTCATAGGAAGAACACTTTTTGGGTGGCTTATAACTTTGCTCCCCCTGGACGAATCCTCACCAAACTTTGCAAAAAAACTGTATGTCCTGCTCTGAATTCATTTGGCAAGTTTGGTGAGGTTTCGTTAAGGGGGGACAAAGTTATGGGGGGTCCCAAAGATGGGTTATCTTTACATTCAATTCCCATCTCAGTGAGAGCTGGCTTTGTCGCCCTGTGGAATTTTGTCAATTCTAATCATCACGGTTTGGCCTAATAATTCCTAATTCAGTAACTATCTGGGCAATCATCACTAGAGCATGGGTATACAACATTAGACTTGCAGCATTAATAGTTTTGGTGCAATCAGTGTTTTGGTGTATCTTTGGTTCCTTACGCAGTGCAGGGTTCACATACATCTTCAAAGAACGGGCATACAATTACCAATTTTTTAGATGTGTTCTCCTTCATGTTGCAAAGTTAAAGAGTTTCAAAACGTAATCACAAATAGGCATTTAAACACCAAAAGTTCTCGGCAGTTTTTTGTTTTGTTTTTAACTTTCCTTTCAACAGGCAACAGCTGTCAAATTCCTTTGATTAGGGTGGGTTCCTCTGCCCTTGAGAGGGAGGAAGTTTCCTGCCCCTCATTTAAAGGGATCAGTATGCAGCCTGCCATTGTCCTTGGCTGGACCAAAGACAAATGTCTAATGAGCTCTTTGTTGTAATATACAAGAACCTCCAGCAACAATTAAGCCTTCCTGTAGCAGGGGAGTTCCGCCCCCTGAATTCAGTCTATGGAAAAAAAACTTTGCACATGCCTACAGGCCAATGGATTTTCATCAAATTTGCGGCAGGAGCAGAGGCTTGGTCCCGAAATCGTGCTTTTGTAAATTTGGTGAAAATTTGTTCAGTAATTTTTTTAAAACAGGCAAAATGTAGGTTAAAAAAAGATAGTGATATCTGGGTCTGCTTCCCTGTTCGCTCCTCAGACATAACTCTGATTGGCTAAAAAGGCACCGTTATTTCCGCTGATATATAACGTGCTCGCTGATTGGCTGGAGGGAGCGTGAGGTGCGTCACATTTTCCTGATGTGCCTGCCATGTTGGATCGGCAGATAGCATGTCGGTGAACAGGCCCGAAAACCAATTTTGGGGAGTGTGTTAGGGGGAAAATGGGCTGGAGATGCTGGGGGAGTGAAAGATGGGTCAAATGCTGTATTTGATTAAGTGAAGGAAGGCCGTGCTGTGGTTGCAGTGTCCGCGGTGTGGGATATTTTAACACATCCAAATGTGCCCCACAGCCTCAATTTACAAATGGGGAAAGAAACAGCCAAAAATGGATGCGCTAACCCCTGTGAGCGTAACAATCTGCAAATCTGCGTGTGGGTCACACTCCCCAAAGGCTGCACACCTCTGCCACACAGTCAATGTGGGGGTGACAACAGAATTCTCACGGCAGGAGAATGCCAGTGGGTGATGTTACATTTAACATGGAGCAAGGCAGCAGAATTGTCCTAAAAAACGAAAATGCCTTTTAAAATGCAACTTTTTCAATCTTCAAAGTGCTGTTTTGGTGCTAGATCCATTATTTTCCAATGAACCATTGAAATTAAAAGTGTACTGAAATAACAGTTCCTCCAGGTGGCTCAGAGAAACCGGGCCTCTCTGACTGACAGCAGCTGAAAAATGTATTTCATGAAAAACCAGTTCAGCAACAGTTTGTTTTCAGTTACACAGGAAAAATGTGACTAAAAGAGGCAACATATAACAATTTCAACTGTACAGAGAAAACTAAAAACATAAGGCTGGATACATATCTCCAGACTGAAAAACTAATTCCAGTACTCAAGGACAGAATAATGCTGAATTAAAAGTGTGTGTACTGCCTAATAAAAGTGGATTTAAAAGACTCAGTTTAAATGTTCTTTTTCCCTGCAGGAAGTGCAAAAATCACCTGTTTAAAAGTATGGTTTTGTGAAAGGCCTACTTCTTTAACTGTCAAAATACACTGAAACTGTGTTCATTTTTATATATTTTAAATGAAAGATGCAGGCAAATTAAAGTAACCCAGTCTGGAGTTAATTAAATAATTAATTCTGACTTGACAGTGCCCAGCCTGGGAAAGATGACACTTCAGGTTGACACTCCCCTGCTACAGGAAGGCTTAATTGTTGCTGGAGGTTCTTGTATATTACAACAAAGAGCTCATTAGACATTTGTCTTTGGTCCAGCCAGGGACAATGGCAGGCTGCATACAGATCCCTTCAAATGAGGGGCAGGAAACTTCCTCCCTCTCAAGGGCAGAGGAACCCACCCTAATCAAAGGAATTTGACAGTTGTTGCCTGTTGAAAGGAAAGTTAAAAACAAAACAAAAAACTGCCAAGAACTTTTGGTGTTTAAATGCCTATTTGTGATTACGTTTTGAAACTCTTTAACTTTGGAACATGAAGGAGAACACATCTAAAAAATTGGTAGTTGTAAATCTAATTGTATGCCCGTTCTTTGAAGATGTATGTGAACCCTGCACTGCGTAAGGAACCAAAGATACACCAAAACACTAATTGCACCAAAACTATTAATGCTGCTAGTCTAATATTGTATACCCATGCTCTAGTGATGATTGCCAAGATAGTTACTGAATTAGGAATTGTTAGGCCAAACTGTGATGATTAGAATTGACAAAATTCCACAGGACGACAAAGCCAGCTCTCACTGAGATGGGAATTGAATGTAAAGATAACCCATCGAATATGTAATGCATGTGTCCAATTCTATTAGAGGGCATATTTATAGAAATGTATATTTGCGGAAAAGTTACGTTTTGGTCCAAATCACTGTGAGAATTCCTATGTCACACCATAAAATATGACAGCTCTTTCTGGCTTACAACCAAAAAAAGGCAAGCGTCTTTGACCTATCACAGCCGTGGGGGTGTGGTTTGAAATTCTGCCTCTACCATAAACTTTGTGATGTCACTTGGCATGATAAATATAGGAACTTCACCACACACAGACACTGATTCCTGACTACATACTGATTTCCGCACAGCATCATGCTCCTGACTTCTTTATCCTGTTCCAGAACTTTTCATCTTGTCCTGATCCAGAACACTTTGCAAAAGCAAGGCCCAGCAATTGCTAAACTCTTCTTCAGCTATGCCCAATTCTTGAACCATCCCAAACTTCAGGAAAGAATAATTCTGATCCAGTCTGGCTTGCTACCATTCTTGCTTGCCTACTGAACTCACCATCCCGCTAATCTACCATGTCCAGTGACCAGAAGGGCCAACCCAATCCAAATCCAGTTTCAGGGGCCAATCCAATTGACCAGAACCGCCCGCAGAACCGCCCAGCTGGCCATCCGGCCATCCTGCCCTGCTGCCGGTAGACCCGATCCAGATCACCCGAACCCTGATGGTCCAATCTTAATTTACAGTGGTCTGTGAGTATCAACAGGAATCATAGTAAACCATAGTATATTGCCTTGTCCTAGCCTCATCTCAACCCATCCTCTCTTTAACTTAAGAACTTAGAATCGGTCACACCAGTCTGAAACCTTGCTTTGATTGCTTGTAGTAGTAATAATTTCTTGAAAATCCTTTTGTCTTTTTAAAATCCCAAACCCTTAATATTATCCCAAGGGTAATCCGACTGAGTCCTCCAAGGCGGACACAGAGGTGCTGGGGTTGGTTTCCGCAGACCACTCTGGGGCTTACTATATTTCAAACTGGTAACCAGTCTGAATACCCTAGTTCAGAACGTAATTGTCCTTGTAAGAACTGATTTCTGTTTCATTTTCGCGTCTTTATTTTCAAAAACGCCTCTTATTCAAACTTGCATAACTTCTTCAATTTTATAGATAGAATCTTAATTTCAAATCTCACTTAAACCTAAAACCCTTAACTACATCCATTTCAAAACAGTATATTTGACCCGTTTTTTAATAGAAATCGCATAGGCCACGAATTTGCATTTTGCAAGAGTTTCACACATGTCTTTTTTCATTCAAAGTATTTCCACACCCCCATTCTGTTTAAAGTGTGTTCTGTTGCTTACCTGATAGCTTATATTTGCTAGAGCCTTAGTGTTGCTCCCATAGGATTTTTTGTTTAATCAATGTAAGCATTTGTGCACACTTTTCATTGCTTCACAAAGCCATTGTTCACCTGTCATTTTGAAAGTGTAAAATTTCCAAAAACGGTTTTCTCTCTTCTCTCTTGTTTGGGGAGGGAATATTGCATTCAAACTCTAGACACTGTTCTTTAATTCCTGAATACCTGCTGCTTACTGACATCTTTGTAGAACTGCTCAATTGTGAATTAAGAACTTTGCAGGGGGGAATCTTAACCTAAGCGCTATCTGTTCACAAACCAATACAGTCTTTTCCCTGTGTTTTATCTTCTGTGCTGCTAAAAGGGAATTCAATTGCCTTTCTTATTTTCTTTTTGTATTGTTACCACATTCATGATTGCTGCCCCATATATATATATATATTTTAGATGGCCACGGTAGTTATGGTTAAGTTGGTGTTTCCATAGGAAGAGCACTTTTTGGGCAGCTTATAACTTCGCTCTCCCTGGACGAATCCAGAAAAAGTATTTGGGTCACTCTGCAAAGTTTGGTTTGGAGAGGCAAAGTTATAGGGGGGGTTCCAAAACCTTTTTCCCATAGACTGAATGGGAATTTTTTTTTGCTCGTGTCTACAGTCCAAACCGCTGACAGATTTTCACCAAATTTGGACCAGGAGCTGCGGCTTGGTCCCAAAGGCGTGCTTTTGCAAATTTGGTGAAAATCCATCCAGTACGTTTTTTTTAAATGACCAAAAAGTAGGTCAAAACAAATTAGTGATATCTGTGTTCGGTCCGCGGACACACTTCCCTGTTCGCTTCGCGGACAGTGTCCTGATTGGCCAATCAGCTTGCGTGATGTCCGCGAACATGCAACGTGTTCACTGATTGGACGGCGTGGAGCGTGAAGCGCGTCAGATGTTCGGTAGCGACCGCCATCTTGGATTCGCAGACATCCGCGGACAGCGCGGTGAAACTTTGTTCAAAATTTGTATTTACTAGAGTGTGTTGGTGTGTAGGAGTGTTTGGGGAGGGTGGGAGTGTGGGAGTGTGGGAGGGAGTGGGTGGGAGTGTATGAGATAGGATGAAAGTTGTGTTTTTTTTATGTGTCAGACGTTCTTTTTGTGTTCGATTTGTCTGCGGACATCACGGGTGTTCTGAAATGTTCTAAATAAACTGAATGGGGGGTGTTCTGAGGACTCAATATGTGTCCGTTTTGTTCGCAAGCAAGCTGAAACTGTTCTAAGAATACTCGCGGTGTCCTGAAATGTTCGCAAATAAACAAAATGGGGGTGTCCTGAGGACGCTGTCCGTATTGTTCGTTGTCAAGTTGAATGTGTTCTAAGAACACTCGCGGTGTCCTGAAATGTTCGCAAATACACAAAATGGGGGTGTTCTGAAGATGTTGTCGAACACTAGCTGTGTCCTGAAATGTTCTTAAATATGAATGGGGGATTGTGGCTGGCAAGTTGAATGTGTTCTAAGAACACTCGCGGTGTCCTGAAATGTTCGCAAATAAACAAAATGGGGGTGTCCTGAGGATGCTATCCGTATTGTTCTCTGTCAAGTTGAATGTGTTCTAAGAACACTCGTGGTGTCCTGAAATATTCACAAATAAACAAGATGGTGGTGTTCTGAAGACGCTTCTAAGAACACTTGCGGTGTCCGGGGAATGTTCGTATGGGGTGTCCTGAGGACGCTGTCCGTATTGTTCGTTGTCAAGTTGAATGTGTTCTAAGAACACTCGCGGTGTCCTGAAATGTTTACAAATACACAAAATGGGGGTGTTCTGAAGACGTTGTCGAACACTCGCTGTGTCCTGAAATGTTCGCAAATATGAATGGGGGGTTGTGGCTGGAAAGTTGAATGTGTTCTAAGAACACTTGCGGTGTCCTGAAATGTTCGCATACAAACAAAATGGGGGTGTCCTGAGGACGCTGTCCGTATTGTTCTCTGTCAAGTTGAATGTGTTCTAAGAACACTTCCGGTGTCCTGAAATGTTCGCAAATAAACAAGATGGTGGTGTTCTGAAGACGCTTCAAAGTACACTTGTATTTTGTCCGGGGAATGTTCGTAGGGGGTGTCGTGAAGGCGTAGTCCGTATTGTTCGCTGGCAAGTTGAATGTGTTCTAAGAACACTTACGGTGTCCTGAAATGTTCGCAAATACACAAAATGGGGGTGTTCTAAAGACGTTGTCGAACACTTGCTGTGTCCTGAAATGTTCGCAAATATGAATGGGGGTTGAGGTTGGCAAGTTGAATGTGTTCTAAGAACACTCACGGTGTCCTGAAATGTTCGCAAATAAACAAAATGGGGGTGTTCTGAAGACGTTTCTAAGAACACTCACGGTGTCCGGGGAATGTTCGTAGGGGGTGTCCTGAGGACGCTGTCCGTATTGTTCTCTGTCAAGTTGAATGTGTTCTAAGAACAATCGCAGTGTCCTGAAATGTTTGCAAATACACAAAATGGGGGTGTTCTGAAGACGTTGTCGAACACTCGCTGTGTCTTGAAATGTTCGCAAATATGAACGGGGGTTGTGGCTGGCAAGTTGAATGTGTTCTAAGAACACTCGCGGTGTCTGGAAATGTTCGCAAATAAACAAGATGGTGGTGTTCTGAAGACGCTTCTAAGAACACTCGCGGTGTCCTGAAATGTTCGCAAATAAACAAAATGGGGGTGTCCTGAGGACGCTGTCCATATTGTTCTCTGTCAAGTTGAATGTGGTCTAAGAACACTTGCGGTGTCCTGAAATGTTCGCAAATAAACAAAATGGGTTTTTTCTGAAGACGTTTCTAAGAACACTTGCGGTGTCCTGGAATGTTCGTAGGGGGTGTCGTGAAGGCTTAGTCCGTATTGTTCGCTGGCAAGTTGAATGTGTTCTAAGAACACTTACAGTGTCCTGAAATGTTCGCAAATAAACAAAATGGGGGTGTCCTGAGGACGCTGTCCGTATTGCTCTTTGTCAAGTTGAATGTGTTCTAAGAACTCTCGCGTTGTTCTGAAATGTTCGTAGGGGGTGTCCTGAAGATGCTGTTCGTATCGTTCGATGGCAAGTTGAATGTGTTCTTAGAACACTCATGGTGTCCTGAAATGTTCGCAAATAAACGAAATGGGGGTGTTCTGAGGACACTGTCCGTATTGATTGTTGTCTAGTTGAAAGTGTTTCAAGAACTATCACATTGTTCTGAAATGTTCGAAGGGGGTGTCCTGAAAACCTTGTCCATATTGTTCGCTGGCAAGTTGAAAGTGTTCTAAGAACACTCATAATGTCCGCGGACAATAAAAGTTTCCATAGACCATAGATGAAATGTTTGACTCTACGGATGTGATATGCTGCAGTGGTTGTTGCCAGGGCATAGAGTCTTGGGTGCATGGCCATTTGGCCATGCACCCAAGACTCTATGCCCTGGCAACAACCACCGCAGCATATCACATTCATATTTGCTTATAACTTTGGGTGAAAAACAAATGTATAAGGAACAAAGGTATTAGATACTATGGAAGTGATATGCTGCTATGGTTGTCCTTATTATTGTATACTTACTGTTTGGTCTAGTAACCGGAGTACATGTATTTCTTGTTAATTTATGTGATAATAGAAAATAGCATGTTAGTATTAGTATTTTGTAATGACTTATTACATTGTATAATCAACATACTTTTTTTTTTGGACCCTCATATTTAGTAGATTACAACTCAGAGTACTGTGCAATTTGCTCAGTTTCTGTATTTGTTGCTAAAATCATTGGGTCTGTGGGAGAAAAAGAAATCCATGTTGGATTAAAAGAAAACCTTTTTCTGTTATGCTACAGTTTATTTGTTTGTTTGTTTTCAGTGTTCTATTGTTGTTTCTGGCTAATGCTTTATACTTTGGCTTGTTGCATTTTTTTGGAGCAGTAACATATTATTTATTTGTTATTTGTTTGGATATTATAACATTTTGGAGCAGTTAGATACCAATTGGCGTATTCTAACTGTGTATTTTTTGGTCTAATTTAGTGGTATTCATTTATCTGATTAGTTGTTGTAGAATCTTTGAGTAGTTAGATAGCTTTTGGAGTATTCTAACAGTTTATATTTTTTTAACACAAGTTTACTTAGGGTTTAAATACAGTTTAGTTGTCAAATTTTGGTTTTAAGAACATCAAATAAGCGTTTGTAAGATTTGCTGGTAATCTCTGCTTTAGAGTAATGATACTATCATTACATTCAAACCATCCACATTTCTTTTTTATATATGCAGTGTAGTGCCCTGAATTGGTTGTGGCTCCTGCGTGGTAGATTATACATATTGTTGTGAAGGTTTTCTTACCAAGTGATATTTGACCATGTGTTAATCCAGTCAGCTTGCAGTTGTTTTGGTACCATCTGCATTGTAACGTAGAAGCATTAGTATTATGTATTTAGTATGTGTTTGTATTACTAACGTGGAGCGATTATCTGAATTGCAGGTAGAGCATAATCTACCATGGATTGCATTTTTTACAAGTCGCTGAAATGGAATGGATTCACAATTTGGTATTGATATATATATGAAGTGTTCATTGGGGATTTCCTCTTGTGTCACATTGTTGCAGAGAGTGCATGTATGTTTCCACATGTATGAAATATGAAAGACTTCATTTATAGGTATGTTTTTGTTTTGCAGTAATTGTAATGAGTACATTAGAAATTCTTGTGGATCTTCCTGTGAGTTTATAGAGAATTTCACCATTCCAGCACAGTAGTACAATTGTTGTCTTATTCCATAAACACTATACGTGTTGTCAGGATTGTTTGCTGCATTTCTGTGAAGTACTAACATTTGCAAACACAATGGGTCTGTACTGTGTATGTAAATGTTGTTAACAATTGGTGGTAATTGAAATAGAGTATTCATTGCTACATTTGCGTAGCAACTTACATCAACTCTATTTGAGAATTTAAATGGTCCAGGTATTTCTGTATCTAACTGCTTTTTTTGGAGTTTGTCTTCCTTCTTTAAAGATGTACCTGGTTTACTTTCCCTAATTGATTCTTTTTTGCTTGTGGTACTTTATGAAGTATTAGTTTCTTTTACTCTCTTTGGAGGATTTGCAGTGACATCCTGTTGCATTTCTGTTTGATTTATTTTTCTTTTATAACGTTTTACTTTTTGTGGAACAGGATATGTGTTTAGTTGGGGGGTGTATAGTGAGCAAAGTCTATTGTATTCTAAAATGCAAGGAATATCAGCGTTTATTTTACTTGCATCAAAGTTGATTAGAAATAGACAGTCAAGTGTACGTAAGCATGATAGTGCTACTTAGCTCATGCCTTCTTTAAAGACTGTGTTACCAATATAAATCATTGCTTTGTCTAGGGTAAGACCTTGTGATTTATGAATCGTGACTGCGTATGCAAGAGTTAGAGAAAATTGTTCTCTGCGTACATACATATCTTTGAAGAGAAGGAATCTAGCTGTTGAGCGTCCTATCCTTTTTACTTCTGAAAGTTTGTCAAAGAGTATATTGACAAACTGAATTTTGTTGTCGCGTGGGTATGTTTGAAAGCCAACAACTGTACCCAGTGCTCCATTAACTAGTCCTTGGTCCACTTCAAGGTTACGTTTAAGCATTACTCTGCAGGATAATTTTAATATCTTCTCTAAGCCTGCTGTGTTTGAGATTGATTTTTCTAAACAATTTAGTCTTGTTGTGGCTTGGTCACACATGGGTAGTGTCATACCATGTACATATAGTTTGTCTGTGGCGCTAATTTCCATGATTGGTTGCATTTCTTTACTTAGCACAATTTCATTGAATTTGAAACAGCTTGCAAGAGTTGGCATTAAGGCCACACAATTGACATTTTTGTGGGCTAATTGTTCCATAACATCTGTAGCACATGCATTATCGCCATAAAGTGCATTAATGTGCCGGGTTTTCAATATTGCTCTGCTTCTTTAGAAAGTATACCAACTCTGATACTTTTTAAAATGTTGGCATAAGTGAGATCTGCAGATTGCCGCATGTTTTCTGTTAATTCGCTGCATTGGAAATGTTGCCAAAGGTTTACATTTCCAATGCTGCCAACAGTTTTACGGCAGAGTTTGTGTCCTAATGTTTTAAAAATAGGCTCACCTTTCACTGGTGTTAATTGAAGCAGATCTCCAAAAACAATAATGTGTTTTCCTGCAAATAGCTCTTCATAGTCTGTTTTGAGTACGTCTTGTAATCTGAGGTGAATCAAAGCTAACATCAGGTTGGAGACCATGCTCACTTCATCTATTAGTAGCATTTTCATTTGTTTCAATACTCTCAGTAATTCCATTGTAGCTTCTGCAGAAAGTTTGTAATAGTCTAATTTGTTCTGGTGTTCTACTGGTAATAGTAGTAATCGGTGTAATGTAACACCACCTATGTTGTAGGCAGCTAAACCTGTGGGGGCAGTGACAACAGGTGACAGTTTGTTGTTTGTCAGTTGTTGAAGGAACTTACTAATGACTTTGATTAGGAACGTTTTGCCAGAACCAGCTTCACCACTGACGTACAGTAGTATAGGTTTATAATTATGGCAGGAACATTCTTTATTTTCACGTTTTACACCATGTGCAATTTATTTTGTTACTTCTTGAAAAATGCTACTTTGCTTATTGTTTAGTTTTGATTGTAGTATAGTTAAGTCTTCTTTATCTTCATACTGACACATGGTGTTTTCTACTTCTATCATAGCTAATTCTGCCTCATTTATTATTAGTGGTTCTCCCAGTGGTTCTTGGCTTCCTGTTACAGAAGGTTGACTACTGTCAAGAGTGTCCTATCTAGTTGGGCTTGGAATTCTTCTTCGTGTTGCTGTTCATTGTGCAACATTGTTTTGTACGGTGTAAAGTTTACATCAGTTATAGTGCTTTCATTTACTTTGAAAGCATCCTCATATGAGTCATAGTTATCTAGTATTTGTTCTTCTTTTCTCCATGGTTTGAAGAGTTGTAGCAGGGACATGTAACATACTTCTTTATGTTGAGGAGTCTTTAATGACAATTTGATATGATTAATTAAATTTGGTTTAGTGAGTTTAACTAAGCTGCCTTCACAGTTTGTCACTCTACATTTACCTTTTTTTTCATCAGGTTTCATATTATTTTTGTATGTGTAGTTTTGGGCTATGTGGTATAGACACATGTTTTCCAAAGTATTACTTCTGTTTGGGTAGTATGTGTCCACTAAATTGTTTTTTAACGTGTCTTGGCTGTTGGGATCATGTTTGGCTATTGTTTCTATATCTTCACATGATTTTAGAACTCTTTTTCTAGATTTAGCTGGACCAAGACTTAGCCATACTATATTTTCAGATTTACCATACAATGCAGTACCAGTTAAACGATCAGCTACTTCATATGATCCACATTCAATATGGGTGAGCATTTTTATGCCCAAGCTGTATAATTTCTGCGACACTGTTTTATCTGATGACAGGTAATTCCAGAGGTCTTGGAGCTCTGTCTTTTCTGCTTTAGTTAAGTATGCTGTGACATATCGTGCAACTGCAGTAGAATTGTCTGCAATCTACTGCACATCTATGTTTGCATTCCATAAGTGGGCAATGATTGCATTATAATCATTGATATATTGATCTTCTTCTTTTCTTTTTATGTAATATGTATTTTTAGATGACTTACCTTTAAGACTATGTCTAACAGAAGACATGAGGTTGTTCACTTGACCTGTATTTGTAACTGGTCTAGGGAAACCAAATCGGCATTTGGTGTAGTATTTCCCTTTGTTTTTGCATTTGCGATGACAATATTTTCCACATTTGTGTCTTTGAAATTGTAAATGTGTGCATGAAGATCACTATTTGTGGCTTCTGATGGAATTTCACAAGTGACATATTTTTCAATAAACTGTAAAACAGTGGCATCACTGTCTTGACCAAATTTAGGAGCATCTTTAATCCATAAAAGCATGTGGATATGTGGTGCTCCTCTGGCTTGGTATTCTTTTCTCCAAAAGAAGTGTTGCACTTCTCCAAGGGGAGGAACAGTTTTATTAAAAATAAAATGTAGCATAGCAATGAAGCGATGGTGAAAATATCTTGAAACATTAACAGGATCCAAAGAACAAAGTTCTCCAGGTGTTAGTATATCTATGTTTGTTTTGTTTTTATTTGATATGCGTAGGAAATCATGTAAATCTTCCCATGCATATTCTGCACAACTTAATGTAACAAACCAAGTAGGTGGGCCAAGGTTTCTGATCAGACAACGTACATCTCCATGACGTCGAAACCGTTACTCTTTAGTACCACGTATATTTGCTAATAGATTTGTAATATTTGACTGTAAAACCTCATCCTTTTACCTTTTCTAATGATTGTGTAGCTGTCATATTTTGAAAGTGTGATCCTGATTTTAATATGTGTGCAACTCTGTAACATAAAGTTGCTAGTTCACTTTTAAAGAGTAGGTGGAATATGTATTCCACATTTTGTCTAAATCTGGGATCATCAGAATACATCCGTAATGAGCGGTATTCTGAAGCTGATATTTGAATAGGTCTATCATCATACCTTCCTCCTTTGCCAGTAGGAAAGAGTAGAGGAAAAGCACGTGCTTCTATACTTTTTCCCATATGCTGATTGGCGAATCTTTTGTTTGACGCATTTGGTACGTTTCCAGTACATCTTCTACGGTGTCATTAGAGTGCAAAGGATGAATTGTATAATGGTCTAAAGTATTTGATATTCTAGCAGGATCTAGTAGCTCAAATTGAACAGCTTCTTGTGTTTCTTGAATTATTTCAGCTGTATCTTTCAAGTTTTCTTCAATATTAATTTCTTTGTTATATTCATTATTCTCTTTAAGATTTTGGAAGGCTTGTCTAACTTTATATAAATCTACCAGCTGTTGCCATATTTTTTTGTCTTTTGTAGGTACTCCAGTTACTAAGATAATTAAAGATTGCTGCATTGGATGTTGCACTCCTAGAGTATGCACACTTTCTTTTAGATCTAATGGTAAATAAACTACTTTTCCACGAATGCCTTTTACCAATTCAGAGGGAGGTAATTTTGCTGTTTTTGGTTGAAGGCGTATTATTGCTTGAAATGGGTGTACTGTTTGAATTATGATGCTCTCATATAAATTAAGTTTTTGTAGGGGTTTTGGTACTGGGTATAATTCCAAATTATTTGTGATAGCACGTGAAGGAGTTTGGTTGTTGTCAAGTTTTGTAGTGCAGTAACTGCAAAGTATTAAGGGCTCAGTTATTTCGTATTTGTTTTCTGCTACAAGGTAGAGAGCTAATTCAAACCATTTAGAATCTTCATTGTCTTCTATTTTGTATGATAGGTCTACAGTTTTTGTGTTACTTTTATACAAAGTTTTACGGCAACATACACATACATGGTTTGGTACTTCAGCTGATGTACTTTTAAATTTGAGTATTTCTTTTTTGTATGTGTTTAGCAAAAGGTTGCCATGTGTAGAATTGTTGCTTAATTGGTTTAAAGCTATTTCATTCTGTAAATGGCTTTCACTTCCAAAATATTTTTTCTGGATATAGTGAATTTCTTCAAGTAGCTCTTTCGCTGTACCATGTAGAAGGATGTTATTTATCTTTGCTAGTGCTAAAGCAGGACTTTTAGCATAGTACAGTTTATAGACTAGATTTCTTATAGTTGAATGATGTGTTGATATCCTTTTGATATCATGGAAAGTGGTTTTACAAGTAGGTCCTGTAATGCAGGCCAATGAATGTCCTTGTGGTCCTGTGTACTAGCGCACTGGACAGGTATCCATATTTTGCAGTAATTTAATTTTGATTTTGTCTTTGCTTTTTACATATTTATTGAGGAATTGGTGTAAAGATTTGAAACATTGTTTGGGTTTGTAGATGTTCTGATTCAGTTGAATGGAGGGGTAATTCTAAGTTTTCAGGGCATATTTTTGTAAGGAGTACTTCTTGTTCCATTATGGTATTATTCACTTGTTCATAACCTCGACCACTGCTATGTATGGCAATTGTATTTGTTTGCTTTTGTTTGTACGCTTCTTCATTAAAATATGGTTCTGTGCTCGTAGTGTGATTCCATTCACCTCCGCAGATACTTAAGAAGTTTTTTTCTGTTGACATTTCGCTTATTGAGATGTCTTTTTTGTAATTTATTTATAAGTTTTGTTAGTGGTTTCATTTTGTTTAACAGTAAAATAAATAACTTTCTTTTGAGAAGAATTGCACTGTCCATCAACGCTTCTAAGATTAATTTCCTACAATAAGAAGCATTGAACCTGATTTCTCTCCTGTTTTTATAAGATTTTGAAGGACTTTGTGACGGTACATTTTCTTGGTATGCTTACTTTGCCCTATATTAAAATTTGAAGAAGTAGTTTTATCTGTAGTGATAGCTGGTTTTCTGTTAATTGTTTTTTGGTTTGTTTTACATTTTGATAGAGGAGGCAAAGTTTTTGTACTTGAAACTAAATGACTGTATTAGCTGTTTTGTTTCAACTTTTTTTACAAATTCTGCTAGAGATGGATGCTTATGTTGGACACTTTTATTTTCATTTGCTCTACTTTTGCGTTGCTTTCTACGGACTTGACTTTTGCTAGGCATTCTTTAGGGTCTGTTGAAAAAAATAAAGAAGGTATGGGTTGGGGTGTTCTGCAATGTATGTGTGCTGTGTTCATGAGTGTTTGAGTAAGATGATAAAGATGTATGTAATGGTGTGTGATTGTGCATTGGGAACTACAACTAGTAGGGATAGGTATTCTTGAATTTATGTGTTACTAAAGTGGGGTTGGGATGACAAAAAAAAAAGCTAGTGGTGTGGAAAAGTACAAATAGTAAATCTAATGTATACAATTAAAACAGTTGTTTGTTCTATAATATGAAAATTGTATCGGTTCAGTTGGGTAATTTGTGTGTCCAAAAATAGGAATTTGTGGGCCATTCTGGCTGTAAATCGCTGTTTAAGACGTGGAGATTTTTGGACAAAATGGTACACAATCTCTATTTTTAGGCACATAAATAGCTTGTATTAACTTTATAGTATGTTTGAGTAATAATACAAATATTATGGTGATATTCTACTTATTTTTTTTCTTAAATTAACAGGTAACTTGTTAGTTCTTCTTTGTTCTTCGAATTCGGCTGCTTCTTTTCAGGAGACTGGTCTTCACTGCAATTGTAAAAGCTTCAAATTAGTAACTTTGTTTGTATATAGCGCTGTTTTTAATTTAGATATTGATTTTTTTAATTGAAATCCTCAGTGCCTTCTTTAAAACCATTAAACTAATTTATTTACATAAGATACATTGCATCAGTTCAGTACATATGATATGTTCTTAATGAACAAATTGTATTGAATGACTAACTGTAGCAAACAAATATCTTTACTATGTCTTGTGAAATTCATAATATACCAGTGAATACCACTATTTCTGTAACTAAGCTGTTCTAGGTAATAGCGCCTCAATGTCATGTCGAAATTAAAGTAATTAAGTAAATAAATAAATAAAAACAAAAAAATATGAAATTGTATAAGTATTTTTTTAAAGATTTAAACATAGATTGTGCTTGCATGCAATTTTGTTTGAATATATGTAGTCTATATATTTCATTTAAAAAATGTTAGTTTAACATGATTTGAGTGTGTGTGTATAAAGAAATTAAATTGTATAAAGGTTTATAAGTGATAGTTGATTTCAGGAAATTGAAACAAATACAGTAAATTCATTTTACAGGTTACACAAGTTAAAAGTCTGTTTGAAAATGTGTTCATCTACTGTACAGAAAATATGCATACCTGAAGTTTGTGTTCATGCATATGGATATGCATGGAGCTGCAAGTAGAAATCTTTGAGACTTGTACAGTATTTCTGGTAGATGGTGCTAGTCAATGATATGACACTTGTACTCAGAGAGATTCACAGTACATTTGCAGTGCTGATCTATTATGATGCAGTTAGATGTAGAGGTCTTGAATGTGATTGGTGCATGGTCATGTGATTTCTTAGCTACATCCAATGAGGGAATGGCAGAGAGAATGAAGTGGAAATGGTAGAAGGGCTGTTCATGTTATGATATGTCCGCGGACATGGCGGTAGTTCGCGGACATCGGAAGTTACATCCGGGGATTTTTGGGTTCAGAAGTCATGCAAATGAGATTGAGCACTAAAAGGGATTGGTCAGGAAAGTTTAGTGGGTGTGTTGTGCCAGAAGAGAGTTTCTCATAAACTGTTTTTGCTGAGAGAACAACAGATAGCTATGTCTGTGTATTTTAGGAAAAAGATTGTATGGATTTTGGGAGATTCATGGATATATTGGTTGACGGTGCATGCAGAAAGCTGTGGAGTAGCTGTAGATCTTGGATTTCCACATGTGGAAGTACACTGGCATGGAGTACGTGGAATGAAGTGGTTGGACTTGCTACCTCTTTGTGCTACTTTGGAGCCAGATCAACATCCAGCCATAATTGTAATTCATTGTGGAGGGAACAGTTTAGGACATGTGACTGGAATGTTTTTGCAATGTGCTATGAAAGAAGGACTTGGGAAGGTTATGGACATGTTTCCTAATTCTCAAGTGATATTTTCATGGATTGCGCAGAGACAAATGGGTCTTCGTTTTTCTTCATTTGGTCCACAAATGGAAAAAGCAAGGAGCAATGTTAATAAAGCTGTTTGTGCCTTTCTAAAAGATGTTGGCATGTCTTCTTTTCACAATGAAAATATTCTGTTTTGTACAAACATTTTTCGCAAAGATGGAGTCCATCTTACTTATGGTGGCAATCAGATTTTTCTGAGAAATGTACAAAATGCATTGCAACCTTTTTTGGAATTACAACATCCATTTTGAAGTAGATGTTAAGCATTTATAATTTCTGACTTACAAACACCTCCCAAAGGCTCTTTTCAGAGCCACCACTTCCTCTCAGAGAAAATTTCAATGTTTGTGATAGGGTAGCAACCCAATTTTTTAAATGTTTGCGAACTGTCCACGGACTTCTAAAAAATACAAAGGGCCCTGCTTCATTTATTTACACTTCTATTTTTTAACTGTGAAAGGCGGCTCTGAAAAGAGCCTTATTTTTTTTTTATTTTTGATATTTTGTATTTCTTTTTGTTTTTTTACACACGACACACTAGGAGAGGAGGGGAAAGGAAGGTAAAGGGGGGGACACCAACTACATGGATAAGAAAGGGCGAGCTGAGAGAGTAAGATGTAGAGTGGGTTTTATTTGTGTAGTGAGCAGATCTTCTCATGCTGTGAGACGATAGTCTCAAAAGCACTACAAAGTCGCTCCCCCCTGCAGAGTACTGTGTCACAGTACATACATACAACTGTGACCCTCGAAAAGGTAAGGGTCATCAGCATTCTGTATGCCCTGTGAGGCAGCTTGACGAAGACGCTGTCCCACAGAGGTGGTCCTTGTGGTGACAGGATCAGAAACAGAGGATGAAGTAGAGGAAATCAACCTGCTACGTTCTTCGCAAGGTACAACCCTGCGAATAGCCAGAGAGTGAAATTACCTCAGGTGTCGCTTCATAGTAGTGGTCACAATGCTGTACTTACCGTGCTTCCCGCGACTGAGTATCATTTTTCACTCCTTGCAGGTAACACGGTTCGCACGAGCCTTAGGAACATTCCCATGAATGGTAAATAACTGCCACACCCAAGACTCACGCCTAGTGCGGGTAGTAGGGATTTCCGCTACCTCATTCTCATCATCCTCTTCTTCCTCCTCTGCATCATCACTCCTGTTCCCCTCTTCAGGCCCTTGGGGAGGTGGTGGTGGTGGAGGGGGTGGGAGTGGTGCTGAAGCAGGTGCAGCACCAGGTGGCAGTTCAGCAGCCAGGGATGCCATCTCGATGATGGTGTAATCTGCAGGTGGCAGCAAAAATCGCTGTGTTCTGAAGAATAGCCAGAAACACAATGATAATAAGCTCTAGGGCGTGGTCTTTTATAGGGATGCTTGTGCGCGGTCCGCAGATATGCGCGTTGTCCACGGACAGATCGAACACAAAAAAAAGTTTCAAAAGGTATGTAGAAACTCAGGATTACTATGTGGGACTTGTGCCATGGTGAGATTTTATTGAAAAATATTATGGATTAATTGAAAATGTACTTTTAATTTGTTCGGGGACACGAACAGTGTCCGCATTCAGAACACGCGATCAGCATGGGCGCGGTGATATGATCCGTTCGCGAACAAGTCCGCGAAGGAAGCGCATGTCTGCAGGACACCAAATGCACGGAGATTGGCTAGCGCATGCGCATTGATGTTCTACGGACACTGTTCGTGTCCTGAACTAATTAAAATTGCATCACACGTGAAACGAACATTTCAGGACACTGCGTGTGTTCTTAGAACAGTTTAAACTTGCTAGCGAACAGTAAGGACAGATATAGGGCCTCATTACGACCCAGGCAATAAGTTACCGCCTGGGTCGTACCTTTACCACCATGGCGTAAACTACATTTACGCCATGGTGGTTGGCGGACTTACCGCCCCATTCCGAGGTTGGCGGGACGGTAAGTCCCCAATCCCCATTTACCCTTCCCCATTCCCATTTTTGCCCCATAGGGCATAATGGGAGTGGGGAAGGCGTTAATTACGCCACCGTAAATTACGGTGGCGTAATTAACAACATGGTCCCTTAGCGCCATGGATTTTAACACCTGCTAAAAGCAGGTGTTAAATCCTCCATGGCGCTAAGGGACCTCGGAATCAGGCGGTAAGGGTCGGCGCTGTTTACGCCGCCGTAAACCCCTTACCGCCTGGGTCCTAATGAGGCCCATAGTGTTCTTCAGGACACGTCCAATTTCGTTTACGTACGAACATTTCAGGACACCAATTGTGTTCTTAGAACATTTCAACTTGCTAGCTAACAGTACGGACAGGTATAGTGTTCTTTAAGACACCTCCATTTTCGTTTAATTACGAACAATTCAGGACACCGCGTGTGTACTTAGAACAGTTTGAAGTTGCTAGCGAACACTACAAACAGGTATAGTGTTCTTCAGGACACCTCCATTTTTGCTTACGTACAAATATTTCAGGACACCAATTGTGTTCTTAGAACAGTTTAAACTTGATAGCGAACACTACGGACAGATATAGTGTTCTTTAGGACACTTAAATTTTTTTTTTTTAACATTTCAGGACACCGCGTGTGTTCTTAGAATAGTTTCATCTTGCTAGCGAACAGTACGAACAGGTGAAGTGTTCTTCAGGGCACCTCCATTTTCGTTTATTTACGAACATTTCAGAACACCTGCACTGTCCGCGGACACCTACATTGTTTAAAAAAAAAAAGTACGAAACTATTTGCAACACAATATAAAAATTAAACGTTATTTAACATATATTAATAATTTATGACAGAGAAGGTGAGGCAGAAACAGAAACAAAAACAGGAGAATTAGGGATTTCAACATGATTGTTATTAGGTGAAGAAGGGATGGAAGTCTAATCAAAACGTTTTGGGTTATGGAGAGGGTTTGGGGATAATTGACTGGGATATGGTGAGGAGGGACAAGTAAATGTGGGGCAAGGGTACGAGGTTTTTGGTTTAAAATGATCTTCCACAAAAGTTTTCAAATTATTAAAATTAGTCAACAATAAATCCATGTTTTCTTCTATACTGTGAAAAGTGTTATCCATAACAGGTTTTTCTGAAGTATTTTCAATTTTGGTATGCTCTGTACAAAAAAAAATATATATATGTTAAATGTATACAGAATAAAAATAATAAAATGGTTTATATTATAAAATGTTTACCATTAGTTTCACTATCTTGTGACATTTCTTCATGTGGGAAATGCTCCTCTAGCCATTCCAGAGTACTAGACATTTCTGTGAGAGAAAAAAAAAGATAATATATTTTTTTATCTAATACAGAAAGTTTATAAATATATGAATAAAATTAAGTACACTTACTATTTCAGGTGAGATATGTCCTATGTACTCAGTGGGTCTGCTCTTGTTCTCAGTTCTGTCGTGTTTGTGAGGTAATTATGTTGGAAGCCAATTTATCTTCTTGTGGTATATTCCATTTTAGAACATAGTGCATTTAAATGAATGGTTAGTGTGTTGTATATATGGGTTACATTTCTTATGTATTAGTACATATACAGGTTAATTCATAGAATTTCTCACAAAAGTGGCGCACGCGGCTTGCGCACAGTGTCACCGTGCGATACACTGCGCCAGCCGCGTGCGATAAAATCCATTTTATCGCACAGCGTATTTATGGATTTTAGCCTCCAAAACCAGCCGTGGCGCAGAGTGGCGCAGCGACCCTGCAGCAGCGCCAGTTACGCCCCCAAGAATGGCCTTGTTAAGCGGAAACCTGTGCAGTTCCCTCTGGGACCACTGCAAAAGATTTAGGCCTACAGGCGTTTGGCAGTAAACCCACTTGGTAGCAGTCTGAACCACACAGATTCACTTGGTAGCTGTGGTTGAGCAGTCAGACTTCCCTCAAGAAGAGTTAGTCAGTATGTGGAGTATACAAAATAGGGCAATTTGCACAGTAGAACAAGCAGGCACGGAACAGAGCTTGGGTGTAAAGATATATAGTTATTTATTTATAAAAACACATCTATGAAAAACACACTGGCACTAATATGGCAAACAACTTCAATTACAATTACTATAAGTATCTCACTCCTCTAACAATATTTCGACAAGTCTAGGTTCAACGGCACCATTTATTTGCAGACAGAGATGAATGCTTCAACCTAGATGGCACTCTAATATTCATTAGAACGGGAGAGAAAAGGCAGGGTATGAAACCAACTCGGTACCAACTCTTTTACGAAGCAAATGCAAGGCAAGTAAGGCAGGGTCTACTGTGGATCACAAAGTTCAGAGGCCAGGCCACACGCAAATTCAGCAGGGTATGTGTATTTCAGGGGTGCGCGGGGAGTACTACACGTGAATTGGCCGTATGGGTCCTCCCAGGTGTTCCCTCTACACCCTCCACGGCCCCTGCAGGCAGCCCACACCACAGGGGACTACCCTGCACCCCTGCTCATGTCCCGCAGGCAGCCCATCCACCATGGGCATGCCCCCCAGCCAAGCCACATGTCACCTTGCACTACTGATCAACAACGCATGTCTCCCAGCACCCCCACTGCCCAGCACTGTGGGGCACCTGCCAGCAGGCCCCCACTCATGTCCAACTCATGTCCCCTTGCACCCCCACCCCCCAGCATTCAGGGGCATCGTCAACCAGGCCCCCACACATATCTCCCTGCACCCCCACCCCCCAGCAGTGCAGGGCACCTTCCACCTGGGCCCCACTCATGTCCAACTCATGTCCCCCTGCACCCCACACCCCAGCAGTCAGGAGCACCCTCTACCAGGCCCCCACTCATGTCCCCCGCACACCGCAGCAGTCAGGGGCACCCTCCACCAGGCCCCCACACATGTCTCCCAGCACCCCTACCCCCCAGCATCCAGGGGCACCCACCACCAGGCCCCCACTCATGTCCAACTCATGTCCCCCTGCACACCCCAGCAGTCAGGGGCACCCTCCACCAGGCCCCCACTCATGTCTCCCAGCACCCCCACCCCCCCAGCATCCAGGGGCACCCTCCACCAGGCCCCCACTCATGTCCAACTCATGTCCCCCTGCACCCCCACCCACCAGCAATCAGGGGCACCTGCCAGCAGGCCCCCACTCATGTCTCCCAGCACCCCCACACCCCCAGCAGTCAGGGGCACCCTCCACCAGGCCCCCACACATGTCTCCCTGCACCCCCACCTCCCAGCAGTGCAGGGCACCCTCCACCAGGCCCCCACTCATGCCTCCCAGCACCCCCACCCCCCAGCATCCAGGGGCACCCTCCACCAGGCCCCCACTCATGTCCAACTCATGTCCCCCTGCACCCCCGCCCCCAGCAGTGCAGGGCACCCTCCACCAGGCCCCCACTCAAGTCTCCCAGCACCCCCACCCCCCAGCATCCAGGGGCACCCTCCACCAGGCCCCCACTCATGTCCAACTCATGTCCCCCTGCACCCCCACCCCCCAGCAGTGCAGGGCACCCTCCACCAGGCCCCCACTCATGTCTCCCAGCACCCCCACCCCCCAGCAGTGCAGGGCACCCTCCACCATGCCCCCACACATGTCTCCCAGCACCCCTCCAGCATCCAGGGGCACCCTCCACCAGGCCCCCACTCATGTCCAACTCATGTCCCCCTGCACCCCCAGCAGTGCAGGGCACCCTCCACCAGGCCCCCACTCATGTCTCCCAGCACCCCCACCCCCAAGCATCCAGGGGCACCCTTCACCAGGCCCCCACTCATGTCCAACTCATGTCCCCTGTTAGGGAGAATTCTCTGTTTAGGCTGAATTTCCTAACCTAGTGAGTCCCCCTGCAGCTTTGCTGGATTTCTGGAGTTTGTTTTTTTCCATCCTGCCAAGAGTGAGACTCTTTTCTCCCACTCTTGGATATGCATGTGGTTGATTCCTGTGAATGTCAATGTGTTCTATGGGCTATGGGGTCTTTTACTCCATAGGGTCTCAAGTGTTTTACTATGTGTGTTACACCGCACCCTCTGTGCCGTAACACTGGGGCGTCCTAGCGGACCCCCACCATAGATTCCATACCCTGGGACTGACTACTGTCCCCCAGGGCATGTAAAGTCACCATTGGCTTTACTAGACCTAAATTTACTAACAGAACTAGTACAAACCATCCTATTGTGGACGTACTAGTAGGGGTAATTTGATTACCCCTGGGTCTGTTATTCGAGGGGGCACTGTCCCGTCCCCCCTCGTCGAGGTTTGGCTGGTGGCAGTGGAAACTACTTGTTATATTCGACCCCGAATATAACTCTATGGGATTTTTCCCATTGTTGGGGGCTAATACTTTTTTCCGTTAGTCTCTAACATACCGCCGGTTTATTTGTCTTAAAAAAATCTAACGGTCGGTATTTTCTGCCAGAACTCGGTTTTTAAAATGGCGTCTGTGTTCACCTCTGTAACTCCGAACCAAAGGTTGAGCCCTTTGTTCCACTTTTGGTGGGCATCTGCACAGAAGCCCTCCAGAGTGGTGCCATTCTGTCTGGGTACCACAGGGGGTGTGGGAGGGGGTTTAGGCACCCTGGACTGAGTTGCCTTGCCAACTCAAGTCGCACTCTGGTGTGATTGGCCCAAGTGGTGAGCCACCCCGCTCACCACTTAGCGTGTTTTGATTGACAGCTAGGCTGAATGAATGGGGGTTTGCTGCATAAAAGCAGGGCTTTTGGGACTGGATCTTCAGAAGTCACCACAGGACCTAAGAATCCGACGAGGGTAAAGCTGAGCCGACCTGCAATGATGACACCTCCGGTGGAGCCTTGCTGAACCGACTCACCACTTCCCAACGACAGAGGAGATCTCCCCGCCGGAGAATCTTCTCCCCCTGACTGGTGGGAACAACCAGTCCCTTTGCTTTTTCTTCGCTTCCAGGGCGTAGTGGTCGAATTGCCCGTGCTGAGCACCCCAGCAACCCGATAGCCACTAGCCCATACCGCGACCAAAAGGTGGTGCCTTGTGACGGAGCACTCCGCGGCTGGTCTCTTCCCTGGTGGTGCAACGATCTTCAACTTTCCTTCGACAACGAGATCATCTCATCTCTTGGCAAAGCCCCGACTTGCATCCACCACCAGGAACAACTGCCCCCGCCGGAGCTGTCTCTCCACATACAAGGTACCGTGTCCACCTGGCTTCCCTTGTGACGGTTAGCGTGAGGTGTCTTAATCCTTACCTCTTCCTCGGGTCGCCTCCAGATCTTCTTAACTTTTTGTTCTAAACTGGTCCAACCTTTCTGTGACAATTTGCTACAAAGACTCGAAGTGCATTTCCACTGTGATACTTTTTGGGACATATCGCCTTGCCTCTCTCCGAGTGGGCCTGGCCTCTGAACTTTGTGATCTACAGTAGACCCTGCCTGACTTGCCTTGCATTTGCTCCGTAAAAGTGTTGGTACCGAGTTGGTTTCATACCCTGCCTTTTCTCTCCCGTTATAACGAATATTAGAGTGCCATCTAGGTTAAAGCATTCACCTCTGTCTGCAAATAAGTGGAGCCGTTGAACCTAGGCTTGTCGAAATATTGTTAGGGGATTGATATACTTATAGTAATTGTAATTGAAGTTGTTTGCCGCATTAGTGCCAGAGTGTTTTCATAGATGTGTCCTTAAAATAAATAATTATATATCTTTACACCCAAGCTCTGTTCCGTGTCTGCTTGTTCTACTGTGTAAATTGCCCTATCTTGTATACTCCACATACTGCCTAACTCTTCTTGAGGGAAGTCTGACTGCTCAGCCACAGTTACCAGGTGAACCTGTGTGGTACAGACAGCTACCAAGTGGGTTTACTGCCAAACACCTGTAAGCCTAAATCTTTTGCAGTGGTCCCAGAGGGAACTGTACAGGTTTCCGCTTAACATCCCCCTGCACCCCCACCCCCCAGCAGTGCAGGGCACCCTCTACCAGGCCCCCACTCATGTCTCCCAGCACCCCCCCCAGCATCCAGGGGCACCCTCCACTAGGCCCCTACACATGCCCCCCTGCACCCCCACCCCCCAGCAGTCAGGGGCACACTCCACCAGGCCCACACACATGTCTCCCAGCACCCCCACCCCCCAGCATCCAGGGGCACCCTCCACCAGGCCCCCACTCATGTGCCCCTGCACCCCCACACCCCAGCAGTCAGGGGCACCCTCCACCAGGCCCCCACACATGTCCAATTCATGTCCCCCTGCACCCCTACCCCCCAGCAGTGCAGGGCACCCTCCAAAAGGCCCCCACTCACGTCTCCCAGCACCCCCACCCCCAGGCATCCAGGGGCACCCTCCACCAGGCCCCCACTCATGTCTAACTCATGTCCCCCTGCATCCCCACCCCCCAGCAGTACAGGGCACCCTCCACCAGGCCCCCACTCATGTCTCCCAGCACCGCCACCCCCCAGTAGTGCAGGGCACCCTCCACCATGCCCCCACACATGTCTCCCAGCACCCCCCCAGCATCCAGGGGCACCCTCCACCAGGCCCCCACTCATGTCCAACTCATTTCCCCCTGCACCGCCACCCCCCAGCAGTGCAGGGCACCCTCCAGCAGGCCCCCACTCATGTCTCCCAGCACCCCCACCACCAGCATCCAGGGGCACCCTCCACCAGGCCCCCACTCATGTCCAACTCATGTCCTCCTGCACCCCCACCCCCCTTGCAGTGCAGGGCACCCTCCACCAGGTCCCCACTCATGTCTCCCAGCACCCCCACCCCCTAGCAGTGCAGGGCACCATCCACCATGCCCCCACACGTCTCCCAGCAACCCCCCAGCATCCAGGGGCACCCTCCACCAGGCCCCTACACATGTCCCCCTGCACCCCCACCCCCCAGCAGTCAGGGGCACACTCCACCAGGCCCCCACACATGTCTCCCAGCACCCCCACCCCCCAGCATCCAGGGGCACCCTCCACTAGGCTCCCACTCATGTGCCCCTGCACCCCCGCCCACCTGCAGTCAGGGGCACCCTCCACCAGTCCCCCACTCATGTCTCCCAGTACCCCCACCCCCCAGCATCCAGGGGCATCCTCCACCAGGCTCCCACTCATGTCCAACTCATGTCCCCCTGCACCCCTACCCCCCAGCAGTACAGGGCACCCTCCACCAGGCCCCCACTCATGTCTCCCAGCGCCCCCACCCCCCAGCAGTGCAGGGCACCCTCCACCATGCCCCCACACATGTCTCCTAGCACCCCCCCCGGCATCCAGGGACACCCTCCACCAGGCCCCCACTCATGTCCAACTCATGTCCCCCTGCACCCCCACCCCCCAGCAGTGCAGGGCACCCTCCACCAGGCCCCCACTCATGTCCCCCAGCACCCCCACCCCCCAGCATCCAGGGGCACCCTCCACCAGGCCCCCACTCATGTCCAACTCATGTCCCCCTGCACCCCCACCCCCCAGAGTTCAGGGCACCCTCCACCAGGCCCCCACTCATGTCTCCCAGCACCCCCACCCCCCTGCAGTGCAGGGCACCCTCCACCATGCCCCCACACATGTCTCCCAGCACCCCCACCCCCAGCATCCAGGGGCACCCTCCACCAGGCCCCCACTCATGTCTCCCAGCACCCCCACCTCCCAGCATCCAGGGGCACCCTCCACCAGGCCCCCACTCAAGTCCAACTCATGTCCCCCTGCACCCTCACCCCCCAGCAGTCAGGGGCCTCCACCAGGGCCCCACTCATGTCCAACTCATGTCCCTCTGCACCCCCACCCCCCAGCAGTGCAGGACAGCTGCCAGCAGGCCCCCATACATGTCCCCCCAACACCTCATGGCGATCCATAATCATGGCCCCCATGCCCCCTCAATACTCTACCCACGCCACCCCAGTCCGAACACACCACCAGGTATGACATCCACCCTACAAAGAAATCACCAGCACATGATGCATCACAAATGGCTAGTCTGCACATGAACATATATCCGTCAAACCCACACAATGACAGCATGTGAATGAAAAAACACACATTGCGACATGCATGAAACCAAAGAGAGAATACCACACATTGAAGTACCAAATGATAATGTATTAAACAGAACAGCAAGGCAATGAAATGGAACAGAAGAACATGGAAATAAAAAAAGAATTTCAGCATGTCCAATAAATGAAAAAGACACATGAAATCCAAATGAAAAGCAATCCAAAAGCAAGTCTACAAAGTGTCAGTCTGAGAAAATATATCCAAGGTGCAAAAATAATAAAAAACCATTGATCCATGGAAAAAAAAAATCCACAATCCAAATCCATTGTCAAACTATGTACAAAGTGAACATCCAGGGTCCATGTGCCCAATCCTTTAAATGAAACGTATGAAATAAAATCCTACCTAATGAAGAAATATATACAAGAAGTTGGGGCATTGTCCAAGCGCCCCAAAACAAAACAAAAATTAAAGGAAACTTAACACTAAAGAACTATTTACAAGGGCAGCGGGCTAGTCCGACGGCTCACTTCTGGATGTTCCGGGCCAGGGCATCATCGAACTCCTGCTCAATGTCCTGGAGGCGGTCCTCTTCCATGGCCCCAAGGGTCCGCAGGGATGACGACATGTTCTCCTCCAACTCCCTGCGGATTGCCTCGAGGCACTTGGCCCGCCTCAGGGCCCTCCGCATGGAGTTCTCCGCCCTGACCATCGTGAGCCATGCCTCTTCCGCCCGCTGAAGCTCCGCATCTATGGCATGGCCCAACAACTGCCACACCGAAGACACTTCCCGTCCTGTGTCCTCCTGCCCTCCGGCCGATGCCTGTCCCTCCGATGTCGAAGGCCCCGAGCCATCATGGCTCCCACCTCGTTGCTGCTGCTGCTGTGCCTGTGCCCGTGCCCTGGCTCCTGCTGCCTGCACATCCTCCACCGGCCGGGGTGCAGTCGTTGATGTGGCCACAAATGCTGGACATCCGACTCCCGACTGTGGCAGGGATGTGTCCTCCACCAGCCTGGCCGCACCGTCAGAGGCAGCTCCACAGGGCACCCAGGTGACAAATGGGTGGAAAGATGGCACGGAGGACGACTGGCGCATAGGGTGTTCAGTTGAGGAGGGGGTCAGAACAAGCCCCATCAAACGGAGGAATCCGGCCTGGGTGACCTGTCCCAGTAGGCCGACGCGGTCAACGAGCCATTCGAGATGACGTGCAGTCTCCCCATGAAAAGACTGCAGGTCACCTCGCATGGCCCGTTGACGCAACGCCACACCAGTCAGGACAGGCTCAACCCGTACCTGGATAGCCACGTCCGCAGGCAGAGGAAGGCCAGTTGTTGTAAGCTCATCCCCTGCCTGAAAAGGGGTCTGGACGTAGGCATCCCTGCTGGTGCAAGATGATGCAGTGACAGGATAAGGGACAGGATTGCACACAGGCACCTCCGCGGCAGCCTGTGCTGCCTCCTGTTCCTGGTCCTGCACTGCACCACTAGCACCAGTGGGATCCCCACCTCCAGACCCTGTCTCTGTCACTTGCATGGCCTCCTCCTCCACCAAACCCCCCACCAACCTGGATGACTCAGTGCCATCTTCCCCCGTTGGGCACTGTGGGGTCCCAGCTTCTCCTTCTGCTGCCGAGGAGTCCAACTCCGACCTCCGCCTCTTGGACCTCCCCCTGGCAGCTGCGGCCTGGGACGCGGCACCAGACTCCTCACTCCCCGACGAGATGATGACCTGGGAGGGGAGCCGGCCCTTGCGTCTCCGGCTGGCGGTGCAATCCCTGCTGCTGTGCTCCACAGCACCTTCTCCGCCCTCTTCATCAGTTGATGCTGCAGACAGGGAGAAATAAAACACAGGCATCAGGGCACTGTACAATGGACACATACACACATGACAGTTGTACATGAGTGGCATTGGCAAACCTCAGACATGCCATCACAATCCCCAACACACATGTCATTTCAACTCGCACACATGAGCCATACCACAGCCATATCGCAACAGCCAGCACCATCCATACACATACAACAGCATGAGCAGGCAAAGGTGAGCCAGACATCACATGCAACACAGGGAGTGAACTACACATGCACACACACCACCACACTTGCATGCATGTGTACACCTCTGCCAATTGTTGCAGTGTTGAGATCGGCATCCATGTCACATCTGCCAATCAGTCTTCCACATCCCGGTGTCACATGCATCCATGTTGCATCACTGTTCCCCCCTTGTCAAATACACACACATGCACATGTACACAGTGCAGATACATGTAGCTGAACCCACCATCCATGTGTGACATCACAAACATGCCTACTTACATACACATTCATTCAAACATGTGTGCCCACACATCTGCATTTGGCATGCAAGCCTACACACACAAGCACCATCCATGTCTCACACATTAGAGCCCTCGCATGTGTTAGCCTCATGGCCCTGTACACCCCCCCCTACTTGGCCCCATTAAAACACATGTGCAACCTGCACACTACTGGCACACCACCACATGCACAGTTTACAATCAGGATGCATGTACACTTACCGCTCAACTCCAGACGGGTCTGCCTCTCAAGGACATGGACGTGGAGCGCTGGGGATATGCGTTCCAGGACCCTCATCTGATCTTACGACAAGTGGCCCCGGCGCCCCTTAGCATCCGCTGCCTTCAAGAGGCGCCGGGCCTTGTTGAGGGTCCTGGACCTGAGGTCCTCCCAGCGCTTCTTGACATGATGGAATAGTCGGACTGCCACCCCCTCCGCGTTGATGGCAGTCACAATGTCCGTCCAGATCCGAGTCCGTCCTTCCTTGTCTGCACGCAAACTTCCGAAGAGGGCATCATACTGCCCCAGGACTTGCTCCACCAGGACACCAACTTCGGTGGCAGTGAAGGTGGTGCCCCTCTGCCTCTCTGACCCGGGGTTGCCAGTGGTGCCAGATGTTGCAGTGCCCAACATGACAACCCCAGAGGCAGGAGTGGGTGGGCAACTGGGTCCTGGAGCTGGTCTGTGGAGCGATGGAATCCCATTCGGGAGTCTTCGGTTCCAGCAGGGGTGGTCACAGCAACAGCACCCCTGGCTGATGTGCAGGCAGCAAATGGCAGGGCACGTGGGCAATAGGCAATCAGGCAGCAGCAGATGGCAGGTGGGAGCATGCTCGGGGCACTGGGGGGCAGTAATTCAGTCATCTGGGCAGGAGCGTGGTCTTCCGTGTGCTTATGTGTGGCCAGCTTGATACAGAGTGATTTGGCATGTGAAAATCCAGCATGTCTGCGTGTAATCCGAGGAAAGGGCCTTAGCGCGTAAGCACGTCAGCACACCTACGCAAATTCATTGGCCCAAAGGCCCCCAGCGTGTAGGCGCATCTATGAGGTTACGCGCACGTGCGTTTTCCATGGCGCGTAGGAAAAATAAGCACGTCAGAGTGTCATAGCGTGTAATTGGTGGAAAGGGCCTCAGCGCGTATGCGCGTCTGTGACGTGCGTGCGCAGGCATTTCCCTGTACACGGGTGCATGTTACACATCCAATGACTGCACGTCAGAGTGTCAGCTCGTGTAATTGGAGGATAGGGCCTTAGCGCGTACACGCGGAAGTGACGCTGGACTTGTGGGCATGTTTAAAAGGTACGTGTAGAATGCCATTTCCTTGTACGTGCTTGTCGTGGAGAGCGAGTGGGTGAAATCTGTACTTCTTGTCGGTTCACACGCGATTTACTTCACGGCGTTCCAAGTTCGTACTCACTGTTACCTCTGACAGCTTTATCTCTTTTTGTCTTTTTCCTGGGCCTGTTTCCTCAAACAGCGTTCACTTCTTCTGTTGTCCTGTCTCCTCAGACAGCGTACAATTCTTCTTTTGGCAGGGGTGTTGCCAACACGCACACGCGTGTCTTTTTCACGCTATTTTTCCAGGTAGATGGTGAGTCACGCACGTAATTAACATCTATGCTTGCCCCGTGTGTCGCGTACCCCTTCAGAGGTCATTCTAGGTTGCGTGTGACACGCTTACGTTCATTTTGTGTTTCTGGGTGCCTCAGCGTAGTGCAGGTTTATTTTTCCATGCACGTGGTCTAGGAGGGGTTGCGTGCACATTATCTTCCTTTTTTAGGGTGCCTGTGTGTTGCGTGACCCGTCATCTTCCCCCACGGGTCACATGCAGCCTTGCTAGAGCAATAGGGTACGAATTCCATCTAGTACCCTACCCCTTTAACCCCCAATTGCCCAGGACAATAGCTTACTGCATCTGCCATACGCACAACAACATCAGAGCCATGGTTGGGAGGCGAGCACGTAGTAAGGGTGGCAAAGGTGGCCGATCCTCAAGAGATGGCCGTGGTGAATATGGTAGGGGACGTGGCTGGGACTTGCAGGGTGCCCCTAGCCCCCCATGTGTGGGCGACCAGTCAGGGACACCCATGCCCCCCCCTGGTTGAGGGTAACGTGGCTGACACCATCCCTGCTCAGCCCTTGTTGGACCAGCCCATTGTGGCACCAGACCTGGCACAGGGTGACTCCATGGCTGACTTCCAGGTCAGCAGGTCTAGGCCACGTGTGGCGGTGCACGTTGGTGTCACCAGGTCACAAGGATCAGGGACAGCTATGTCATCTGCTGCCCCGAGTAGGCAGGGTGGAGAGGCTGCAGGGGCAGCTGCGGCTCCATCCACCCCAGCTCTGAGTCTCCCAGCCAGGACAGTGTCGGTCCCAGTCCATCCTGCTGACGTTCCCCCTCACTACATCACACTTCAGCTAATGCCTGCACCAAGTCCCATGATGAGTGTTCATTCCCACACTCCTAGTCCACAGTCCACCGGGGCTCTTGCCCCTAGTGTCCAGAGCAACATAGGACACTCAGGATCCCCACCACCTTCCAAGCAGAAGAGGAAGAGTGCTTGTCCAGTACAGGCTGATGCCCCAGACACGGCTACACAGTCCGGCCCACCAAGGAATCCCAGCTTCAATCAGGCCAAACTTGATGCACTTGTGGAGTATGTGTCCGCACATGACAGCGAAATGGTGGTTACTGCAGGATGCAAGACCACACCTGCACAACGTCTGGCACACTGGCAGACCATCGTGGACATCATAAGTGCCCTTGGATTCGTGAGGCACACAGCTAATGATTGCTACAAGCGCTGGGCAGGGCAAAGAAAAAGCTGGCCTCAAGTCATGCCGATACTCTAGTGACTGGAGGTGGGTCTCCAGCAGAGGACATTGAACTCACTCCACATGAGTATGTTGCTGGGACCTACATCACGGAGGGACAGATCCAAGGCGTGGGAGACCTGCCAGATTACGAGGCATCGTCCGGTGAGTGCACATGCATGTGTGTGTCACCCATGTGCATGGTGTGTGTGTGAGGGCTTCTGATTGAGTGCCAGGTTAGGGTGTGTGTGCCTGAGTGGTTTGGGTCACCCATGTGCTTCATCCAATACATTCTGCGCACCAGGATTTGGGTATTGCAGTATCCCTTCTGGCAACAGTAGACATTTAGCCCAACCTCACGCCAGTTGCCCTTGAAGTGTCATCTTGCCACAACATTGTAGCGTATTATTCTGTGTTCATTCAGGCTGATTGTTTGCATTCCACCACTTTCACTAGGCATTTCTCAGTCCTATTGTCACATGTGTGACATGGCTATGGCACATGCCATCTGTGTGATGGCATGTGTCATGTATGTGTATTGGACATGCCAATCACAGGCCAATGTGTGATGGCACTGCTAGCCAGCATGCAGCAAATGTGTTGGTCTTCCATCTTGGTGTCATCAATGTGTGCCATTTGCCTCCCCTTCATACGCAATGACGGTGCATGCATGGGAGGGTTATAGTCATGTGGGACATGTGTCAATGAAGTACTGGTTCTGTTGCTTCTCAGCCCTAATTGTGTGCCATGGTGCTAATGCCTGTTCCCATTTCTTTTCTTTCATGCCTTTGCAGGGGATGACGCACTTGATACTGCTGGGGTTTTGGAGATGGTGCAGACCCAGGAGGGGTCTCAGGCCCGACCGGGCACCAGTGAGGGACGTGGTGTGATGGTGGGTGAGAACCCACACTTGCTGCAGATCATTATCTCAAGGGGTGTCTCTGGGTGCACCTCCCCGTGCTCTATTCAGGTGTCGATTCGGATGATGAGACCTATGTGCGGTCGCAAGTAAGTGTTTCTGGGAGGGATTCTGTACTGTCCAACCCACCTACACCAGGGGTAGAACCCTGAATGGGGATGTCAGTGTTGGTAGGTCCGCCCTTTTTGGTTATGGATGCAGGGTCACACTGCGCAAAATCTGATCCTGTTCCTGGGCCAGCAGATCAGAGGGGGAATGCAGTCCTGCAGCCTCAGGCAGTGCCGGCACAGCAAGGCGCAGTTTTCCTTGCCCCAGACAGGTGTGGTGCCCGCCGACGCGGTGGCCGTACGCCACCTGGCAATACCGCATGGGAGCAATCCATATACGGTATGGCAAACCAACAGGCAGCATCACCTGAGATGATGGGTCAGGCCATGGATAGGGTGGCCACTTCCATTGTCCCCCAAGAAAGGCTGATGGAACAACTACAGCAGGCAACAGACTCCATTTGCCAGTCACACAGGGAGGACATGTTGGCGTCCAACAGGAACAGACGGGCGACACTGGAGACTCTAACGGAAAGCCATTTCTATTGAGTCCCAGGGCCACAGGGAAGCCCTAAGGGTGGAACTCCGTCAGCTCAGGGTGACTCTTGTTGAGCTTGAGGCTTCAACTGACACAAGGACAGAACAGCAGCTGGAGCGGCTCACACGTACGCTCTCAGCTGAGATACAGGCAACTGGGGAAGAGGTCCGGGTATCCCGTGAGTTATTGCATGGGGACCTCCGCACAATTATCCTCCAGAACCAGACCTTCCACACCCACATGCTTGCTGCCATGGAGGACCAGGCTAGGGCTTTGCATGGGCTGCCTCCCATAGCGCCACCACCTCCTGATGCAGCTGCAGAGGGTGAGGAGAGCGACAGCAGCGATTCTCTCACAATAGGGTAGCCGTGCAGGCCATGAGCCCATGGAGGTGTTTTTTTCTGCAAAATATACACAGGTGGGTTTTGGTGTGCACCCTGTCCTCAGACCTCCAGGGTGGCCTCCCCCACACCCCCTAGCCCAAACATGGCCATTTTTGATTTTTGATTTTTGATTTTTGATTTTTTTTACAGTGTGTTGCCTTGTGTGGCTCCCGTGGGCATACGCTGTACTGTCACATGCAGGCTTGTCCTGAATTTGGGTTAGATGCTTGGGTTTGTGTGACACACACCCCTCCTGCTTCCCGTTTCCATGGGCTTGCAAAGGGTGTGCCCAAGTGACATTGACTTACACAGTGACGTTGGACTCCCATTTGATGTGTGGGCAGTCTGTAGTCAATACTGTGTATACATTCCTAGTGCATATTGTTGTTGTATTGTACACTGCATGGTGTATTGCTATGTGCCTCTGCATCCATCTCATTCTCCTAATTTGCAGGTCCATTCCTCATGTCTTCACAAGGCGGTCTACTTTGGAAATGGAGTAAATGTTGTAAGCAGTGGACCTGCACTTTAGCGTGGCGCTAACACTGTACAGTTGGAAGTGGTCGAAGTGCTGGCATTATCAGGTAGTGAGACTACCAATTTTTTTAAATCCATACTGTCATGTTTATGGTAGGTTGGAGGTTGTGTAGGTGAATAGTATTATTGGTAAATATTTGGTAATGTGTGTTGTTGGTCCTGCATTACTGTGAGCATTTCATGTGTGGCCAGTTTCCATTAGGGACACTGTACTTTGTGACACTTGTGTCATGTTGTGGGGATTAATTTGTTTGCTCTCACATAGCATGACATGCCATGGTGTGTTGTGTGGCAGTGCCGGGGAGGGGTTGGGTGACATGGCACTGTTCTCATGTTGTATTTTGCAAGTGGGTATTTCTTTTTGCTGCATAGAAGTGTGTCTTTTGATGACACTGCATTGGTGGTGTTTGTGTAGGTAGGGATGCGCACATTGTGACACTTCCAGGTGAACAATCTCAGGCTGCTATGGTTCTGACAGTTGACTGTCCCTTAATTCATCCGAATTGTCAGATTGAGTCATCATTGATTGTCAGATGGTATGTGCCGGGGCTGTGTGCACTCCACAGGGGTGTGATTTCTATGTGAAGTAATTCGCCACCAGCTGCGTACGGGCTGCCTCACCCAGTGCCCTTTCCCCTCCCATGTGCAGCAGGCGTGCATGTGGTTGGGGATGTGGGGGCACCACCATGTCCACAGCCAGGCCCCGGCGTGTTGCAACATTGTGCAGGACACATGCTGCCACTATGATCCTGCACACTACTGGGGGAGCGTATAACAGCTGCCCGCCAGAACGGTCAAGGGAGCGAAAGCGTGACTTGAGCACTCTGAATGTGTGCTCCACTATGCCCCAGGTTGCAATATGGGCTGTGCTGTATCTTATCTCGGGAGGCGTGATGGGGTTCCGAATTGGCATCATCATGTGGTGCTCAGAGGGTAGGCACTGTCCCCTGGGGAGGTAGTGATGGGGATCATTAGTGGGGTAGTGACATTACTCTGTCTCTGTCATGCATGCATGTGCTGTGGCATTTATACTCACCAAGCAGCCATGCATCGCCATGCCGCCCAGCTTTCATGTCCCGGTTTAGGGTTGACATCCTGTAAATGAAGCTGTCGTGGGTGGACCCTGGATAGTTAGCATATACTGAGGTGATGATTCCCTTGGCATCACATACTACCTGGATGTTGATGGAATGCCAGTGCTTGCGGTTTCTATAGGTGTGCTCAGATGCCCTGGGGGGACGTAGAGCCACATGGGTGCAATCAATGGCACCTAGCACTTTGGGGAATTGTGCCACCCTGTAGAAATCCTGGCTGACAGCCTGCCTTTCTGCAGGTGTTCTAGGCAGGTATATGTGCCTGTGGACTGATGGGCGTGCAGTGATCATGGCCAACACCTGGTGTAGGCACCGTGACTGCGTGGCCTGTGACACCCCCCCCCACTATGGCATTTGTCCGCTGAAATGATCCGGCAGCCAAGAAGTGCAGTACATTGAGGACCTTCTCTAGGGGGCTGAGTGCTTGGGAGCACAGGGTGGGTGATGTGAGGTCATCCTCCCACTCACTGACCAGGTCGAGTATTATGTGAGGTGGAAACCTGTACCTCCCATACACCTGGTCATCAGGCATCCCAGAAAGGCTGGTTCTGGGTGTAAAGATTCTGGCCCTGACTATCCTCCTCCTCCTCCTGCGGTATCCCACGGCCACTGCTGCTAGGAACGGTATATTCATCCTGGCGTCTGAGCTTGTTTGTTGTTTGCGCACACTTTTATGCTGCGCGGGACGTGCGCCTGCTTCATGCTGGCGTACGTGTTTCTGGATTGGACCTTTTTTATTGGCGCGTTGTAGGCGACCGTGTAAATCTTCCCGCCCACCCCAGGAATACACGTAACACGCTCTCCCAGGCCCAGTCGCGTGTAAATATTCCCGCCCACTCCAGGAATACACGCACCCTACTCTCCCAGGGCCAGTCGCGTGTGGAAGTTCACGCAAACCCCGTAATACACGTACCCTGCTGATATCGCGTGTGGAAGTTCACGCGGAACAGTAATACACGTACCCTGATGAAATTGCGTGTAAGACTACCCGCGCACCCCTGAAATACACGTTCTCAGGCCAATCGCACTGCTGGGGGGTGGGGGGAGACATGAGTGGGGGCCTGGTGGAGGGTGCCCCTGACTGCTGGGGGGTGGGGGTGGGGAGACATGTGTGGGGGCCTGGTGGAGGGTGCCCCACAGTGCTGCGGGGTGGGGGTGCAGGGAGACATGAGTTGGACATGAGTGGGGGCCTGGTGGAGCGTGCCCCTGACTGCTGGGGGGTGGGGGGGTGTTAGACATGAGTGGGGGCCTGGTGGAGGGTGCCCCACAGTGCTGGGGGGTGGGGGTGCAGGGAGTCATGAGTTGGACATGAGTGGGGGCCTGGTGGAGGGTGCCCCTGACTGCTGGGGGGTGAGGGGAGACATGAGTGGGGGCCTGGTGGAGGGTGCCCCTGACTGCTGGGTTGACATGAGTGGGGGCCTGGTGGAGGGTGCCCCTGACTGCTGGGGGGTGGGGGTGCTGGGAGACATGAGTGGAGGCCTGGTGGAGGGTGCCCCTGACTGCTGCGGGGTTGGGGGGGAGACATGAGTGGGGGCCTGGTGGAGGGTGCCCCTGACTGCTGGGGGGTAGGGGTGCTGGGAGCATGAGTGGGGGCCTGGTGGAGGGTGCCCCTGACTGCTGGGGGGTGGGGGGGAGACATGAGTGGGGGTCTGGTGGAGGGTGCCCCTGACTGCTGGGGGGTGGGGGTGCTGGGAGACATGAGTGGGGACCTGGTGGAGGGTGCCCCTGGATGCTGGGGGTGAGGGTGCAGGGAGACATGAGTGTGGGCCTGGTGGAGGGTGCCCCTGACTGCTGGGGGTTGGGGGGGTGGTTGACATGAGTGGGGGCCTGGTGGAGGGTGCCCTGGATGCTGGGGTGTGGGGGTGCAGGGAGACATGAGTGGGGGCCTGGTGGAGGGTGCCCCACAGTGCTGGGTGGTGGGGGTGCAGGGGGACATGAGTTGGACATGAGTGGGGGCCTGGTGGATGGTGCCCCTGGATGCTGGGGGGTGGAGGTGCAGGGAGACATGAGTGGGGGCCTGGTGGAGGGTGCCCCTGGATGCTGGGGGGTGGGGGTGCAGGGAGACATGAGTGGGGGCCTGGTGGAGGGTGCCCCTGGATGCTGGGGGGTGGGGGTGGGGGTGCTGGGAGACATGAGTGGGGGCCTGGTGGAGGGTGCCCCTGGATGCTGGGGGGTGGGGGTGCTGGGAGACATGAGTGGGGGCTTGTTGGAGGGTGCCCCACAGTGCTGGGGGGTGGGTGTGCAGGGGGACATGAGTTGGACATGAGTGGGGGCCTCGTGGAGGGTACCCCTGACTGCTGGGGGTTGGGGGGTGGGAGACATGAGTGGGGGCCTGGTGGAGGGTGCCCCTGGATGCTGGGAGCTGGCGGTGCTGGGAGACATGCGTTGGTGGGCAGTAGTGCAAGGTGACATGTGGGTTGGCTGGGGGGCATGGCCATGGTGGATGGGCTGCCTGCGGGACATGTGCAGGGGTGCAGGGTAGTCCCCTGTGGTGTGGGCCGCCTGCAGGGGCCGTGGAGGGTGTAGAGGGAACACCTGGGAGGACCCACACAGCCAATTCACATGTAGTACTCCCCGGCACCCCCGAAATACATGTAGGCTGCTGGATTTGCGTGTGGAATTTCCCGCGCACTTGGAGTACACGTACCCTGCTGAAATTGTGTGTGGAACTTCACGCAAACACCGAAATACACGTACCCTGCAAATTCGCATGTGAAACTTCCCGCGCACCTTGGAATACACGTACCCTGCTGAAATCGTGTGTGAAACTTCACCAGCACCCTGAAATACACGTACCAAGGACAATCGCATGTGGAACTTCCCACGCACCCCAAAATACATGTACCCAGGCCAATCACGTGTGGAACTTCCCACGCACCCCGAAATACACGCACATGCTATTTTTCACACAGCGGGTGTCCGTGTTTGTCGGTACCCCTTTGCACCTCATTTGTCCTAGAGGGCCACAGTATGGATCATTCATCATAGCTGTATATAGGTGCTTTTTGTTAGCGCACATTTTGGTGCACATTTATTTCAGGCGCAGGGACGCTACCGCCTGCTTTCTTGTGGCGGACTTGGTTGGCCCTGTGCACATCTTTGCCCGTGCGCTGGTTTGACCTATTCGATACCATGAATACGAGTTGTAGGCGAGCCTGTGGTCGTTCCGTGCACTTGCCTCCTGTACTTCCCCATGACGCCCATATTTTCATGCGTTGTTCCCCATTCTGAGTGTTACGCCCCGTGTTCCGCCTACTTTTGTTATGTGCACCGCGCTATGTGCGATTTCGCTGTGGCCGTGGCGCACGCTGTTGGATGACCTTTGCGCCGGCGTGCGCCACGCACTTTTTCAGCGCATATCCAATATTTTTCTCGCGCACGGCTTCCATGAATCGATGTGCGCTGGTTTCCCTGCGATTTTCACACTTGCACTGCGATTCGCACATTTTGGCATCTCTGCGCCGGAATTTTCGGCGCACATTAATTCCATAAATCGGCCTGTTAATGTGTTTGTGTGCTCCTTTTTGCATTTGTTAAATGTTCCTATGTTATGATATAACAATCAAACATACCCCCCCAGAGTTTTTAGGTAGTGGTACTGTTCTTCGAACATGTCCGCGAACATTAAATGAGTTCGCGGACATCAAGTACAGTAGAAGAGATTCAGTCAGTTCCATATGACATGTATATAAAGTCAAAGTCATTATTGTTAATAATTATTGTTAAGTTGGACTACTAAAAACCTATGAAATTCAGTGAAAAAACTTTGTTAAAGGGACGTTATGGTTAAGTTGCGCTACTAAAAACCTATGACATTCAGTGAAAAAACGTTGTTAAAGGTACGTTATGGTTAAGTAGCGCTACTAAAAACCTATGAAATTCAGTGAAAAAATGTTGTCAAAGGGACCTTATGGTTTCCCGTTAAACCGAAAACCCTTGAAATTCGCCAGTTATGGTAAGCTAAGCAACCATAACTCGCGCCACCACCGTGCACTGCTAAGACTAACACCCAGGACATCAAAGATGACATCACAAATGTCATTGATGACATCACTGATGACATCACATGTGTATGTACTTTTCATGAAATATGTGTACAAGGGATTCTTATTATAATGTTGCGAAACAAGTGTCAAGGATCATTGCAATAATTATCATAGCCTAATCAGTGCATTGAACGATGCATTGATATAAATAGCATTCTGTTATGGGGTTATATCTAGTATACTAAGCTACTTATACAGAAGCATAACATTGTGTGCAGTGTACAAGATGAAGGTATAATATTCGTAATGTTAATATGTTGAATAACGAAATGATAATTGTTTTCTTAATAGATTTTTGTGTACTGTGAAATATGTAATAAGTAGCTAATAAAACACATGTATTACATAATTGCATTACTATAGACAAAACACAAAGAGACAAGAACCCATACCAATATGGGTATATACAGGGAAAGTGAAGTTAGCAAAAAAGCACAAGTAGTAGCAGAAACAATTCATAATTAAACTGATTATTTTCATGCAAATAAATGATTGCTCTGTTTCAAAGCTGCTATTTACCCTAGGTATATGTATCACTTGATGTGATTGAACCCTAAGGAAAGTAGTGTGAGTACAATGTATACAAATATGACCATATACAGGGAAAGTACAGCCATAAAAAAAACAGAACTGTCAGAACGTGCTCATAAGTCTATTGATTATCTTTATGCACAAAAAGGATTGCTGTCTTTCATGCTTGTGTCTTCCCGTATGTATATGTTTCATATGATGTGACTGGACTCTAAGGGAATTACTGTAAGAACCTACTTGAAGGATACATCTACAAATAAAATAACATTTTTAGTTTCTGACTGTTACTGAAGAAAACCATGTGGCCTAGATATGTCAGCAAAAGAAAAAAAGAGTGAGCCAGACATGTGATGTCATCAGTGATGTCATCAATGACATTTGTGATGTCATCTTTGATATCCTGGCTGTTAGTCTTAGCAGTGCAGGGTGGTGGCGTGAGTTATGGTTGCTTAGCTTACCATAACTGGCAAATTTCAAGGGTTTTTCGGTTTTACTTGGAACCATAAGGTTCCTTTGACAAAGTTTTTTCACTGAATTTCATAGGTTTTTAGTAGCGCAACTTAACCATAACGTCCCTTTAACAAAGTTTTTTCTGAATATATATATATATATATATATATATATATATATATATATATATATATATATATATATATATATATATATATATATATAATGTGTGATTCCTGCCTGATTCCTGGTCCACTGTGACCTGGGGTGTATTTTGAGATGGATGTGAATGAGTGGTATATCACTCAGAATATTGAACCTATAGACACAATGAATAAGTATTTCATTGGTGCATTACATGCTAGTTGAGACCCAGGTGTACTGCCTGATTGAGATCCTTAACAGATTTTGGTGGCTTGTGCTGTGATTCTAAGTTTGAGTTACCACCCATGACAGTCTAACACAGCATACTAGCCTGCATGGTACAGACACCTTGTTGGTTGGTGTACTGTGCTACACTGTACGAGCACCTCTCAAAATAAATACTCCAAAAATCAGGCCTGTTTGTAAAAGTAAATTTACCCTAAAATAAGTCATAAGGATATTTCCAAAATGGCGATCCGAGTTGAAATTAATATGGCTAAGGAGCACCCCCTGCACAAACTGTTTGTCAGGGGTGAGTGGCCAGACCAGAATGAGCAGATCTGGCTACAAGAAATCAAAGAACAAGTCACTGCCATGGACCTAGATAAATGGCAGGACAAGGGCCCATTACACCAAGCTCTTAGTGAACTGTACATGGCCCCAAAAGTAAAAGATGAGCAGTGTAAAATTTCCAAAATAGCAGCCTATCTGTACCTCCACACAGGATTAATGCAGGAAAAGCATAGTTCTGGCAAAGAAGCAAGTGGAAACACTAGAGAAAATCCAAACTAATCTAGACTCTGCAGAGCAAAGGCTTCTGAAGTGCCAAGAATCAGAGACAGAAGCTAGGAAGTATCTGACAAAACTGAAAGAAGATCTGGCTCTCCTACAGCAATCATGAGCAAGATACCCAAGTTCAGGCACTGAAAGATGAGTGTCAGGAAAGGGTTGACTCTTTACAACAGAGTCAACAGAAACTGGAGCAACAATTACATTTGAATAGAGTCTGCGCAGAACAGATGGTCATCCTACAAGAGTGGATAGAGAAATGAAAAGCAGAAAACAATAAATTAATTATTAAAGATCTAGAATCTCAACAGAATTTGATGAGGAGCGCATTAAAAAAACAAAGGGATGCCTTGTTTGAGCAGAGGGGCACTCTAAGCAAGGAGAGGGATGACTTGGGCCAGGAAGTCAGCCAATTAAAAGTCAAGCTAGAGGAAAGAAAGCTGGCCCTCCAGGAGCTCAGTAAAGTCAAAACCAAATTTCAGAAGCTACTAGAGCACACCAGACGGGTCGAGGATGCTCTGGAAAAAAACAACCAGGCCAATGATGCTAAAACTCAGGAGGTGAGTCTCCTGCAGCAGAAATGTGCCCAGTATTGTCAGACCGGACAGGAAGCACAGAGAGACAATGCGACTCTCTGTGAAAAGAATGAACGGCTCCACAGATAGCCATGCAGAGCGAATTATTGAGACCAGTAAGGCCCTGATAGAGGAACAAAAGATCCAGATTCTGGCACATCACCAGGGAATAGGGGCTGAAAGAGAAGAGGTAGGGAGGGACAGAGAAACCCCTGACCATAACATCAGGACGACCCCTGTAATCAGGGACTCTAACCCCTTCATCTTCATGTCCACTGGCTCATATGAACCAAGGGCCATAGGAATGGTAGACTTCAGCAGAATTGCCAACATGGGACTGACAGATCAGCGCCTCCCAGAAATTGATGGACGGGTATCTCTGTACAGATCCCCAAATGTTAGGGCTAGCCTCTCTGATCAGGAAGACACCTGTGAGGGGAGAATCAGGGAATTTGATCCTCAAAAATACCGCCTACCAAAGGATCAGTTTGTATAATTTGGTGGGGAACTCCAGGAAATCAAGCCCAAAAAGAGTATCCTAAAGACCTCATCCCAGCTAAGGCAGTGAGGGGGTACTCAGCCAATCCTGGGATCAGGGGAGAGTCAGAAGACTCTTCTCAGCACCATAGGCATCAAGAAACTAGGACCCCACATTCTGCAAGCCGTTCTCAAGCTTGCAGAATCAGGGAGAGCATAGAGGATCAAATAGCCACCTCCAGTAGTAGTAGAGTCAGAGGATGAGTTGACACGGGTGACTAAGACCAAACAGGCCAACAAAATGAAGAGGGACCTACAAAAAGATCCCCTTAAACAGATCAAGACCATTAGGAGCGTTATAACTCCCTGTCATAAAAATGCCAAGTATTTAGTCTGGGAACATCTGGAATTATACGAACATATGATGGATACCTTTGATCTGAAAGATAGTCAGAGATACATCCAGTATGTAAAATGGACATCTTCCCCTGAGTACTCCAGCTTCTTTGCGGGGCTGGAGGATCAGAACCACTCAAGATGGTCCACCTACAGGACGGCCATCTTAAAACATTTTTCTGTCCGTAGGAACCCTCAAGAGGCACACAATGTGGCCTATAATCTGCAGTGTGGGGAAGATCAGGCCCCATAAGAATTTGTGCAAGAAATTAAACGTGCCTTGCCTAGACCACCATGATGGTGCACACAGACAGTAAAGAGTTCATTAACACCTTCTTCCATGCACTCCCTAAATACATCATGACCCAGCTGGTGAGGGACTTTCACAAGAAGAGATCACTGGACTAGGTCATTGAACAGGCGACCCGTCTTTATGAAGTTCCGAAACCTGCAGAGAACAAAAATACCAATAAAAACCCCTAACCAGCCAACACCCCTGCTGCTGCTAAGGTAGCGGAGGTGAAGGTTTCCACCATTTTAGATCTGGAGATGGGTGGCCACCTAAAAATATACCTATACAGAACTTACCCAACCAAAGAACCAGAAGGCCCTCAGGCCAATCCCAATCAGGTAGTCAGGTAGGTAATCCCACAAGTGGGACCCCTAACTCCCCTGATTATATAAGACCCTGTTACAAGGGCAACAAACCCATCCTGGGGTAGGTTTGGACTCCCCCAGCCCAAGAGGGGGATCTAACCAGGTAACTACCAACCCAGGAAACTTCCCTCCTAACTTTCCCCAGGAGGGCAGTAATCCCTCAAATGCCAGGTTGAGCTTCTTTCCCCATTACCCGCAAAATTTCAACCCACAAAACAACCATCCTTTCTTTCCCCACTTTCCTGAGCCCCAACAGCCCAATCCGGGAGAGGGGAGGCCAAGGGTGGAGGGTTACCAGAACTATCCCAACCCAGGGTATTATGGGAGAAGGGACAGTTACCCTTCCTGTGATCCACCTAGGATGGAACAGAGACCCCCGTACCAGCCAGAGCGGGTGTCCCAACTGGAGCGCTAGGTCCTAAACTTGTCCCAGGATCTGGGTCACATGTTGATGGCTCAGGAGAACCCTCAGATGAACATGGTGGCTCAGAACTCCACAAATCAAGGGTCTGGTACTCCAGAGCAATGACGGGGAGAGGTGTGTAAAGCCTTGGAGGAAGCTTCCTTCCCCACTTGTGAAAAGCCCCTGGAAATCCAGGAACTGGAACCAGAATCTCCTGCCCCCGAAAGTCTGCAACCTAAGGAACAGAGGGCAGGTAGGAGAAATAAAGGACCTAAAAAGACCCATTTTGTATAGTAGGTTAATGTCTTCCAATTTGAAGGAGAGGGGTCCTAGCAGGTGTATGCTCAAAATGTCCGTATGCAACAAGAGCACAGTCCATAATTGTTGGGTCGTGCGAGATGTCCCTGCTACATTTTATTTAGGCAGTGACATTCTCAATCGCTTTGCCATTAGTTTGGACCTGATAAACTTCAAAGCCTGGTCCGAATTAGCGGGTAATCACATGGACTTTGATGATCCAGGGAAAGCATTTTGGTCAGCTCAATTGCTACCGTATGCAGTTGAAGTTCAAATTGGAGAGGTAGTCACCATCCCCAAACGGACCCGATTATTCCCACTTAAAATAAAAATTAAAAGAGGACAGAAACTGCAAAATCCTGATGCATATGTTCACCTCAATGCCCATCTCCAACAGCAAGGGTTGGGGTTAAACCCAACACCATTAGTCAATATAGAACACAACACCATTCCAATAGTGGGGGATAACAGCGACCTTTAGAGTATCACTCTGGGCGCAGGCATCATTACTGGAATGGCGGTTGATGACCGACATTTTTCTATAGATTTAGGTAAAGAACTGTTAGGACCAATCCGCAATGATTGTTTTGACAGTGATAGCGACAATGACACAACACCAGACAGGATCTTCACCCGGCATGGGGGGAATTTCCTGGTGTACTCTTCCTGCCCTTATGGTAAGGAAGAGGTGACTTGTGACTTCAGGAGGGATGAGGTGATCTTTCAAGTCCACCATAACTGCCTCCCCCACCTGAAGCCATCAGTCCGAATCAGTACTTTAACCAGGGACTTCCCCAACCAGCTGGAATATAATTAAAAACCTTGAGTGCAGTGGGATAATTTGTAAAGTCCACAGCACCTTTAATAATCCGGTGCTGGAGATTTTGTAACCGAAAGGCCAGTGGAGACTCTGTGCTGACCTAAGGGAACTCAACAAATGGGTCCACACGTCCGATGGCCACTTCCTACATTGACCAAGGGCTGGCCCAGATCCAGGGGTCAAAGGAATACACTGCCATTGACCTGACTAATGGGTACTGGACCATACCTGTCAGTTGGCAGGACCAATACAAGCTTTCCTTTACCTTCGGGGGGCAGCATTACAGTCGGGCCCGGAATCCCTTCGGATACATCAACTCCGGCAAAGAATTTAATATCTTCTTGCATAAGGCCATGCCCGACTTGGGTGAAAGGGGTTATCTGGCCTATGTAGATGATGTTCTGATCAAAAGCTCAACTGTGGAGGAACACATAGCGGAGATCTGTTATGTTCTGACACAGTTGAGGGCTGCAGGAGCAAAATTATCTTTCCAAAACGCACAGTGGTGCAGGACCAGTGTCAAATTCTTGGGGCATGAGATAACTCCTGAGGGTCTCTGTCCCCAGGAAAACAAAGTGGAAGCACTCCTGAAACTAAAAGACCCCACAACTCTGCGTGAGCTAAGGAGCCTCCTTGGACTGACTAATTATAGTAGAAAGTAGTAGTAGGCAGTAACACAACTCAAAAAACGCCTCTCACAAGCGCCTTGGCTATCTTACCCTATCAAAAACAAGGAGTTATTCTTGTAGACATGGTTCTGAAATACATGCTTGACCGCAGTATTATACCAAAAGCCTGACAAGGTCAATAACGTCATCTCCTATGCAAGTAAGACTTTATCCTCTGTGGAGGAAAAATTCAACGATTGTGAGAAGGCACTCTTGGCAATGATGTGGGCATTGAAAAATTACCGTCCGTTCATCCAGGGGAAACACATCATAGTGGAGACTCCACACCAGCCTCTGCAATATCTTCAAAGTGACAGAATCCGGGCCGGAAATGTGAGTAATTCCAGAATTACTTCCTGGATTATGTCAATACAAGGCTTTCCTGTGAAGGTCAGATATGGCCAAAACAAGAAGAGTCCCCTCACGCAAGGTCTGGCTGACTTGCATGATTTCTTCAGAGAAATCTGTCCCGAGGACGAAAGTCTTAAAATCAAGGACAACATGGAGGCGTACCTCAATGCCCCCCACAAAGTACATGAAGAATACAAGTGTGAGGGAATGCCCACTGTCTACATGGATGAGTTCTCATACAATGTTGACAACAACGGGGAAAAGTAACTAGTGGCCGGTGTGGGGAATGCCTGGGTGAATGATGCCCCAGACACCTCTGCTGGATACAAAATTGGTCCCCATAGTAGTAAAGTGGTAGAGCTGATGGCTGTGCATCAAGCCACCTAACTGCTGTCCAGTGGTCATAATCACTGATTCAGATCATGTCCGGAACGGGTCTGTGGAGCACCTAGTTAATTGGAAAACCAGAGGCATGCTATGTGCTAACAACAAACCACTAAAACATGGAAAATGAATACAAAATATTGATGATCTGGTCACCTCTAGTGGGATTACCATCTACTGGAAAAAGATCAAGGGTCATTCTAAAGTAGAGGGACCAGACAAAACTGGAAATGAATTAGCTGATCAGCTGGCCAAAACTGGCGCTATCCAAGGGGATCTCCTTGAGATCGAGTCCCTGTTGAGGGAAATCCAGGTCACTGCTATCACTAGGTCCCAGACAAATGCTCACAATGAGCTCTCAACTGCCAAGTGGAGTAAGGAGACCCCAGATGCTGATTTGATCATGGCTCAAAAAGGGTATACAATAATTGGTACGTTTTATCAACACATTGAGGACCCTGAGAACTTTCCCCTGACGGATAACAATTGTATTGGGAAAGAGGATCTCAGAGTGTTGATGCAATGTCCAAAAATGTTCTGAATCCAAGACGGTTTGTTGGTGAGGAGATCCATATCTGGCTGTGACCAGTGGATGGTCTCTATCTCATTCCGAAGCCTGATGCTAAATCACGCCCATGATGCGGCCATAGCCGGTCATTGGGGGTTTCATACGACATTAGAAATCTTGTGAGAGGTAGTGGCATTCCTAACCCGCCTTCTGAGCCTTACTTGAAGTGGAATTCCTTCAATATGGAGTTCAGAGTAGTCCCGAGATGCGGTCTAGTGAATTCAGTCCGGAAAGACTCACAGCAAGAAACGCCTACTTCCGGTTTCACAGACAGGATTCAGTGCATTTCGCGTTGCTATATCCACAGACAGCAACGGTTCCCTTGCTGACAGGATATCCACAGACAGGATTCAGTGCATTTCGCGTTGCTACGCTCCAAGGAATTGCGCGACGCTCCGTGAGTTTGTTAGGCAGTATTTATGCTGGTTACGTGCTTATTACTTAAGCAACTCTCTCTCATTCTAAACCTCTGTACTGTACTACAATTCTATTTTTTACCTCTGTTGTTCTATCCTACTTTCCTATAGATTTCGGTATTTCCCAGTTTGGAGACATGGTCGAGCCCTCTTTCTTCAAGTCTAATTACCTTCCAGGATTCTGACGCCTCATGCGCAAATATTAGGTTCTTTCCTCTAAACTTACGATCAGTTCCGGATTCGGTATGTGACTCCCGATCGCCGTGCTTACCGCTTTGTCTATCCTTTCAGACCCAAGTAGGAGACAGGGTCTACTTGTACAATTTCCAAAGGAACCAAGCCAAGAAGCGCACATGTTTGCCCAGCTGGTGGGGTCCTTTTGAAATTGTGGACAAAATATCACCAGTCGCCTACAGAATCCTCATCTCCAAGGGAAATTTGACAGAAGGGGAAGACAAGTGGGTTCACATAAACCAGGTAAAGAGTTGCCATTCCAGGGATACTTTGCGGCAAATAGAAGAGCCTACCGGAAACCCAAAGGGGAAGAATCCGGACACCTAGGGAATTGTTAAATTGTCATTGAATACATGCAGGGAATATTGTAAATGGTCATTAAATGTATGTGTCTATCCCACTTCTGAAATCCCCCTGGGAACAAAAGTGGGAAATGTTTCATAACCGCGCTATGTTCTGTTTTCTAGTATTGCATCAAGTACACCTAATCACCAAGGAGGACATCCTCAGGGACCCGGGAGGAAAAACCCAAGAAATCCAGAGTGTCGCTCCACACCAAACCAGAGCCAGCGAGGAGAGTGTGTTGCATCATTTGCTGACTGGAGAAGCAACCGGATTTCTTCACATGGATAGAAAGAAAAATCCCACGTTCCCGACTTCCCCACGACTGGAAGTTAAGCTGAAGTGGGGGGGTTGTGGGATATTTTAACACATCCAAATGTGCTCCACTGCCTCAATTTACAAATGGGGAAAGAAGCAGCCAAAAATGGATGCGCTAACCCCTGTGCGCACAAACATCTGCAAAACTGTGCATGGGTCAAACTCTCCAAAGGCTGCACACCAATGCCACACAGTCAAAGTGGGGTGACAACAGAATTCGCACTGCAGGAGAATGCCAGTGGGTGATGTTACATTTAACATGGAGCAAGGCCTAAAAACCGAAAATGCCTTTTAAAATGCAACTTTTGCAATCTCAAAAGTGCTGTTATGGCACGAGATCCATTATTTTCCATTGAACCATTGAAAGTAAAAGTGTACTGAAATCACAGGTCCTCCAGGTGGCTCAGAGAAACCGGCCCTCACTGACTGACAGCTAATAATGTATTTCATGAAAAACCAGTACAGTACAGTCCAGCAACAGTCTGTTTTCAGTTACCCAGGAAAAATGGGGCTAAAAGTGGCAATATATAACAATTTCAGCTGTGCAGAGAAAACTACAAACAAAAGGCTAGATACATATCTCCAGGCTGAAAAACAAATACCAGCACTCACGGACAGAATAATGCTGAATTAAAAGTGCATGTACTGCCTAAGAAAAGAGGATTTAAAAGACTCAGTTTAAAAGTTCTTTTTCCCTTCAGGCAGTCCAAAAATCACCTATTTAAAATTAGGATTTTGTGAAAGGCCTAATTCCTTAACTGTCAAAATACACTGAAACTGTGTTAATTTTTATATATTTTAAATGAAAGATGTAGGGAACTTAACGTAACCCAGTTTGGAGTTTATTAAATAATTAATTCTGACTTGACAGTGCCCAGCCTGGGAAAGATGACACTTCAGGTTGACACTCCCCTGCTACATTTGTAGCAGGCCCAGCCCTGTTGAAAGGAAAGTTACAAAGAAAAAAAAAACTGCCCAGAATTTTTGGGATTTAAATGCCTATTTGTGATTAAGATTTGAAACACTTTAACTTTGCAACATGAAGAAGGACAAATCTAAAAATTGGTATTTGTAAATCTACTTGTATGCCTGTTCTTTGAAGACATGAGTGAAGACATGAGCGAACCCTGTACTGCAAAATGAACCAAAGATGCACCAAAACACTGATTGCACCAGAACTATTAATGCTGCAAGACTAATATTGTATACCCATGCTCTAGTGATGATTGCCCAGATATTTACGGAATTGGGAATTGTTAGGCCACACCATTATGAATAAAATTGGCAAAATTCCACAGGATGACAAAGCCAGCTCTCACTGAGATGGGAATTGAATGTAAAGATAACGCATCAAATATGCAATGCATGTGTCCGATTTTATTAGAGGGCATAATTATAGAAATGTGTATTTGTGGAAAAGTTAAGTTTTGGTCCAAATCACTGTGAGAGTTCCTAAATTACACCATAAAATATGACAGCTCTTTCTGGCTTCCAACCAGAAACATTTAAACACCTTTGACCTATCACAGCTGTGGGGGTGTGGTTTGAAATTCTGCCCCTACCGTAAACTTTGTGAAGTCACTTGGCATGATAAATATAGGAACTTCACCGCACAAAGACACTGATTCCTGACTACATCCTGATTTTCGCGCAGCATCCTGCTCCTGACTTCTTTATCCTGTTCGAGAACTTTTCATCTTGTCCTGATCCAGAATACTTTGCAAAACCAAGGCCCAGCAATTGATGAACTCTTCTTTAGCTAGACACAATTCTTGAACCATTCCAAACTTCAGGAAAGAATAATTCTGATCCAGTCTGGTTTGCTACTATTCATGCTTGCCTACTGAACTTGCCATCCTGCTAATCTTCTGTGTCCAGTGTCCAGAAGGGCCAATCCAATCCAAATCCAGTCTGATGGGCCATTCCAATTGACCAGAACCACCCAGCTGACCATCCTGCCAGAGGTGCCCTTCTGCCGGTAGACCCAATCCGGATGACCAGACCCTGATGGTCCAATCTTAATTTACAGTGGACTGTAAGTATCAACAGGAATCATAGTAAACCATAGTATATTGCCTTGTCCTATCCCCATCTCAACCCATCCTCTCTTTAACTTAAGAACTTAGAATCAGTCACACCAGTCTGAAACCTTGCTTTGATTGCTTGTAGTAGTAATAATTTCTTGAAAATACTTTTGTCTTTTTAAAATCCCAAACCCTTAATATTATCCCAAGGGTAATCCGACTGAGTCCTCCAAGGCGGACACATAGGTGCTGGGGTTGGTTTCCGCGGACCACTCTGGGGCTTACTGTGTTTCAAACTGGTAACCAGCCTGAATACCTTAGTTTAGAACGTAATTGTCCATGTAAGAATTGATTTCTGTTTTCATTTTCGCGTCTTTATTTTCAAAAATGCCTCTTACTCAAACTTGCATAACATCTTCAATTTTATAGATAGAAACTTATTTTCAAATCTCACTTAAACCTAAGACCCTTAGCTACATACATAACTAATTGCGACACAGTATATTTGACCCTTTTGTATTAAAAATCGCATAGCAAATTTCACACGTGTCTTTTTCTCATTCAAAGTATTTCCACACTCCCATTCTGATTTGTGTGTTCTGCTGCTTATCTGGTAGCTTATGTTTAATTTAATTTAAGCAGTTGTGCACACTAAAATTTCCAAAAACGGTTTTCTCTCTTGTTTGGGGAGGGAAGATTACATTCAAACTCTAGACACTGTTGTTTCATTCCTGAATACATGCTGCTTACTGACATCTGTGTAGAACTGCTCAATTGTGAATTAAGAACTTTGCAGGGGGACATCTTAACCTAAGCGCTATCTGTTCACAAACCAAAATTGTCTTTTCCCTTTGTTTTATCTTCTGGGCTGCTTAAAAGTGAACTCAATTGCCTTTCTTATTTTCTGATTGTATTGTCACCACATTGGTGATTGCTGCCCCTATATATATATATATATATATATATATATATATATATATATATATATATATATATATATATATATATATATATATATATATATATTCAAATGTGTGTTGATTTGAATTTAAAATCAAATAAATAAATAAATAAATAAATAAATATTTTCCTTTACCAACCAGCCTGATTCCTGGTCCACTGTGACCTGGGGGGTATTTTGAGACGGGTGTGATATGAGTGGTATATCACTCAGAATATTGAACCTATAGCCACAATAAAATCTGTATTTAATAGGTGCATTACATGCTAGGGGAGACCCGGGTGTATTGCTTGATTGAGATCCCTAACAGCAGATTCTGCTGTAGTCCGCACCAAAAGCTCAGGTGAACGGTTATGTGGTGCTTGTTAGTAGTATTCAATAGGGTGGGGGATTGGAATGTCGATGATATGAGGAAGGTTATAGAAGTGGAGAGGGCTTCAGGTGGCTGGATTATGTTTGTGGGTTGTAATTAGTGTATAGATTGTTGGGTGCAAGGGTGTGTTATGTTGTGTTCATTGTGACCACCTATTATAGTCTTGGGTGCATGGGTGGAAGTGATGCACTGAAGAGTCTAGTGGTGTGGCCACTCGTTACAGTACTGTGATGGTATGTTTGGAAAAGTGTGGTGGGTCTCAGTTGGTTGGCGTATTGGTCTGATGAGTGTTCTGACTAGTTTCATGTACTTGAATGCTATGTGTACTGTAATTGAAAGGGCTTGAAGTGGATGCTTTATGTGTTTGGGTTGTGGCCACTGAGCAGATTGTTAGGTATTTTACTATGTTATAATGTGTTGCTTTTGGGTAGTAAGTCGAGTATTGGGTGGAGATGGCATGCATTGAATAGTTTTTGCATTGGCTGCAAGTACTGTAATGGTATGTCAAGTGAAGTGGATAGGGCTTGAGGTGGCTGTGTTATGTTTTTAGGTTGTGGTAATTGGGCAGGTGTTTGCTTGCATGTCTGTGGTATGCTGCAATGGTTGTGGCCAGGGCCTAGAGTCTTGGGTGCATGGCCAGAGGCCATAGAAGTGTTAGAAATGATGCTAGAGGTGGGAAATAGCAGAGCTTTAAGGTGAATCTTTGTAAATTGGACATACATGTTGCTATATTGGGGTAAGTATGATATTAGTAAGTTGTAAAATGTTAGCATGCGCTGGTAAAAAGCCATGAAATTTACTGAAAAATCTTTGTTAAAGGGACGTTATGGTGAAGTTGCACTAATAAAAACCTATGAAATGCAATGAAAAAACCTTGTTAAAGAGAAGTTATGTTTACGAGTAAAACTGAAGAAACCTCAGAAATTTGCCTGTTATGGTAAGCTAAGCAACCATAACTCGCGCAACCACCATGCACTGCTATGACTAACACCCAGGACAACAAAGATGACATCACAAATGTCATTGATGACATTGCTGATGACATCACAAATGAAATACATTTTGATGAAAAGTCCATGCACAGGGTTGTGTTTATAATGTCGGTAACAAGATGTCAGGTGTGATCGGGAGACCTATCATGAACAACTTAGAGGGTAATTCATAGAATTCGGTGCACAAGTGGCGCACGTGGGTGGCGCACCGTGTGCGCATGTGGCAGTCTGCGCCAGCCGCGTGCGCCAAAAACCATAACAGCGCACAGCGAATTCATGGATTTTAACATCCAAAAGCAGCCGTGGTGTAGAGTGGTGCTGCTACCCTGCAGCAGCACCAGTTACGCCCCCAACCCTGCCCCGTGCGCCATGAACAGCGCACAAATCCAGTAAATGGCACAAAGGCCAGTGGACCAGCATACAGCCCCCCAAACAAGGAAACGCGTGTAAAACACCCCGCGCACCCCTCAAAATACATGTCCCCCTCTCGCACTAGCGAAATCGCGTGTTAAACACCCCACACACCCCTCAGAATGCATGTACCCCCCTTCGTGCTAGTGAAATTGCATGTAAAACTCCACCCTGTGGTGTGGGCAGCCAGTGGGGCATGCACTGGGGTGATGGGCTGCCTGTGGGTAATGTTGAGGGTGGATGGGGTGCATGCGTGTAATCCTGGGGTGCGCATGGAGTTTCACACACGATTTCATCTGGAGAGCGGGGTACATGTATTCTGAGAGGTGTGCGGGGAGTTTCACACGCAATTTCGTCTGGAGAGTGGGGTATGTGTATACTGAGGGGTGCACGGGGAGTTTCACACACGATTTTGCCTGGAGAGCGGGGTACGTGTATACTGAAGGGTGCGCAGGGAGTTACACATGCGATTTCACCTGGAGAGCGGGGTACGTCTATTCTGAGGGGTGCGTGTGGAGTTTCACACGCCATTTCGCTTGGAGAGCAAGGTACGTGTATTCTGAGGGGTGCGCGGGGAGTTTCACACACAATTTCGTCTGCAGAGCAGGGTATGTGTATACTCAGGGGTGCACAGGGAGTTTCACACGTGATTTCGCCTGAAGAGCGGGGTACATGTATTCTGAGGGGTGCGCAGAGAGTTTCACACGCGATTTCACCTGGAGAGCGGGGTACGTGTATACTGAGGGGTGCACGGAGAGTTCCACACTCAATTTCGCCTGGAGAGTGGGGTATGTCTATTCTGAGGAGTGCGCTTGGAGTTTCACATGCGATTTTGCTTGGAGAGCGGGGTACGTGTATTTTGAGGGGTGCGTGTGGAGTTTCACACGCAATTTTGCTTGGAGAGCAGGGTATGTGTATTCTGAGGGGTGCGTGGGGAGTTTCACATGAGATTTCACCTGGAGAGCGGGGTACGTGTATACTGAGGGGTGCGCGGGAAGTTTCACACGCGATTTCGCTAGTGAAAGGGGGGTGTGTGTATTCTGAGGGTTACGCAGGGAGTTTCACACGTGATTTCACTAGTGCGAGGGGGTGCGTGTATTCTGAGGGGTGCGCAGGGAGTTTCACATGCGATTTTTCCTGGAGAGCGGGTTATGTCTATTCTGAGGGGTGCGCGTGGAGTTTCACATGCGATTTTGCTTGGAGAGCAGGGTACGTGTATTCTGAGGGGTGCGTGTGGAGTTTCACACACAATTTTGCTTGGAGAGCAGGGTATGTGTATTCTGAGGGGTGCGTGGGGAGTTTCACATGAGATTTCGCCTGGAGAGCGGGGTATGTGTATACTGAGGGGTGCGCGGGAAGTTTCACACGCGATTTCGCTAGTGCGAGGGGGGTGTGTGTATTCTGAGGGTTACGCAGGGAGTTTCACACGTGATTTCACTAGTGCAAGGGGGGTGCGTGTATTCTGAGGGGTACGCAGGGAGTTTCACATGCGATTTTTCCTGGAGAGCGGGGTATGTCTATTCTGAGGGGTGCGCGTGGAGTTTCACATGCGATTTCGCTTGGAGAGCGGGGTACGTGTATTCTGAGGGATGCGCAGCGAGTGTCACATGCGATTTCGCCTGGCGAGCGGGGTACGTATATACTGAGGGGTGCGCAGGGAGTTTCACATGCGATTTTGCTAGTGCGAGGGGAGTGCGTGTATTCTGAGGGGTGCGCAGGGAGTTTCACATGCGATTTCGCTAGTGCGAGGGGGGTGCGTGTATTCTGAGGGGTGTGCGGGGAGTTTCACATGCGATTTCGTCTGGAGAGCGAGGTACGTGTATACTGAGGGGTGCGTGGGGAGTTTCACACGCGATTTCGCCTGGAGAGCGGGGTACGTGTATACTGAGGGGTGCGCGGGGAGTCACACACGCGATTTCGCCTGGAGATGGGGTACGTCTATTCTGAGGGGTGAGCATGGAGTTTCACACGCAATTTCGCTTAGATAGCGGGGTACATGTATTCTGAGGGGTGCGCAGGGAGTTTCATACATGAATTGGCAGTGTGGGTCCTCCCAGGTGTGCCCTCTACCCCCTCCCCAGCCCCTGCAGGTAGCCCACACCACAGGGGACTACCCTGCACCCCTGGCCATGTCCCGCAGGCAACCCATCTACCATGGGCATGCCCCGCAGGAAGCTCATCTACCCTGGGCATACCCTCCAGCCAGCCCACATGTCACCATGCACTAGTGAGCACTGACTCATGTCCCCCTGGACCCCTACCCACCCAGCATTGACGGGCACACCCCGACACATGTCCCCCTGCACCCCTACCCACCCAGTATTGACGGGCACCAGCCAGCAGGCCCCGACTCATGTCCCCCTGCATCCCCTCACCCAGCATTGACGGGTACCTGCCAGCAGGCCCCGACTCATGGCCCCCTGCACCCCCCCACCCAGTATTGATGGGCACCTGCCAGCAGGCCCCGACTCATGTCCCTCTGCAACCCCCCTCCCAGCATTGACGGGCACCTGCCAGCAGGCCCCAACTCATGCCCCCCAACACGTCATCAAGATGCACAATCATGGGCCTCATGTCCACCAAAATTCCACTGCATGCCACCCCAATCAAGTATTCCATCCACTCCACATTGAAATGCCAATTTCATGACACAACCCAAAAGTCAACTATATACATCAACACATGTCCGTCACACACACACAATGGGTGCCAGTGATCGTGAAAACCCACATTGTGACATGCATTAAACCAATGAGCGAATTCCACACATGGAAGTAATAAATCAAAATATATTTTACACAAAATGAATGTAATGAAACGAAAACATAAAAAATGTCTGAACAAGAAATGAAATGCATGTCCAAAACAGAAAATAAAATGATGAAGTCTCAATCCAAAGTTATCCAAATGAAAATGAGTCCAAAGTCTCCGCCCAACAAAGCAAATCCAAAGGAAATGAAAATTTAAAATCCATTGCTCCATGGTGATCCAAAAAATAAGAAATATATGAGAAATCCACTGTTCAACTATGTACAAAGAAGAAATCCAGAGCCCAATGAATGAAATGAAACCTATAAAAAAAAGACCTAAGAAATAACTATGTACAAAAGGGTGGGGCATAATCCAAGCGCCCCAAAATAATGCAAAACAAAATGGAAACCTAACACTACAAACTATATACAATGGCAGTGGGCAAGTCTGATGTCTCACTTTTCGATATCCCAGGCCAGGGCATCATCGAACTCCTGGTCTATGCCCTGGAGGCGGTCCTGTTCCATGGCCCTGAGGTTTCGCAGGGACGATGCCATGTTCAACTCCAACTCCCTGCGAATTGCCTTGAGGCACTCGGCCCGCCTCAGCGTCCTGTGCATGGAGTTCCCCGCCCTGACCATTGTGAGCCATGCCTCTTCAGCCCGCCGCAGCTCTGCATCTATCCGCTGGCCCAACCGCTGCCATACGGAAGACACTCCCAATCCAGGGTCCTCCTGCCCTCTGGCCGATGCCTGCCCCTCTGATGTTGTTGGCCCCGAGCCATCATCGCTCCCATCTTGAGCCTGCTGCTGCCGTGCATGTGCCCTGCCTGTTGTTGCCTGCACATCATCCTCCCGCTGGGGTGCAGTTGTTGGGGTGGCCACCCCTGCTGGACCTCCGACTCCCGACTGTGGCAGGGATGTGTCCTCCACCAGCCTGGCCGCTGGGTCAGGGACAGCTCCACAGGGTGCCCGGGTGACACTTGGGCAGGAAGATAGCACGGAGGACAACTGGCACATACAGGGTTCAATTGAGGAAGGGGTCAGCAGAAGCTGCAGCACACGGAGGAACCCAGCACTGGTGGACCCCGCCTAGTAGGTTGACGCGGTCTTCGAGACATTCGAAATGATGTGCATTGTCCTCACGAGAACCCCGCACGTCATCCCGAATGTCACAAACACGCATCGCCACCCCACCCAGGACAGGCTCAAGCTGGTCCCGGATTGCCACGTTCACAGGGAGAGGAAGGCCAGTTGTTGTGCGGCTGTCCCCTCCCTGAAAACGGTTCTGGACGAAGGCATCCCTGCTGGTGCCGGATGATGCAGTCACAGGATCGGGTACAGGATTACACACAGGCACCTCCGCTGCGGCCTGTGCTGCCTCCTGTCCCTGGCCCTGGACTGCACCACTGGCACCAGTGGAATCCCCCCTCCAGGCCCCGTGTGTGTGTGACTTCCACGGCCTCCTCCTCAACCAAACCCCCCACCAACCTGGATGACTCTGTCCCATCTTTCTCCATCGGTCTCTGTGGGGTCTCAGCTGACCCTTCTGCTGCCGAGGAGTCCACCTCTGACCTCTGCCTCTTGGACCTACCCCTGGCAACTGCGGCCACGGAGGCAATACCAGACTCCTCACTCCCCGACGAGATGACAACCTGGGAGGGGAGCTGGGCCTTCACTCTCGGGCTGGCGGTGGGATCCCTGCCTCTGTGCTCCACAGCACTGTCTCCGCCCTCTTCATCAGTTGACGCTGCAGACAGGGAGAGACAGAACACAGGCATAAGGGCACTGTACAATGGTCTGATACACACATGACAGTTACACATAAGTGGCAGTTCCAAAATGCAAACATGCCATCACACTCCCCAACCCACATATCATTTGAGCACACACCCATGTGCAATTTAACATGATTCGTGCTGCAGGCAGCATCATCCATACACATACATCAGCATGTACATCCCCAGGTCAGTCTGAGGTAACATACTACATGGGAACTGGCAAACACATGCACACACGTCACCAGACAAAAAACATCAGTACAACCCCACCACCTGTCACAGTGAAATCATCACCATCTATGTCACATCTGGAAATGTGTCTCCTACATGTGGGTGTCACATGCATCCATGGTGCATCACAGTAGCACTTTTCACAAATACACACACATGCACATGTGCATTTTGCTGATAAATGCTGGTGGAACCAGCATCCTTGTGTGTCACCACAAACATGCCACAGTACAGAAACCGAAATTCAAACATGTGTGCACCCACCCATGCATTTGACCAGCATGCATTTCAACACATACACCATTGATGTGTTTCACACATGACATTACTCACATGCGGCAGGCTCATGTCCCTGTACATACACATTCACACATGGCCCTACAAACACATTTGTCCAACATTCACACTCCTGGCACACATCTACATGCACAGTGTCCAAACAGTACGCATGTTCACTTACCGCTCGACTCCGGACGGGACTGCCACTCAAGGACCTGGATGTGGAGCGCTGAGCGAATACATTCCAGGACCCTCATCTGGATGTTGGATAGGCGGACCCGGCAAAACCCTCAGCATCCGCTGCCTTCAAGAGGCGCCGGGCCTTGCTGAGGATCCTGGACCTGAAGTCCTCCCAGCGCTTCCGGACGTGTTGAATGTCGAGGGCTGCCACCCCCTCCACGTTGATGGCAGCCACAATGTCCATCCAGATCCTCTTCCGTCCTTCATTGTCAGTGTGTGAACCTCCAAAGAGGGCATCATACTGCCCCAGGACTTGCTCCACCAGGATACCAACCTCATTGGCACTGAAGCTGGTAGCCCTCTGTCTCTCTGGCTCGGGGTTGCCAGTGGTGTCCGATGGTGTTTGCCCCGACATGGCAACCCCCGAGGCAGGTGTGGGTGGGCAACTGAGTCCTGGGGCTGGACTGTGGAGTGATGGTACTCCAGTCGGGAGTCTTCAGTTCCAGCAGGGGTGGACACAGCAACTGGACCCCTGCAGAGGGCTGACGTGCAGGCACCAAATAGCAGGGCACATGGCCAGCAGGCAGGCAGGCAGCAGCAGATGTCAGGTGGGAGCATGCTCGGGTCTCTGGGGGGCAGAAAAATGGCCTTTTGGGCAGGAACGTGGTATTCCTTGTGTTGTCGCATAGCCACCTTGATACAGAGTGATTTGGCATGTGAAAAAAGTGCACGTCAGCATGTAATTCGAGGAAAAGCCCTTAGTGCATAAGCGTGTCATTGCCGTTACACGCGTGGGCGTTTCACTCGTGACGGGTGCATAGTGATTCAGCACGTGAAAAAACAACACGTCTGCATGTGAATGCGTGCAATCCGAGGAAAGGGCCTAAGCGCATAAGTGACGTGATGCGCGCAGGCATCACCATCAGCACGGGTAAAAGGTGAGCATGGCCAGCAGTTCGCTATACGTGCCTTTCGTGGAGACCGACGTGTGTGTTGCTACTTCGTGTTGTTTCGCGCGCCATCACAGCTTCACAGCAGATCAAGGACGTATCTCTTCTTTTGGCGGGGGTATTGGCTACGCATGTTTTTCATGATCACGCTAGTCTGACGGTGAGTCGCGCATGCTATTTTTCCAACTGCGGTTGCCCCTGTGTATCACGTACCCGTTTTTGACGTCATAGTAGCCTGCGTGTCCCACGCGTACGCGTTTTTTGTGTTCCTGGGTGCCACCGCGTACTGTGGGAGGTTATTTCCACGCACGTAGGCTGCAGGGGTTGCATGCACGGTTTTACAGCAGTTTTGGAGTGCATGAGCGTTGCGTGACCCGTCACTTCATCACCAGGGTCACATACAGCCTTGCAGGTGCAGGGGTGCTTTTAACATCTTGTATCCCACACCCTTTACCCCAATTGCCCAGGACAATTGTCGTGTACACCTCCCATTGGCACTTCTCCATCTTAGCCGGCACTACTCCATCTGTGCCATGGTTGGGAGGCCACCAAAGGTGAGGGGCGCCTCAGATGGGCGTACTCCTCGTGGCGGCCATGGTCAGGGACGTGGCTGGGGTGACCAGGGAGTAGGGGGACTCCAGGGTGTCCAGGGTGGCCGCAGAGGGGGAAGAAGCAGGGGTGCGCCACTTCGGCACAATGTTGTGCCATGTGTTGGTGCAGTCATGCCACCACCCCCTGTGGTTCTGGGAGATGCAGTTCCTGCATCTGGCAGTGGCGCCCATGTGACCCGGCAGTCCGTTTCATCGACTGCCACGGGCCTGAGGGTAGTGGTAGGTGCAGGTGCAGCTCTGGACACCACCACCCAGGCTCAGGGTCTGCCAGTTCGGCTGCGTTGGCACTTGAAGAGTCCATGGAAGATTTCCAACAGGTCAGGAGGAACACCGTAGGTGCACGCAGGGCTGCCCTGACCGAGACACATGTCCCTGGGGCAGTAATGTCATCGGCTGCCCCGACCAGCCGGGTGTTGGCAAGTGCAGGGGCAGATGCAGTGAACAACTCCCCTGTTGTGAGTCTACCAACCAGGACAGCCGCAACTATGACCCTGCCACAGTGGATGTTGATTCGCAGGGTCCATTCCAGGGCACCCAGCAGCCACTGACGCAAGTCAGGACTTCGGTCGTCCTTCCAACTGCCACTCCCTTGGCTCAATCCACCGGTGCCACTGGCCATACTGATCAGGATGCTATTTGCCAGCCAGGGTCCGCGCCACTATCCAAGAGGAGGAAGGTTGCACCTGCAGCACAGGCTGGGATCCCACACACAGCCACGACCTCCTGCACGTCGAGGAAGAAGCCTTTCTGTGCGCAGGAACTGGACTTCCTCATGGACTACGTGCGGGACCACAACCGTGACATGCTAGTGGGGCCTAATTGTCAAACTACGGCTGCCCATCGTGATACCCACTGGAAGCAAGTTGCGGAACATGTGAGTGCATTTGGCCATGAGGTGCGCACGCCGCAAGAGTGCAAAAAGCGTTGGAATGACCTCAAACGCAGCGCTAAGGCAAAGCGTGCCTCAAATTACAACATGACTCTGGTGACTGGCAGTGGGCCGGTACCTGAGTAGGAAGACCTCACTCCGCACAAGTCACTCGTTGCGGAGTTCATACCACCTGAATTGGTCGAAGTAGTGGGAGAGATGCAGGACTTTGATGAAAAGACCAGTGAGTGTTGCTGCGTGTTTGTCGAGGCCATGTGTGTTTTACTTCTGTGATGTGCTGTGCATGACTGCCACTACATGTCATGTGTACATGGTTCAGATGTGCAAGTCATTTAATGCTTCACTGATGCATGGCTGCTCTGCAGGATGGTGGAAATGTGGAGCAGACGGGACCAGTCCATCACCACCTCGATGCCCCTCCGGTCCATGTACCAGCTCACTGGCCCTCCTGCATGTAGCCTAGGGTGTCCTTCCTCTCTGCACTGGGACTATGTCATGGCATGACAGAGGTGCATGTGTCCTCTCCCTGCATGCAGGTACTCCACGTAGGTATGGTACCTTGCCACTCCACCCCCCCTGCACCCCAATTTGACCTTTGCACTGGTGTGCATAATTTTGCCGTAATGCGATGGCCTGTTCATGCCTCCTGTGTACATGCTAACTTCCACCAGACAACCTGCAAGACACATGCAGTGGGGTACATCCTTTGTCCTTGATGCAGGGTGTCTCACTTGGACTGTGCAGATGGCAGATGCTCCGCAGGGACATGTCTGCCCATTCATGCTCCATGTGCATTCCATGCATGCCCCTATGTGTCCTTGAGTGGATGATCAGTGTAGTACGTGTCCAGGGTGACCTACATTTCATGGCATTTCATGAGCCTTCCCATGTCCACTGTGGCTCAGACCTGCGTCCCACCCATGTTTAGGGTGTGGCAGTCTGTGTGGCTCACAGGCCTCACCCTCTTTATAGCCCACTGACTCTGTCCAACTGGTGTAGTGTCTACTGCACACATGAGTGTACTGCTGAGGGTACATCATGTGTCCTGCTTACTGTCCCATCTTCATCTGCTGTGTTGTCAGTTGACTCAGATGATGCAATTCATGCTAGTCAACACTGTCTGCCAATATGCAGGTCTCTGGTCATCCTTTTGATACCATGCAAGGAATCCCTGCATTTCCACTTAGGGGGAGGGGTGCTTTGCTTGTAGCCATGCAACCCATTGCATGCACATTGCACCTGATGTCTGAACTTGACCTTGCAATGCCTTCACGTTTTCTGATACACATCATGAAGTACTAGTGAGTAACGTACTAATGTTCTTCACTGGATCAACCCACTTCTGTGACGTATAACACCCTTCTACATGCCTAATCACTGAAGCAATATCAAGTTGACCCGGCATGCATGACGGGTTCTCTTTTGTGTGTGACATGTCTGCTTCATGTGTTGGCTGTCTGTGTGATGTCTATGTGTGTGTGTGTGTTGTGTGCTTCTAACATGTGTAGTGATCCTTTTTTCTCTCTACTTTTCAGATGATGATGCAATGGAGCCAGAGGGTGGTGTTGTCATGTCAGGCACAGGGTTGTTATCACTACAGCAACCCGGCACAAATGGGGGTCGTGGGGTGGTAGACCATGAGAACACACATGTGCTACAGACCATCTTGTCTTTGGCTGGCAATGAGTCCAGCCCAGATGACCACTCTGACGTCCATGTCGAGTTGGATGTGCATCAGGTCCATACGTCAGGGGTGATTGATTCTGATGTGTACACTCCTCTGTCAGCGACACCTGCACTGAGGGGTCAGACAGTGGTGGGAACTCCAACTGTGGTGGATCGGGATGCAGAGTCACCCTCCACACCAGTCGCTGATGGGCCTGGGCAATCACGTCGACGGGGGCATGTAGTCGTGCAGCCGCGGGCGGTGCCAACCCAACGAGGACGGCCGGTCCTTGGGTCCCGCAGGTGTCAAGCCCAGCACTGAGTGGGAGCAAGACATGACTGCCAATTCAGAACGCCATGGGGCAGCAATGGAAACATTGCTGTGAGCATGGAGCAGGTGGCCCAACCCGAGCTCCCCCGGGCTAGGCAGTTGCTTCTCCAGCAGCGGGCGGCACAGTCCATGGCCCGCTCACTCAGGCTGGGCATGGTGGCCTCAGACAGGGCACGCCAGGCTGAAATATTGTCTTTGCGTCAAGCAATTGCTGCTCACGCAGAGGCACACATGGAGGCCCTGAGGGCTCAGTATGAGTCCCTCAGATCCAGTCTGAGTGTCCTCTTGATGTCCCAGAGGGCGTGGTCAGAGGAGAGGTATGAGCAGCTTGAGCGTACCATCTCGGCTGAGCTACATGCTTGCCGGGAGGTGCATCAGTTGCCCAGCCAGGCCTTACAGGAAGAACTCTGTGTTACACATGTCACCTTGCAAGAGGAAGCACGCGTATCACGGGGAGTTCTGCATGCAGACCTACGTGTCATTGCCACACAGAACCAGGCTCACCCGTCCGGCAGACTTGCTGCCAATGAGGGGCAAACTGTGGCGAGGCATGGTCATGCTCCTGTGCCACGTCCTCCTTTTCAGGATGAGCTGGACTCGGACGACGAGGTATCTCCCACACAGGTCGGGCTGTGCAGGCTTTGAGCCCATGGAGATTTTTTTTTTCCTCAACATAATCGCATGTGGGTGTTGAGCTGCACCCTGTACCTTCCCCTCCTCGGTGCCCCCCGCCCCCCCGGGTTGTATGTGGCCATTTTTTGATTTTTATTTTAAGTTTAGTTAGTTAACATTCAATGTGATAGTTAATTTAATTAGGTAATGTAGGTTTTTTATAGTTAGTGTAATTAGTTAATATAGTTTAAAATTGCTTGTTTATTGTGCTTTCATGTGACAGTGTGGTGCTTTGTGGCTTTTGAAAGCATCCACTGTCTGTTCCAGCTGGGACCTTCAAGCTTGTCTCGTGTATGTGTTTGCAGCTTGGGGTCCTGACTCACATAGGCCACTCCTGCTTCCCTTATCATTGGGCTCGCAAGGATGGTTCGGTGTTAGAGTCTATTTCACAAGGGCTTTGGACTGTCATATCTGTGGCCTGTCTGCTGCTGTACTACTTGTGTTAACACCCCTAGTGGGGATTGTAGGGGTCTCATCAACGGCTTTTCAGCATTATAAATGGGTGGTTTCATCAATCAGGTGTCCATTAATTGCTATACATTGTGTTGTATGTTTATTTCCCTTACTGTACATGTGCTTGATGCACTTCATGCTGTAGAGAGTGTCCGCCACCCTTTGCCTGTCAAAGTCACACTGATGTTGGGATGGAATCTGATGTACGTCTCTGACATGGTCCAGTCACAACCATCATGAAGAGACACACACAGGGGACTTTCCTGCATTAATTATGTGTTTTGTGCTCTTTCTGCAGGAGAATGAGCCTCCAGACCACCTTTGCCGGCAGACATGGGCCAGTGTACGTCTGGTAGCTGGCCACGTTCAGTGGTACAGACATGCGAATGTGTGTGCTAGCAGTGCCACAGGGCTTGTGCCCATACATCCAACAGAAGCAGACGTGTTTCCAGGAACTCCAGGCAAGGTGAGCAGCACAAGGGGCACACACCACAGCCAACCTTCCACCAGGCCTGTTGCACATGCATGCTAAGTAGCGCCACTGACAGTGAGCTTGGACAGTTATTGGTGTTGAAGCACACAGTACAGCTATGATGATTTGGGGGCCACATGGCAAGTTGCTTTCCAAGTTGGCAGGGGCATATGCAGGGGCTATCGCAAATATCCTTCAGTCCACCATGCTCCTTTGAAGCAGATGTATAAGCCCATTAGCGTTAAAAGCCTGAAAAAATAGAGCTGCGCACAGGGACACCCAGCGAGGGAAAGACTGGTGTGCAGTGCACATCATTTGCATGTTCAAATTGACACATGCACTACCTCTTTTATTTGGGGATGCCAGAACCATACTTGTACTGAAGTCGTACCTCGCTATATGTGTGTAGCTGCTTACCCAGGGACCATTGCATGATGTGTGAATCTTGACACATTGGTCTTCCATTTGCCACGCGCCCACGTGCGCCTGACTTACTGCATTGACAGTGTATGAACCATCACGGGGGGAATCTTACATATGGGTACGAAGCAGCAGACAAGAGTGTTTGTTTGTGGAGGAGTTACTTGCTTTGGGGCATGTATGGTGGTGTGTGTGTGTGTGTTATGGTTAGCATTAGTAGCTATTACTATCTTTGCAGCATTGAACTGCTCCTGTTACTGGACCTGAGAGTTTGCAGGCAGGAGGCCAGCACTCACCCCAGATATAAGTCTCTCTTTGACTTCCATTTGAGTCATTTGGTACAATGTGCATGATGTACATGGTTGATCTGATTGAGTATGTGTTATTGTGAATAGTAGATTTTTGTCTTTTCCCTACTTTCCCTTGACAATCCAACTCTCCTCTCATGCCCCTCTTTCCGGTTATCCAGAATACCAATGCCTGTCCAGACAACATATCCATGACCCTCCTTCCGACACCATGGTCTCAGAGGCATGTGTAAGTTTGACCTTGCATGCGCCAAGACCACAGAGGGGGTGCTTGGTTCCTGCCACTCCTACGCCTGGACACCGGAGCAGTGACACTACCCATCAGTTGGTGCTGCATCATTGTATATTATGTACCAAACCTGGTACACATCATCTTGTAACATTGTTTAAGTGTGCTAACTTGGTTGTTCCATCATTGTGCTTGTACATGTGCTTTGGAATTTACTGCTACTTCAAGTCATCTACTGGAGACTCTTCAAGTGTTTTTTGCTACCTACAGGCTTTTTGCCTGGCTTGTGTGTTTGGCTCCTTTGAGTTCTCTTTGATTTGGTATTTTTGCCAGTCAAGGTGGCCTCTGAGGGTGATGGACACTATTTCCACGCAAGGTGGAAAATGGAGACAAAGGGGTAGGGTGATCCTGTGGCCTGGTAGACTTCAAGGAAGAAGGCTACATACCCCAGACACAGTTGTTCACTAAGTCATGGTGATATGTGAATGAGGGAGGGTGCTTGGTTGTTGGACAGTTGTCTTGGCCTGCAGTGTGATGGGCACCCTGACATTGTAATTGTCGTGTCATATGTACATGATGTGTTCTGCTGGTCAATGCCTGTTCCTGTGTTGTGTTTACCTTTCAGGTGAAAGGAGATTGGTGTGGTTTGACATGCTGGGGTGTGCACATGGGCAATGTTCACATTTGATGTGTAGAGGACACTGATGGTCACTTGATTGGACATGCATGTATTGAGTGCATGTCTCTACTGACACACACAGTCGCACCATGATCCACCACATGTACATCCACCCTTCCATGTCCAAATGTGCACACAGTTTGCCTTCTGGGGACCACTGTGTCCCTACAGCACGTGATCTATGACCATTTGTGGGTCCTGTAAATGTGTCAATTGTTTTTTAATTTGTTTATTTTGTCCTTTTCAAGTGATGCTCAAGGTGTGTCTCTGACACAATGGCTGGTCATTATGCTGTGTGCTGAGCAGTGCGTTGGAGGAGATGCACACAGCACACGTATTCAGGAGTAGGGATTTTGCCTTGCCCAATGTGCATGTGAACATGCATTGATTGCTATGTTCATGCTACAACTGTTGGAATGCATTTGGGTATGACTTGCTTTGTGTGGGAGGATGTTGGTCAGTCATTTTATCAGATTCCATGACAGGCGTCAATGTGTGGAGCCACTTTCCATTTATCACATGTCACTTTGTATATTATTGGTAATGTGTTGGCCTTTTGCTATTGCTTGCCATGTCATGGTGTGTCAAACAAGGGTGATGTGGTTTAGGAGGGTTTGGATGACATACCAAGGATTGTGATGGCCTTTTTTGCAGGCGTGTGTGATACACACCTTACATGTGTTCCTTTTGGTCGCACACAATTGTTTATGTTTTAGTAGCTAGGGATGCACACAATGTAGCACTTCCATGGCAACATTCTCAGGGTTGTATGGTTGTGACAATTGACTGTCTCTTTGTCATCATCGATTGTCACCTGGTATGTGCCAGGCCTGTGTGCACTCCACAGGGGTGGGAGTTTAGGTCAAAAATGTAGCCACAAGCTGGGTCCGGGCTGCCTCATCACGTGCCCTATCCCCTCCCATGGGCAGCGCCTGTGCCTGTGGTTGGGGATGTGGGGGCACCACCATGTCCACAGGTACACCATGCCATGTAGCAACATTGTGCAGGACACATGCTACCACAATTATCCTGCACACTACTGGCAGTGCATGGAATAGCTGCCCACCAGAGTGGTCAAGGGAGTGGAACCGTGACTTTAGCACTCAGAATGTGCGCTCCACTATGCCCCTGGTTGCAATATGGGCAGCATTGTATCTTACCTGGGGTGGTGTGGTGGGGTTCCGTATTGGCGTCATCATGTGGTTGCTCAGAGGGTGGGCATTGTCCCCTGGAGAGGTGATAATGGTTATGATTATTGTGGTTTGTGTATTTGTCTGTGTGTGACATGCATGCATGTGCACGGGCACTTGTACTCACCTAGGAGCCATGTGTCACCATGCTGCCCAGCTTCCAGGGCCCGGCTCAGGGCGGACATTCTGTATATGAAACTGTTATGGGTGGAGCCTGTGTAGTTTGCATAGACAGAGGTGATGATTCCCTTTGCATCGCATACCACCAGCATGTTGATGTAATGCCAGAGCTTGCGGTTTCGATAGATGAGGTCAGTGGCCCTAGGTGGACGTATGGCCACATGGGTGCAATCTATGGCACTGAGCACTTTGGGGAAGTGTGCCACCCTGTAAAAGTCTTGGACTACGGCCTGCCTTTCTGCGGGTGTTCTGGGCATGTATATGTGCCTGCGGACTGAGGGGCGTGCAGTCATGATTGCCAACACCTGGTGTAGGCAGCATGACTGCGTGGCCTGTGAGACCCCCCCCACTATGGCAGTAGTCCCCTGAAATGATCCAGTGGCCAACAAATGCAGAACATTGAGCACCTTCTCCAAGGGGCTCAATGCTTGGGAGCAGAGGGTGGGGAATGTAAGGTCATCTTCCCACTCCCTGACCAGGTCTAGGATGATACGAGGTGGAAACCTATACCTGCCATGGACCTGGTCGTCAGGCATCCCAAAAAGGCTAGTCCGGGGGGAAAAAATGCGGCCTTGGCTATTCTCCTCCTCCTGCGGTGTCACACAATCCGTGCTGCGACAAAAGGGGCATTCATCGTAGCTGGATATACGTGTTTGTTGTTTTATACTGTGCGCGGGGTCGCTTACGCCTGCCTTCCTGTGGCGGACGTGTTGATGCCTTTGCGCGTCTTTTTGCGTGCGCTTGTTTCCCGTATTCAAATCCATGAATACGAGCTGTTCGCGTGCGTGTGGGCGTTCTGTGTATTTCCCTGCAGTACTTCCCCAGTTACGCCTTCTTTTTCACACGTTTTTCCCCATTCCGCGTGTTACGCCCCGTGTCCCGCCCCCTTTTTGGTGTGTGCGCCGACGTTGTGCGCTTTCCCTGTGCGCGTCGCACACGCCGTTCAGGTTATTGCAATGATGTGTGCACCCGTGTGTCCCACGCACGTATTTCGCACACAACCAGTGGAAAACATGCACAGGCTCTTCCTTGAATCACGTGCACTTGCTTTTTCACGCTTGCGCCACCTTGCTCCAGCTTGCGCTAAGATTTTCGGAGCACATTTGTTCCATGAATCGGCCCCTTAATCTATTAAAGAATGTACTCATCTAAACAAACATTATACTGGAGTGTTGTTGTTAATACAGGAACCTAATCATACATAAACATGTAAATGGCTGCAGCATGCACCATGGAAGTACAATATTTATAATCTTGTAATTTTTGTTACTGTGTACCATGCATTTTTATGTGGTTTATAAACTTGAAGATGGAGGCAGTCTGTACTGGGTGTTTGTGATGTCATCTTTGATGTCATTGGTGTTAGTCCTGGCAGTGCACAGTAGTGGCGTGAGTTATGTTTCCTTAGCTTAAAATAACTGGCACATTTCTGGGGGTTTTCGGTTTTATTTGTAACCACAATATAGATAGGTTGTTATTAGTGCAAAGTCACTATAATTTCCCTTTAAAAAAGTTTTTGACACTGAATTTGATAGGTTTTTCTTAGGGCAACTGAACCATAACGTTCCTTCAACAAAGTTTTTTCACTGAATTTCATAGGTTTTTAGTAGCGCAACTTAACACAAATGTCCCTTTAACAACATTTTGTTCACTGAATTTCATAGGTTTTTAGCAGGATACCCTTAGTTTGTATAGATGTACCAAACAACATACTGTACCCACTTGCTCCATACTCATGGGTTCAATGTCTGGGACTATGCAATTGCCCGTGGACCCTGGGTAGCATCCACACTGCCCAAAAGCTCATGGGGTATCTTACATTGTTGTAGCGTACAACAAACACACTGAGCATGTTGAAAGAACAGCATATAACTGAATTACAAATACAAATAAACTAGCTCTACAAACTCTATACTTAAGAAAGCAACAGTGCAATTCCATAAGATATGCAACATAATAGAACACACCAAAAACTAAAATAACCTAAGCCTCCAGCAGAATTATCTCGCTGCTGCTTTATACAGAAAATGCAAACCAACGGTCAACAGCACACCTGCAAAGCACTAACAGCACAACTGAACACAAAACTGGTAAATTACCTACATTAATTCCTACAGCAACACACTTTGTTCAATATTTTATCCACAGAAATGGCTAGCACCTTGGAGTGGCTTGAAGAAAATTGTCCTCGGGATGAAATGAGTGAAGACAGTGATACTATTGGCACACAGTGCAGTTTCCAAAGTAAACCAATTAATACAGATTGTTTCACATGTACCTAACACGTTTATTTTTAACAGTACATACAGAAAATAACAGCAATGCCCCAGAAACAATACATCATGTACAACTGCAAGACCAAATAGAACAACAAAGTGCCACTGTGAAAAATCATCTAGTGCACTTGGAAGAAAATAAATGATCCATTATTGAACACTCTTGGTGATTCGAAAGTCTTTGTACAAAGTCATATCATGGAGACAATTACATTTTACTGCCCCACCTGCACCTGTACACCTTCTCCCTGCCCCAGCCAACCATGCCCACAAATTCCCCATCACCAAAATGTTATGATGAAACCTCAATCTCTTCCTCCCCTACCACCCAACCTCTAGAAATCCCCAATTCCTCTGTATATGTGTCAATTTCTGCTTCTCCCTCTCTTTCATAAGGTGTATATATATTTCTGTAAATAAAGGTATATGTATACTGTTCATGTATGTGTCTCATTTTTTCTTTTTTAAAATCCCCGGGTTAGCAGACAGCGCGACTGTCTGGAATGTCCGCAATTACCAAAAATGGAGGTGTCCTATGGACACTTAATCTGTCCGTTTTGTCCGCAATCAAAATGGAGGTGTCTGCAGAACACCAAGCCTGTCACCATGTCGGAGAAAGTTGTGACACGCCTTTGAGTAGTTTGGGGACCCTAACCTTGTCAGGAGGACACCTGGACGCATGAGCATCCCACTTTTAGGGTCCTGTGAACATCACACCTGTCTGGAACTGTCCGCTGCATGTGTGTTACACTTTTAATTTGTCTGAGGAGCCCAACCCTGTCCGTAGGACACCTATGCGCATGCATATAGTCAATCCTGTGCAATAGGTGTCCTACGTACACCCATCCGCGAACGTCCGCAATGTCACCATGTGACTGTACTCATGCTCAGAATATGCCTGTTTCTGCGGGCACTGCCCGGACCTGGACAGCTAAAAAGTGCTTTTTCGAGCAATCCAACATGTTTTACTGTGAAACTTTACCTTTGGACAGGTCCCAGGCCATGCCTTTGGTGATCTGGAGATCACTGTGTGAAATGTACACAGCTTTTTGAACTCTTTTTGGTGTTCTAAGTGGCTGCAGAGTGTGTGGCTGTCTGCAGAGCCCTCCTCAGTACCCCTATAAGAGGCCACACCCCAGTGCTGCTTCGCATTCTGTTTTTGGATAGCGGGACAGAGCCTTGCTGCATATTGCTGGTTTCCTCACATTGCTTTACCTGCTGTGCTGAGCTACTTTTGCAAGACTACTGCACATCAGATGGTAACCATGGCTATTCCTTCTGCTGCTGCCTCTGCTTCAGCACCACCCCAACACCTCCACCACCACCTTCCCAAGGGCCTGGAGAGGGGAACAGGTGTGAAGATGTAAACAGGGATGAAGAGGAAGACGATGATCAGGTAGTGGAAGTCTGTACTACTGCCAGCCACTCGGTGCCTTGGGTATGGAGGATCTTTACCATAGTTGGATGGGTACCAAGGCACGTGCAGACAAGGTACGCTGTACTGAGTGCAAAATGGTGCTCAGTCGTGGCAAACCAGGTCTGTAAATCTACGGGACCACCTCCATGTGGCGACACCTGAAGTCCAACCACAAGGCGGCAGTTCAAAGGGTTGTCTACCTTCAACAAAGTAGTAGATTGTGTGTGTCTACAACATCCTCCATATCCGCTCCTGCCATCACAAGAGAGACTCCTGTGGGACAGTGCATCCCTGAACCAGTCTCACAGGCTATACGCGATGCAGCAAACCCTTACCTTTCGAAGGTCACTGTATTGTGCATGTACTGCGACGCAGTACTCTGCAGGGGGGAACAATTTCAGAGTGCTTTCAAGGCTTCGGTCTGCGAGCATGAGAAAGAGTGCCACCTACCTAAGTGAGGCCCACCCAACATCTTTCTCTCTCCACTTGCCCTTTCATATCCCTGTGGTTGGTGCCCCTTCCCTACCCTCCATTCCCTTCCTTTCCTTGTGTGCCAACTCTTGGAAACTGTGCACAATTCAATGAATCTCATGAAAAAAGAAATGCAACCAATAGTGCAAATTTACTCCACAGACAAACTGGATGTGCGCGGTACGACACTACCCATGTGTCAACAAGCCACACTTCTGTACACATTTTGCAATTTTTGCACTGTTTTTGCATCCGTCAACATTTGTGGTCATTGTGTACATTCCGGACAGTGTCATGTGACCACACACTCATGCGTGGCATGCTGGTGTACCCGCAAACACTTCTGCACTTTGCAATCGGGTCCCTGCTTCGCGAACAGTTCAGAACTGCATTTTCTACTGATATAGCAACTTTGAACCTCAGTATATACTCTCGCACTGCTCCTACACCTATTCTTACTGATTATCCACTAAAAATCTAGCACACAGCACATTCTTGGAAGAATATTAGCAAAACAGCTATGTATCTTAAAAAATGGCATCATCTGCTACCATCCCTCCTCCCCAAGAGCCACCATCACCACTACCAGCTGTAGGACGAGCACAACAAAAAAGACCATGCTGAATTTCCTAAAAATAAAGAATAGGATCAAGAAAATAAGATAGAGGAAGTGCCCGACTCTAACACCAAGAGACAATCATAGGTGTGGCAGTACTTTACCACTGTTGGGATTGTACCAAAGGCTAAAGCTACCAAAGTGAAATGCACTAAGTGAAACCTTGTTCTCAGTTGTGGTCTACCTGGACAATACTCCAACAGGACCGAATACATGCACCGCCACACCCAATCCAACCACCACAATGCTCTCAGAAATGCTGTTCCTTTCTTTTTAATTAGTAGCCTGTCTTCTCCCACCTCATCATTTTCAACCAGTACCATAACCACACAGCCTACTTCTGCAAACACAAACTTCCACTAGCTAATTTTCCATTAATAAAATAGGCTGTTGATCCATATCTTTCGAAGACAACAGTCCTCTGTATATACTGCAACCCACCACTCTGCAAGAGGGAGTGATTTCGAAGTGCTTTTGAAACTGTAATCATAGAGGTGGAAAAGCACTGCACGTGCACGTGCAACATCTTCCCCTGTCTCCCTGCCCCTCCATATTACTGCTTGGTGCCTATTCCCTCATTTCCCATCCCTTCTTAGATTGTGACATTTTGTGAAAAAAAGAAAAATGAAAAACAAAAATAACATTTCCGGTAGGAACCACCTCTCACAGTTGAAAAATAAAACTAACAAAGTGATTTTATAGAATTCATCTACTTTGGATATTCAATAAAGTATGTAAACTCAAAATATTCTATCGGCTGAACTTCAAAGAGTAACGCAGCACTGATTACATTCACCCGCCCCTAACGCTATTTCCACTACACACTCAAAATTAGATCCACCTATTTCAATGATGTTAGTGGGCAGCATAGACAAATGTACATGGTCATCACCAAAGTCATATAGTTATGTTACGCAGAAAAAGGAAGTTAAACACAAACATCCACAACAAACATTTTTCAAAGAAATGATAGAAACTATACATTTTGCAGAAAACAGCAGTAGTGGCGACTGTAAAAAATACTTTTAATTTTGACACAACAATGACAAAATGCACTTAAATCCATCAAAAGTGTGTTAACTTTTTCAAACCCAGTTTATAGTTACCGAACGTCACAGCATTTACATTTTCATTAAAACTAACATCTGTAATCTTCTACTGCCTAAGTCTTTGCGTTCTCCACCAAAAATTATTTTCCATAAGCGATGAATAATCTGTGCACATGCTGCTCCATCACACCGGGCAAATTATTGCTTTCAAATGGAAATACATGCAATAATTTCACATCCACTCTTTTCTAGAACCTATATGCGACCATGTTGTTTCTTGTTACTGCAACCGCAAAAGGACAAATTGCTTTCTCGTGATCATCCCACACAATGTTTATCACACATCCATAGCTAATAATTATTGTCCAAATACTGTTGAAAATAATGTTGGCCGGTAGACTGAACCCATGACACACACACAGCAGGAGTATATAACTATGAGATATCGAGGACAAAAAAACATATTTCAGTAACAACTTTGCAATGCAATATACAAATAAATTCATATTTTGGCTATAAATAAAATGTTCTTGTAACATCTACTATGTGTACTCGTTTCAACAAATTCAACATTCATGCATCACAGCATTCATCATATGGCAGACAGTTCACTTTCCACACTTCAATAGCTTTCACGTAAAATGTTGCTTGCATTGCATTTTGCAAATCCATTTTTCCAATTTTGTACATGACAAACTGCTTCACAACACAGTTTTCTGAAATACAAACTTTACTTTCCAATGTCTACTTTTAATACAGTGAATCGTATTCTTTCTTTGCAGATTGTCGACACATCTACTCCCACAAAATCTTAGTCCACTGTGTACAAGGCCACATAGCAATGGCGTCCTTCATGTACCGTTCACAGAGTGCCCAAGTCAATTTTGTTTCTGGAACCACATGCCACACAGCTTTGTCAATAATACAATGATCTTCAATGTTATCCTTAAAGCAACCACCAAGGCCGCCTGCACAGTACCATTGCTCTGCACACGTTCAGCTTCTAGATGAAAGTGAGAGGAGGACTATAACAAGGACCAGCACTGTGAAATAAGGGCAATGTATGTAGCTAGTAGACGCAGCAATGTGAGCGGGGTCAACAGAGACCCATAGGGTGAGTACAGCAGCACTGAAGCTGTAGAATATTAGTAAAGCACAATAAGTACAGAACACCGACAGTGGTTGTTATCCCCCCTTTCCCACCTAAGTTCCCAATTTCTTGTATTCCCCTGCCCTTTCCTTTAGCCACAATACAAAAAGGGCACCACCAAGGGAACCAAAAGGCAAGTTCGTATCTCACACCATAGTGCCAAAAGGGCCCAGGTGTCACTGCAGAACATGAAAGGAAGGGAAGCAAGTGCAGGCACATGCAACATTTTCAGCGCCAGCCAGAAGGCATTGGCAGCAAGGCCACAAAAAAAGAATAAAAGGAGCCCTGCCAGCAAGGATCTTCAATTGTCACATCACTACAAACGGAGCGCAAAGGAGCCTGTCTGCGAATGCAGGACACTTCTACGTTTCCACCCAACCCACCTACCTTGAAAAATTACAACAAAAAAATGAAACACAGACACAAAAAAGAATGACAGTACAATAAATGTTGTCACACAATTATGGGAAAAGACAGCGGCACAGGTCATGGGTGCACGCATTGCCCTCGTACCCAAAAGGACTTTTCATGTTTTTAATGCAAAATATCATCAATGAAATGTTATTATGATCTATGTAATTGTGCAGTAATATCAACAGCCTTTTATTGCCAACACTACCTACAAAGTGTCACTAGTCATTGAACAAACGCCCCAACAAGGTTGGGAGTAGGGGGTAATAACACAAAAGGCCCAGGGGGGCATTGCTGCTCTTCAGCTTATAGGGTAAGCGCAATAGGCCTGGGACAACATTCAATGGACTCATACCTATGTTAATTGCAAGAACAAGGTCTTCACAATAGTCACAGTGCATAAGATACTTTTATGGTGCACATGGTGTAGCACACCTTCAGCGTCTCCATCCACCCTGACCCCTTTGAGCACACCATTACAGCTGTCAAATGCCATTGTCACTAGATGGGGTGTATGTAATGGGTGTATGTAAGGGTAAGGTGAGTGCCATAGACCAATGCATGTGTTATTGGACACCACTATGTAACAATACGCTTATATGTTTGAACATGTAGTCAACTTACTGAAGTGTCTCACAGCTGTTTACCTGCAACTATTTGTAATTTGTGTATTTATTTTTCTTTTTCTTTCTCCCAATGACTCAATTTCATAATAGCTCATATTACAAACACTGTATACTCCCACTACACTACAGACGCTTACTTTACACATATTGCTATTGTGATCATTCTGGCCTTACTCCTACTACATTACCTATAATTAAAATATACATTTTACTACTGTAGTCATTGTGCCCAGTGCACATATTCTAGGGGGCATCCCAAGTACATATCATTCACAGTGAACTAATTAAACTCACCCCCACCCACTGCAATTGAAATTAAATCTGCAAGATGTTCGTGGACAACAGAGAAAAACACACCCAGTTTTTTTTTTTTACTTTTTAAGGCCATATTCCATCCCATCCTCATCATCCCTCGCCACCCAGAAATGTTTTCATTAGTTTGACAAGTGCAATGCTGTGTTTCGTAATATGTTTGTACCACGATGTCCGCGGACACCGCAGAATGTCTGCAAATCCAAAATGGCCAGCGTTTCCAAACATCTAATGCACTCAAGTTTTGTATTGACTAATCACAGTGCGCATCCGATATCTGCGGACCTCAAGTCGGCACCATAGGCCAATCGGATATCCATTTAAAAAAGAAAAAACTACTGGACGGATTTACACCAGATTTTCAAAAGCACACTTTTAAGACCAAGCAGCGACTCCTGCCACTAATTTGGTGAAAATCCGTCCAGGGGTTTGGGCTGTAGACATGAGTATATTTTTTTTTTCCCATTGCATCAATGGGAAAACTAAAAACACATTTTGGGACCTCTCTATAAATTTGCCCCCTACCAGAATTGCAGAATCTCTCTGATGGGGCCATATATATACTTTTTTGCACAGCTTTTTGATGATTCGTCCTGGGGGGGGGGCAAGTTATAAACCACCCAAAAAGTGTTCTCCTATGTGTTGAGCAACCTAACCATAACATAATATACAGTGTTCCTGCTACTTACCCTGCAATAAGCTTCACAATAAGCACATTGACTTTTTTAATCACTCTAGCAATTGCCATGCTTTTCAGCATTCATCACCTGCTCACGCGAAGCAGCAAACAATCACAATGCTCTGCACTTCAAGCTGTTTCTGTTTACAAGCATTTTGATGAAATCTGAAAAATGCATATGTGCATGTACAGCAGCAATGTGTCACTTTTCAATAAAATAAGGCAACACCAAATAAAATAGACCTGTATACCATTTTGAAATTAAACTTAGTGTCTCACAGTTTAATATCTTGGCAGCACATGCATGCATCCCAACATCGCTCACTCCAGTGTATAGGTGCATCTTAAGTCTTTCTTTTTTTCCTTTTTATTCTGTTTGTTCCAATTCACTAAAAACACATCTAAATTTCACAATTCCAAACTGTGACATGTATTCCAAATAAACATATGTAATGCTGTGCTTTTTTAAATATGTTTTTGGAAACCTTTTTAAGAAAGTAAAACGATGCATATCTGCATTTCCAGCTGCAGTGTGTCACTTTTTGATAAAACAAAGGAAAAGCATGAAAAATTGGTTTGTACACCATTTGTAATTAGCACTCAGTGTGTGCCAGTTTAATATGTTAACAGGACATGGATACTTCTCAAAAGAACCCATTCCAATCTTCAGCTGCTTATGCAGTCCTACTTTTTTCTCTACATTATGTGACTTCACTCCAACGTTTACAAGAACCCTAATGCAAATAAAAGCTCTATGACTACATAAACACCTACAGATTAAAATGCATCATGTTGCCAAGTATTCATATACTACTAACTAAATTTAAAGTGCACTACACATTTTTTCCATCAACTTTCCTTCACTTCTACAAATTGTTACAGAGCTTCTGCAAATGCACATACACATTTCTTAAATTTCAAAACCATGCTCCAAAATGCGACCATGTTTAACTCTCCACCAATGTTATTAACTTTTTCCCCACCACTCCTCCTTCCATTACAAATATAAGCCTTCCTTCCTAACAGTACATCACCATTACCACATATGCCCATTAGCTTCCATTTACAATTACAGGAAAGAAACACATCACTGCAATCAAGAACTGGAAAATTAATACCCTTTGCATCCGACAAAGTAAGTACATTAATGGACCAGGTATATGTATGTTATTATAGCAACACAGTGTGACTATATATGTTACCCCAGAATACTTTTGTCAAACCAACATTTCTTTCTCTCTAGCCTATTATATTCCATCATGCACACTCCTACTATTCCCATCTGTACACCACAATTGCAACACCCTCTCTATTCCTCAAAACAGCACAATCACATATAGATGATTTTGCACTACCACTATGGGCCTCATTCCGAGTATGGCGGTAAGGGATAGCGGTCACCGGTAACGAGACCGGTGGCGGTAATCCCTAACCGCCATACTCCAAGTTCCCTCTGCGCCCTCGACCTTAACGCCTGCTTTGAGCAGGTGTTAAATTCGAGGGTGCAAAGGGGCCTCCAAGCCAATAACGGTGACCGTAATGAACGGTCACCGTTATTTGCATCTTCCCCATTCCCATTGAGCCCTATGGGGGCTCATTTGGGAATGGGGAAGAGCCTTGGTGAATGGGGAATTACCGCCCCGCCAACCTTGGAATGGGGCGGTGATTCCGCCATCCACCAAGGCGCTGCCGGTCCGGGTACGGCGTCAACCAAGGCGTTAATAGCGCCATTGGTAAGTGCCGTACTCGGAATGAGGCCCTATGTGTTGTATTGTGCCTGTCTGATGTGAGGTAGTGTGTGATGTCACGTGGAATGTTTATGAGTGGATGATGGAATGTTCTGAGTGAGTGTTCTGTGTAGTGGCAGTTACAGCTGGCTACCCTGGGTGATGGGAGCAGGTGTTGTCACAGCTTATGTCCTTTATATCTTCATGTGGATATTGTTGGGTGTCCTGACCCAAGTTTGAGCTATCATGCTGCAACATTTGGTGCTGTGGGCTTAGAAAATCCAAGATGGCCAAAAAGCCCACAAGTGCGCCAGAATCCAGGAGAACCACGCAGTTTGTGCGCACACCAAAATGGTTACCTCACTTGCCACCCACCAGTGTAAAGAAAGATCTTTGTTAACAAAATCCACTGTTACTGATGTCAAAAAGTTGCTGAAATCGTGGCTCACCGGACCACTTTAAAGATTCAACCCTTTTGTGGGGTTCCACATAACCATTTTACTGTAAGGAGCCCCATCAAAACAATGTTAAGCAAGGATTATTTACTACCATGTAAGAACTATTCCTGTTTGGAATGCATTAATCCAAGAAAGATCCCAAAAATGGATGCAGTACCAACAAAATCCTCAAGGTGGCGGTAGCGGTCTAAACTCTGACAGGAGAACTAAGTGCAGTTGCTGACAAAGGGATTTGACTCAGCTGACTTCAAAGGCTGCATTTTAATTAAAAAAATTAGCCACCTGCTGTTCCCAGAGGCCAGAAGCCTGGGAAACCCTCTCACCTCAAAAGATTCACACCACAGCCCAGGATATCACATGGTCATAATACCCAAATGCAAAGTGACCCCCTGGTCTGCTGACCTCAACCTCCTGGAGACCACACAATAGGCTATTGCACTTGAATAGAATATGTTGATTTTGACTGTTTCCTGTCAACAAAGGCCTGCCTGCCAGAAGACACATGTGATCACTGACCCACCGAAGTCTTGGAGGCGGACTCCAACACTCTGAGAACTGAATTGACAGCAAAATATATATTTTACAGAAACACTGATAACTCCTTGTAATCAAATGACAGGAATGTATAACTTTGAGAGCCTTCATTTAAAAAATGTACCTTCGATTCAAGTCCAAACTCCAATTTGTGTGATGTTCTGGGGCAAAACCCTGCTATTTATGTATACTACAGACTCTGTGTTTAAGCTAGAGACATGGTAATTTACTGGAGTATGTATGGACAGGCCGTGTACATGTGTATAAATCTGGAGAAAAATCCGATGTTGCAAAACCCACTAAAAAGCACCAAAGGTTGCCATTTTTGAACCCAAGCTCCTAGAAACGACAGCATTGGAACAGGGGCTACCATCACTAAATGCATGATGTGTGTATGCAATGCCAAACAACTTTCTATCAGGGAAGTATGTATTTGGATCAAATATAGATTGTGTGTAATTTGACAGGGGAGTGTCCTTTCTACAGGCCATATAATGACATCGCTCTGACACTCCACTTCTTTTCCCCAATCAAGAGAGAAAGGAAAGCTTGACCAATGGGCAGTTGAGAGAGGGGCTGGCTAGTGATGCTGCACACACACCCACTTTCAAAAGACATAAAAAGAGCCACTGGAAGCTAGAGAGGACATTCAATTCCATTTGCTGCGGAGCATGCTGATCGACGACTTCACATCCAGAGATCCAGACTTCAAATCCATCAATCTCCAGAACCTGTAGCAGTACCTAGAAAGCAGAGCGGTATCCAGAATCCAGAGAGGCTAGACCAGCAGAGCAGAGCTGACCCAGACCGCTGTTAGCAGAACCAGAGAGCTGACCCAGATCACTGTGAAGTGCCGAGACCAGACCGGAGTCCAGTCCAAAACCTGACCAGATCCGTGGCGAGGCCTATTTCTAAATATATTGTGAGTACCTAGCAGAAACTGTGCAGAACCAATCTCTTAGTTAAAATAATATAATTCAATCTATTTTAATCTAACCAGAACTGCCTCCTAACTATCACCTGTCATTTGCAAAGCTGTCACTTGTCATTTTCTAGCTGCAAGCTGTAACCTGTCGCTTTGAACTTTTAAAATTTAAATCCGAAAAACTACCTTTATTTAATCGTCCGTATCTCTTGAACCGTTTGGGCTAGGAACTTGGTTTAACTTTCCTCTGAAAGCTCATAATCTTAGCTTTACAACAAGCTTAGAACCGTATACTTTTGCCGTAATCACGATTCTCGCACTCGCAAATTTTACCGCGATTTGCGATTTGGTTAAAAATCCAGCAATGTGTGAAAACAGCAGCTTCCTTACTTTCCTTTGCCAAAAATTTGTCTAACCTGCTAGGTACTCTGAATCATTGCTAACGTGATCCTGAACTCATTCAAAGTATCTATCACTCACCCTGAACCTCTAGAGGGAATTAAAAGCATTTTAGCATATTTTTCACTTCCTTGAAAACCACATTCAAAGCATTTTGGGCCTGTGTTAAAACTCCGACCTGTTTTCCTCTAAGCTTGCTGGGGTGAACTGAATTACATTTGATTGCATTTCTAAGAACTGTGTGCTCTCCCCTTCATTTACTTACATTGCATAAGGGGGGGGGGGAGTGGATTGCCAGAGAAAAGTGATTACATTGTTTTGTTGAAATCACATTGAGTATTTTCTGTATTGCATTTTCATTCAACATTGCATCCATCTGAACTTATATAAAGCATTCTCTACCACCTTATTCTTCTGTTCCTATTCACAAGTGTGCTAGTGCCAGACTATCCATTATTGATTACTGCTCAGATTAAGTGTGATATTCAATTATTAATTTATTATAAAGTGTGATATATATATATATATATATATTGTTTAAATTATCAAATAAACCGTTTAAACTTGCAAAACAGAACTACTTCGTGGCTCAGTGGGGTCAGGGGGATTCCAAGAGAGGGGTGTTATATAGGGGTAGTCATCCAGAACGCATGAACTGGACGTAAAGATATATCAATAAGGGTTTCCATTCAGTATCCCAGACTAGGCATTGACTTAGCTGTAGTGTTGAATTGAATCCTCTTACAAATTGGGGGCTCGAGCCGGACATTTGGGTTAGATCTATCACTTGTGCAGATTAATACAGTGTGCCAGCTGACCAGATACACATATCCAGTCGGATCACCACGCTGTGTTACGCTGTAAAGCACTCCTCAAAGGAACGCCCTAGGGAAAAGGTCTGTTTTGCAAAAATAAAATATAAACTTCTGTGAGTCAGGAAGGAACTCAAATTCCAGAATGTCGACCTTGGTACATATGAAAATAGCCATATGCCGAAGGCCAAGGATGAGCACCACAAGATTGCCAGGGTAGTGGCATATTTATATTTACATATGGGAGCCATGCAGGACAAATGTGCTGAAGGCCAAGATCTGGCGAGTAGGCAACTGCTGGCACTACAGAAGGCCAAATCTGATCTGGACTCTTCTGAGCAGAGGCTGCTCAGGAGCCAGGAGTCAGAAAATGACAGCAGACGGCACATCACTAAAATAAAGGAGGATATGGATGTGCTGCAACAGGAAAAGGCGGACCAGGATACCAGATTTCTGGCCTTGCAGAAGGAGCACCAAGAAGGTTTGGACTCCCTACTGCAGAGCCAGAAAAAGCTGGAGCAACAGTTAGACTTCAATAGGGCATGTGCTGAGCAGGTAGTCACCCTGCAAAGCCACCTAGATAGGGAGAAGGCAGAGAGCAATAAACTGATTTTGAAAGACCTGGATACCCAGGCAGAGTTTGACCAGGAGCGCCAGAAAACTGGTGCCTTCCAAAGGCAAAGGGACGACCTGGCGGCACAGATGCAGGCTCTTAGTCAGGAAAGGGATACCTTAGGCCAGGAAGTCTGCCACTTAAAAAGGAAAATGGAAGAAAATCACCTGGCCCTCCAGGGACTGGGTGACCTCCAAAAAGAACACCAGAACTTGTTAGAGCACACCAGGAAGGTGGAGGATGCTCTGGCAAGAAAGGAGCAGGCCAATAGGGACACCGCTCAGGAGGTAACCCTCCTGCAGCAAAGACTGGCCCAGTGCTCCAGGACCAATCAGGAAACGCAGAGATGGAATGAGGCTCTCTGCCCGCACAATGATAGGCTCCAACAACAGGTAGCGATGCAGGAGAGACTGATAGAGTCTAGTAAGGCCTTAACTGAGGAACTGAAGGCGCAGGCTCTTGCATTGCAACAGGGAGCAGGGGCGGATAGAGACCAGGTTCGCTGGGAAAGGGAAACTCCTGAGCATAACCTCAGGAACCCTAGTACCAGAGGCATTTATCTCTCTCAGTCCCTGGACTCTGCCACCCCCCTGTCCCCTGGCGCACATGAGCACCGGGCCACAGGGATGGCAGATTACTATCCAGCCAGAAGCATGGGGCTCATAGGCCAGTACCTCCCAAGAATAGATGGGCGGGCATCCGGTTATGGGCACCCAAGCATAGTGCAATTTAGTGGGGAACCCCAGGAGAATAGGCCCATTAAGGGCATCCTGAAAACTTCTGCCCAGTTAGGTCAGTGGGGGGTACCCATCAAATCCTGGCAGCAAGGAGGAATCTGAAGACTCCTCTGAATGGCGCAGGACACAGGAGACCAGGTCCCCACATTCTGCCAGCCATTCCCAGGCTCACAGAATCCGGGAAAACCTGGAAGATCAGACAGGAACCTCTGGGAGCAGTGCCTCTGAGTCAGAGGATGAATGGACAAGGGTTACCCGAACCAAAAAGGCCAATAAGGCAAAAAGGGCCTTGCTTAAGGACCCATTGAAACAGATTAAGGCAATCAGGAGTGTCATCACGCCTTATCATAAGAACGCCAAGTACTCTGTTTGGGAACACTTGGAGCTCTATGAGCAAATGATGGAGACTTTCCATTTGAAGGACAGCAGTAGCTGCATCCAGTACGTCAAATGGACATTCTCCCCAGAATACTCCAGTTTCTTTGCGGGGCTGGAGGACCAAAATCATTTAAGATGGTCCACCTATAAGGCGGCCATCTTGAAACATTTTTCTGTTCACAGAAATCCTCAAGAGGCTCGCAAGGCAGCCTACAATTTGCAATGTGGGGAGGATCAGGCCCCACAAGAATTTGTGCAAGAACTGAAACGTGCCTTTGCGCAGACCACCAGAAGGGTGCGCACAGACAGCAGAGAATTTGTCAATACATTTTTCCATGCCTTGCCCAAATATATAATGACCCAGCTCGTGAGAGATTTTCATGAGAAAAGATCTTTAGACTGGGTCATTGAACAGGCTACCCGGATCTATGAGGTGCAGAAGCCCATAGAAAATAAAAGCAATACCCAGAAAAATCCCAAAACCAACAGCACCCCTGCTGCTGCCAAGGTGGCAGAGGTAAAGGTCACCCCCGTTTTGGATTTGGAGATGGGGGGGCCTAAAAACCTACCTGCACCTAATTATGCAAGGCCCAGAAGGTCCTCGGGCCAGTCACAGACAGGGAGTGAAAGAGGTAGTCCCACAAATGAGGTCCCTCGCTCTCCTGACTATGTACGTCCCCATTACAAGGGAAACAGACCAATCCTGGGTTATATGTGGACTCCTCCAGCCCAAGGGGGGGATCCAGCCAAGCACCTGACCAAGGGAACGTCCCTCCTAACTTCCCCAAGGAGGGCAGAAATTCTCCAAATCCTGGGCAGAACTTTTTCCCCAGGTATCCACCCAACTTCCAACCCCAAAATCATCCATCCTTCTTTCCCCAATTCCCTGAGCCCAGACAACCTAATCCGGGAGAGGGGAGGCCAAGGGTGGAGGGGTACCCAAATCTTCCCAATCCGGGATATTACCAGAGAAGGGATAGCTACCCTTCCCGGGATCAGCCCAGGGGAGAAAACAGGGCCCCGTATCGGCCTGGGCGGGTTTCCCAGTTAGAGCGCCAGGTTCAGAACATGGCACAGGAGCTGGGTCGCGTGCTAAGGGCTCAGCAGAACCCTCAGATGGGCATGCCGGCACAGAATGCTCCAAACTCTGGGCCTGGTGCTCCAGAGCAATGACGGGGGCAGCACCCCGACAACCCACCGGTTCCCAGGGAGGAGGCACAAGGGGAAGGGGGGTCTAAAGCCTTGGAGGAAGCTTCCTTCCCAACTTGTAAACAGCCCCTGGAAAACCAGGAACCGGAAACAAAATCTCCTGCCCCTGAAAGCCTGCCTCCCAAGGAGCAGAGGGGGGGTAGGAGAAACAAAGGACCCAAACAGACCCGTTTTGTGGAAGAAATACAGATCTTCCAATTTGAAGGAGAGGGATCCCCAGAGGATCCTGGGAAAAGGATCTTCTCCTTCAGAGATGGGGGAAATCCTCCTAAAGAAAAATGGGTCCCAAGGGATTCCAATCCAGACTGGGGAGATATGGAGACTGAGCTACCGCCGCCCATCATCTCATCCCAGAACCCACAATACCAAAATCCCCTGGTTCAAACCCATCCTGGTGACTGCCTCCAAAAAGGGGGGGGCGGCCCAGAACCGGAACCAGGGGAACCCACTCTGATCTCCAGTTGCCAACTTTTTCTTTCAGATTCCCAAGGCTCTCCACAGAATTCTGCCCAAATTTCTTCTCTTGCAATGTCCAAAACCAAAAGGTTAGCCCACCAGTTGTCCAAAAATGTGCATTATCTGTGCCCCCTTGAGGAGAAGGAGGGAAGATATTATGCCCCGGTACAAGTACAGGGGCAGGGTACGATTTCAGCGCTGGTGGACACGGGATCTCAAGCTACCCTTCTGTCCAGAAGGGCCTTTGAGGAACTAAATGCAGTAAGGGGGGAGAATTACCGTATTCCTCTCACCTCTCTTCCTGGACAACTGCAGAAAATTGACGGGAAGGAAATTCCTGTCGAGGGGATTGCAGACTTGGACATTAAAATTGGGCGACACAAGGTGAAACACCCAGTCATAGTAGTGACTCCAGAGGGCACCCCTTGTTTTCTAGGGAATGACCTCCTGAGAAGGTTGTCACCCCTAATAGATTGTGTAAACAAGGTCCTCTGGACCCAGACTAGCCGACCAATAAAATTAAAACAGAGTGTCAACCATGTTAGTTTAAACGGCACCTGCCACATGGTTGAACAAAAATCTGACCAAGTTGAATTTCACTTCCAGAGCAACCAAATTCCAGACGTGACAGTAATAGCAGTAGGACAACAGACTGGTGATTGGGGGGCCTCTCTATTTCTGAAAATCAACCTTCCTTCCAGTTTAAGGTGGAAACACCCTGAAATTCTTTACTAATCCACAATCAGAAACTCCCACTCCTATAGTCCAGAAAGATGTGAAATCAGCTCAGAGCTTGTCTGATATTCAGCAAATTGGAGAGCAGTTGTTCATCCCTGTTCAGTTAAATGATGGGAAGGACTCTGTTCTCGCTCGAGTGTGTGTGAACAACGGTAAGAGCTTCATCAGCGAAGCCATGTTCTGCCAACTCCCAAAAGATCCAGCCATTCCCACATTCAAACTGATAGACAAATGGGAAATGGACCTGGAAGCACCCAATTTCAAACATCTCCTGCCAAGCAGGTGTATGCTCAAAATCTCCATTGGCAACAAGAGCATAGTCCACAATTGTTGGGTCGTGCGAGAAGTCACTGCCGCTTTTTACTTAAGCAGTGACATTCTCAATCGCTTTGCCATTAGTTTGGACCTAATAAACTTCAAAGCTTGGTCCCGATTAGCGGATAATCCCATGGGCTTTGATGATCCAGAAAAAGCATTTAGGTCAGCTCAATTGCTACCTTATGCAGTTGATATTCAGATCAAAGAGGAAGTCACCATCCCAGAAAGGACCCGACAATTCTCCCTGGAAGTAAAAGTTAAAAGAGGACAACATTTGAAAAACCCTGATGCTTATATACACCTAAATGCTTCTCTCCAACAGCAAGGGTTGGGGGTAAACCCAACTCCATTAGTCAACATAGAACATGACACCATTCTAATAGAGGTAGATAACAGCGACTTAAAGAGTATTACTCTAGCCGCAGGCACCATTATTGGAATGGCGGTTGATGACCGACATTTTTCCATCGATTTAGGAAATGAACTGTTAGGACCAATCCCCAAGGACTGTTTTGACAGTGACAGTGAGGACAATACAACACCAGACAGGATTTTTACCCACCATGGGGGCAACTTCCTGGTGTACACTTCTTGCCCTTATGGTAAGGAAGATGTGACTTGTGACTTCAGGAGGGATGAGGTGATTTTCCAGGTCCATGAGGGCTGACTTTCCCACCTGAAGCCTCCAGTCCAAATCAGCACTCTGACCAGGGACTTCTCCACCCAGCTGGAGGAGGCCGCTGAGATAGCCAAACCAGAAGTCTTTCCAGGCTTCAGGCAGATGGTGGAAGAGAGAGTCAAGCTAGCTGATGCCTGTGTGACTCTGGAACAGAAGCAAAAGTTGAAACATGTCTTCTTGGATTTCCAAGATCTCTTTGCGGTAGACTCATATGACTGTGGTCGCACCGACATCCACACAACAACAATCCCCACGGACCCTGGCATGACTCCAGTGTATGTGAAGCAATATCGCTTGCCTCTCGCATCAATGGAGTCCCTTACTGAAATAATTAAGAACCTTGAGTCCAGGGGAATAATCCGTCCCGTCCACAGCACCTTCAATAATCCGGTGCTGGGAATATTAAAGCCAAACGGCCAGTGGAGACTCTGCGCTGACCTTAGGGAGCTCAACAAACGGGTCCATACTTCCCGATGGCCTCTTCCCTACATTGACCAAGGGCTGGCCCAGATTCAGGGGTCACAGGTATTCACTGCAATAGACCTGACCAATGGATACTGGACCGTGCCGGTCAGTAGGGAGGACCAATACAAGCTGGCTTTTACCTTTGGGGGCCAGCAGTATACATGGACCTGGACTCCCTTTGGATACCTCAACTCCGGCAATGAATTCAACATTTTCCTACATAAGGCCATGCCCGACCTGGGTGCGAGGGGTAACCTGGCTTATGTAGATGATGTCCTCATCAAAAGTTCATCTGTGGAGGAACACATAGCGGAGATCCGTTATGTTCTGACCCAGTTGAGGGCCGCCGGAGCAAAACTTTCCTTTCAGAAAGCACAGTGGTGTAGAACCCGTGTTAATTTCTTGGGGCATGAGATTACTCCTCAGGGTCTCTGTCCCCAGGAAAAGAAAGTGGAAGCACTTCAGAAACTGAAAGACCCCGCAACTCTGCGGGAACTAAGGAGCCTCCTTGGACTGACTAATTAAAGCAGAAAGTTCATTGAGGGCTACGCAGAGATCACCAGACCCCTGATTCATCTCCTGAAGGGGGGGGTCAAGTGGGAATGGGGTCCAGAACAAGCCGAGGCGGTAAAACAACTCAAGAGAAGCCTCGCACAAGCGCCTTGCCTAGCTTACCCTGTCAGAAACAAGGAGTTCTTCCTGGAGACGGGGTTCTCTAATACGTGCTTGACGGCGGTATTATACCAAAAGCATGACAAGGTCAATAAAGTAATCTCCTATGCGAGCAAAACTTTATCCTCTGTGGAGGAAAAATTCAACGATTGTGAGAAGGCAATCCTGGCAACGGTGTGGGCATTGAAGAATTACCACCCATTTATCCATGGGGAACACATCATAGTGGAGACTCCACACCAGCCTCTGCAATATCTCCAAAGTGTCAGAATCCGGGCCGGAAATGTGAGTAATTCCCGAATTACTTCCTGGATTCTGTAAATGCAAGGCTTTCCTGTGGAGGTCAGATATGGCCAAAACAAGAAGAGTCCCCTCGCGCAAGGTCTGGCTGACTTGCATGATTGTGCCAGAGAAAACTGTCTCGAGGACGAAAGTCGAAAAATCAAGGACAACACGGAGGCATACCTTAATACCCCACACAAAGTCTTTGAAGAGGACAAGTGTGAGGGAGTGCCCACTGTCTATGTGGATGGATGCTCGTACCATGTTGACAACGACGGGGAGAAAGAACTGGTGGCTGGCGTAGGGAATGCATGGGTGAAGGAGTTCCCAGAACCCTCCGCTGGATACAAAATTGGTCCCCGAAGTAGTCAGGTGGCAGAATTGATGGCTGTGCATCAGGCCATCCTCACTGCTGTCCAGCATCAACTCCACAAACTCGTCATAATCACAGATTCGGATTATGTACGGAACGGGTTCGTGGAACACCTGGTTAATTGGAAAACCAGAGGCATGTTATGTGCTAATAACAAACCCTTGAAACATGGGAAGTTGATCCAAAACATTGATGATCTGGTCACCTCGAATGAGATGACCATCTATTGGAAAAAGATCAAGGGTCATTCCAAAGTAGAGGGACCAGACAAAACTGGAAATGACTTAGCTGATCAGCTGGCCAAAACCGGGGCCATCCAAGGGGATCTAATAGAAATAGAGTCCCTGTTGGGGGAAATCCAGGTCACTGCTATCACTAGGTCCCAGACAAATGCTCACAATGATCTGTCAACTGCCCAATGGAGCAAGGAGACCCCTGATGCTGATTTGATTACCGCTCAGAAGGGAGATCCAATAATTGGTAAATTTTACCAACACATTGAGGACCCTGAGAACTTTCCCCTGACGGATACCGATTACAACGGGAAAGAGGACCTTAGAGTGTTAATGAAATGTCCAAAAATGTTCCGGATCCAAGACGGTTTGTTGGTAAGGAAATCCAAAGCTGGCCACTATCAGTGGGTGGTTCCTACCTCATTCCGAAGCCTGATGTTAAGTCACGCCCATGATGCGGCCACCGCTGGTCATAGGGGGTTTCACACAACACTGGAAATCTTAAGAGAGGTTGCATACTGGCCTCACATGGGCCAGGACCTCAACCAATACTTGAAGGGTTGTCTTGTGTGTGCACAATTTCAGCCAACATCCCTCACACACCGGGCGCCTCTCCAAAAGAGGGGGATGACACTGCCATGGTCAGATTTACAAATCGACTTCGTAGGCCCTGTGATTCGCTCGTCTAGAGGAAATAAGTACAGGTTGACTGTGACATGCTTGTTTACCAAGTGGGTGGAATGTCTCCCAGCCCCAAATTGCAAGGCAGAAACAGCAGCTGCCCCTATGATTAACCACATCTTTTGCCGTTTTGGTCTACCTCAAGGGATTGAGTCAGACAGAGGTAGCCACTTCACCAGTGAAGTAATGACAAAGATGTGGGAGATACTGGGGGTCCAGAGAAAGCTACACATTGCTTACAGGCCAGCTTCTTCTGGGGCAGTAGAGAGATATAACCGAACCATTGTGAGCATATTAAAGAAGTTTGTGGCAGATTCTGGGCCAAGTTGGGATATCCGATTACCTCTGGTCCTAATGGCCATCAGATCTACCCCTTCATCTGCAACCAAAATGTCACCATTTGAGTTGATGACTGGACGCAAGATGGTGCTTCCTCAGCATTTGCTCTACAGAACCCAAGAGCAAACGTTGATAAATGCCTCCACAACTCATGAGTATGTGGAGAATTTAAGGAAACACCTTCAGCATGCTTTTGCCTATGCTCAGCGGAATCTAGAAAGATCAGCTGAGAGTATGAAGACCCACTATGACCTGAAAACTTCCAGGAAGGAATATCAGGTGGGGGACTGGGTCTATCTATACAATTTCCAAAGGAACCAGGCCAAGCAGCGAAAATTTTGGCCTACATAGAAGGGACCCTATGAGATTATAGACAAGATCTCCCCTGTGGCCTACAAGATCCGCATCTCCAAAGGCGGTTTGGCAGAGGGGGAAGACAAGTGGGTCCACATAAACCAGTTGAAGTGTTGCCATCCCAGGCACACTTTGCAGCAACTGGAGGAGTCCTCGGTAATCCCAGAGGGAACCGCTCCAGAGTAATTCAATTCCAACCCTAAAAGATCCTACCTATAGCCTATCAAATTCTGTGTTTCTCAAGTTTATGTGTTCCTGTCTCTTAATTTAAAAAAAATGTGCATGTTCATATCTGTTGAGTTCTAAAATATATATGCCACCCCACTATATCAATGGTGGGGGAGAAATGTCCATGAATAGGTATTGCCGCTCTTCCTTTGTCGTCCTAGGAGAAAGAAACCTGGAGACTGGCCAAGGAGGACGATCCGGAGACCGGGAGCAGAGACGCGAGGGGCCCAGGGTACCGCCCAATATTCCCATCAGGACCGGCGAGGAGAACCGATCGTTCAGTACCGGATGGAGGAAAAGATGCTGAACTGTGCCATTTGCAGAATTGGAAGAAGATTATGCGGACAGATCAGTGCATGGGTCAAAACCCTTGTGCACCCGACTCCCCATCGACTCAAATTCAAAGGGCAGTCACGTGGGGGGATTTGATGGGTGCCCTGACCCACGTTTGGGCTATCATGCTGCAACATTTGGTGCTGTGGGCATAGAAAATCCAAGATGGCCAAAAAGCCCACAAGTGCGCCAGAATCCAGGAGAACCACGCAGTTTGTGCGCACACCAAAATGGTTACCTCACTTGCCACCCACCAGTGTAAAGAAAGATCTTTGTTTACAAAATCCACTGTTACTGATGTCAAAAAGTTGCTGAAATTGTGGCTCACCGGACCACTTTAAAGATTCAACCCTTTTGTGGTGTTCGACATAACCATTTTACTGTAAGGAGCCCCATCAAAACAATGTTAAGCAAGGATTATTTACTACCATGTAAGAACCATTCCTGTTTGGAATGCATTAATCCAAGAAAGATCCCAAAAATGGATGCAGTACCAACAAAATCCTCAAGGCGGCGCTAGTGGTCTAAACTCTGACAGGAGAACTAAGTGCAGTTGCTGACAAAGGGATTTGACTCAGCTGACTTCAAAGGATGCATTTTAATTAAAAATTAGCCACCTGCTGTTCCCAGAGGCCAGAAGCCTGGGAAACCCTCTCACCTCAAGAGATTCACACCACAGCCCAGGATATCACATGGTCATAATAACCAAATGCAAAGTGACCCCCTGGTCTGCTGACCTCAACCTCCTGGAGACCACACAATAGGCTATTGCACTTGAATAGAATATGTTGATTTTGACTGTTTCCTGTCAACAAAGGCCTGCCTGCCGGAAGACACATGTGATCACTGACCCACCCAAGTCTTGGAGGCGGACTCCAACACTCTGAGAACTGAATTGAAAGCAAAATATATATTTTACAGAAACACTGATAACTCTTTGTAATCAAATTACAGGAATGTATAACTTTGAGAGCCTTCATTTAAAAAATGTACCTTCGATTCAAGCCCAAACTCCAATTTGTGTGATGTTCTGGGGCAAAACCCTGCTATTTATGTATACTACAGACTCTGTGTTTAAGCTAGAGACATGGTAATTTACTGGAGTATATATGGACAGGCCGTGTACATGTGTATAAATCTGGAGAAAAATCCGATGTTGCAAAACCCACTAAAAAGCACCAAAGGTTGCCATTTTTGAACCCAAGCTTCTAGAAACGACAGAATTGGAACAGGGGCTACCATCAGTAAATGCATGATGTGTGTATGCAATGCCAAACAACTGTCTATCGGGGAAGTATGTATTTGGATCAAATATAGATTGTGTGTAATTTGACAGGGGAGTGTCCTTTCTACAGGCCATATAATGACATCGCTCTGACACTCCACTTCTTTTCCCCAATCAAGAGAGAAAGGAAAGCTTGACCAATGGGCAGTTGAGAGAGGGGCTGGCTAGTGATGTTGCACACACACCCACTTTCAAAAGACATAAAAAGAGCCACTGGAAGCTAGAGAGGACATTCATTTCCATTTGCTGTGGAGCATGCTGATCGACGACTTCACATCCAGAGATCCAGACTTCAAATCCATCAATCGCCAGAACCTGTAGCAGTACCTAGAAAGCAGAGCAGTATCCAGATTCCAGAGAGGCTAGACCAGCAGAGCAGAGCTGACCCATACCGCTGTTAGCAGAACCAGAGAGCTGACCCAGATCACTGTGAAGTGCCGAGACCAGACCGGAGTCCAGTCCAAAACCTGACCAGATCCGTGGCGAGGCCTATTTCTAAATATATTGTGAGTACCTAGCAGAAACTGTGCAGAACCAATCTCTTAGTTAAAATAATATAATTCAATCTATTTTAATCTAACCAGAACTGCCTCCTAACTGTCACCTGTCATTTGCAAAGTTGTCACTTGTCATTTTCTAGCTGCAAGCTGTAACCTGTCGCTTTGAACTTTTAAAATTTCAAATACGAAAAACTACCTTTATTTAATCGTCCGTATCTCTGGAACCGTTTGGGCTAGGAACTTGGTTTAACTTTCCTCTGAAAGCTTAGAATATCAGCTTTTCAACAGGCTTAGAACGAACTTGCTACTCTGTATACCTTTGCCGTAATCACGATTCTCGCACTCGCGAATTTTACCACGATTTGCGATTTGGTTAAAAATCCAGCCACGTGTGAAAACAGCAGCTTCCTTGCTTTCCTTTGCCAAAAATTCGTTTAACCTGCTAGTTACTCTGAATCATTGCTAAAGTGATCCTGAATTCATTCAAAGTATCTATCACTCACCCTGAACCTCTAGAGGGAATTAAAAGCATTTTAGCATATTTTTCACTTCCTTGCAAACCACATTCAAAGCATTTTGGGCCTGTGTTAAAACTCCGACCTGTTTTCCTCTAAGCTTGCTGGGGTGAACTGAATTACATTTGATTGCATTTCTAAGAACTGTGTGCTTTCCCCTTCATTTACTTACATTGCGTAAGGGGGGGAGTGGATTGCCAGAGAAAAGTGATTACATTGTTTTGTTGAAATCATATTGAGTATTTTCTGTATTGCATTTTCATTCAACATTGCATCCATCTGAACTTATATAAAGCATTCTCTACCACCTTATTCTTCTGTTCCTATTCACAAGTGTGCTAGTGCCAGACTATCCATTATTGATTACTGCTCAGATTAAGTGTGATATTCAATTATTAATTTATTATAAAGTGTGATATATATATATATATATTGTTTGAATTATCAAATAAACCGTTTAAACTTGCAAAACAGAACTACTTCGTGGCTCAGTGGGGTCAGGGGGATTCCAAGAGAGGGGTGTTATATAGGGGTAGTCATCCAGAACGCATGAACTGGACGTAAAGATATATCAATAAGGGTTTCCATTCAGTATCCCAGACTAGGCATTGACTTAGCTGTAGTGTTGAATTGAATCCTCTTACAATATGTAACTAAGAACTTGGGAATAAACTTACCTGAAGAAATCTTAAAGAACCTGGAACCTGCTTTTTAACAATGGCGACGAGTCGGTCTTTGGTAACCTACGTGGCACAAGCTGATGGACTGAGGACCCTGCTGCGGGGGGTGCAGGAAGGACAAGCTGCTGGAGAAGGACAACACCACCCCCAGAAACTGTAAGTCCCATCACTCAGGGCAGGGCACAGGGGAAGCCGAAGGGAGAAGGTCCCATTGTCGGGGGACCAGTGCTTTTGAACTGTGGGCATGCTGGGCCCCCCAGGGTGTCTTCAGGGAGAAGCCCAGTCATCCCTCCCCAGTGCGCATGGAAAGGAACACGGACGGTGCCCCATAGCAAGTGGGATTACCAGCTCTACAGGTGCTGTTAGACCTAGGTACCAGGGGCTGGGGTCGCAGCTGGGAAAGGAACAGATAAAGAAACCTCCTGTGAAAGTCCCCCAGCGGAGTGAGGGGCCAGCTGCTCATTTAAATTGCAGGCCCTTGCTGTGTTAAAAAAAGGTACATGGAATGTAGTTTGTCAGGGTGTGGTGTTTTGATGGTTGTGTTTGGTCGTGGAAGTGTCTGTATGCCAGTTGAGTGTTGTGTGTGTGTATGTATCTTGTAAGGAGGCAGTTATGTTGGTCTGGTATGTGATTTGTTTTGTGCACGTTTGGTTTTCTAAAGGAGGGAGGTGTGTTGCATTGTGCCTGTCTGAGGTGAGGTAGTGTGTGATGTTATGTGGAATGTTTATGAGTGGATGATGGAATGTTCTGAGTGAGTGTTCTGTGTAGTGGCAGTTACAGCTGGCCTGCCGTGGGTGATGGGAGGCGGTATTGTCACAGCTTATGTCCTTTATGTCTTCATGTGGATATGTAACTAAGAACTTGGGAATAAACTTACCTGAAGAAATCTTAAAGAGCCTGGAACCTGCTTTTTAACACTACCTACCTCACTAACTCAACACCATCAAACCTCTGTACACTCGTATTCCCACAACCTTTCCGACCACACCTAATATACCACCTCACAACCAAATACTTCAGTATTCATCTCAACAATCAGACCCATGCACCATACATGCATAGACATTGCACAACTTCAAAATCCAACATTTCTCTTTTCCTAACAGACACAACACAATGTCTTCTAAATAGCAAGTCTGTAGAAAAATAAGCAAACTAGAGGAGATAAGACTAAAAGTACACCTCATAGTCATCCACCTCTAAAACAATGTATAGAAAATATTAAAACAAAAGAGCTATTAACCTCTTTCAACAAAACTAAACCAACTGTAAATAAAAAAGGCAAGGCCCCTCTTGCAAAAACCAAAAGTAAAAAATGATGTACAAACAAAAGCGCACCTACTAACGAAACCAATCCTCTATCTACCAGTGTTCACGTAGTCACGGTAAATCAATCCATTTTTTTTTTCCATTGCAGAGTTCTTCACAATCTTATAAATCCATCTGAAAAGTCACAATCTTCCCTTAAAAACTACCGCAGGGGAGTAATCCTGCAAGCTTTAATCTACAGCGCTATTCTACTAAAGAGAAAAAAATGATATTGATTTTAAACAGAATGAAACAACTAACTACATTAATGAATGAATTACAACAAGTACTTCTAAACATGTGCAGTGTCAATATAGAGACTTTTTCAAACTTCTGTGATAATGAATGGATGAACACAAGCAGCACAGAGCCATACTTCAATGAAGAAGTGTATAAACAAGAACAAGAAAAAAAAAGTGTGGATCAAACCATTAGGGCAAAATAAACCCTTATAGAAAATAAAATACCAACAAACTTTGAACCAAATGCTCCTTTAACCCAAACAAACAATCCAGTGTAAAAATTGACATGCAGCACAATGAGTAATGTACATCAACAATCCTTTAAATCTTTGCGGCTATTCCTCAATCACTATGTTATACTAAAAGCCAAAAGTAAAATGAAAACTTTACAAACCGTAGGCTGCTGTCCAGTACGCAGCTCACTGGTCTGGACATTCATTAGCCTGCACTGTAAGATTTGTGTGCAAAGGCACTTTCCACCACATCAAAATGTTAGCGACACACCATTCCACTATACGGAATCTTGTGCATCGACAATACTATGCAACATTCAAATAACATTCTCCTGCATGGAACAGCCAAAGAACTCTGAAGGTGACTTAGAAAATTCTCTACCTTCAGAAAACATTACCGAAAACCTGATAAACACCAACTCCTAATAAACACATACAAAAAAGAAATAGCTACGTTTCAAAACACATCTGCTGAAATACCAGACCAAACATGTGTCTGTTGACGCAGAACGTTTTATAAAAAGAGCACAAAAATAGTAGATCTAGCTTACAACATGAAAGACAATGAAGAATCGCAATGGTTCCAATTAGTTTTATATCTAAAATCAGAAGGTAAATACAAAATAACCTTCCCCTCAAGAGTGTACACGTACTGCAACACAAAGCTTGACAATAACAAAATGGCAACAAGTGCTATCACTACCACTTCCAAAAGTTCTCCAACAGCTTAATTTTAAAAGAGCATTATAATACAAACAGTGCAACCAATTCAAGCTATAATGCGCCTTGAACCAAAATCATCCAAATTACCATCCTCTGAGTTACTAAAGGGCATCTGTGGCAAAGTAGCATATTTACTATTGCACCAAAAACTCTAGGACTACAATGACAAATAGATCAAACTTTGATTATACTAGTTAATGGTGTGCAAGTAAAAGACAAAAACATTTGACAACAACTAGTTGACTAATGAAAAGTTAGACAAGCCGTACAATATCTAAAATAAAACATTGCATACTACAGAGATATAAAGAGAGAGGAAAACTTAAAAGAATCCACCACATTATTCAAGAGTCAACAGAAACTGTCCGATTTGAACGTGTAGATCCTGTTACAGCAGCCAACACTTTAGACCATTATACCATTCACCCACTGCACTCCAAAGACACTATTGACAATGCATTAAAAACATATGAAATGCATCTAGCCAACGGATCCCCAATGAGCATATGGGAAAAAAGTATAGAAGCATGTTCTTTTCCTCTATTCTTTCCTGCAGGAAAAGGAGGACGATATGATGACAGGTCCACACAAATTAGAGCATCAGAATATTGCTCTTTACGGATGTATTCTGAATACCCCAGATTCAGGCATAATTTTGAAAATATTGTCCACCTCTTCTTCGAAAATGAACTAGCAACTCTATGTTATGGAGTTGCACTAACATTAAAAACAGGCTCTAACTTTTTAAACATATACGCTACCCAACTGCTTCAAAAAATAAAAGACAAAGATGTCTGTTATGCAGTCAAGTATAACAAATCTTTTTGCAAACATGCGTGGTACAAAAGAATACTGGTTCCGACGTCATGCTGGTGTAGATTGTATGCCACAGAACCTAGGCCCAGCCGCATGGTTTGTTACTTTGGTTGTGCAGAATATGCATGGGATGACTTGTATGGCTTCTTACACACTGCAAACCAAAATAAAGACGGAATGGACATACAACCACCAGGAGAACTCTTTTCTCTTGACCCGGTAAATGTATCCAGGAACTTTCACCATCACTTCATAGCCAGACTGCATTTTATCTGCAATAAAACGACCCCTCCATTCAGAGAAGTACAACCGAAAATCGCACATCCACATGCTTTTGTGGATAAAAGATGCTCCAAAATGCGGCCTTGATTTGGAACCAATGTTTTACAATTTATTAAAAAGTACATTACCTGTGATATCCCTTCAGAAACAAGACAACATGACATACATACACAAGTGTTACACTTCCAAAACATAAATATGGCTAATACTGCTGGCATAGATATGAAAACAAAGGGTAATACTATACCAAATGTTGCTTTGGCTTCCCTATACCATTGTGCAAAAAAGGACAAGTAAATAGATTTATGTATTCGGAAAGGCAAATCCCTAACAATACATACAACATTAGAAGGGACGAAGCATCCAAGTACATCAATAATTACAATGCAATCATTGCCCTCCTGTGGAATGCAAACATAGACATACAATACATTGCACACAATTACACTGCAGTTGCAAGATATGTCACAGCCTATCTCACCAAAGCTAAGAAAACAGAGCTAAAGGACCTCTGGGTTGACATATCATCTGACAGAACACTATCACATTAATTGTACAGCATCGGTATAAAAATGCTCTTCCATAGAGAATGCAGGTCCTACGAAGTTGCAGACCATTGAACAGGTGTTAGGGAGATTTTTCACACAAGTGCTAAATTCCCTCCACCTTAGAGCCCTCCAGCTCTTTTGCTATATTTTTGGACTTTGAACTTTTTATTTTCAGTGTGTTGTACATTTTTGCTCATGGGCTATGGAGTCTCACCCACCCTATAAGTACTCTCTTTTTACAGACTTCCCACTTTAAACTCCATTTTCTGGGACTGACTACTGTCTCCAAGAACATGTAAAGTTGCCATTGACTTTACAAGTCTTTTTAAATTTACAGGCCCAGTACACCCTATCTTCCAATAGAGTACTGGAGGGGTTAATAGTTATACCCTTTTGTCTGACTCTCATGGAACATTAGTATGTTTCCCTTTCTCTAAGATTTGGCTGGTGGCAGTGGTATCTGCCATTTTTATTCTACCACGGACTATGAACATAGCCTCAGTATCGTTAGAGGCTATGGTGGTAGTCTTAAACTCAAACCCGGTAATCCAATTTTAATTTAACTTGGTTCCGGTCGAGATGTTTCACCATATCTTTTTGTAAAGGTCTTTCTAGTGTTTTACTCTGAGCGCCAAACCAGGTTTGATTCCTTTGTTCACCGTCCTTTTTTGGGCTTCTGCACAGAAGCCCTCCTTAGGCGCCTGAGTGTCTGGGTGGGCAGTATGTGAGGGAGGGGTTTGAGGCCCCCTGCACAGGGTCTCCTTGGAGACCCAAGTCACACTCTTGTTTGATTGGCTAAGTGGCTGCACTGCCAGGACAGCCACCCTGCTGTGTGATTGAAAGCCAGGCTGTGTGAATGGGGGATTTGGTGCATAAAAAGCCAGTCTCTGGGGCTGGAAGGCAGAGTCACGACTGGAACGAGAGAACCAACAAGAAGCTGAAGGAAGACGACTGCTGCAACTACTGGACACCCGGTGAAGCCCTGCTGCAGTTCTGAATCGTCTGAAACCTCAATGACAGAGGAGATCTGCAAGGAATATTCTCCCCTTGAGCTTGGTGGGAACAACCAGCCTGCCAAACACCGGACACCTGTCCTCATCCTGGTTGAATTTACTGTGCATTGCTCCAGTAGATTGGATAGCCAGTGGGAAGAGAACCAGTTTGGGTTTCAAAGAGCGCACCTTTTGTTTGTCGTTTTGCTCTGCTGCTGGCTTTATCCCTGGGCAGTGCAGGACCATCCAGCCATCCTCCTTCTTGTCACCACGACTGAAGCTACAGGAACCGTGAGCCTGTTGGAACTGCCAGGAACAACTGCCTCAGCTACAGCATTCTTCTTCTTTTAAGGTACTGTGCAAACTCAGTCGTTTTTTCCGTCCGACTGCAATGAAAGTGCTTGAAATCTTTGCCTCTCGAAGGCTTGTCCTTCTCTTCTCGGTTGAATAACTTTTCCTCCAACCAACTTCGTTTTGAACTCTTGGCAGAGACTTAACCGCAAACTACTTTGAACTGTATGATACTCTGCAAAGACTCTTGAACCATTAACATTGGCCCAGACCTATTGACTTGAATCCTAGTTGTAGTAGCCTTTTCTAGATTGCCCCGCCTATAACTTGTTGGTGTTATTGATTTTGGGTAACCTTGTCTTTTCTCCCTTTTAAATTACTGGAGTGCCATTTTGCTCACACTTTATTGTGAGCCTAGCTTGTCCAGAATTGATTGAGTGTTGTTGTAGTATATTAAGACTGTGTTTTTCTCCTGCTTTATGATAGTGAACTGTTTTATAACTGATGGTGTAAATAAATGTATATTCTTTTACTCAGAAACCTTGAATCAGTGTTTCTTTGAATCATAGTAATTGTTGTCCTTTGTGTAAACTCTTGTACTGCTCTCTTTACTCTTCAGATAAGTCTGGCTGCTCAGTCATTGCTACCACTTTACTGTGTAGTATGGGCTTGTACCAAAGGTGAAATTGTACTTACATTTGTAGTCTTATTTGTATGTAGTGGTCCCAAAGGGTACTGCATATGATTCTGCCTAAAAACAGGTGCATCCTGATATGGCAAATCTAAGCACATTGTTTGGCTGAACTTTCCACCAGCCTCATTCTGAAAAAGAGTATTAAAATCCTACCAAGAGAAAGAAAACATAGCCACAAATGATCCCAGTAGTCAGTACATTTTAAAGAGCAAATTACTTGACACATACTACACAAATAGAAGTACTACTTTGGAAAGCATGTGTCTCCATGACATTGCCCAAAACTACACCTACAAAAACAATGTCACACCAAATAAGACAACTGGCAAATATTCAGTTTCAACTTGTGAAGGGAGCCAAGTGAAGCTTACTAAACCCATTCTAATTAAGCATGTAAAGTTATCTTTTAAAACTCCACAAAATAGAGAACTGTATTACGTGGCCTTACTCCAACTTGATAAACCTTGGAGAAAAGAAAAATAATTATTAGGTGACTATGGGCCTCATTACGACCCGTGCGGTGTCGGATTGAAGAGGGCCGGTACGGGACCGGCTCCCTTCATTCCGACAGGGCTGATTACAAGCTTCCCATCGCGGGACCCGGATCGCACACCTGGTAAAACCAGCCGTGCTTTTCGGGTCCCGCAAGGGGAAGAAGGAGATAACAATGGGCCAGTTGTAATCTGCCCGTTGTTACCTCCATCCCCATTCCCATTGAGCCCTATGAGGGCTCAAATGGGAATGGAGAATGGTTCCTGCAAGGAGGAATGACCGGGTCCTCCAATGTTGGAATGACCCGGTTATTCCTCATTGCAGGAACCCGGTAAATGAGCCCGGTTTAGTGGCAGCCATGGAGTTAATAACTCCATGGCTACCGCTGACTTGTAATGAGGGCCTATGAATCATTTGAAGCTGCATTTAAAGCAAATTAAAGCAGTATAACAAATGACAATTTCAAACAATACAAAGAAATGTTGGACAATGAACACCAACAAGAGGAATACATTGAATCTCAACTACACAAAGACACTCCTGAAGGCAGTAAACCTTCCCTTACAGGACTGCAAGACCCACTTGGAGAACCACTCATTCTAAATGAAGCAGAAATAGCCATGACTGAGGTAGAACATACCATGTATTCATATAAACAATCAGAGGAAAACTTGTCAGTTCTGGAATCTCAGCAAAATGATGAACAACTCACCATTTATCTGGAAGTCACTCAAGAAATTGTTTTAAACATGAAAGTAAAACCTGCACATGTAAAATAATAAACCTCTGCTCCTGTATGTAATTGGTGAAGCTGGTTCTGGCAAAACATTCCTAATTAAAATAATCAGCACATTTCTACAAAACGTAACAAACAATGACCTTTCGGCCTGTAGTGACAGCCCCACAGGTTTAGCTGCCTACAACATAGGTGGTGTCACTTTACAACAACAACTACTCCTCCCCATCGCACACCAAAACAAATTAGAATACTACAAATTGTCAGCAGAGGCTGCAACTGAGGTACGCAGAGTTCTAAAACAAATGAAAGAGCTCCTGACAGATGAAGTAAGCATGGTGACCCACCTCATGTTAGCTTAGAATTCAAGAAGTCCTAAAATCCAATCCAACTAAGAGGGACTGCTTGGAGGAAAACTGTCAGGCTGAGTAATCTTGATCGAGGTCCGCAGAGGCTGCTGAACCCTCACGATCCCCCAAAAGTGTAACACACTGAACTAGAGCTACACACAGCTCTGTATGTTTCTCTTCCAAGGGAAAGGGGGAATGGGACAACATAAGAAAACACCAGGTTGCTTCAAACTGTTTCTCCAAAGAACCTGCAGACATGGAATAGAGATAACATTTCACTTTTTAGAAACTGTATAAAAATTACCTGAAAGATCCCAGCTCCTTTACAAAAGACCATGGTACTCCTCTGCAAATAGCTGAGAGGAGAAAAAATACTTGCTCTATGGACTGCTGGCTTTACTCAATTCACTTCCTGTTACTGCACCAAAAGACTTTGTGATATGAGTTAATTCCTCAGATAAGCAGTCTTAGCAGTTAATATTGCTGCCAGGATTGTCTCTAAACAAAGTCTCTTTGTGGAAAGGACCCACAGTCACAATCCTCACCGTTTTTATTTATCCTACTAGGAATACAGTGAGTATCATGTGTTCCTGAAAACTGGGAAAACTTTGGCATCTGTTTATGGGGAATTACATTTGACTCCTTGAAACGTTTATTTTAGACTCATTGAGTTCAAACAACTACTACCTTTAATTACCAATGAGTGCCATGTGAAACCAGAAATACTGCACACTCGCCGCTCTAGCTACACAAGTGAAGGTGCGCACAAACTGACTGCGGAACCGAAGGGAAAGAAATCCAGTCTGCGCACGCGTAATATGATGCCCCGATGCCTGGCTTGCCTGGCCCCGCGCACAGCCCCACAGGTTTAGCTGCTTCCAACATAGGTGGTGTCACTTTACACCGACGACTACTCCTACCCATAGCATACCAAAACAAATTAGAATACTACACATTTTCAGCAGAGGCTGCAACTGAGGTACGCAGAGTTCTAAAACTAATGAAAGAGCTCCTGACAGATGAAGTAAGCATGGTGTCTTACCTCATGTTGGCACAGAATGCCAGAAGTCCTAAAATCCAACTAAGAGAAACTGCTTGGAGGAAAACATGCTATTGTTTTAGTAGACCCACTACAGTTGATGCACGGACTGGACCCAGATATCACTTATTTTTTGACCTACTTTTTGGTTGTTTTAAAAAAAAGGGATTCACACCACATTTACAAAAGCACGCTTTCAGGACCAAGCCGCGGCTGCTGCCACCAATTTGGTGAAAATCGTCCAGTGGGTTGGGCTGTAGGCATCAATAAAGGTTTTTCTACATTGCGTGTATGGGAGAAATAAAATTTGGACCCTCCCTATAACTTTACCCCTCCTTGACTAAACCTCACCAAACTTGCCCAAATAAATTTAGAGCGTGCCATATACTTTTTTTTGTAAAGTTTGGTAAGGATTCGTCCAGGTGGAGCAAAGTTCTAAGCCACCCAAAAAGTGCTCTTCCTATGAGTTGAGCAACTTAACCATAACTACACCTCCGCTACCGCAAACCGTGTAATACTCAGAACCTACAGTTTTGGTAATAACCAATGGCCTTTGTCCTGGCCTATTTGAAACTACTGCACCGCAAATACATTGTATTCTTCTTGTGATACCTTTACCTCTTGATAAGTGTACCTTGAGGAATAGAGACACACTAATACAATAATTTCTATGGGAGAATAAGTTACCACAGATGAAGTTCTGGACACTGCAGTTTGCCAGTGATAACTAAGGTATGAACGTATCCAATTTAGAAGCATATCACCTAGCCGTTGTAACACGCGCGTATTATTATTCTTAGAAGAAACACCTGATGAATGGACACATGCAGAGTGGATCATGAATTTCCCTCTGCAGGCAATTTTGACTACAAAGAATGAACTGAGAAAAAAGGATTCTTGCCACCAACAGAATTCTTGACAAAATGCTGGGTGAAAATGTCCATATTCTTAGGAAATTAACCTTTTTCTTCCAAAATCTCATATTTGTGGTTGGCTCAGCCCATTGGTGAAAGATGAAAACAAGTTGCTGTTTTTTTCTAATGGGTACTTGGGAGGGTGAGATGGATAAGTGATCTAATGGATAAAGGGGAATGGAACTCATTTAAGCAACTCAAACTACAGAATACATATGGTGAATACCGTTGTTTGAAAAAAGCAATTAGCACTACAAAAACTATTGGGAACAATGAGTTTGGGGATATCAATTTGAAACCTAAAAATTGTGCACCTTTGTTTCTCAAATATATAATCATGTGCTAGTCACCAGGAAGGGTATGCATCATTATTGGATGTGTGTTCTGAAAGACTTTATAGATACATGACTGAAAAAAGATGGGATGCTATATATAACAACATACCACCGATGTCTCTGAGCCTAGGAGAAGGGGTCATATGAAGATGTAAAATAGAGTATAGTGGAATCCGGAGAGGCTATACACAAGAGGTTTGAGGGATTCGGAAGCATGTTGGAGATGCAAAAATATGGTACACACCTTAGAACGTATGTTCTAGGAAAGCCGTAATGTCTGATCAAGCTGGAATGAGGTAGCTGGTATCCTAAACAAAGTACTGCTCCTGGAGTTGGAACTTGATTTTGAAACTTTGATATTGGGACAAGACACTCCTGTAGATGATTTGACTCTTTCATGAAAGAAATTGCTTTTTAGATCTCCCTTAAGAGACTCGAAAACAGATGAGCATCTCGCTGTACCAACATGGATGCAAGAACTGCATAAACTCTTATTGATGGAAATAGTCCTACTTAGAAGTCAAAGGAAGTGTAAGAAATGTGTTCACAAATTCTGGAGTTGATCTAACAAACAGTAGATGAAGATGTTCTGAGAGAGATGATGGTGGGTGGGAGGAGGAAAGAATGAAGGGGGACAGAAGAAATGATGTATGATGTAGATTTCTGTGTTGATTCAATAATGTTATGTTAATAATACATTGTTAATAAAAGTCAGTGGCACTTCTTCCATATGTCAGTACAGTCTTATATGTATAGGTACGGCAGCAGCACATGGTTACATCTCAGCACATGTCAGATATATAGTTATCATATTGTAGGTTTAGCCTCTTATTTGTATTTGTATTTATTGTTTTATATAGCGCCTTAATCCAAGGCGCTTTACAGTTAACAACAAGAACACATTAAACATGGAACAGTAGAAGCAATAACAGTATACATGAATCAAACCACAAAATGGGCATGTAGAACAATTTGGATATGAGAGGGGAAAGGAGATCAATGGGGTGGAGGAGGAGGGAAGAGGAGAGAGAGTAGTGAGTAAAGTGAGTAGTATGAGGAAAGAGAATTTAGGAGAGAAGGGGAAAGATAAAGAGAACAAAGAGAAGGGTACTAAAGGGAGAGGGAGAAGGGCGAGAGGGGGGAGGGTTTCAGCGAGGGGAATGAGGAAGGAGTGATTTTAATGAGGAGCGGAAGGAGAAATATGTGAGGGAGGAATGGATAGAAAAAGGAAGGGAGTTCCAGTGTAAGGGGGCCAGGAGCTGAAAAGAGCAGAACCGGGAGGAGGCACAAGCGGTGGGGACTGCCCTCGTATGGCATATACGATTCCTTTGGACAGTAACATGGTGGCTTGAACCTCAACCGACTCTTACCAAAAGAGACTGGGCCCACATAACAAGGTTGCCGGTGTACTGGCAACCTCAGTTTACCGTTTCTGTAGCCCAGTAATACCGGGTTATTTCATGGGCGGCATAGGAGCAGTAAAGCACCAGTGAAGCACCGGCACTGTAAGAAAACAGTGCCAGTGCTTCAGTTATTTGTCTGCTGGTATGGGCCTGAACTACTGACAGGTCAGACCTGCTGATAGTTCACAGCCCCTACAGGCAGACTTGAAGTGACCCAGTCCAGAAAAGGTGCCGGTAACCGTTGTTACCAGCACTTTTTTCCTTGACCAGGTCGCTCGTAATGAGGGCCTGTGACTCATTGTCAGAATCATGAGGTGTGTGTGTGTGTGTCGTGTGTCCGTGTGTGTTCGTGTGCGTGTGTGTGTGCGTGTAGCACTGTGGGTGACTGCATTCTTTTTCAAACTAGTTCACCTACAGGTCTTGGACTATGATCTGTTTCCTTGAATAACTGTTTTATCTTTAACTAGATAACTCATTTTAAAACTATTTATTGAACCTTTGCTATGTTACCCTTTTTAAATATAGGTTTATTGTATTGTGTGCATAAACGTACTAAATCAATTTACATTTGAATAAAGCCATTTCAAGCAGTCCTTTAATTGGTGCAAATCGTTTTTCTTTACTTTATTTGTATGTTGGCACATGCCATTTTTTCTCATTTATAAATGCACCTCTACAAGTGCCAATATGCAAATAATAAAATAGGTCTCGGACAGCAGGAGCATACTTTGTCCATACTGTTAAAAGCATTTCCCTAATTACCGGAGAACAGCACATGAATAGTGATGTCCTTTAATTGGTTCACTTAAAAACAAAGAAAATGTTGGCGGTACATTCACAGTTCTGGAAATGTATTCTGATAAGTATCCAATAAGTTGGAAGATATGGATATCATTGAACTTAAAGAAAATATAACAAAGCACTATTTTACAACACTTAACCTTTCGCGCAATATAAGTTTTTTTTTTTTTGTAAATAGTATTTAAAGTCTTCTTTTTCAGTTCAACCTTGAACTGCCTGCCTCAGTGATTCCCACATTTCTAAATACTTGGCTCTTCTGGGACAAGGGTTCGTAGAGGCACTGTCAATGGTAGAAAAGATAGAATATTCTACCACTATTATCCCCCAAATGATCCATTAAACCTGCTCTTCACAATTGCAATAGGTTGAAACCTGTGTTCTTGTCTGGGTAGTTTTCCGGGCCGGCTTTTGCCTCAGCCAGAGATAGCATGGTCTGTATTTTTATTTATTGTGTCTCACAATTACATAGTAGAATGTTTTTTTTTCCTAGCATTTATAAACCAACCAGAATATTTATGGTATTTGGAAACGTGCCCCAATGCAAAAATCCTAAGGATGTAGACTGCCCCACAATAACGACTGACAATGAACTTGAAACGAGTATGTGGTCATTGTCTCCCTGTGATACTTTGGTCTTGGGCTGATTAAGCTACGCATAATAAAATGTGTGACCTATACGAAACTAAGGAGCTTATATCCGAGTTCCTGTATAATTACATGGCGGGAGCCTGTTACATTTCCATTTTTGTGAAAATAGCTCCCTGCTGCATATGTTTCCTCATTTGCACAGCAGAGTGCAAAAGGGGTGTGCAAAAAAGGTGGTGTAAATTCCACCCTTTTGCACCCTGCCGAGCAAATTGAACAAACACTGCCTGCCATGTGGACATGGCAGGCAGTGTTTACAATATATTCCTGTGGAGTCTGCCATCTTTTTGCTGGTGCAAAAGGTTTGCAGATTACATAGGAATCCCCAGCATTTGTGCCAGCATGAAAATGGCATGCTTCCGTAAGTGCTGTAGTTTTGGCATTGGCTTGGAGGAAGGTGGTGATGGAATCATAACTTCACTCCTCTCCACCACGCAAATAGTTGAAAATGAGCAGTAGTGTACATTAAAAGCAAAAAAGCCGTATGCAATGCTTGTACACATTTATTTACATTTCAGCTCATTCAAAATAGGCCCCTAGGTATCATTACGAGTTTGATGGTAATACAGTAGTGAATACATTGAATTACTAGAAACATCAAATACTGTTCCGGCCATTTTTTGTTATTATGGAATTATCACAAGACCCATTTCTTGAGTCCATAGGACTTCATGGGTAACTTCTGGGAATTACCTTGAGTGGTCATTTTGATGCGGTAATTCTGAACTTTTTTCTTTGGTAAAGTGGACAATTTACCTGCAGAATTTAGCTGGAGGTATGCCATCTGATTGATGGACAAAACACGTATTAGAGGTTTTGGTAATGTGTTGGTAAAGTGTGGGAAACAGAATTACTTTATCACAGTTTTCACCCGTTCCACTGTACTGTTATTGAGACCCATTGACTTTAGTATTTTATGGAGCTAATGTGCACACATTTATTGTGTTGGTGAATACCCATAATTGTCTGCTCCATGGTTCTTGACTAGAGGTGAAGTTCCTGAGATGGATTCTCATTGCCTCTGTGAGGTACAGATTGCTAACTGAGTGTCCTCTTCTACTATTTTACAAATAAGTAAATTCATTATTGCCCACGTAACAGTTGATAGGTGGCAAACCTAAGATCAGAATCCTGGGAAGAGTACAAACGAGAAAGGGAACAGAGAGAATTATTTACGGGTACATGTCAGGCTTTATGCAGTGCAGGTAAGAAGAAGTAATTTTAGGGAGGAGTATGTTCTGGGATAGTGTGGCTGTTCTTAAGGATTTAGGAAATGGGGTTGAGAGCCAACTTATAATCATGTGTGTTGGGTCGGTTAGGTATTTGATGACATAGAGTAGAGATTTCCACTGCTAAGGGGTGCAGAAGTAAAAGTAGTGGAAGCAAGAGAGAGAGAGCAGGGTGGATGAGAGATGCTGATATGGCTGGGGCAACACAGTTTTCAGACAGATGGCAAGATTGTTACGCTCTATGTAGCTGGTGGTTCTCTTAAAGCAACCACACTTCCTACCAGTACTCCCTCTTTGCATACAGGAAAAAGGGATAGATACAACTGCTTTTTAGGCCTGTCAGGTTAAGGAGATAATGTGTAAGGCTATGAAGCAAAGTGGAACACAGCAAGCTGGAGAGTAAGAGGTTAAAGAGAGAGGATAGATAGGAGAAGATTATGGAAGGAAGATGTTTTCTCGTGTGTGGATCAAAGGGGTCCACTATGGAAATTAAGGTTTTGATAACTTATTGAGTGAGGTAGGAGATAAAGAGTCAATGCAGGGTAGGGTAGATGTGAGAGGGGGTGGATGGAATGGGTTATTAGGGTGGGTGAATATTTAAAATTATTATATGAAAAATAGAGGAAGAAAAGAAATTAGGAAAACATAAGCAAATATTTTGCATCGGGGGTCGGACAGCATGCCTTATATGGTAGAGGAGAGTTTGCCAGGGTAAGCATGCATTACCTTGGTTGAGTAGTGGGTCTTGCCAGTGTTCCGGGCTGTTCTGAGTGCCTCCAAGTTTGTTTACGTGATGAATAGTATGTTGGAGTTGCACCATCAGCATTAGTGGTGGTCTTTAGTTGGTGAATTTCAAGGTTGGAGGTAAACACACGAGGGAGCAAATATGGTAGCAGCTTTGTTGAGTTAAGTGCTAGGTACAATTGTTTGGATGCCTGTTAAGTAGAAGATGATAGACAAGTGGACATATCCATAAGGGAGGACCTGGATTCAGTTAGGTAGAGATCTAGGGAGATCAGTTTGAAATTGCTCTTACAGATAGATGAGGTCTGTTGAAGGGATACAGGAAAAGGGATCACGACATTGAAGTGATTAAGAAGGTCCTCATATCAGGAGGGGATGGTATTCATTAAGGCTACTTCTTGAGACAAGAGGATACCTTTTTAGCCAATGAGGAAGGCCAGTAAATACAGTGGACTCAAGGCCACTAACAAACCTAACAAACAATTAACGCCAATCAAGTACTGATCCTGAGAATGGGTGACACAATTCAGCAATGCATATTTGTGGCATGTACCAGAGACTGGCGTACTACACAGTCAAATGCCTCCACAGCAGCTCCCAGAATGTATGGCATGCCATGTCACATTGCTCTGGGGATGTGGCTTCTTATGAAGTTGCTATATGTTCACAAGTTAAAAGTGGGAGAACCAATATGCCCAGTTGATGTTGTGTGTATATGTGTGTGTGTGTATGTGTGTGTGTGCATGTGTTTGTGCGCATGAATTTGATGTAGTGTGTAGATTGGTGTGCTGCTGGAGATTGAATGGATATGCAGTTGGGATTTGTATTTGTGTACATACGGTTGTACGTGTGGTTGAATGCATGAATGCATACACGCTTTGAGTTTTGGAGTGTTGCTCCTGGTTAGGGGGGAGCAGTAATCACATTTCGTGGTGCTGGTTTGGTGGTGGCGAGGTTAAAGGACACTAAATAATGGTCAGTCCAAATTTGAGGGGTGATGGCTGTAATAATGGCATTACAGTTGTGGTCCACCACCCAATCCAAAATTCTACCTCTGTCATGGGTTGGAAGGATGACTTTCTGCACCAATCCTAGTTCAGACAAGATAAGCGACGCACTTGAAGCATGTTTTTCTTGGTCCTAATAGAAGAATTTGGGATGACTTTTTAAATTGTCTGACAGCATGGAGGATAGATCTTCCTCAGAGGACCCCATGGGTCCTGAGGGTCTATATAAGAGATGTATGGTGAGAGTCTGAGAGTTGGCCGTGGGCAATTTGACTCTGAGGACCTCACAGGAGGTGAAGGGTGGGGATGAGTCTACTCTTATGGACAGGCTAGATTTAGTGATGAGGGCAATGCCTCCTCTTGCACCTTGCATCTATCAGCTCTTAGGATGGAATAGCCATCTGGGACTGCTAACATAATGGCTGGGCCTGCTGCTTGTGCAGCCATGTTTCGGTTATAGCCAGAAAATCATATTTTTCAGTTGTGATTAGGTCAGATATCTCTGTGGGGTACGCAACTAAGGATCTGGCATTCATCAATGCTCCTTTAAGATCTAAAGTCGGGTTGTCTGTTAAAGGTGGGATTGCAGGGCTAGTCGTCGCAGGTGTCTTGGTGGCACCTCTGGTGTGCTTCTTCAGTGTGTGGGTAAGTATAGGTGACATGCTGATGTACTTGGATAGGAGTATATTTGTCATTGTTGATGGTGTGTAGGTGAGGTGGGTTTTTCCTCTCAAAATTGTGTCTAGTAGAGGATCTAGCGCGGGGTTAATGGACTACTATAATAACAATGTTTTTTAAAGTCTGTATTGAGGGTATCATCTCTAATTCATGGAAGCAGGTGGTTCTGATACCTATTCATAAAAAGGGAACTAGAATGGACCCTAGCAACTATTGGTTGCTTTCCCTAATTGATGTCCTGAGCAAACTATTTGCTAACATCATCTTAAGTAAGTTGAAAGATTGGATTCTTAAAACAAACTGGCTAAGTATACTCCAGACCAGATTTAGGGCTGGTTCATCTACTCATAATAGCATGACTTTGAGTATATTAATTAAATCAGCCAAGTTAAAGATAGACCCCCTTTTTATGTGGTCTTCATCGATTGTATGGCCGCCTTTGATTCTGTTAATAGATATAGGTTGTTGTCCAATTTGGGGAAGTGGGGATTGCCTCGTGAGATATTAACTCATATTATTCAACTTCATGAAGGCACTGGTGTCATGGTAAGATTGAGCAGCATGGGTGCTTTCCGATGTTGTTTAATCTGTATTTGGCTGATTTATCTGGTAGACTGGAAAGGGTGAGAAATTACCCTCCTAAAATCGGCACTGTGTACGTCCATTGGATGGGGTATTCTGATAATATATTCTTGGTTGATCACACTTACATTGGGCTATGGGTGTACTTAGCAAGTATGCGATGGAGAATGATACCTTGATAAAAACCAAATATCTTTACATGGGCAAAAAATGATCCATTCACTCAATGCCTATCGATGCAGGGTATAGGGAACAAGTATCCAGGTACAGATATTTGGGGTTTCCTTTGGATGATGGATGTTGATTGACTTAGAGACTTGAAAGCTGGGAAAAGGGCTAAAGCTATGGTATTAAGGAAAATGATTTAAAAACTCTGACAAAACTCTGACACAATGAGCTGGTTATACAATGAAAGGGGTGAGACTATTATACAATCAGTGTTTCTGCTCGTCCCTGTTATATGGTCTGGAAGCCTTAGTTATGAAGTGAGATAACTGGTTGAATATTTGGAATTGGGTTTAACACATCTGGCCTATCATTAAAAAAAATGAGGAAAAATCAGTAGTATTTATTGGGTGAAGAAATGAAGCTGGTTTCAGGAGCCAAATTTTTCAGAAATGAATGAGAAGGTGTTTAATTACTTTGAGTGGGATCCCGATTGAAAGGAGGATTTTTATTTCCTGACATCAAAATTTGAAAAATAAATTCACATATGGGTCTGCCAATCAAACTATGGCAATTTAGAGAGGTTGAAAGGTTATTGTGAATTCAGCTGTTTGACTCATATGTTTTTGAACATGCCACAATATCTGCAAATATTCCCTTCTGCTGTCAGATCTGTAATGTTACTTAGATTAAAACGATTGCCAACATTATCTGTTTGCGGATCACGCTTGGGTATTTCGGTGGAGAAAAGGACGTGTATGATTTGCAATTGTACTCACGCATGTGAAACCAACAGGCATGTTTTGACAACTTGTAAAGTGATGGAAAACATATGCAGGAGTAATTTGGGTACTTTTTTGCATGACTATGACACAATTAAGAAACAAAGAGTTCTGGCAATATTGCCTTCATTCAAAAAATGTTGCAGTGAAGATGGCACTTCATAGAATTTGGAAAATGATTGAAATGAAGTTCACCAGTTTTTAATAGAGCACGTTTTCTGAGCAGATAGGATTCAGTATTGTATGGTGATGTTATGAGTGTAAACATTTTAGAATCTGAAATATGTTCTCATTGTATGTAAATATGAATGTATTAACAGTTTATTGTAGTTATTATATATGTGATTTTATAATATTGAAACACATTGTTGTTTTATATATTTCATATGTATAAACTTCAAATTGAACTAAAACATCAGGGGAGTTCTAATGAGTCCATATGTGTGAAGAGCCAAGAGGCAGCGGTACCGGCTGATTTTCAGGAGGAGAACTGGAACAGTGTGATAACAGAGGACGATAGGTTGGGGTGGAAAGAGAAGGAAGTAGAGGAGAAAGACGAGTATGAATTGATGCTGTGGCTGAATGAGGGGTCAAAGAGATCAGGACAGGCTGAAATAGTAGGAAATCGGGCATTAGAGAGGAATCAGGAGATCTAACTTCAAGGGCGGACATGACACACACATGTAGAATCAAAAGGATTGTTATGCTTACGTTCACAGGTATACATATTTACTGCCAATAGGAACAGGGGTGAATGTTAATTTCACTGTAGCGAAAGTGAGCGCAGAGTAATAGCCACATAAGTTGTTTCTTTTAATTTAAAAATGTAGGTGTAGCAAATATTGTACTTTTAAAGCAGTAAAAACACATGTATTTATTTCTAGAATGTGTTTAAAACATATGCCATCATTATTATTTTATCAATAACCATCTGAAAAATAACATTGTCAAGCTTAAACATTGTGGACCATGGAACATTGGCCTATTTCTAAAAGTATGTAAATGAAAATGTCAGCTGCATTATTATACATTATCAAAATTGAATGTCTTTTATTACATAGATAACAATGAATGAAGTTGACATTAAAGACATTCAAAAAAAGAAATGCATTTCTTCCATTACAATCATTCAAGGAAACACTGTAACCAGAGCACTTTAATTAATTAGTCCAGGTTAATGGGCGTAGAGATTTCATAACTAATTAGCGCTATGATCCTGGCATGAAGAAAGTGAAAACCATTTCCAAAACCGAGTGTATTGGTTTGTGCATGCAGAATACTTGTTTTTTCAGCCTATAGTGTAGACATCACGCGAATGTGTGTGAACGCCCCCGAAAAAGGGATATATGTTGAATCATGAGCGAAATTTAAAGGTGCATACTCCTCAAATGTTTTTTTATTTTTTATTTTTTATAGCTGGTGGCATTTATCATGCTCACGATAAAGGTCCTAGCACCCCATAAATGTATTGTACTAAAAGATTGGAAACCACAATGAGTTGTCATGTATTTATGATGTGTCTGCCATGTGTGCAGGGAGTGAGCATGTTAATTATTTGTTATTAATGTGCATGTGGTTTGGTGTTATGCTTTGGGGGGGCAGAAGGTTGTTCATGGTCCCAATTTGAGCACACTAATTCAGTAGAATTTCCCACTAGCCTAAGGTGAAGCACATATGACTCCTCATGGAATGTACATGGATGTTTAGGGACCTGGTTGGTAGCAAGTTAGTCTTTTGTTTTCTAGAGCACCAGGGGCCTAGAGGCTTGTTGGTGTCATACAGGGAGAGACGCACGGAGCTGGACCAAAGGGGCAGGCATGGTCTAGCTGGCAGATTGGTGGATTGGGGAGGGCTAAAGCAGGTGCCCTGAGGCTGCCACTTGAACCAGGATCTGTCTTTATGACTTCAAGATAGCACCACCACTACTCCACTTCTATACTCTTTCCTTCATCAAGAGGACATGATACTGTGGCTCTTATTGACCATATTTGTTCCCTCTGTCTGCTTTCATTCTGTGTGTCCCATATTAATCTTTCACACAGGCAATTCTTGGCTTTTCTATCTATGGAAACTGGCCTGACAGACCCCCATTTATGTATCGGGGACAGCAGAGGGCATCTTATTAATGCTATCTGACAAACCTTGACAAGCACATTAATAGGGAATATCCAATCACTTTTTGGGGCATCAAACATTAATGCTTCCCTAAATTCTACTGGAACACTTTTTTGTAATTTTTTGGAAAACTGTCTTCACAGCAAAATAATCATCTCCATGAGGAATCATATTTTCCCTTTCTTTTATCATGATCGTTTTTTCAACAATAAAGTATATACATTATGCCACCACCATTGCACCCCTCTCCGTCTTGTTCATCCCCTTGTGCCCAATGTATCTTGTCACCACTTAATTAATTTCTCTATTGTTAAGTTCATGCTTACTAGTCTTTCTTTCTCTAGACTACAGTCAGCAATTGGTAGGCAGGTTCTCAACTCTGTAAGACAACTATGCTGGAGACTGGTGTGGTATCAAATACTTTTAACATAATCAGCATTCCAGGTATTATGACGGGGGATACCATAGGACCAATAACATACTTCTTTGAACATGCAATTTGTCACACTACAGGAAGACTGGACATTGTATTTATACTTTTAAAACATCCGGATTTGGTGATGTTGTGATGATTGGTACATAGCAGTTGTGACTAGCAAACAATATGTTTCCCTTTTGCAGCACCCAGCTATCCATTTTTAGCCTCAGCTGTCCCCATTTGCTCATTTTAATTTAAACCGAATTTTCTGTGTGATTTTTCTCCAGAGTATCCCCAAATTCTATCAGAGTATTAACTATATATTCTCTGTATGTAGTGTGAACACAGTTATTCATGCCATGGGAACATTAATGTTCCTGGTAATTTTATTCATGAAACAAACTATTATAATCTTTGAACCATACAATTGTTTATCTTCATTTAATTGAATTGAGCTTAAGCTTCAGATTCCAATAATGTGTCTGTGATCAATTGCAATCGACCATGGGTGTGAAAGCCATGACTTAACATTTTTCCTTTATATTAAATAATACAATTATGCAGGTAATTCCATCTCTGTAAGGATAATTTTCTGATTAGATTCCACCTTCATAAGTTCTGTGTCAAAAGCATTCTGTGTATCTTTGCCCTGCTGCATCAGTATCCAGAATTGCAGCACCTGCTCTACCTGTGGCACAGAACATGTTCAGACGTTACAGCTGACCACTTGAGAACTGCAGTGATAGCCAAATATCTGCAACGCAGGAGCTGCACGCAAGATATGCATCCCTGTAATACAACTATGATGATCATAGTTAACCCCTGATAGTGGCAGGAAAACTCTACAATAAAGCTATGCCTGAGTTAAGGCATGGTGCATGGCACTACTTATAATCATTGCAACCACATTCATATCACACATACGTAAGGCCTGTAGGCCCACTTCATCTGTGGATGGGTTAAGTGTATTTGTTCCAGACAATGTTCCCTCTGCCCACTGGCATGGATGTAGCCTTGCAGGATAGCCTCTCTTCGTTCCTTTGTCAGGGCAGGAAACACTATTTACCCAGGGACAGCCACGCCACAAAAGGCTGACCTTGGAACAGGAATCAAAGGGCTCACCCATGAAAAAAGGTCTAGGCCACACTCACACTGGGGTGATGGATTTCAAAAGGCCTTTGATTCTATTGAGAAGGGAAGGGTGGGGTTAGTGCAAGAGAGAGATATGCACAGTTATGGTAGGAATCTGACATCTTTATTCACTCTGCCTCTCTTTATCTTTCCTGTCCCCTTCCACATCTTGTAGGACAAAGTAATTTGGGTGTGATGTCAGAAGCACCATGTCCACTCTTTTCAAGAGCAGGGATTGGCCCCCTAAAGCAAGCTAGCTTTAATGCAACCACTTCTGGACTTTTATCTTTAAAAGAAAGGGCCTTACACCACTTCTTTTAATCATCCTTTGGACTCCAATCCTGAAACAATATTTGCTGGATCATGCTGGGGGACCAGTCCTTTCCACAGTCCTGCAGTTGTCAGGTGAAAGCAGGTAATCCAAGGCAGGGTGAGCTCTGTCTCCTAACCATCCCCAGTGACCATTGAGAGCAACCTTCAGCTGTTGCACCAAGACCGCATCTCTGCCACCCACCCTGTTACTTGGGACCTCACCATGTTGCAGAAGCCCTGAAGGTGTGTGCCAACCCACCCTGTGTTTGGGAACCTGAGAATAGACTAACATTGTCCTGTGAGACCCTGGAGTAGGGCGCACAGCACCTGGAAGCCAGATCAGCCGAGAATCCAGATTTCAACATCGACCCTCTGTGAGATATGATTCAAGTGGGTTCGACAGAATGCAAATGTGTTGATGCTGTGTTTGGTGTTCATTGTTCTTAGAACTACTGTTTGCCTGTATAGCTCTGTTTGCTGCCCACACTGTGCCAGCTAAAGTGTGCCGTTCCCTCTGCTAGAACCACCAAAACACTGCTGTCTTGTATTGCTTTAGGCCCTGTCTGTAGCACCACTCTTGTAAGTCGATGGACCCAACCCTGGTGTGCCCTGCACCGCAACCGACAAGCCCTGCATAGAATCCACTAACCTCTACATCCCGGTACCAGCTTGACCACCATTTATCCATGACCACTGAACAAAACCAGGTGACCGCCCAATCCACACACCGCTAGCAGAATATTTTAGAAAGGTACTAACTTTCTTTCAACCCTGACTCTAAGTCAGTTTGCCGCTGGACCACCTCAACTGCTGCACCTTCAAACCAAAGAGAACCCATGATAGATGCCAAGAAGCATGATTCGATCCTGTTGAACCACCAAGACCTTTGGAAAGGTATTGTTGACTTATCGGTCCAACTTTCGGTACTATAAATGGGATAAGTCATTTTAATACCTTTTGGAACCTCAAGAACATATCATTTGAACTGTGTGGTCTGTTATTGCCTGTTCATCCCTGTCACATTATCCAGAGTGCTGAATCAATTCTACCTTTGCATATTCTGTGTCCTTTCTACAAAGGTGGGTTTTACAGTTTTTCTAGTTATTTATTATTGTACATGGTGTGTTTGATTGAAGTATATATTTTAAAAGAACCTTGATTGTACATCCTTTATTTTGGACTGTTATGCTATTCTCTTTGGGTTGCTACTGAACCACACTTACAACCCTCTTAAGAGCACAGCCTTCCCCTGGTCCCAATCTACTACAAAAGGTGAAGAATATATATCTCTTTATTGTGCCTGATTTACCTTTCTGATTGTGTTGACTCTTGGTTGGTATAAGTGTGAGGGCAGAGTGGGGGCATCTTAGCTTCTACCCATGCTAGTACATCTGCTGAGCAGAAGTTAAATTTTCCACAGTTTCCAAGAAACGTGTAAGGCACCCATTACTGGTTGTGAGGTAAGGTCAGCACGAATTCCAACGGATGGAAATGCTGTTAATGGTGTGATGTCCGGCGGGAATACTAGAAAATCAGAAGTTGACGGCTGTGCGCACCAAGCATTAGCGGTAATGGGAATTTTGCATATGGGAGTTACCATCAAAAACGTTATGTCAGCTTTAGTTCCACAAATTGTCTAGCACAATTACTGTTACTGCCGTACATTCCGGGATTAATTCCACCAGTGGGATTGCTACAGAATGGAAAACTGTTATTGCACAAATGAGAGGTCCAGTTGCAGTCCAGTTGCAGCCATCTTTAATAACTGAATCCACTTAAAATCACAATTCTTTGTAGTGCCACCCGACCCTTGAATTCAGTCCAAAAATGTCAGTAGGCATAGGGAAAGGCAAGGTGCCTGATATGTGACTTTGAAAGCCCAAATTCAGTGAGCAAGAGCTTGCTGTGCTTGCTGATTAGGTGTTTGTATATTTATAAGATGCTCTATGGGTCACAAAACCAGAATACTTCCAACCAGCGCAAACATGCTAGCTGGAGCAAAATCCAGGACAAGGAAGCAGCTGTTCAGATTGGTCCACGGGACTGTGAGGACCTCAAGAAGGGGGGGGGGAACAACCCAATGTCAGGGCTCGCTCCTTCATTTGCATTTTTCAGGAAACAGCAGCCACCAGAGGGGGGATAGTCGATCTGCTGCAACTAACACTCTGGGAGGTGACATTGAGCAGCATACTGCACGTAGCAGGCATTCGAGGGTGTACGATCTGCAGAGGGGGAGCCGGCAGCCAGAATGACCATGGTAATGGTAAATAGATGAGTGACCCATGAGTCAATTTCTCCCAAACCCCAATAGAATGTCAACCTATACATTTACAGTCACCCTGCAGAGCACTGGGCAGCCAATGCCCAAGTAAGACACCAGGCTCCTCATGACTGTAGGTCAGGAGGCATAGCAGGTGTGAACCTCCCCAACCCCCCCCCCCAAAAAAAAACACCACAGAGAAGGAGGAGGTCCATCATGTATCATAAGCATCACACACATGCAACAGCAAGAATCATGGACTGAGAATCAGTGACATAGTACATCACCAACTCCTGTTGGCAGCATGCACCGCACCCATGCCTAAACAACACACGTCAGCTAAAGAGCCATCACCCACTAAACGCATGACACAACTAAAATATCTGCTGATGTCATGGCTTCACAGACAACAAGTGCGACAGATCATGGTCGCTATGAACATCATGTTCCACCAAATGATGCATCCACGTTATTACAGTGGCAGAGCACCCCTCATGTGATATGATTACACATTGAAAATGCATAATGTGCCCAGGTCTACATTGGTCCCTATGACCTTGCACAACCTTAAAGCCCATGAGACCACGGGCCAGCCAAGGTCGAAATTCCCAATAGTTATGAATTAAAACCTATCGTCCAGCCAATTACCTGTGATACTGGCTGCCATTTGAGCAAGCCCCTCATAACACCAAAGCACCCTGACCACCCACTGTTCATGGTACCTCAGTGCTAAACTGCATGAAATCACACCCAACAGCATCTCAACAAGGGTAATGATATGTTTCATGTCTCCCAACAGACACAGAATAGAGCCAGAAGGGTATGGAAGGGCCAAGCATATGTGGTACTCCTGCTCCTGGAAGTGGCAATAAGGCATTGGCAGACGCTGCACGAACCAGCATTCCAGACCCTAGGAAGGTAATTGTGCCCAAGGACAGGTTGCTGGTTATGCTAAGTGCCCCAGGAAAATTATTTTGTACACTCCTCCTGGAAAGAATAATAACAGGAGGAAAGTTGTCAGATAAACTCACTGCTGCAAAAAGGGTTTCATAAACATATGGGTACGTATCCGAGCAACTGGGCATTACAATTCCGAATACAAAGCACACTATCAATTAAAGGGAAAACATTGCTTTTGTGGATTACTCTAAAGTGTTCGATAGTGTAGATTGAGGCAGATTATGGAAAAGAAATTTAAAATGGGGCATATTGACTTGCTCTATTTGATAACGCAATTCTACACTGGGCCTTCTGCATCAATAAGAACATCTCAGGATGGCCATATTGCCAGTTATGTGGAAACAAAGAACAGCCTCAAGCAAGAATGTGTCCTTGCCCCGTACTCTTTAATTTGCATCTAATTTGTATATTGCGTTAATGCATTTCTCATGGAGAATTGAAGGAGAAGGGATTGAGGAAGTTCGAACATATACATACCGTGATGATTCAATTTTATAATGCTATTACATATAGCATTGACTGATATGGTTTTATTATTGTAAATATGTTTAAACTGAGCTATGAGATATATAAAATATATCAAATGATGTTGATCTATGTGCAAAATATTGAATGAACTAAAAGAACAATAACAACATTTAAAAAAAAGAATGCAGCAAATAACTGGGCACAAGGACGACTCCAGGACCTCTCAGTCCAAGGGCACCACTGCAGCCACCTTTGAGGGCACGAGGTGCAAGATCACCTCCCACCTAGCTACCTTGCATCACTGTTGGCACATAGTTTGGGGTACACACCATCTACCCAACCACAGACACCAGTGATGCTGTTGGGTAGGCCACTGGGCAGTACAAAGACACCCTGCCTGCCCGCATAACTGTATCAGGCTCCACTGACACTAGAACTGCAGCTGCCTCAGTGAGCAAGATGGCTCTAAGGGAAGGCACCAGCATGTTAATTTGGACCCAGGTCTCTAACACATGCTCAATGCCATAAGCGAGAGGCTCTCACAGATTGAGCAAGCCAGGAGATAATAGAACAGATTAGCCAGAAACAACTAGGCCACTCACAGGCCATTTGAGATGTGGTGTACTTGGCCTCCTGGAAAGTGGCAACTACCCTTGACAGTTTGTGTTGGTGTGCAGCAGATGGCACAGCAAGCACGACACTGGTAAACCAAATGGTGCAGAAGTTAACAGAGCATTTGTGTGCCACAAATGAAAATGTCTCACGGCCCATAACCCTCAAAAACAGCACATCTGTGTTCGTGAACCAGCCAGTTCAGTGTCGGCCACCCAACAGAGTGATCTGTGGTGAGCACACCACCAAGGCACTGGCAGTGACATATCAGTTGTCCCACCATTCTAAGCCAACAAGTTGGCAAGAGGAAGAAGTAGAGGACATGTTCATGTGACTGACTGCACACCATGAGGGTCTTCAGAGGTGAGCGTGTTGGGCATGAGGGTGTGGGTAGGGAAGGGTGTTGGAGATGAGGATGTTTGGTACAGTGTGGTGTTGGGGATGATGGTGTGTGGTAGGAAGGGCGTTTGGGGAATAAGCCTGTGAGGAGGGGATAGTGTTGGGATGGGGCAGTGGTGATGGAATGTTTTTGGGGATGAGGGTGTGGAGTAATAGAAACATTTGTATGAATGGCATTTGTTTATGGTATGTTCAATAACACTATATTGATGCCATTAGGGCATGTTTGTAAACAACACGGTTGTATATCACTAAAATTGCATTATGTGTCTTGTATTAAGGGTGGTACATATTCAATGTCACATTGGGATTCCCCTTTCACACATCTCTCAAACAGCACATGCGTACCCTGTGGCAGTATTAGCAATGTACATATTGTCTGAGCCATGAGGGACGTGCGGTTGTTATTGCACATTTTCATGGTTTATGAGTTCCTGCTCTTGTGGAATGACATTCATGGTTTGCAGCGTACATGTCATTATTGTCTGGCAGTGCTGTGTTATTGTTCAGTGGTAAACAGTGCTATTACCTGTGTGCCTGTGTAGGTATGGTTTTCCTAAACATTGTGATACATTTAGTTATCTCTTACTGGATTATTTAATTGGTATAGCATTCTGCCTTACTATCATGCTACAACATTCTCCTGCAGTGCCTTCTCCTGTGGGTTGTTTGATGGCCTGTGTGTGATGAGAGGAAGGGTCCTACATGCACAGAGCTTTCACAGGGCATGCATTGATTTGTCATTTTAATGTGCCAATCATTCAGGAACCATTTCACTTGTGATGCAGTTTTGTCATTTGTGATAGCACTTGTATTTACCTAGTATTCATGACCATTGACTTCTATGTCGCTCCATGTAGGCAGTCAGTGTGCTGTCCCACAGCACCATGACATTGCTGGTGTAACCAGGATAGCTGCTGCAGTACAGTGTGATGTTGAGGTCTGCAATACAGGTCACCTATACATTCAGTGAATGGTACGGTTTCCTGTTGCAGTATACCACTTCTGCTGCCAGAGGTGTCCCAAGGCCACAGAGGTGCAGTCTATGACTGCTAATACGTTGGGCCTTTGGCCAGCTAAGGTAAACAGTGCCTTTTTGGCATTTATTTGTATTGGGGTGGTGGGCAGGGATATGTGTTGGGGTGCATGCTGCAATAGTGCATCCAGCAGCTGCACAATGTGGGCTATGACACACCACACAGCATGCCCATAATGTGCAGGTAGGTGCCTGTGACTAGGAAATGCACCACCAATACAAGCTTGAGCAGCAGTGATAAGGCCATCCGGATGTTGATCCAGCCCTGGATGTCATCCTGGAACAGGGAGAGTAGCTTAGCAATTGTCTCTCTGTTGAACTGGTACAGAGTAATTTAATTGGGCATAAATAGTTTCAATTTTCTGGAAGCTCTAATTCATCTGAGTGGTAAATGTGGCAGTAATTTTGTTACTGTAACTTTTACCACTTAACACCAAACTCATGATGTAATGCTATGTAAGTTTTATAAAATGCACTAAATACCCAAAGGTGTCTCTGCACTATCGAGACTAGGACAGGCACTAGCCAAAGCCTGGAATAGATAGTGAAGTATAGTGTGATATAAGGTATCTAAGGCCTTTTAAAAACATATGCTTTAAGATGCTTCCAGAAGTTCATCAAATGTCTCTGCTTCTGGAGGGCGACTGGGAGGGTGCTCCAGAGTCTGGAGCCCTGGACCGTGAAGGCACGACTGTCCTGAATTTCTTTCTGATACTTGGGGATAGACAATTTCCTGTCTCAGTATGATCTTAAGGTCTGTGAAGGGGCATATACATTAAGTCTGGAAGCAAGGAGAATGAGATTGTGAAAAGAGAGACTCTTGTGGACCTGGCACATGCTCTTAAACATTACTTGGTTTCTGACAGGAAGCCATAGTTGGGCCAGCAAGACTAGTGTGATATGATTGTACTTCATTGCTTTCATTAGCGTCCTGGCTGCTGCATTTTGTTCTCTCGGGATGCATATGAATAACTGCTTGGAAGCTATTAAGTGTATGTGATTATTAAAGTCTAGTCTAGATGAGACTAGGGTGTTAATTGCAAGCACTTGATGGGAAAAGAAGAGGAAGGGGATGATATGCCCGAGCTCCTTTGTCAAAAAGAGGCAGGAGTTCATAACCAATGCAATTTGATTGTCTAGTGTTACTCTATTATCCATAACAAAGCCAAGGTTCTTGACTGCCGATTTTGGTTCTGGGCAGTGTGCAAAGACATCAGGGCAGTAGAAAGAGAACCAGTAATCAGGTATTTTGTTCACTATTAAAATGTCATTTTTGTCTGAGGCATGATGTTAGCCCATTCATTGTTTAATGGAAAATGGCATCTCTCATCCTGACATACAAGGTGTCAGGATTTTCAGTGAGATCAGCCAGCATTTGGGTGTCATCCACATAGATACAACTCTTTAGCTGAGATTGATGTGGGATATCCATCAGTGGAGATTTAAATTAAAAAGGATCAGCCACAAGGCATTGGTGGGGAGTGGAAGTAGAAAGGTCAAAGTTTACTTTGCTGATCCCTGTCTGTTGGAAACAAACATATACATGTAATGGCAGTACCCTGAATGCCCAGTTTACACAGTCTTTTGAATTAGGTGGTATGTCAACTTTCTAAAAGACAGTTGAGCTGTCTATTTATTGGGTCCTTCCTATCATCTATCTTCCTCTCTACCTGTGGTGTTCCCCAGGGGTCTAGCCCCTCGCCCTGGCTTTGCAACCAATACCTGGCAACTCTCGCCCACTGCATTGCCATTTTCTGCTCAAATCTCCAGTGCTACGCTGATGACACTGAACTCATTTTCAGGCTGCCCTCGGCCACCCCCTCTCCCTCTCTCATCTCAATACCTAACTGCCATTCAAGAATGGTGTGCCGCCAATGATCTTTGTCTGAATGCCAGCAAGACAGAGATCCTCCTCATCGGCACATCTTCACCATCCTTTCCCCTCACTCTCTGGCCAGACTCCCTTGGCCCCCCCTCTACCCCTATCTGCGAGGCTAAGAACCTCAGGTCATCTTTGACTCCACACTTTCCTTCTCTGCCCACATCTCTGATGTCTATAAAAAGTCAAACTTCCTATTGCACCTCCTCAGAGGTTCTCTGCCTTTCCTCTCCTTCCCCCAGACGCTCATGGTCTCCCAAGCTCTGGTTCTCTCTAGGTTGGACTATTGTAACAGCCTCTTTCTAAATCTACCCACCTCTACTCTCTGCCCTCTGCAAATAATCCAGAACAGGACTGTAAGACTTGACCTTGGCCTCAAGCCCTGGGATTGTATCTCTCCAGCTCTGAAATCCCTCCATTGGCTCCCAGTGGATGCAAGGATTAAATTCAAAACCCTCTGCATTGTCCACAAGGCTTTCTGGGGCCTGTGTCCAAAATACCTTCAGCTATCCCTCCGCAAATACCTCCCCTCTGGAGCTCTACACTCCTCTACGTCTAACTCCCTCAGGGTCAGTCATTTTTCAAAGAAACAGCTGGGGGTAGATCTGTGTCTTCGGCAGGGACCTCCCTCTGGAACGGCCTCCCTGCCACTCTAAAACTTGAGGAGAACCATCTCTGGTTCCGGAAGCATCTCCTTTGCTTCCCACTTTCCACTTCTCCCCCTTTCCATGTACTTTCCCCCTCCCCCTCTCACATGCACTTGTGCGTTCTCAATGTCACTGGGCCTAGTAAGATCATTGTTTTGTTCTCCCCTCCTTTGCCTTGTCGCACTTTGAAACACTTGTGTACGAGCGTGATAGAAATACAATATCAATATCAATAACCACTTGTGTCTAATATCTCTCTTAAATGATCAAGAACTGATGTGGAAATTAGTTCTGTACATCCTCAGGGTCTGAAGCAACCTGTGCAGCATTTAGAAGTGAAGAGTTTTCAACGTATGATTGAATCTGATTCACTACAACCCTTTCTCATTGCTTATAGACAAAGGGTAGTTGTAAAAAAGGTCCAAAGTTGTTAGTGTCCAACCGGTCCAGAATGTGGTTTTCCAACAAAGGTTTAATGATAGACTGTTTCCAGTAATTGCAAATGATTCCAGAAGAATCAGACATATTGAACAGGTTGAGAATATTATTAAGAAACAAGTGAAATTGCAGACAATTCTAAGAGGAAGAATGATGGTCGCGGAGCAAGAACACCTGACAAATGAAAGACAACATAAGAGTAGATTACTATTTATTTGAGAGCAGAAATTAAAGAGCCTGTGGCACAAAAGGTTGCGCACAAAGGGTACTGTGTTGTGCCCAGGCTTTTGAAGCCATGGCACACAGACTGACAGCGAGGCGAGGAGCAAGCAGCCAGCTGCCAGAGCCGGCACCTAGTAAGTGGGTGAACGCTGTAGCAGCTGGAGTTTTGGAGGGACACCCAACATATATGGGGACAGGGCTGCATACAAAATGTTGCACCCCCAGGATTGCAACCTTTTGTCATGCAATTGCGGATGCAACCTTTTGTGCATGGGCAGTAGACATAGTACCCAACTAGCTGATATTTCAGAGCAGAGTCAATTCTATTCCAGTAAAAGAGCCTTTTGGCTTTAAAAAAAAATCCTTTTTGATAAGTTAATTGATTTAGTTTCAATAGGTTAAGACTCTCAGGAGTCTGAGAATGATGCCATGTTTCTCTGGCTGTCTGTTGCAAAGCATTAAGATCTGAAGAGAACCATTTTCTTTCTATGTTTCAACAGTGGACAGAGTTTAGTAGGACCGAGAGGGGATTAACAATTATTTTGCTGGTAGGTAAGTGTAGGTTGCTTAGAACTTCATTTTTGATCAGTTGGTATATCTGTGATTTGATTGAAAACGGTGAGTATTTAAAAAAGTCAGAGGTTTTTTCTGTGGACATTTTGTTACAGGTACGGCTGCGAATCAAATAGTGAGGCATAGGGTTTGCAGCCATTTTATACGTAGTAGGAACAGAAAGAGGTATCCCAAAGTGATTGGTCGAGGAACACGGGAGGGTTTCTCTGACAATATATATTTGAGTCAAAATAAACAATTGGAAGGCCATGTGAGAGGGATAATTGACGTTTGCCAGAGGTCAAGATCCTGAAGTGAGTTGATCAAATATTGTGAAGATTTATCTGTTTTGGATTTGCTCCAAAATGTAAAGTCACCCAGAACAGTAAATTGGCTGTTTTCCATCAATAGGGTTATACGTCTGATACATTGTTAACAAAGTTCTTTTTAGAGCTTAGGGGTATATGTAGTAACTGGAAACTGGTGGCCTCCAGCATGTTGGATTTAAGCATGAAGATTAACAGTTCTGACTTTTTGATAGTAAGATCTGACCTGAATGAAAGCTGTAAATTGGAATTATAAGTAACAGCTAAACCACTGCCAGATTTGCAGGTATGAGGTTTTGAGAGATAACACACAAGCCCTGTCAAGGAGGTATATCTTATACATAAAATCCAGCGCTGGATCTATGTGTCCACTGTTGAAATTGTTAGGAGAAGAAACAAGTCGGGTGATCAATAGTAGTAGATGATGAACACAACGTTTGCGAACATCACATGGAGACCTGACTGGGAATCTGATTATTAAACGTTACTAAGAAAATCTAGTGACAAAATTGGAAAGGTGGGACTGGGCACAAAATGAGATATTTTTTAAAAAGTTGAAAATATATCCGGAAACTGAATAAACTTAATTCACACCTATTCACACTATAGCCAATATGTGTAAGGTCTGCTAAGATTACAGGATTGTCATCTTGGAACAAGTATTCTTTAAAGAAAGGATATGTTCTAATATCAGTTTTGGTATTAAATGTCTGTTTTTACTGCTGATCCAGAGTTTACTGATTGGCATTGAAGAAGTGTTTGGTTATATCTGGAACTCTCAGCTGTAACTTTCAGAAGTGTCAGAGTGTGAAAGCTTCTAAAACAGAAGCCTTTGCAGAGAGCAGTTGGACGATAGAGACTGAGGGTCTGATTCACAGAGCGTTTTCCTATGGGGTTGTGCCATTATTAAAAACTCCTGTGAATCAGGCCCAATATTTCTAGAGTCTTAAAATCTGGGACTATGGCAACAGGTAATCAGAAGAGAACTGTTCTATGATATTGTGTACAGTGTGTAGAGATAATAGAGAGGTGTATGGAGTGGAGGGAGAGTTTAGGAAATGTAGGTCCAGCGCTGCCTCGGAGCACATGGGCAGTGACAGGCTTACCCTAGGTGTGCCCTCTGCACGATCCCTCTTCGCGGTCACGTCATGAAAATGTTGAAGTAGCCTTGCCTAAAATTCTGATGAATCTAGAATGATTGCGCAAAAGCAATGCTAGCTAAGTGGAGGCAACATTGATAGAAGTACAGGTTTAAAACAGAGTGAACATTGGAGACTGAGTTAGTAGACGGGTGCAGAAAGGTACAGCAAGTAGGTGATAGGAGTAAACTAGATTTAAATGTAAGACTTACATATCAGAAAATTCTGGGATACTTGTACTGGACGCCAGTGGGCATGTATAGCCTTGACCTTTTGGACAAGGAGGCATGTTGGGGATGTGGGAAGGAGAGGACGAGACTAATTCATATGCTATGGAGTTGCTCTAGATCGATTGGTTTTTGGGGGTGGATGTATTGGACAGGTTGGACACAGTACAAACTATAGACTTCATTTCTGCAATCCTCTTGTCTGATAGGAGAAGATGTGTGATTGCTTGGAGATATAGGTGTTGGTTTGAAAAGGCTTTAATGGTGGCAGTGAAACAGAACTTAATATTGTGGAAGACTAGGAAAACCCACAAGTGGAGAATTGGGTTAGCGATTTGCAATTGTTATCAGATTTTGAGAAACGTTAGTATCATGGGAGAAATCAGGAAAATGTCTATTTAGATCTTTGGAACCAATGTAATAACCTATATGGTCATAGAAATAAACTGCACGAAGGAAGACACAAGCAAAACTATGTGAATGCATGTGAATACATTATGGTGTATGTGTGTTATGTGTGTGTAATGTGTTTTGTTTTTTTTTTTAGTTTTCTTGTTCTCTATTTTGTGGGCCTCAGTAAATATATAATTATAGTAAATGTGTTCAGAGGGTTGGTAGCAGTATAGTGTTGAAATCTTTATTAGTTAACTCTATTGACTATAATTTCTTGGGAATTGTTAAATTATCTAAATGATCAACTCATGGTATATGTTAATATCGATGTTAGGTAATTGGATACAATGTTACCTGTTACCGAATTCTGTTGAAATATCTGTGAAAAATGATGAAGTTTACAATAAAAAAAACAGAGTACACATGAGAGCAATTGTAGCGTTTCTCAGCGGGAAAGATGCCTTTCAAGTATAGCGTCATCATAAGAAGGACCTAAATATGGCATCATGCTTTTCCTATCACATGGACATACTTTTTTTTACTTTAAGTTTCACTGCATTGTGCCATGTTTCTCTTGCGAACTTGTCATACCGTTCAATGCCATGTGTGAATAGCTTACATAGGAGACAAAGAGTAATAAAACCAATCACATCTGACGTGAGGCAACTTGAAAACTCTGTTCGTGATCATTAGTTTCCCTGTTCAATTATTTTTCTTGCATCTTCAGCATTCTAGTGTCATAGTTAATTTTCACTGTTATATTTTAGCCCTAAAACTGTCCAGAATTCCGTCCACTAGTAACCACTCATATGGTTGTGTTTTTTTTTTTTTTTTAAATTTAATTTAAGCAGTAATAGCCCTGAGTCTCAGCTCCCGATTTAGGTACATGAATAGGTTTTCAAGTGTGAGTCTTGGGGTTGTGCATGCATTGTGTTTTGTAGTTACAGCAGAATTAGTTTTGAAATCATTGATGCTTTATGTGTTTAGTGCAGCAGCATTATGATGATCGAAGTGTTTCTAACGTGTAACTGTCATAGCGCCATAATCAAGCTATGGTCTGACTTATGAAATGCAGTGCAAAACAAATTTCACATCCAACGAACGTGGAAATGTATATATTTACCATATGTGATGCACATGGAGCTCTGCAGGCACCTAGGAAGCAACAGGTGCGTGAAAGGGGTGGTGTATTATAAAATATAAATATTTTTATATGTGTTTTTATAATGCAGAGATCTGGATTCAAACCTGTGTTGTGCTACTTTGTCGTGCTTCCAAGACAAACGCGCTGCCCTGGGGCTATCCTGTGTCCCTAAAATGAGTATGAAGGCACATATTCTGTGGTACAGCAGAGAAAGAAGTCATTTCCACCCACATATTGTGCTGCATGCAGATTGCCATGCCACCTTGGACGGATTGAACGTGCTTCCAATGCCAGCAATGCAAGACATAGCAATGGGGAGTGCACCCTATTAACACAAAAGAGGTCAAAACAGAGCAGTGCAGACACAAATAAGTAGGTGACACATGTTTTGGTATACTGGGAAAAAACATGGGTTTCAAAACAAAATGGAATACAGGAGAAAGAAAAGGTTTTCTTCAAGTATAGTTGAAGTATTTTTTAAAGTAGAGCGTCAACTCTTTGGGTCCCTAACCCCATCGCGACCCCTTGTCAACAAATGGGTGAACATTCTCATGAGAGTAATTGCATTTGTCGTTAGCAAACGATATGCTGAAAAATCCAAAAAGACATTGCAGGAACGCATTCAAAGAGTTTGCCAGAAGGACTGATAGGCTAAGGAACATCCCTGTGGAACTGGCATACGGTGCCTTTGTGGGCAGAAATTGACCACTATTCAGGCGAGGGAACTGGCCCTCATGGACGTCAAATGTTTGGAAGGCATCCAAGGTTTGGATACATCAGAATACAGATTGCTTTATAGATTGCTTCATATTTATATTATTGCTTTAGATAGATGTATAGATTGCTTCTAAAGTTGTCATTTTGACGGGTTCATGTATGTGCTTTGTCATTTGAACAGTAAAGAACATTGTACGTCCAGAGGGAACTGTTTTCACATTTTTAAAATGACTAAGGGCACTGTAATATTGTCTTGTTGTAACGCGCTGCAAATCAGTCACCTTTTTGGCTTTCAAGACAAGGTGCAATACTTTTTTGAGATACATCTCTTGGTGTTGTTTGGCACCAACCATTACAATTTATTGCAATAGCCTAGTTCTTACCTCGAGAAATGTAAATATCCACCTGAAGAACCTTCCGTACAATAGAAAAATGTATATTGATTAATTTAAAATAGGACTAAGTCTGAACAAATATCAAATGTGTTTTACTAATTGTGTTTTAGTATATGGGTGAACATATATGGTAAGATGTATGTTTGATATGAATCCTAATAAAGGTTGGATATGAATCATATATACTTAATAACAAATAAATATGATATAAAAATAATATTAATTGTGATATAATTACAGAAAATATTTGTTTCCTCGAAACCAATGCAACAGCGGAAAGTGGTTGTTTGTTTTTGTTGTTACTGGTTATGCCCGAGGCTCCTCTTTCTATGTTTTTCTCGAAGCACTCCTTTTCTGTAAAAGACATTGTGAAATGCATGTTTTTCTACAGGTCAGGTTAAAGAACCTATACAACCTAAGCCAGTAGACTGGCATAGTGTTACAAAGGGGGCACCTGATGAACTTTGCGCCATTACAGAAGTTAATTAGGAATAATCAGGGGACATTGTACAAGAAGACATGTGTGGCCGTCACGAAGCCGATCAGTCTGTCATTTATCACATAGTGCACAAGTAGGTTAGAGTGGAGAAAGTAAACCAGATTGCAAATGAGGACATGATGAGGCTGGGGTCAGATTGCTCATTTCCATGGCAAGACAATGTGAAATGATACCAGTACATACAACACAACTGCGTAGGCATATCCTTGTGTCAAGTAGGCTTAGGGTATGCTTTAAGGAGATATAGGAAGTGTATAGAGACTGGGCAATCGCTGCACTGTAACTGAAGCGTCACCTCGTTTACAGAAAACGAAGACTCCGTTTACTTGGTCACCACAATTTCTCTCACGCATGTCAACAACATCTTCCTCTGCAACTTCAACATCCCTGGCAACCCAGAAACCAAGTAAATGAAGGAAGATTGCCACTACCTGCACATTAAACTCACACAGCACACAGACCCCAACTCACAGTAAAGGTAATAGTCAGGTAAGCATTTATTTATTTAATTTATAGAGCACACAAACAACCCTGGGGTATTGTGGTGCTGTTGCAGTGATCCATTAAATACAGTCAGTCATAATGCAATACGCAGGTAGTGCAGGTGTAAAACATATGCATTCAGATATACCTACCACTGTTACTTTGACTAGTTGCATAAATCCAGTCGTTTTGAGATGTGCTGGTAGTGCAGGAGTAGATCATATACATTAACAGAAACCTAACATAATGATCATTGTGTTCTTATTGTAAAAGCACCATAGTGGGTTGCGCTTCTGGTAAAAATAATATAGGTAATTCTTTGATTGCTGTTCCAAAAAATTAGATTTTATTTTTTAAACTTGCATTAATTTTCATGCAACTTTAAATTTCCTTCATGTATTTGTAAATGTCCATATTCACATACTTTTCTCCTTTTTTCCATTCACATTTTTTTGCTCTCAACACGTGTTTCCCCACGGTGATTATCTGTGGTTCTTCAGGAGAAATACTAAAAGGAAAGAATAGAAGAAAAAAAATAGAAAAGAATAATAGAATTTGAATCAGAAAATATTTAATCGAAATGGTAGGGAGAAAGAATAATCTATTTAAATTATATGATTTATTGATACACTCACCTAATTTCTTATTCTTTATATCTCAACCAACATTCTCTCAAAATGTTCATATCTGTATTGTCATCAGCAGTATTTATTATTATTTTCAAAACAATTCCTTCCAAAATATGTTTTTGCATAAGAATAATAGAAAGTCAATTATTTAGACCATATATTAATCATGTATTACATTTAGGAATTAAAAACATCCCATATATATTTTGTCATCAACAGTATTTATTCTTGTTTTCAAAGCAATTCTTCTAAATTATTTTTTTGCATAATAATAATAGAAAATCAATTTTTTAGACCATATATTAATCATGTATTTTATCATACAGTCTTTTTCTATTTCTATTTCCATTTGGGAGGCTACTGCTACTTCCTCTATAAATTAATTACCTTTTTGTTTCTGCTGTTCCTCAGGATTGATTGCCACCAGTCACCACGATCCGCGCTGGTGTATTGTTTGGCTTTATTTTCTCTTTTGAAGCCTGTGATTGCGTGACGTATGACATCACCGTGTTACATTACGCGATGACATCACGCGTCACGCAAATACGTCAGGCGGCCATTTTCCACTACTGAGGATCGCGTAACTAGTCCTTTCTTATGGAAGGACTATTTTTTCTAGCATTTTGTACCTAAAAGTGAAAGGTAAGTTTAAGCATGAATGAATTTTTGGTGAAAATTTTTTTTTTTAAAAGAGAATTTTTTTGGGAAAGAATAAAATGATGTAAATCAAAGATATTTAGAGAAAGAAAAAAAGGGGGGAATAATTTAAATCCAAAGAAAGAAAAGAAAAGAAAAAGGAAAAGGAAAATTCAATTAGCCTAGCATGACCATATTGAAATTAATTCAGCCCGCATACATAATGATGATTCACACAGTACGACATACAAAAGAAACAACAAATTGATGTGTTGCACATTATAAACAATAAATATAAACACCAAATATATGCAAAAAATGAACATTATATAGTGATGAATGTAGAAAGTATAGTGTTCATAGCCAGTAGGCCATTTCATTTTCCGAATTCAGGCCTGATTGGCACGTATCCAGAGTGCATATCCATTTTGCCTCTCTCTTTCTTAACAAAAGTTCTCTGTTTCCTCCTCTCTCTGGTGTGTCAACTATTTCTAGGCCAAGGAATTTAATGTTTTTGATTTCATTCAGTTGGTGTTCTTGGCTGAAATGTATTGCCATTGGATATCTGGTATCATTATTTTTGATGGCTCTTAAATGTTCCTGAAGTCTAATTTTTAATGGTCGGATGGTACTTCCAACGTATCTTTTCCCACAGATACCAGTAATAGCAGAGATTACTGATTTTGTGTTACAGTTAATGTAATGCTTTATCTTTTGTAATTTTCCATTAGGCAACTTGATTTCCTTTGTTCCATTTTCTATTTGTTTGCAAATAATACAATTTCCACAACTGTGAGTTCCTATTGGTGCCGGCACTTTTAGGAATTGACTGAGGATTTCTGTTCTGTCTTCTTTCAAATGACTAGGACTAATTTTTTGTTTCGATGTGGGAGCTCTACGATAAATAATCCTTGGTTTGACTTCTATATTTTGTCTTATTATATCATCACTCTGTAAAATGTTCCAGTGTTTTTTCAAAACCTTCTTAAGAACATATGCTTCACTATTGTAAGTTGTGATAAAATCTACTTTTGTTTGTGTATTTCTTGTTTTTGATCGGTCTTTTAACAATTCTGTTCTTGGTATTTTTTCTGCTTTTTTATAGCGCATTCTACTTCATCTGCTTTGTAGCCTCTCTTTGTGAACTTTTCTTTGAGAGTTGATACATGTTCGTCAAATTTGTCTTTTGAACTACAGTTCCGTTTTGTTCTGAGTATTTCACCTTAGGGTATATTCTTAATTATATGTTTCACATGGTTGCTTTCTGCATGTAGAACTTTGTTTACTGCAGTGGGTTTGATGTACAAATCAGTCAGTATTTTTTCTCCATCCGTATAAATTTGCAAGTCCAGAAACTCAATACTCTCTGTGCTGATTTTAACTGTGAATTTTATGTTGTAGTTATTTGAATTTAGATGTCCGATGTAGTCTTCTAGTGTCTTTTTGTCTCCATTCGATATCATTTGTACATTGTCGATTTAACGTCCCCAATGTACAATATTTCTGTCTTCAAATGCTGAGTGTTGCCATGCATAATTTATTTCGTAATGGCCCATGAACAGGTTGGCGTAAAGGTGCACAAACGTTGCCCCCATCGCCGTACCCTGCTCTTGTTTGTATATGATTTTATTAAACATGAAAATATTATTAGTCAATGCAAAATGTAACATTTCCAAAATCATTTTGTTATGTTGCAGAAATGAGATGGACCTTGATTTAAAAAAGAACTCGGTTGCCTCCATTCCTTTGAGGTGCTCTATGCTGGTGTAAAGAGACACCACATCGCGAGTTACAAAAATATAGTTTTTATACCATTGTATTTCTACCATTTGTTGAATAACATGTTTACTCTCTCTTACCCATCAACTCCACTACAACCAACAATAGAGCGCTCAGCACAGCTAACACCCCCACCCCTGCCAAAGCCAAAACCCTACCTATAAAAGGTGCCCTCATCAACGCACGCTCCATGATTGCCCATGCCACGGACATCGCTGATCTCATTTTAGCTGAAGATCTAGACTTCCTAGCCATAACAGAGTCCTGGCTTCATGCAGCCGCAGGCCCAGCCCTTTCGCTAGCCATCCCCACTGACTACACCATCATCCGAGCGGACAGAACTGAAGCTAAAGGCGGTGGTTTGGCCATCATTGCCAAGACCCACCTTAACATCAGACTCAACTCCGCCACACACCTCCCATCATGTGAATCACTTACAGCCAAACTACCCATCGCTAACTCCCAAACAATATCCATTCACTTACTATACAGACCGCCCGGACCCCCGGGATCTTTCGAGGAAGACCTCAATGCCATCCTTACCGACAACCTAAAAAACTCCTCACAATGCCTTCTCTTAGGAGACTTCAATTTAGGCTACAAAGACCCCAAAGACAATCAAGCCACTCTCATCAGTAACACCCTATCTGAACTAGGCTTCACACAAAAAGTAACCAGCCCCACCCATAACAAAGGGAGAACCCTTGATTGGATAGCAGACTATAACTGTGCCGTATCGATCCCTAAAAACACTCCCCAATCCTGGACCGACCACCACCTCCTCTCCTTCTCACTTGAGGCCTCAAGCCCTACAACCAACATGGCACTAGCCCCAGCCATCCACACGAGAAGCAAAAAAAATATTACAGTAGAAAAACTGATCCCACTCATTCGTCCTACACTAAGCCAACTCCAAGACTCTAATCCCTATGACCTCGTAGAAGGCTATAACAACACCATGCGCATAGCCTTAGACGCCATTGCACCATTGAAACTTAGAAAATCCAAACCAAAAAAGCACCTCAACCAATGGTTCTCCAGCCATCTTAAAGCCCTTAGATTGGAAAAGAGTAAACTGGAACAAGTCTGGAGACAATCTCCGACTGACCACAACAAACTATTACTTAACAAAATAACGGCCAACTATAAAAAAGAAATCATAGCGGCCAAACAAGAATCCTATAACCAGAGAATCTCCCAATCCAACTCCAGCTCCAGAGAATTATTTACTATCCTGAAAGAATTGGAAACCCCGGTAACAATCTCAGATACTTGCGTTAAAAACAAACAATGGGGCACCAGTGTCCAAAATGCACTAAACAACAAAGTCACTGGCCTTCAAACAAAAATTAAAAATAAGAAAGACTCCCTCACCAATCTTACCAACCCCATCAACGCCCACTCGAGCCCTCCACCCTCACACCACACACCTAACACTGCTCGATTCAGCTTTTCCAAAGTCTCTTCCCTCAAAGTAGAAAAAATAATTCTTGGCCTTAAACCCTCCAACTGCAAAGGTGACCTCTGCCCCCCACAAATCATTAAAGACGCGGCACGAGACCTCTCGCCATTCATCACCAGACTCATCAATGCCTCTTTTTCCTCAGGTACAGTCCCCAGTAACCTTAAAGAGTCCTGGGTCCTCCCTCTCCTCAAAAAACCCTCCATTGACCCATCCATCCCAACCAACTACAGACCGATTACCACCGTCCCATTCCTGCTCAAGATACTAGACAAGACAGCATACCAACAAATTCAAAAGTATCTTGAAACAAACCACCTTCTAGGAATAAGACAATCCGGCTTCAGACCCCAACATGGAACTGAAACAGCCCTGATAGATCTGAAAGCCCAAATAGACGTCCTTAGAGATAACGGGAAAACTGCATTACTACTCCTGCTAGACCTCTCTGCGGCGTTTGACCTAGTTGACCATAAAATCCTATGTAATCATTTAGACTCAGCTGCCCACTTTTCACAAGAAGCCATCAGTTGGATTGAGTCATTCCTCAACAACAGATCCATGCAAGTCTTCTCCTCCTCTGCCGCCGCCGAACCCATCCCCATTACATGTGGAGTCCCACAGGGCTCGTGCGTCTCCCCCACTCTGTACAACGTGTTCACAAAGCCCCTGTTTGATGATCTAGATGGCCTGGGTATCACCTACACTAACTACGCCGATGATACACAGATCCTCATCCCGTTGACGGGAGATTACAACCAGGATTTGGCCTTAGTGAACAGGGTGTATCTCATCATCCAGGCATGGGTGGCTTCGCACAGTCTATGCCTGAATGATGACAAAACTGAGCTCATCATCCTTGGTTCCACGTCCAACCTAACCAAACTCGACCACAATTATAATAGATGGGAAACTAATCATAGATGGGAACCTAATCAAGGTGTCGAAAGAAGTAAAAACCCTAGGAATATACCTTGACTCCTCCCTAACCTTCCACAAACAGGTTAGCTCGATGGCATCCTCTACGGCCTACACATGTAAGCTCATAAGAGCAGCCAAACCCTTCCTTTCCACCCACAGCTGCACTACACTAGCCAGAGCATTGGTATTATCCAAACTTGACTATTGTAACGCCCTCTACATAGGAGCCACCAAACAAATCACCAACAAAATTCAGACGCTACAAAACAACGCCCTTAGGGCAGCACTCAATATTCCCAGGAGGGAACACATTTCCAATATCAGGAAATCCCATAACTGGCTCAGCACAACAGACAAAATCCTACTTAAAGTAGCATCGCTCACCCACAAATGCCTGAATAATGCTGCCCCACGCTATCTGGCAGACAGAATATGCAAACACACCCCCATCAGACCCACCAGAACCTCCAATGCTAATCTGCTCACCGTCCCCAGGTTTAAACGCACTAAAATGGGTGGCAACAGCTTCCAGGTGAAAGCACCTCAACACTGGAACTCCCTACCACCATCGCTCAGAACTCCCCAACCTTACTCACTTTTTAGACGCAACTACATCCATTGGTTAAAGAACACGAACCAGTAACACCTCTAACACCACACGGCTGCTCTCCGCGTTGCACGCTTTAAGAGAATCTGTAAATTTGTAATACTAAACTTGTATATATTTGTAATTCTTTAAATACATCTACTGCATTCTCTCCTGCCAAACTGTACACATGTTCCTTCATCGTCACACTGTAATTATGTAATGTAAAGTATAATTATGTAATGTAAAGTATAAGCATCCTGTAACCAAGCTTTGAATCACCTTGCTGCTCATGCGCATGTAATGTAAAGTATAATTATGTAATGTAAAGTATAAGCATCCTGTAACCAAGCTTTGAATCACCTTGCTGCTCATGCGCCCTCATACCCTCGGGTCTGGTGCGCAATACAAATGAATAAACTAAACTAAACTAAACTTAGATATGATGCCAAACTTACTTTGAACGGCTGTAAATGAAGGTCTATGTATTGTGAAGCCCTTTCCGTTAATGAACCTATCCCATTAATTATGGGTATGCAAGATGGAAATATTTTGAAATTTTTGTGAATCTTTGGTAGAAAGTAAATTATTGGCATGATTGGGTGAGTATTATCTAGGTAATTGTATTCTTCTTCTGAAAGTAGGCCCATTTCTTCCCAATTTTTAATCATTAGGTGCCATTGGGCCTCATTACAACCCAGGCAGTAAATTCCCTACTTTAGGTGGATGGCGGATTTACCGTTCCAAGATGAGTGGGCGGTAAATCCCAATTCCCCATTTACCCTTCCCCATTCCCATTTTTGCCCCATAGGGCATAATGGGAGTGGGGAAGGCGCTAATTACGGCACCGTAAATTACGGTGCCTTAATTAGCACCAAGGCGGGTTAGCGCCTTGCATTTTAACGCCTGCTAAAAGCAGGTGTTAAAATGGTAATCAGGCGTTAAGGGTTAACGGCGCTGACGGCGCCGTTAAACCCTTAACGCATGGGTTGTAATGAGGCCAATTGTGTTTGAAGTTCTTTAATGGGATTTTTTTGAAGCATTGAGTAGCAGTTTTTATTATTCAAATGTCTGGTTCCTTCGGTTATGTAATCTTTTCTTTGCATGAGAACAATATTCCCTCCTTTGTCCGCTGATTTCGTTACCCATTGTTGATTTTTTACAAGAGAGTCAATAGCTTTAGATTCCTTAAGTGAAAGATTATGCTTGAATTTGGAGGATTTGTTGTTCAGATAGTTCTGTCTTAGATCTTCACTCACCATTTTTTGAAAGATGTCTATCACATTATTTTCTGCCATTCTTGGTATGAATTTTGATTTCAATTTAAGATTAGATTCTTCCGTTTGAAAAGAATTAATATTCTGTTCTTCCAAGAACATTTCTGTCGTATAATTTTCTTCTGTAAAATTCATTGGCCCTCATTACGACCCTGGCGGTAAGGGGTTTACGCCAGCGTTAGCTGCGCCGACCCCTTACCGCCAACTACGAGTTCCCAGAGCGCCATGGTCACTTTTCCGCCCGCTTTTTGCGGGCGTAAAAATCCATGGCGCTATGGGACCTCGGTGTTAATTACGCCACCGTAGTGAACGGTGGCGTAATTAACACCTTCCCCACTCCCATTGAGCCCTATGGGGCCGAAATGGGAATGGGGAAGGGTAAATGGGTCAATGGGGACTTACCGCCCCGCCGACCTCGGAATGGGGCGGTAAGTCCGCCATCCGCCATGGCGTAAAGGGACTTTGCGCCATGGCGGAAAAGTCCGCCGATGGCGGAACAAATCCGCCAGGGTCGTAATGAGGGCCATTATGTTAAGTGTCCCTTCTACAATTTCAACTGTTAGTGGTGATATTTCTTCTGTCTTTTTTCTTTTTTTGTGCATTGTTGTGTGCCTATTTGAACAGCAAGTTTTTGAGGGCTTTGTGTAATATCCATTAGTATGGATCGGCTCTCAAGGTGGGCGGCAGGGAGTTCCACTGTTATGCGGCAATGTAGGGGAAGCTGGCGCCTCCCGCTTTGGCACGCCTGACTTTAGGTTGTATGAGTTAAGGGACATGCAGAGTTCTTGTGGGTCTGGCGGAGCAGACGCTTACCATTTTTCTGTGAGCTATATAGAGTTGGTGTGTTGGAAAGGCATTTATGGGTTATGTCCATGGTTTTAAATAAAACATACTCCCTGACGAGCAGCCAGTGGGCAGTTCTCCTGGCTGTGGAGATGTGTTTGTTTTTAGGGATTTTCAGGGCTGCTTTTAGCTCCTTATTTTTAATGACTTGCAACTTCTGGATGTGTTTTAGTGGAGGCGCCAGCAAAAATGGGAGGGAGTTCCACTGTTATGCAGCAATGTAGGGGAAGCTGGCGCCTCCCGCTTTGGCACGCCTGACTTTAGGTTGTATGAGTTAAGGGACATGCAGAGTTCTTGTGGGTCTGGCGGAGCAGACGCTTACCATTTTTCTGTGAGCTATATAGAGTTGGTGTGTTGGAAAGGCATTTATGGGTTATGTCCAGGGTTTTAAATAAAACATACTCCCTGACGAGCAGCCAGTGGGCAGTTCTCCTGGCTGCGGAGATGTGTTCCTTTTTAGGGATTTTCAGGGCTGCTTGTAGCTCCTTATTTTTAATGACTTGCAACTTCTGGATGTGTTTTAGTGGAGGCGCCAGCAAAAAGGGTGTTGCAGTAGTCCAACCTTGAGCCTGGAATGGCTCTGGGGATGGTGAGGCAGCTGTCAGTGGACAAGCAGCGATTGGCTGCATTCAGTAGTTTAGTCACATAGGCTGCCGAAGAAGTGATGCATTGACCTGGTATGACAGCTAGAGGGTGGCACCCAGGTACACCCCGGGGGTCTTAACTGAAGGTGAGATTAGGATCCGAATGTCATCAATGTCGAATGCTGAATATTGGTCATTGAGCATTTTTAGTACAGCAGGGGGCCTGACCAGCAAGATTTCTGTTTTATCCCCATTTAGACAGAGGCAGTTGGATGCCACCGATGCCTGAATGGTGGAATATGCCACATTCAGGATCTTGGAGTCTTCTGCATAATTGCCTGTGAGTGGGAGGAGAACTTAGGTGTTGTCAGCATAGTTAGAGTAGGCTTTGCCGATGGAGTCCAAGGTGTCAAAGAGAGGTTTGGTGAATATGCTGTATACATTATGGAACATTCAGGAGGCTTGTGGAACCCCACAGGGATGTGGGTCGGGAAGCACCTCCACGCTCTGCAAACAATCGAATGACTCTGCGTTCTAGGAAGGCGGTGATCCATTTTGTTGCTTCCTGAGAGAAGTAGGCAGCAGAGGTGAGGTGATGACACAGGATTTTGTGATATACTAAGTCAAATGTGACTGACAGGTGCAGAAGGAGGAGCAGGACCCGCTTACCACTGCCCTGATCTCGTTGATCTGTTTTTTTAAGTCCAGCAGCATGGATTCAGTGCTGTGACCGAGGTAGAATCTGGATTGGCAAAGTCCGAGTATGTGGTAGGTTTCTAGGAATTGTTGAGCCTGTAGATAAGTGACTCTATCTAGAATTTTTGCAGGAATGGGACTGTCGTTATGGGCATATAGTTATTGGGTGGTATGGGCTCCATTGAAGGTTTTTTTAGGAGGAGAAGTACCCAGGCTTCCTTGAGGCTGGCCGGTAATAGACCTGTGGTTAAGGAGGCATATATAAAGGCAGTGAAGAATGGTAAATCGAATATTTTACTGTTTATGGGTGTGATAATTTGGGGTCTCATAGTGTCTTTTCAAATGTATCCTCTATGACAACATGTTGTCAATAACAGTCTGGTGTTGCTAGGTTGCCCAAGGGGCTCCACTTTTAACTTTCTTTGTCTAACCTTGAGATAACTACAGTTCCCAAGGGTATAAAGGATATTTCGATCCCTTTTACATTGTATTAAGTGTGGTCAGCACCCCAACCTTAAGTGGAGTACAGAGGTGATACTGAGTATCCCCTTTAGCATATTAAATAAATGTAACATTTATGTAACATGGACAAACTTACCATTTGGCCATGGCAGCAATTTGTTGAACACTTTTACTTATGTAAATGGCTTACCTAGACTTCATTAGAGGATTAAAATTGTCTTCACATTATAATATATTATGTTGTACCCATTCTGCAGAGTATTTAAAAGGTTAGTTTACTTACCTTAGAAATGTCTGGCATTCAGAAAAGTAGATATAAGGTTATTTGGTCACCTGCAAATTGGTTGTGCCTCTTCCACAAAAGTAATGCTGTTGGATTCACTTTATTATTCTTGTAAGGATAATTGTATAAGTGTCCCCAACTGGGTTTTGCTTCCCATGACTTGCTGTTAGAAAAAGTCTGCCTTAGGTTTTACCTACCTAGAGTATTTGTGGGTCATTCATAAAGTGTGAACTGGGTTTTGCTTTCCCTGGTCTGTTTTAGACAGACACAAAAAGTGTTTTAGGTTACACCTGCCTTTCAGTTGCTTATAGTATCGGTTTTACTTACCTTGAGTGTAATTGTGTTAATCTAAAAAAAGTTAGAGTTATTGCTTCCTTTAGTCTGTGAACTGAAAAGCAACTGTAATTGAATATTTCACCCAAGGTCTAACTCTCCTAGAAAAACTCTGTTATCCTGAATCAGAGTTAAAGGTTCATACTGTGCCTAATATCTGAGTTTCACTAGATCAGAAAAATATATTGTCCAGTTGATTAGACTATGTGATTTCTTGCTGAGCGTCATTGGACAACTGATAGAGTCTACTACCATGGAATTACTGAAAGTAATTAGTAAGTAAATATTGGTTTTGATTTCCCAAGTGCTCCTGTTAGGTGCTCCAAATAAGGTTATATGCTTTGGTCTGTGTACCTTCAAGCATAGTGTTGTGGTTTTATAAATGTGGTTTTATATAATGTGATAAGACTTATTTCACACAGATTTATCCGGATGTACTCCTATTTAAATAAACCATTTATTTTTACAATACAGAGTGTTTTAGTGTTTGTTTTAACCGTTTGTATCACAATTTAATTTGTACTCATTCTACAGCCCTCTCTCCCTTCTAAGACAATCCTGGCTGTTCTATGTATGCTACACTGAACTCAGGTGGTACAGCATTATACTAAGATTGGAGTATTGGACTGCCTCAGTTGAATGTTTTTACTAAGCCCTTATTTGGACTTCAGAAAAACCATCCTAACAGGCTTCCTGTTGCAGACACAATGGGGGTAATTCATAGAATTTAGCGCACAAGTGGCGCACGGGGCTGGCGCACAGTGTGCTCGTGTGAATCCCTGCGCCAGCCGCGTGCGCTAAAATCCATTTCCACGCACAGCATATTCATGGATTCCAGCAACCAAAACCACACAGTGGCGCAGCGACCCTGCAGCAGCGCCAGTTACGCCCCCAAGAACGCCTCTCGCGCAGGGAAAAGCCATCAAAATCCCCAATCCAGCGCAAAGGGCTGCGCTAACCCTGTACCAGCACGGCAAGCGGGCTACCTGTATCACTGGGGTGCGCGGGAAGTACCTCACGTCATTTCAGCTGGGTACGTGTATTTCAGGGGTGCGCTAGAAGTTCCACACGTGATTCCATCAGGGTACGTGTACATCAGGGGTGCGCAGGAAGTTCCACACGCGAATGTCCTGGCTACGTGTATTACGGGGTGAGCGGGAAGTTTCACAGGCGATATCAGCAGGGTCGTGTATTTCAGGGGTGCGCTGGAAGTTCCACACGCGAATGTCCTGGCTACGTGTATTTAGGGGTGCGCGGGAAGTTTCACACGCAAAATCAGCAGGGTACGTGTATTTCAGGGGTGCGCGGAAAGTTCCACACGCGAATGTCCTGGCTACCTGTATTTCGGGGTGCGCTGGAAGTTTCACACGCGATATCAGCAGGGTACGTGTATTCCAGGGGTGCGCTGGAAGTTCCACACGCGAATGTCCTGGCTACGTGTATTTCGGGGTGCGCGGGAAGTATCACACGCAAAATCAGCAGGGTACGTGTATTTCAGGGGTGCGCGGAAAGTATCACATGCGATTCCATCAGGGTACGTGTATTACAGGGATGCGCGGGGAGCACCACACGTGAATTGCACGTGTGAGTCCTCCCAGGTGTTCACTCTACACCCTCCACGGCCGCTGCAGGTGGCCCACACCACAGGGGCCTACCCTGCACATGTCCTGCAGGCACCCCATCCACCATGGCCATGCCCCCCAGCCAACCCACATGTCACCTTGCACTACTGCCCACCAACGCATGTCCCCCTGCACCCCCAGCCACCAGGGGCAGCCTCCACCAGGCCCCCACCCATGTCTCCCACCACCCCCCAGCCACCAGGGGCACCCTCCAGCAGGCCCCCACCCATGTCTCCCACCACCCTCACCCCCCAGCCACCAGGGGCACCCTCCAGCAGGCCCCCACCCATGTTCCCCACCACCCCCACCCCCCAGCAGTGCAGGGGCAGCCTCCACCAGGCCCCCACCCATGTCTCCCACCACCCTCACCCCCCAGCAGTGCAGGGGCAGCCTCCACCAGGCCCCCACCCATGTCTCCCACCACCCCCACCCCCCAGCAGTGCAGGGGCAGCCTCCAGCAGGCCCCCACCCATGTCTCCCACCACCCCCACCCCCAGCAGTGCAGGGGCAGCCTCCACCAGGCCCCAACCCATGTCTCCCACCACCCCCACCCCCCAGCAGTGCAGGGGCAGCCTCCACTAGGCCCCCACCCATGTCTCCCACCACTTCCACCCCCCAGCAGTGCAGGGGCAGCCTCCACCAGGCCCCCACCCATGTCTCCCACCACCCCCACCCCCCAGCAGTGCAGGGGCAGCCTCCACCAGGCCCCCACCCATGTCTCCCACCACCCCCACCCCCCAGCAGTTATGGGGCAGCCTCCACCAGGCCCTGACTCATGTCCCCTATCACCCCCACCCCCTAGCAGTGCAGGGGCAGCCTCCAGCAGGCCCCCACTCATGTCCCCTTTCACCCCCACCCCCCAGCCACCAGGGGCAGCCTCCACCAGGCCCCCACCCATGTCTCCCACCACCCCCACCCCCCAGCAGTGCAGGGGCAGCCTCCACCAGGCCCCCACCCATGTCTCCCACCACCCCCACCCCCCAGCCACCAGGGGCAGCCTCCACCAGGCCCCCACCCATGTCTCCCACCACCCCCACCCCCCAGCAGTGCAGGGGCAGCCTCCACCAGGCCCCCACTCATGTCTCCCACCATCCCCACCCCCCAGCAGTGCAGGGGCAGCCTCCACCAGGCCCCCACTCATGTCCCCTATCACTCCCACCCCCCAGCCACCAGGGGCAGCCTCCACCAGGCCCCCACCCATGTCTCCCACCACCCCCACCCCCCAGCAGTGCAGGGGCAGCCTCCACCAGGCCTCCATTCATGTCCCCTATCAACCCCACCCCCTAGCAGTGCAGGGGCATCCTCCAGCAGGCCCCCACTCATGTCCCCTATCACCCCCACCCCCCAGCCACCAGGGCCCCACCTATGTCTCCCACCACCCCCACCACCCAGCAGTGCAGGGGCAGCCTCCACCAGGCCCCCACCCATGTCTCCCACCACCCCCACACCCCGGCCACCAGGGGCAGCCTCCACCAGGCCCCCACCCATGTCTCCCACCACCCCCACCCCCCAGCAGTGCAGGGGCAGCCTCCACCAGGCCCCCGCTCATGTCTCCCACCACCCCCACCCCCCAGCAGTGCAGGGGCAGCCTCCAGCAGGCCCCCACCCATGTCTCCCCTGCCCCCCGATGTTGAAGGCCCCGAGCCTTCATGGCTCCCACCACGTTGCTGCTGCTGCTGTGCCTCTGCCCGTGCACTGCCTCCTGCTGCCTGCACATCCTCCGCTGGCTGGGGTGCAGTCGTTGATGTGGCCACCCCTGCTGGACGTCCCCACCCCCCAGCAGTGCAGGGGCAGCCTCCACCAGGCCCCCACTCATGTCTCCCACCACCCCCACCCCCCAGCAGTGCAGGGGCAGCCTCCACCGGGCCCCCACCCATGTCTCCCACCACCCCCAGCCCCCAGCAGTGCAGGGGCAGCCTCCAGCAGGCCCCCACCCATGTCTCCCACCACCCCCACCCCCCAGCCACCAGGGGCACCCTCCAGCAGGCCCCCACCCATGTCTCCCACCACCCCCAACCCCCAGCAGTGCAGGGGCAGCCTCCACCAGTCCCCCACTCATGTCTCCCACCACCCTCACACCCCAGCAGTGCAGGGGCAGCCTCCACCAGGCCCCCACTCATGTCCCCTATCACCCCCACCCCCCAGCCACCAGAGGCAGCCTCCACCAGGCCCCCACCCATGTCTCCCGCCACCCCCAGCCCCCAGCAGTGCAGGGGCAGCCTCCACCAGGCCCCCACTCATGTCTCCCACCACCCCCACCCCCCAGCCATCAGGGGCAGACTCCACCAGGCCCCCACCCATGTCCAACTCATGTTCCCCACCACCCCCACCCCCCAGCAGTGCAGGGGCAGCCTCCACCTGGCCCCCACCCATGTCTCCCACCACCCCCACCCCCCAGCAGTGCAGGGGCAGCCTCCACCAGGCCCCCACCCATGTCTCCCACCACCCCCACCCCCCAGCAGTGCAGGGGCAGTCGCCACCAGGCCCCCACCCATGTCTCCCACCGCCCCCACCCCCCAGCAGTGCAGGGGCAGCCTCCACCAGGCCCCCGCCCATGTCTCCCCCACCCCCACCCCCAGCAGTGCAGGGGCAGCCTCCACTAGGCCCCCACCCATGTCTGCCACCACCCACACCCCCAGCCACCAGGGGCAGCCACCACCAGGCCCCCACCCATGTCTCCCACCGCCCCCACCCCCCAGCAGTGCAGGGGCAGCCTCCACCAGGCCCCCACTCATGTCCCCTATCACCCCCACCCCCCAGCCACCAGGGGCAGCCTCCACCAAGCCCCCACCCATGTCTCCCACCACCCCCACCCCCCAGCATTGCATGGGCAGCCTCCACCAGGCCCCGCTCATGTCCCCTATCACCCCCACCCCACAGCCACCAGGAGCAGCCTCCACCAGGCCCCCACCCATGTCTCCCACCACCCCACCCCCCAGCAGTGCAGGGGCAGACTCCACCAGGCCCCCACTCATGTCTCCCACCACCCCCACCCCCCAGCAGTTCAGGGGCAGCCTCCACCAGGTCCCCACCCATGTCTCCCACCCCCCCACCCCCCAGCAGTGCAGGGGCAGCCTCCACCAGGCCCCCACCCATGTCTCCCACCACCCCCACCCGCCAGCAGTGCAGGGGCAGCCTCCACCAGGCCCCCACTCATGTCCCCTATCACCCCCACCCACCAGCACTGTGGGGCACCTGCCAGCAGGCCCCCACTCATGTCCAACTCATGTTCCCCTGCACCCCCACCCCCCAGCACTGTGGGGCACCTGCCAGCTGGCCCCAACTCATGTTCCAAAGCCAACATGTCTTCACAATCTAGATCCCTGGTCCCTATGGTCAGCCTCCAAATGCAAAACACCCACCCGAGTATTGCATCCACCCACTTAGAAATGGCAATAACATGATAGAACACCAATTGCAAGTTTGGAAACGAACACATGTCCCTCACATACACCCAATGGGTGTCAGTGAATCTCAAAAACATATCATGACATGCATGAAACCAATGAGATGATACTACACATTGAAGTTTGATCAAAAAATATGTATTAAAGGAAACATAAATTGAATCAAAAATAAACAAACAGAAATGGGAATGTAAAAAAATGAAAAGAAGCATGTCCATGAAAAAAAGCAAAACCAAAAATGATAATCCAAAGGAATGGTGTCCAAAGTCACAGTCCACAAAAGAAAATCCAGTGGAAAATTATAATTGAAAGCCATTGCTCCATGGGTAAATTGTAAAAGAAAAAGAAAATCCAACAGTGAACTATGCACAGATGAACAAGCTAGGGTCCAATATCCCAACAAAAGAAAAGAAACCTATCTAACAACACTAACTAATAAAAAAAAACTATATACAAAAATGTGGCCCATTGTCCAAAAGGTCCAAAAAAAATCAAAAACAAAGGAAACCTAACACTAACTACATAACTATGTACAAGGGCAGCGGGCTAGTCTGACGGCTCACTTTTGGATGTCCCGTGCCAGGGCATCATCAAACTCCTGCTCAATGTCCCGGAGGCGGTCCTCCTCCATGGCCCGAGGGTCCACAGGGCCGTCGATGTGTCCACCTCCAACCCCCTGCGGATTGCCTCGAGGCACTCGGCCCGCCTCAGGGCCCTCCGCATGGAGTTCTCTGCCCTGACCATCGTGAGCCGTGCCTCTTCCGCCCGCTGCCGCTCCGCATCTATGGCGTGGCCCAACCGCTGCCACACGGAAGACACTTTCTGTCCTGGGTCCTCCTGCCCTCCGGCCGATGCCTGCCCCTCCGATGTTGAAGGCCCCGAGCCTTCATGGCTCCCACCACGTTGCTGCTGCTGCTGTGCCTCTGCCCGTGCACTGCCTCCTGCTGCCTGCACATCCTCCGCTGGCTGGGGTGCAGTCGTTGATGTGGCCACCCCTGCTGGACGTCCCCACCCCCCAGCAGTGCAGGGGCAGCCTCCACCAGGCCCCCACTCATGTCTCCCACCACCCCCACTCCCCAGCAGTGCAGGGGCAGCCTCCAACAGGCCCTCACCCATGTCTCCCACCACCCCCACCCCCCAGCCACCAGGGGCACCGTCCAGCAGGCCCCCACCCATGTCTCCCACCACCCCCACCCCCCAGCAGTGCAGGGGCAGCCTCCACCAGTCCCCCACTCATGTCTCCCACCACCCCCACCCCCCCAGCAGTGCAGGGGCAGCCTCCACCAGGCCCCCACTCGTGTCCCCTATCACCCCCACCCCCCAGCCACCAGGGGCAGCCTCCACCAGGCACCCACCCATGTCTCCCACCACCCCCACCCCTCAGCAGTGCAGGGGCAGCCTCCACCAGGCCCCCACTCATGTCCCCTATCACCCCCACCTCCCAGCCACCAGGGGCAGCCTCCACCAGGCCCCCACCCATGTCTCCCACCACCCCCACCCCCCAGCATTGCATGGGCAGCCTCCACCAGGCCCCGCTCATGTCCCCTATCACCCCCACCCCACAGCCACCAGGGGCAGCCTCCACCAGGCCCCCACCCATGTCCAACTCATGTTCCCCACCACCCCCACCCCCCAGCAGTGCAGGGGCAGCCTCCACCGGGCCCCCACCCATGTCTCCCACCACCCCCACCCCCCAGCAGTGCAGGGGCAGACTCCACCAGGCCCACACTCATGTCTCCCACCACCCCCACCCCCCAGCAGTGCAGGGGCAGCCTCCACCAGGCCCCCACTCATGTCCCCTATCACCCCCACCCCCCAGCCACCAGAGGCAGCCTCCACCAGGCCCCCACTCATGTCTCCCACCACCCCCAGCCCCCAGCAGTGCAGGGGCAGCCTCCACCAGGCCCCACTCATGTCTCCCACCACCCCCAACCCGAAGCCACCAGGGGCAGACTCCACCAGGCCCCCACCCATGTCCAACTCATGTTCCCCACCACCCCCACCCCCCAGCATTGCAGGGGCAGCCTCCACCGGGCCCCCACCCATGTCTCCCACCACCCCCACCCCCCAGCAGTGCAGGGGCAGCCTCCACCAGGCCCCCACCCATGTCTCCCACCACCCCAACTCCCCAGCAGTGCAGGAGCAGCCTCCACCAGGCCCCTACTCATGTCCCCTATCACCCCCACCTCCCAGCCACCAGGGGCAGCCTCCACCAGGCCCCCACCCATGTCTCCCACCACCCCCACCCCCCAGCATTGCATGGGCAGCCCCACCAGGCCCCGCTCATGTCCCCTATCACCCCCACCCCACAGCCACCAGGGGCAGCCTCCACCAGGCCCCCACCCATGTCTCCCACCACCCCCACCCCCCAGCAGTGCAGGGGCAGACTCCACCAGGCCCACACTCATGTCTCCCACCGCCCCCACCCCCAGCAGTGCAGGGGCAGCCTCCACCAGGCCCCCACTCATGTCCCCTATCACCCCCACCCCCCAGCCACCAGAGGCAGCCTCCACCAGGCCCCCACCCATGTCTCCCACCACCCCCAGCCCCCAGCAGTGCAGGGGCAGCCTCCACCAGGCCCCCACTCATGTCTCCCACCACCCCCACCCCCCAGCCACCAGGGGCAGACTCCACCAGGCCCCCACCCATGTCCAACTCATGTTCCCCACCACCCCCAACCCCCAGCAGTGCAGGGGCAGCCTCCACTGGGCCCCCACCCATGTCTCCCACCACCCCCACCCCCCAGCAGTGCAGGGGCAGCCTCCACCGGGCCCCCACCCATGTCTCCCACCACCCCCACCCCCCAGCAGTGCAGGGGCAGCCTCCACCAGGCCCCCGCCCATGTCTCCCCCACCCCCACCCCCCAGCAGTGCAGGGGCAGCCTCCACCAGGCCCCCACCCATGTCTCCCACCACCCCCACCCCCCAGCCACCAGGGGCAGCCTCCACCAGGCCCCCACCCATGTCTCCCACCACCCCCAGCCCCCAGCAGTGCAGGGGCAGCCTCCACCAGGCCCCCACTCATGTCTCCCACCACCCCCAACCCCCAGCCACCAGGGGCAGACTCCACCAGGCCCCCACCCATGTCCAACTCATGTTCCCCACCACCCCCACCCCCCAGCAGTGCAGGGGAAGCCTCCACCGGGCCCCCACCCATGTCTCCCACCACCCCCACCCCCCAGCACAACAGGGGCAGCCTCCACCGGGCCCCCACCCATGTCTCCCACCACCCCCACCCCCCAGCAGTGCAGGGGCTGCCTCCACCAGGCCCCCACCCATGTCTCCCACCACCCCCACCCCCCATCAGTGCAGGGGCAGCCTCCACCAGGCCCCCACTCATGTCCCCTATCACCCCCACCTCCCAGCCACCAGGGGCAGCCTCCACCAGGCCCCCACCCATGTCTCCCACCACCCCTACCCCCCAGCATTGCATGGGCAGCCTCCACCAGGCCCCGCTCATGTCCCCTATCACCCCCACCCCACAGCCACCAGGGGCAGCCTCCACCAGGCCCCCACCCATGTCTCCCACCACCCCCACCCCCCAGCAGTGCAGGGGCAGACTCCACCAGGCCCACACTCATGTCTCCCACCACCCCCACCCCCAGCAGTGCAGGGGCAGCCTCCACCAGGCCCCCACTCATGTCCACTATCACCCCCACCCCCCAGCCACCAGAGGCAGCCTCCACCAGGACCCCACCCATGTCTCCCACCACCCCCAGCCCCCAGCAGTGCAGGGGCAGCCTCCACCAGGCCCCCACTCATGTCTCCCACCACCCCCACCCCCCAGCCACCAGGGGCAGACTCCACCAGGCCCCCACCCATGTCCAACTCATGTTCCCCACCACCCCCAACCCCCAGCAGTGCAGGGGCAGCCTCCACCGGGCCCCCACCCATGTCTCCCACCACCCCCACCCCCCATCAGTGCAGGGGCAGCCTCCACCGGGCCCCCACCCATGTCTCCCACCACCCCCACCCCCCAGCAGTGCAGGGGCAGCCTCCACCAGGCCCCCGCCCATGTCTCCCCCACCCCCACCCCCCAGCAGTGCAGGGGCAGCCTCCACCAGGCCCCCACCCATGTCTCCCACCACCCCCACCCCCCAGCCACCAGGGGCAGCCTCCACCAGGCCCCCACCCATGTCTCCCACCACCCCCACCCCCCAGCAGTGCAGGGGCACCCTCCACCAGGCCCCCACTCATGTCCCCTATCACCTGCACCCCCCAGCCACCAGGGGCAGCCTCCACCAGGCCCCCACCCATGTCTCCCACCACCCCCACCCCCCAGCATTGCATGGGCAGCCTCCACCAGGCCCCGCTCGTGTCCCCTATCACCCCCACCCCACAGCCACCAGGGGCAGCCTCCACCAGGCCCCCAACCATGTCTCCCACCACCCCCACCCCCCAGCAGTGCAGGGGCAGACTCCAACAGGCCCCCACTCATGTCCCCTATCACCCCCACCCCCCAGCACTGTGGGGCACCTGCCAGCAGGCCCCCACTCATGTCCAACTCATGTTCCCCTGCACCCCCACCCCCCAGCACTGTGGGGCACCTGCCAGAAGGCCCCCACTCATGTCCAACTCATGTTCCCCTGCACCCCCACGCCCCAGCACTGTGGGGCACCTGCCAGCTGGCCCCAACTCATGTTCCCCAGCCAACATGTCATCACAATCTAGATCCTTGGTCCCTATGGTCAGCCTCCAAATGCAAAACACCCACCCGAGTATTGCATCCACCCACTTAGAAATGGCAATAACATGATAGAACACCAATTGCAAGTTTGGAAACGAACACATGTCCCTCACATACACCCAATGGGTGTCAGTGAATCTCAAAACCCATATCATGATATGCATGAAACCAATGAGATGATACTACACATTGAAGTTTGATCAAAAAATATCTATTAAAGGAAACATAAATTGAATCAAAAATAAACAAACAGAAATGGGAATGTAAAAAAATGAAAAGAAGCATGTCCGTGAAAAAAAGCAAAACCAAAAATCATAATCCAAAGGAATGGTGTCCAAAGTCACAGTCCACAAAAGAAAATCCAGTGGAAAATTATAATTGAAAGCCATTGCTCCATGGGTAAATTGTAAAAGAAAAAGAAAATCCAACAGTGAACTATGTACAGATGAACAAGCCAGGGTCCATTATCCCAACAAAAGAAAAGAAACCTTTCTAACAACACTAACTAATAAAAAAAAACTATATACAAAAATGTGGCCCATTGTCCAAAAGGTCCAAAAAAAATCAAAAACAAAGGAAACCTAACACTAACTACATAACTACGTACAAGGGCAGCGGGCTAGTCTGACGGCTCACTTTTGGATGTCCCGGGCCACGGCATCATCAAACTCCTGCTCAATGTCCCGGAGGCGGTCCTCCTCCATGGCCCCGAGGGTCCGCAGGGCCGTCGATGTGTCCACCTCCAACCCCCTGCGGATTGCCTCGAGGCACTCGGCCCGCCTCAGGGCCCTCCGCATGGAGTTCTCTGCCCTGACCATCGTGAACCGTGCCTCTTCCGCCCGCTGCCGCTCCGCATCTATGGCGTGGCCCAACCGCTGCCACACGGAAGACACTTTCTGTCCTGGGTCCTCCTGCCCTCCGGCCGATGCCTGCCCCTCCGATGTTGAAGGCCCCGAGCCTTCATGGCTCCCACCACGTTGCTGCTGCTGCTGTACCTCTGCCCGTGCACTGCCTCCTGCTGCCTGCACATCCTCCGCTGGCTGGGGTGCAGTCGTTGATGTGGCCACCCCTGCTGGACGTCCCCACCCCCCAGCAGTGCAGGGGCAGCCTCCATCAGGCCCCCACCCATGTCCAACACATGTTCCCCACCACCCCTACCCCCCAGCAGTGCAGGGGCAGCCTCCACCAGGCCCCCACTCATGTCTCCCACCACCCCCACTCCCCAGCAGTGCAGGGGCAGCCTCCACCGGGCCCCCACCCATGTCTCCCACCACCCCCACCCCCCAGCAGTGCAGGGGCAGCCTCCAAAAGGCCCCCACCCATGTCTCCCACCACCCCCACCCCCCAGCCACCAGGGGCACCCTCCAGCAGGCCCCCACCCATGTCTCCCACCACCCCCACCCCCCAGCAGTGCAGGGGCAGCCTCCACCAGTCCCCCACTCATGTCTCCCACCACCCCCACCCCCCCAGCAGTGCAGGGGCAGCCTCCACCGGGCCCCCACTCATGTCCCCTATCACCCCCACCCCCAGCCACCAGGGGCAGCCTCCACCAGGCACCCACCCATGTCTCCCACCACCCCCACCCCCAGCCACCAGGGGCAGCCTCCACCAGGCCCCCACTCATGTCCCCTATCACCCCCACCCCCAGCACTGTGGGGCACCTGCCAGCAAGCCCCCACTCATGTACAACTCATGTTCCCCTGCAACCCCACCCCCCAGCACTGTGGGGCACCTGCCAGAAGGCCCTCACTGATGTCCAACTCATGTTCCCCTGCACCCCCAGCCCCCAGCACTGTGGGGCACCTGCCAGCAGGCCCCAACTCATGTTCCCCAGCCAACATGTCATCACAATCTAGATCCCTGGTCCCTATGGTCAGCCTCCAAATGCAAAACACCCTCCCGAGTATTGCATCCACCCACTTAGAAATGGCAATAACATGATAGAACACCAATTGCAAGTTTGGAAGCGAACACATTTCCCTCACATACACCCAATGGGTGTCAGTGAATCTCAAAACCCATATCATGACATGCATGAAACCAATGAGATAATACTACACATAGAAGTTTGATCAAAAAATATGTATTAAAGGAAACATAAATTGAATCAAAAATAAACAAACAGAAATTGGAATGTAAAAAAATGAAAAGAAGCATGTCTGTGAAAAAAAGCAAAACCAAAAATCATAATCCAATTGAATGGTGTCCAAAGTCACAGTCCACAAAAGAAAATCCAGTGGAAAATTATAATTGAAAGCCATTGCTCCATGGGTAAATTGTAAAAGAAAAAGAAAATCCAACAGTGAACTATGTACAGATGAACAAGCCAGGGTCCATTATCCCAACAAAAGAAAAGAAACCTATCTAACAACACTAACTAATAAAAAAAACTATATACAAAAATGTGGCCCATTGTCCAAAAGGTCCAAAAAAATTTCAAAACAAAGGAAACCTAACGCTAACTACATAACTATGTACAAGGGCAGCGGGCTAGTCTGACGGCTCACTTTTGGATGTCCCGGGCCAGGGCATCATCAAACTCCTGCTCAATGTCCCAGAGGCGGTCCTCCTCCATGGCCCCGAGGGTCCGCAGGGCCGTCGATGTGTCCACCTCCAACCCCCTGCGGATTGCCTCGAGGCACTCGGCCCACCTCAGGGCCCTCCGCATGGAGTTCTCTGCCCTGACCATCTTGAGCCGTGCCTCTTCCACCCGCTGCCGCTCCGCATCTATGGCGTGGCCCAACCGCTGCCACACGGAAGACACTTTCTGTCCTGGGTCCTCCTGCCCTCCGGCCGATGCCTGCCCCTCCGATGTTGAAGGCCCTGAGCCTTCATGGCTCCCACCACGTTGCTGCTGTGGCTGTGCCTCTGCCCGTGCACTGCCTCCTGCTGCCTGCACATCCTCCGCTGGCTGGGGTGCAGTCATTGATGTGGCCACCCCTGCTGGACGTCCGACTCCGGACTGTGGCAGGGATGCCTCCTATACCAGCCTGGCCGCACCGTCAGAGGCAGCACCACAGGGCACCCAGGTGACTGATGGGTGGGAAGATGGCACAGAGGACAACTGGCACATAGGGGCTTCAGTTGAGGAGGGGGTCGCAGCAAGCCCCATCAAACGGAGGAATCCAGCCAGGGTGAGCTGTCCCAGTAGGCCGACGCGGTCAACGAGCCATTCGAGATGACGTGCAGTCTCCTCATGAAAAGACTGCAGGTCACCTTGCATGGCCCGTTGACGCAACGCCACATCAGTCAGGACAGGCTCAACCCGGACCCGGATAGCCACGTCCGCAGGCAGAGGAAGGCCAGTTGTCGTGAGCTCATCCCCTGCCTGAAAACGGGTCTGGACGTAGGCATCCCTGCTGGTGCAAGATGATGCAGGGACAGGATCAGGGACAGGATTGCACACAGGCACCTCTGCGGCGGCCTGTGCTGCCTCCTGTCCCTGGTCCTGCACTGCACCACTAGCACCAGTGGGATCCCCACCTCCAGACCCCGTCTCTTTTGCTTGCACGGCCTCCTCCTCCACCAAACCCCCCACCAACCTGGATGACTCCGTGCCATCTTCCCCCGTTGCTGCCCCTTCTGCTGCCGAGGAGTCCAACTCCAACCTCCGCCTCTTGGACCTCCCCCTGGCAGCTGCGGCATGGGACGCGGCACCGGACTCCTCACTCCCCGACGAGATCACAACATGGGAGGGGAGCCGGGCCTTGCGTCTCCGGCTGGCGGTGGGATCCCCGCTGCTGTGCTCCACAGCACCTTCTCCGCCCTTTTCATCAGTTGACGCTGCAGACAAGGAGAAATAAAACACAGGCCTCAGGGCACTGTACAATGGACACATACACACATGACAGTTGTACATGAGTGGCATTGGCAAACCTCAGACATGCCATCACAATCCCCAACACACATGTCATTTCAACTCGCACACATGAGCCATACCACAGCCATATGGCAACTGCCAGCACCATCCATACACATACAACAGCATGAGCAGGCAAAGCTGAGCCAAGCATCACATGCAACACAGGAAGTGCACTACACATGTACACATACCACCACACTTGCATGCATGTGTACACCTCTGCCAAGTGTCGCAGTGTTCAGATGGGCATTCATGTCACATCTGCCAATCAGGCTTCCACATCCCGCTGTCACATGCATCCATGTTGCATCACTGTTGCACCCTTGTCAAATACACAAAAATGCACATGTACACAGTGCTGATACATGCAGCTGAAAACAACATACATGCGTGACATCACAAACATGTCTACTTAAATACACATTCATCCAAACATGTGTGCCCACACAACTGCATGTGGCATGCAAGCCTACACACACAAGCACCATCCATGTCTCACACATTACAGCCCTTGCATGTGTTAGCCTCACGGCCCTGTACACCCCCACCCATACTCGACCCCATACAAACAGATGTGCAAGCTGCACACTACTGAAACATCATCACACGCACAGCTCACAATCATGATGCATGTACACTTACCGCTCGACTCCAGACGGGTCTGCCTCTCAAGGACCTGGACGTGGAGCGCTGGGGATATGCGTTCCAGGACCCTCATCTGATCTTCCGACAAGTGGCCCCGGCGCCCCTTAGCATCCGCTGCCTTCAAGAGGTGCTGGGCCTTGTTCAGGGTCCTGGACCTGAAGTCCTCCCAGCGCTTCTTGACATGTTGTAAGTCGCGGACTGCCACCCCCTCCGCCTTGATGGCAGTCACGATGTCAGTCCAGATCCGAGTCCGTCCTTCCTTGCCGGCGCGGGAACTTCCGAAGAGGGCATCATACTGCCCCAGGACTTGCTCCACCAGGACACCAACTTCCCTGGCACTGAAGCTGGTGCCCCTCTGCCTCTCTGGCCGGGGGTTGTCAGTGGTGCCAGATGTTGCAGTGCCCGACATGACAACCCCAGAGGCAGGAGTGGGTGGGAAACTGGGTCCTGGTGCTGGGCTGTGGAGCGATGCAATCCCAGTCGGGAGTCTTCGGATCCAGCAGGGGTGGTCACAGCAACAGCACCCCTGGCTGATGTGCAGGCAGCAAATGGCAGGGCATGTGGGCAGCAGGCAGTCAGGCAGCAGCAGATGGCAGGTGGGAGCGTGCTCGGGGCTCTGGGGGGCAGTAATTCGGACTTCTGGGCAGGAGCATGGTCTTCCGTGTGCTTACGCGTGGCCAGCTTGATACGGAGTGATTTGGCACATGAAAATTCTGCACGTCAGCGTGTAATTCGAGGAAAGGCCCTTAGCGCGTAAGCGCGTCTGCACGCATACGCAATTTCATTGGACAGAAGGCCCCTCAAGCGCAAGCGCCCCTGTGACGTGACGCGCACAGGCGTGCATGGGCATTTCAGCACGCGTGAAAAACTGCACGTCCGCGTGTAATCCGAGGAAAGGGCCCATGTGCGTAAGTGACATGACGCGCACGGGCGTTTCCCTCAGCACGGGTTAAGGTGAGCGGGCCCAGCAGTTCGCTGTACGTGCCTTTCGTGGAGAACATGTGTTGCTGCTTGCTGTTGTTTTGCGCGCCATCACAACTTCACAGCTATCAAGGACGTATCTCTTCTTTTGGCGGGGATATTGGCTACGCGTGTTTTTCTGCATCGCGCTAGTCAGACGGTGAGTCGCACACGCTCTTTTTCCCACTGCGGGTGCCCCTGTGTATCGCACCCATTTTCGATGTCATAGTAGCCTGCGTGTCCCACGCGTACGCGTTATTCGTGTTACTGGGTGCCACCGCGTACTGCGGGAGGTTGAATCCACGCACGTAGGCTGCATGGTTGCGTGCACGGTTTAATTGCAGTTTTGGGGTGCCTGAGCGTTGCGTGACCTGTCACTACATCACCGGGGTCACATACAGCCTTGCAGGTGCAGGGGGGCTGTTAACATCTTGCTTCCCACCCCCTTCACCCCAATTGCCCATGTCAATTGTGGTGTACACCTCCCATTGGCACCACTCCATCTCTGCCGGCACTACTACATCTGTGCCATGGTTGGGAGGCCACCAAAGGTGAGGGGCGCCTCAGCTGGGCATCCTCCTCATGGCGGGCGTGGTCAGGGACGTGGCCGTGGTGACCAGGGAGTAGTGGGACTCCAGGGTGTCCAGGGCGGCCACAGAGGGGGAAGAGGCAGGGGTGCGCCACTTGAGCACAATGTTGTGCCATGGGTCGGTGCAGTCATGCCACCACCCCCTGTGGTTCCGGGTGATGCAGCTTCTGCATCTGGCACTGGCACCCGTGTGACCCGGCAGTCCGTTCCATCGACTGCCACGTGCCCAAGGGTAGTGGTAGCTGCAGGTGCAGCTGTGGACACCGCCACCCAGGCTCAGGGTCTGCCAGTGCAGGCTGCGTTGGCACTTGAGGAGCCCTTGGTAGATCTCCAACAGGCCAGGAGGGAAACCATAGGGGCAGGCCGGGCTGCTCAGACCAAGACACGTATCCCTGGGGCAGTCATGTCATCTGCTGCCCCGAACAGCCGGGTGTTGGCAAGTGCAGGGGCAGATGCACCCAACAGCACCCCGGTTGTGAGTCTGCCAACCAGGACCGTTGCGGTCAATGACCCTGCCACAGCTGATGTTGCTTCACAGGGTCCATTAGTGGGCACCCAGCTGCCACTTACACAAGTCAGGCCTTTGGTCATCCCTCCACCTGCCACTCCCTTGGCTGAATCCACCAAACCCACTGGCCATACGGGTCAGGGCGGCATTAGCCAGCCAGGGTCTGCGCCACAGTCCAAGAGGAGGAAGGTTGCACCTGCAGCACAGGCTGGGACCCCACACACAGCCACAACCTCCTGCACGTCGAGGAAGAAGCCTTTCTGCAAGCAGGAACTGGACTTCCTCGTGGACTACGTGCGGGGCCAGAGCCGTGACATGCTAGTGGGTGCCAATAGTCAGACTACGGCTGCCCAAAGTGACACCCACTGGAAGCATGTTGCGGAACATGTCAGTTCATTCGGCCATGAGGTGCGCACGGCGCAAGAGGGCAAAAAGCGTTGGAATGACATCAAACGCAGCACTAAGGCTAAGCGTGCCTCTAATTACAACTTGACTCTGGTGACTGGCGGTGGGCCTGCACCAGAGGAGGAAGAGCTCACTCCGCATGAGGCACTTGTTGCGGAGTTCATACCACCTGAATTGGTCGAAGGAGTGGGAGAGATGCTGGACTTTGATGCCCAGTCCAGTGAGTGTTGATGCGTGTTTGTTGAGGATGTGTGTGTTTCACTTGTGGGATGTGTTGTGCATGATTTCCACTACATGTGACGTGTACATGGTTCTGATGTGTAAGTAATGCAATGCTTCCGTCATGCATGTCTCCTCTGCCTGCATGCAGGGACTCCATGTAGGCATGCTCCCTTGCCCCTCCTCCGCCACTCTGCACCCCAGTTCCACCTTTGCACTGGTGTTCTTCAATCTTGCCAATGTGTACTTTCTTGTTCATGCGTCCTGTGTAGATGCTAACTTCCAGCGTGGAATCTGCCAGACATATGCCGTGTGGTACAGCCTTAGTACTTGATGCAGGGTATCTCACTTGTACTGTGCATACGTCAGATGTCCCGCAGGGACATGAGTGCCCATTCATGCTCCATGCGCATTGCACGCATGCCCCTATGTGTCCTTGACTGGATGATCACTGTAATACAAGTCCTTGGTTACATACATTGCCTGCCATCTCATCAGCCTTCCCATGTCAACTGTGGCTCAGTCCTGCGTTGCACACATGTTTAGGGTCTGACAATCTGTGTGGCTCACAGGCCTCAGCCTGTTCAATGGCCAATGACTCATTCCAACTGTTGTTGTGTCTTCTTCACACATGGGCGGAATCCAGAGTTTTCATCATGTGTCCTGCTTACTGTCCCAGCATCATTTGCAGTGTTGTCACTTGAATCACATTAAGCTGTTGATTCCAGTCAACACTGCCTGTCAATACACAGGTGTATGGTCAGCCTTTTGATACCATGCTAGGCATCCCTGCTTTGGTACTGGGGTGGAGGGGTGCTTGGCTTCTAGATATGGTACACATTGAATGCACAATGCACGTGATGTCTGAATTTGACATTGCACTGCCTTCACATTTCCTGGCACACATCATGGAGTCCTTGTACATGTAGGTAGTGAGTGGCATACACATTTGCTGCACTGCATAGACCCACTTCCATGTAAACTGCCACCTTTCAACAGGTCTGATCACAGAAGCAATTCAAAGTTGACCCAGCATGCATGCCAGGTTATATGTTGTGTGTCACATGTCTGCCTGATGCGTTTGCTGTCGGTGTGTGTGTGTGTTGTGTGCTTCTGACATGTGTAGTGACCTTTTTTCTCTCTATTTTTCAGGTGATGACGCAATGGAGGCGGAGGATGGTGTTGTCATGCCAGACACAGGGTTGTTACCACTACATCAACCCGGCACTAGTGGGGGTCGTGGTGTGGTAGGCCACGAAAACCCCCAAGTGCTACAGTCCATCTTGTCTATGGCTACCTATGAGTCCAGCCTTGATGACGACTCTGACGTCCATGTTGAGTTGGATGAGCATCAAGTCCATGTGTCAGGGGTGAGTGATTCTGATGTGGACACTTCTCTGTCTGCGACACCTGCACTGAGGGATCAGACAGTCTTGGTTCCTCCGCCCGTGGTGGATCGGGACGCAGGGTCACCCTCCACACCAGTCACTGATGTGCCTGGGACATCACGTCGACGGGGGCATGTAGTCGTGCAGCCGCGGGCGGTGCCAACACAGCGAGGACCCCCGGTCCTTGGGTCCCGCAGGGGTCAAGCCCGGCAACGCGGTCGCCGCGCGCAACCGCAGTATACTGAGTGGGAGCAAGACATGACTGCCAATTCAGAATGGCAGGGGGCAGCAATCGAGAACATCGCTGAGAGCATGGAGCGTGTGGCCCGATCTGTGCTCCCCCCTGCTAGGCATGTGCTTCTCCAGCAGCAGGCGGCATGGTCCACGGCCCGCTCGCTCAGGCTGGGCATAGAGGCCTCAGACAGGGCACGCCAGGCTGAAATGTCGTCTCTGCATCAAGCAATTGCTGCTCACGCAGAGGCACACATGGATGCCCTGAGGGAGGAGTATACTTCCCTCAGATCCACTCTGGGTGTCCTTATGATGTCCCAGAGGCAGCAGGCAGAGGAGAGATTTGCACAGCTTGAGCGTACCATCTCGGCTGAGCTACAGGCTTGCCGGGAGGTGCAGCGGTTGTCCAGCCAGGCCTTGCAGGAGGAACTCTGTGTTACACGTGCTACCTTGCAAGAGGAAGCACGTGTATCACGTGAGGTTCTGCATGCATACCTACGTCACATCGCCACACAGAACCAGGCTCACCCGTCCGGCAGACTTGCTGCCGATGAGGGGCAAGCTGCGGCTAGGCGTGGCCAGGCTACTGTGCCACGTCCTCCTTTACAGGATGACCCAGCTTTGGACGACCATCTATCTCCCACATAGGTCGGGCTGTGCAGACGGCTGTGCCCATGGAGGGGTTTTTTTTGGCTCAGCATCATCGCATGTGGATGTTGAGCAGCACCCTGTACCTCCCCCCTCCTGGGTGCCTCCCCTCCCCCCCGGGTTGTATGTGGCCATTTTTGATTTTTCTTTTAGTTTAGTTAGTTAAGTTTCTGTTTGATAGTTAGTTTAATTAGGTAATGTAGGTTTTCCATAGTTAGTGTAATCAGGTAATATAGTTTAAAATTGCTTGTCTGTTGTGCTTTCATCTGACGGTGCGGTGCTTTGTGGCTTTTGAAGACATCCACTGTCTGTTCCAGCTGGGCCCTTCAGGCTTGTCTTGTGTATGTGTTTGCTGCTTGGGGTCCTTGACTCACATATGCCACTCCTGCCTCCCTTATCCATGGGCTCGCAAGGATGGTTCAGTGTCACAAACTTTTACACAAGGGCTTTGGACTGTCATATCTGTGGCATGTCTGGTGCTGTGTGACTTGTGTTTACACCCCTAGTGGGGATGATTTTGGTGTTATTGTCCTCTGTTCAGCTTTTGCTAGATGGGGTGTTTCATGATTAATGTGTACATTCATTGCTATGCATTATGTAGTATGTTTCTTATCTTTACTGTACACGTGCTTGTTGCAATTCATGCTGTAGATAGTGTTCCACACTTTGGATGTGAAAGACGGACTGATGGTGTGATTTATGATGTGACTCTCTGACATGGTCAAGTAATGAGATGCCTGAAGAGACACACACAGATGACTTTGAAGCATTAATCATGTGTTTCATGCCCTTTCTGCAGGGGGACCAGCCTCCAGAGCACCTTTGCCAGCAGACATGGCCCATTGGACGACGGAATTCTGGACACGTTTGTTGGTGCCCACATGCACATGTGTGCACAAGCAGAGGCACAGGGATTGCAGACCTACATCCTAGAACTGCTGACGTGTTCCAAGGAACTCCAGGCAAGGTGAGCAGCACAGGGGGGCCACAACACAGCAAAGCTTGCACCAGGCGAGTTGCACATGCAGGCTTAGTCACAGCACTGAGGGTGAGCTTGGACGAATATTGGTGTTGAAGCACACAGTGCAGCTCAGATGTGTTGGTGGACTGATGGCTGTTGATTGTAAGGTTGTCTGGGACACCTGCAGGGGCAGTGGCACATACCCTCCAGGACACCAAGGACCATCGAGGTACTTGTATCAACCATGTAGCCTTCCGAGACATGGAAAGGGGCAGCTCACAGGGACATACAGCAAGGGACATATTCGGGTGCAGTGCATTTCATTTCCATGTACATTATGATAAATGCACTGCCAACGTTGTTTCGGTCATGGTGGTACACAACTTGCTCTGAAGTCATGGCTTGCTATATGGGTATGTCTGCTTACCCAGGGAACATTGCATGTTGTGTGAATTGTGACACATTGGTGTTCCATTTGCCACGCACCCAGCGGCGGCTGACTTACTGCATTGACTGTGTATGACCCATCACAGGGGTAATGTTATATATGGGTACGTAGCAGCTACACCAGATTGTCTGTTTGTAGAGTAGTTTGCTGCTATGGGGCATGTTTGGTGGTGTGTTTTTGTGTGATTGGCACGTACAGGTTGTTGACTGTGGCTCTCTTTGCAGCATTGCAGTGCTCCTGTAACTGGACCTGAGAGTGCGCAGGCAGGAGGCCAGCACTCAAAACGAGAGCTAAGTGTCTTGTTGTTTTTCTTTCAAACTGCTCTGCATAGGCTTGCTGGGGGGTGCACTAATGCATGGATGTATGTGTAATTCAATTTTGTATGTTTTCTTCCCCCTAATCACCCGGAATCCTATGCAATTTTGAACCCTGTACCCTCTACCCGGTGTTCCTGCTTCCCCTACCTATCCAAGCAACGTTCCCTAACCCTCTTTCCCCGCTGGGGATGCGGATGCCTGTGTAAGCCCCAAACTTGCAGGCGCCAAAACCCTAGAGGGGGTGGTTGGTTTGTGCCACTCCTAAGCCTGGACTACAGAAGGCCATGACAATGATGTCCAAGTTTGTTTGGATTGTGTATGTGTTCATGCAGGTAGTACATTTTCGTGCATTCCCTACTTTCATGTGTCATTCCTCCTCCCCTCTCCTGCCACTCATTCCAGTTATCGAGTGTGCCAACACCGGTCCCGACTGCATATCCGTGAACCTCCTTCCCCACCAGGGTCTCAGGGGCCTGTGTGAGTCTGACCTTGCAGGCACCTGGGACACGGTGGGGGCGGTTGTTTTGTGACACTCCCGCGCCTGTACACGGGACCTGTGACGGTACACATCCGTTCATGGTGCATCTTTCTATGTTATGTACCACACATGGTTCACATCCTGTTGTGACATTGTTTTACTGTGCTACCTTGGTTGTTGCATCATTGTGGTAGTACTTGGCCTTTGTGAGGTACTGCTACGTCAAGTCATCTACTGGAGGGTGTTCTGGTTCGTTTTTATGCCTTGGATTTTGTGATTTTGGAAATGAGTGTGGATTCTGAGGGTGCAGGCACCTTTTTACACACAAGGTGGGAGATGGTGACGAAGGGTAAAGGTGATCCTGTGGCCAGGTGGAATTGAGGGTTGAAGGCTCCATGACCCAGGTGCAGTTGTTCAGTGGGTCATGGTCATTTGTGAGGGAGGGGGGTGGTTGTTGTTGATAGTTGCCTTGCCCTGCAGTGTGATGGGAACCCTGACATTGTAATGGTGGTATCCTATGTACATGTTGTGTTCTGCTGATCAATGCCTGTTCATGTGTTGTGTTTACCTTTCAGGTGCGAGAGGATAGTTGTGGTTTGACATGCTGGGGTGTACACATGGTGAATGTTCATATGTGATGTGTAGAGAACACTGATGGTCACTTGATTGCACATGCATAAGTTGAGTGCATGTCCTTGCTGACACACACACTTGCACTCTGATGCACTACATGTACTACCACCCTTGCATATCCATGTGTACACTGTTTGCCTTCTGGTGCCCACTGTGTCCCTGCAGCACATGTTCTGTGACCAATTATGGATCCTGTACATGCCTAATTTGCTTTTTGATGTGGTCTGTCGCTTAGATGTGATGCTCAGGGTGTGCATCACACACAATGGCTGTTCACTGTGCTGTGCGCTGAGCAGTGTGTTGCAGGAGTAGGACACAGCACACAGAAGCTGCAGTGTTGATTTTGCAATGCACAATGTGCATGTAGACAGGCATTCATTGTTATGTTACGTCTACAACTCTTGTAATGCATTTGGAAATGACTTATTTTGGGTGGGAGGTTGTTGGTCAGTCATTTCATCTGATTCCAGGTCAGGCATCATTGTCTGATGCCACTGTACATTTTGGACATGGCAATGTGTACCTTATTGTTACTGTGTTGGTGTATGGGTATTGCTTGCCATGCCATGTTGTGGTTTGGGAGGGTTTGAGTGACATAACAGTGATGGCCATGGCCTGTTTTGCAGGTGTGTGGGATTCACACCTTGCATGTCAGGGTCATCCGCTTCTCAAAGCAACTAGCCAGGGGTAGATCTCTCTCCGCGGCAGGGCCCTCCCTCTGGAACAGCCTTCCTGCCTCCCTGGAAATTGAGGAGAACCATCTCCGGTTCGGGAAGCCCCTCAAGACCTTCCTCTTTGCTTCTGCTTTCTCTCTGCCTTTCCCTTGCAAAATTCTTCACTGGAACTGCACTGGATCTGCAACTGGGCCACTCTCACCGACCTCGGTCCCTGGCCCAGCCACTCTCCACTTGCACTGCCTCCCTGGCAACCCCTGCACTGCGGTACTGTCTCTCTATCCCTACAGCCCCCCCTTCCCAGCACTTGTCTGCACTTACCTTTGCAGTTGACACCAGCTGGCCTATGTATTTGTTTTTGGGTCTACTTACCCTGTACTGCACCCCCCCCCCCTTCCCTGCCCCTTGCACTTTTCCCTTCCCCATACCCCTGCACTTGCACAATCTAAATGACACCTGGCCTAGTAGTACCATTGTCTGTCTTCCCTTGTTCCCCACTCCCTGCCTCATCGCACCTTCAAATACTTGTGTATAGGCCATATCATGTCATGTCATATGTGTGCCTTTTGGTCACACAGGATAGCTTGTGTTGAAGGAGCTAGGGATGCAAACAATGTGGCACTTCCATGGCAACTATCTCAGGGTGGTAGGGTTGTGACAGTTGACTGTCTCTTTGTCATCATCGATTGTCACCTGGTATGTGCCAGGCCTGTGTGCACTCCGCAGGGGTGGGAGTTTAGGTGAAAAATGTGGCCACAAGCTGGGTCCGGGCTTCCTCGCCACGTGCCCTGTCCCCTCCCATGGGCAGCGCCTGTGCCTGTGGTTGGGGATGTGGGGGCACCACCATGCCCACCGGGACGCCCTGCCGTGTTGCAACATTGTGCATGACACATGCTGCCACAATGATCCTGCACACTACTGGTGGTGCATAGAGTAGCTGCCCGCCAGAGCGGTCAAGGGAGCGGAAACGTGACTTGAGCACTCCGAATGTGCGCTCCACTATGGCCCTGGTTGCAATATGGGCGGCGTTGTATCTTACCTGGGGTGGTGTGGTGGGGTTCCGGATTGGCGTTATCATGTGGTTGCTCAGAGGGTAGGCACTGTCCCCTGGGGAGGTGTAAATGGTTGTGATTATTGGGGTTTGTTTATTTGTGAGGAAGGGCGGACATTCTGTATATGAAACTGTCATGGGTGGAGCCAGGGTAGTTTGCATAGACAGAGGTGATGATTCCCTTTGCATCGCATACTACCTGTACATTGATGGAATGCCAGTGCTTGCAGTTTCGGTAGATGTGCTCAGTGGCCCTAGGTGGATGTAGGGCCACATGGGTGCAATCTATGGCACCGAGCACTTTGGGGAAGTGTGCCACCCTGAAAAAATCCAGGACAACGGCCTGCCTTTCTGCGGGTGTTCTGGGCATGTATAAGTGCCTGCGGACTGAGGGGCGCGCCGCTGTCATGATTGCCAGTACCTGGTGTAGGCAGCGTGACTGCGTGGCCTGTGAGACCCCCCCACTATGGCAGTAGTGCGCTGCGCTATGTGCGCTTTTGCTGTGCGCGTAGCGCACGCCGTGTATGCCTGCGTGCACCATGGCTGGATTGGGCTCACGGACAGCGAGAAACACGCGCAGCGTCTTCCTTGAATCGAACACGTGCGCGTGCGCTGCGTTTCTCGCGCTTGCGCTACGTTGCGCCTGCTTGCGCATGGATTTTCGGCGCACGTTTGTTCCATGAATCGGCCCCAATAAGTTGTTACAATCCGGTATATGTTTTATATATGTACAAAGTGAAGGTACGCTCCATTCACAATAAGTTTGATGAATGGGTAATGGAAAGGGGTAAACAGGACATTATTGCAGAAAATCTATCCAATGGCTCCAGTTGCTTACATGATCAAGCCATTGCATCACTTGATGTTTTCAGACTGTCACCTCTGATAGCTTTTACGCACAATTATCCCATAAAGGTATTTCATGTTGGCTGGGTTAGCCTGCACTCCCCAGATGTTCTCACCTTTTGAAGACTGATCTGCCACCTAGGCCACACCCTATTTGAATAGTGGGAACAAATTCTTCATCGCCTAAGGCCCCTTCCTAACTTGCTACAGCCTTCCCAAGAAGAACCGCTTTTTGCTTCGCCGGCACGATTGTGCGTTTTCACGCACTACTAAAATGTTGAGCACAAGACTACCCACTTCTCAGGGCTGGACTAGAAAATTAGGGAACAACTGCAAAATATTGTCTAATACTCCTAGCATGTTAACCAACCCTTTGCTTTACAGGTTGTGGCTGTCTTTTCCTCATTTGTCGCATTATGAAACATATTGTATACATGCTGTATAGCAGAGTATGTGTGTGTGGTAACTGTTTTCTCATAACTAAAGTTTACTTGTATCTATTGGTCCTGTCGATGTTAGGCAGAATCATATGCAGTGCCCTTTGGGAACACCACACACAATTAAGACTACAAGTGCAAGTACAAATTCACCTTTGGTGCAAGCCTGTACTACACAGTAAAGTGGGAGCAGCCAGAATTATCCTGAGTAAAGTGAGCAGTATCAGAGGTTACACAAAGGACAGCAATTACTTTGGTTTAAAGAAACACTGACTCAAGGTTTCTGGGTTAAATAATACACATTTATTTACACATTCATTTGTAAAACAGTTCACTAAGTAAAGCAGCAGAAAAATCACAATCTTAATATACTACACAACACCTAATCAATTCTGGACAAGTTAAGCTCAAAATGAAGTGTGAGCAATTCAAAAAGGGAAGGAAAGACAAGGTTATACAAAATTAAGCAGCACCAACAAGTAAGTAGGCAGGGCAATCTAGAAAAGGCTTGCTACAACGAGGATTCAAATCAATAGGCCCGGGCAAATGTTAATGGTTCAGAGTCTTTGCAGAGGATCACACAGTTCAGAGTAGTTCATGGTTAAGTCTTTTCCAAGAGTTTGAAACAAAGTTGTTCGGAAGAAACATTATTTAAAAGAGTAGAGATGGACAAGCCCTCAGACCAGGTTTGAACAGTACCTTAGAAGAAGAAGAATGCTGTAGCTGAGGCAGAAATTCCTTGCAGATCCTGCAGGCTCACGGTTCCTGAAGCGACTGTCAGACTGACATGAAGGAGGAAGGCTGGAGGGTCCTGCACTGCCCATGGAAGAAACCAGCAGCAGAGCAAAGCAATAAATAAAAGGTGAACTCCTTAAAACCCAAATAGGGTCTGGTGCTCCTGGCTATCTGGTTCACTGCAGCTGTGTATAGCAAATTCGACCAGGGGAGGGAGGCCTTGCTTGGTGTTTGGCGAACTGATTGGTCCCACCAGCTCAAGGGAAGAAGATTCCTGGCAGATCTTTTCTGTCATCGAAGTTTGGAGATTCGGACCCATAGCAGGGCTGCACGGGGAGGTGCAGTCGTGGTAGTGGTACTCTTCTTTCAGCTTCTCTTCGGTTCTCTCGATCCAGTTGCAACTCTGGCTTCCAAGTCCCAGAGACGTGCTTTTATGCAGTTTTCCCCCATTCACACAGGCTGGCTGTCAATCACACAGCAGGGTGGCTGTCCTGGAAGGACAGCCACCTAGCCAATCAAACAAGAGTGTGACTTGGGTCTCAAAGGAGACCCTGTGCAAGGGGGCCTAAAACCCCTCCCTCACACCCTGTCGACCTAGATTCTCAGGCGCCTAAGGAGGGCTTCTGTGCACAAGCCTTACAAAGGACAGCGAGCAAAGTAACCAAACCTGGTTTGGAGTGCATAGTAACACACGAGAAAAAACTTTACAAAAAGGAATGGCGAATAAACCCAGCTGGAACCAAATAAAATTAAATGTGGTCCAGCGGATGTAAGTTCGAGGCTACTAACAGAGCCTAAACAGTACCAAGGCTAGCCATTCTGGAAAATTCTCCCTAAAAGTCGACAATACATGCATAGACATCTTTCAAATACACTTGTCTAAGAATAATGTGTGTTTCACTGCTGTGTGTGCTCATTGTGGGCTTCCGATTACTATCACCCATCCTGAGACTTATTGCCTCATCACGAGTTTGGCGGTAACTCTTAAATGCGGTGGGAACGCTATTAGCGCCACTTTTAAGGGTCTGCCAAATCACGGTTTTGCAAAATTTACACCCAGGTCTGAGCTGGGGCAAATCCGCAACAAATTTGACGATTTTCAGCACTTTTACCACCACACTATTACTGCCGACGGTAATAGCACCTAAAATTCCCCATTGGGCCCAATGGGGAATGGGTAATTCCTGAATGGGCCCAAAGGGGAATGGGAATTTACCGTTCTGCCAAACCTGTGATCCAGCGCTAATAGCACTGGGGGGTTTGTCGGTAATGCTAATAGCCCCAGCAGTAATACTGCTGGGGATACTGCCCAAAACTCATGATGAGACCATTAGTCTTGACCACCTGCTAGGCTACCTAGATTGGTCTGGCTTGTCCAGAAAGCTCCCTTGTTTCACTAAACCGAGGGTGGCCTCCTAAACTTTGGCACATCAAGTAAGAGTTTAGAAATGTGTCTTTACACCATCCTCCATCACTTGTACACCCATATGGTCCTCCTTCCTTTCCCTATGCACTAGCGCTGCGGATTTGCACAAGGCCTAGTCAGAGCATGAATGTAACTGATTTAGTATGGGCACGCAATGTCACCTGCCTCGCATGAAAGTAGAGAGGGCTGACTCAGGTGCGCAAGGGAGTATGAACAGACATGCATGAATTATAGTAAGCACTGTGCAATTGAAAACTGTCCCCTGTTACATTCAGACCATAATTAATAAAACCCACTAGGGAAAGAAGCCAAGAGAGAGCTTGCAAGGATAGCAAGTTTTAAAATTACAGAATACAAAAAATATCAGCAAAGGGCTCTGCTGCGCAAAAACGTTCAGACTCCAGAATGAATGTTGCTGACTTTTTAAAGGCCACAGTATCAGTAATGACATCACATATAGGGTCCGAACCCGCACAGTCAATTGGTAAAACAGTATACATAATCCTGCTCCGTAGGGAATGCCAGTCTACAATTGGTTTGTTTCTCAGCCGTCTGGTGATTCCCACATGGGTCAGCTGGGTTCATCTCTCCATGGAGTGAAGGTCAGGTCTCTCATACGTTATATTGTGAAAAGTGTGATAATATGCTAAGCCTACTACTACATCACTGTGGAATGCACCTGGGAGGCTTGTTGGTTGGTGCCAGGGGGGAAGGGAGGAAGAAATACAATCACATTCCCCACACATTCTGCTCTTTGTGCCATGAAACAGTGCTGGACGAGGGAGAGGTGGGGTTTCTAATGAATTTTCTTACAGAGATCATCCCCAGAGGTAGCAGCAACATGTACCTTTCTGGATTGTCCCTACATTCCTGCTGCAAAACATAATTTACATAGCTGAATGTAACTGTCCTTGGTGTTCTGAACCACTTACCCGAAGCAGCATCCTGTCCAGTTTTTTTTTTGAGGCATTCTTTCACAAAATTGAAACCTACCTGTCTCTGGCTTCAATCACTGAAAACAGGATGCTATTGTTATTTGGCCTTGAGGATAGGTCAGCAACTGTTTGAGAGACACAATGTATCGAATACCTTTAAAAAATTATAACATTTCTATATTGAATGTGGACATATGAAAATGTAGTTTCCATTTCTGTGATCTGTTGTTCGGAGCGGTAAATCAGCGTGACACCAAGAGAATGGAACTTCCCGAAATTATATAAGCTCAGCTATACAGAATATGTGTGCAATTAAAAATGGCATGTGTGCTGTATGGATAATGACTAATTCAGCAACGTGTGTATGTGCGATTCGACCAAAAGAATTGACACCATAGGTTATGTTATGTTGAATGATATTTATACCATGCACTATAAAAGGTTGAGTGTGTAACTCACGGTTTATTTATCTGTCTAGTAATGCTTGTTATTTGTGTATAGTTTAAAGAGGTGTGATTTTTTGGGCTGTATTGCTCACTTATTGGTTGTTAGATAGAGCATATTGTGACGATTATTCCTTGAAGAACCTCAACCACAACCTGTATGCAGGTTAATGATATCTAAACCTGTAGTTGCTGTGGAATATCCTGCTGTGCTGTCACTGTTGCATCCTTGTGCACCATAAAGTGGGGGTTGGGACAGTGGCGGGGCTGAACCTTTTCTGTGCCTACTTGGTTCTCTTTTTGATCACTAATCTTACTAGTTCCGTCATAATGCGATCTGTCTGTGGTTCAACAAAAAAAAAAAAACTATCTCTGTCCTTATTTTCTGGTAGGGTCCTCTATGTTAAGCAGGTGCATCTGGTTCTCCATCTCATTGGGAGCTATACCTACTTCACAGCGCTAAACTTTCATGTATGTCGTTGTCTCAAATACTCCCTCATGTTGTCATGTGTGTGTTCATTCTGTGTGGTTTGTGTTTATGATTAGGTTTCATTCGGTTCTGAATTATACAGTAACTTGTTATATTCAATTACAGAATGGCTACTAAAAAATATTCTTTTATTTTTTTATCTACACAGATATATTGTACTGTTCTGTGTACACCGTAGTTTCCAGCTACAGTCGGATGGATTCTTTAATCAACATTGGCCTATAATCATAAATGGTGCTAATTGTATAACCGTTATGTGGGATGACGGACAGGGACCAATCTGCCCTTTGACAGTACCAGCAATAAGGAGAAACCTGTCAGAGTTCACAATGTAACAATGTGATGAAGCAAAAGTGTTGCATTTGAAAGTGCAATGAATCCATATTGCCTCACGAACGGAACACCATGCACGTCATTAGAAAGTTTTGTTGTTATAACATAAGGACGCACATCATGAAAGTAAGTGGAGCATATCCTTTGGACTAGTGATGTCAGCTTCAGGGGCGGGTGATATGAATGAGTGCCACGAGCGCACTTGAACTTAAGGCGATTTATCAACGGATAAGATTAGCACAAGATGGCTGTGCCCAACCCATTTTGTTCGCATGTGTAAAATTAAGGAAAACTAAGCTAAGACACATAGGAACAAATATTAAGATTTACTACAGTATGCTTGGAAATACATGCACAAACGATTGGATTTCTGCATTGTCCTTTTGCTTCTATAACTTGTTCCTGTCCCAGAGCCCTGTGCTTCCTGCCTTGCAGCCTTGCTACTCTGCCTGCTCTCCACTGCCTTCTTCCCTGCGCCTCGGTGCTTCCTGCACTGCAGCCCTGTACCACTGCTTGCAATCCATGGTTTCCTGTCTGCAGACCCTTCCTCTCTAACACCAATGCTCTTGTACCATGTCTACAGTTCCTTGTTCTGTGCCCAAAGTCTGTGTTACCTGGCTTTAGCTTTCTAGATTCCAGTCCTGGGTTTCCTTGTTACCTGTATGCAGTCCTGCCCTTGTTATTCCAGTCCATAGTTTCAGTTCCTTGTAACTAGTCTGCATTTAAATCCTTATTATCCTAGTCCAGAGTTTCAGTCTTGATTGTTCTTGTTCCTGGTCTATAGTTCAGCCTGCTGTTCCTTTATTCTGGTCCTTAGTTTCTAGTGTGCAGTTCCAGTCTCCTGTACCCCTGCACTTAGATGAATGTCTTCTCGCTTTTCATCTTTCTTCCGGTTCTCTGTCCTGTACCTTGCTCACTTAACTTCCTATTCTTTCCCTGGATATTTCTATTACTGTTCTTGTCCTCAATTGTTCTTGTGTAATCCCGTTGTATGGGTGCTGGGTTTGCCAGCATGCAATCTTTGCTTCTTTCCTGTATCACTTTTTATTATTGTACCTTGTGCCATATAGTTAACAGTGTGCTGGTTCCTGTTTCAGGAGGCAGTCACTGTTCAGTTCCTGCTGGACCCGTACCGGCATCAGTCTTGTGAGTATTGTTTCCTTATTCATGCCTTAGCATCCAGACACCCTCTCCTGTTGCTCCTTTCCATAAACATTCACAGTGGGGTCCTGTAATAGTAACCAGCTCATAAGGCTAGAGTTTCCCCTGACACTGTTGAAACCCCTTGCCCTATTATGTGTACACCACAATTAGGAACCTTACATGCTTGTCTTACTTGTATTCCATGCCCCTTTCTGTCCACTGCATCTGTTGCCTGTCTGTTGTAATTGCCTATCCTTTATTGTCTGCAGGTTTTCTAAGATTACTGTCTTTTGGGTACTTTTCTCCATTCTTCTTTGTGGGCACATCTCCGACCTCAAGCCCCTGAGACAGTGCTGCACATAGCCAAAAGGTGTGACAAGTGGGACATGGTATTTTATTCTAATACATTCAAAGTTGCAGTGTCTATAGCCAAAGGCTATGTCCAATGGGACAAGGTTATGCTTACTAATGTGGGCACTGTCACAAATGAAGCCCATGGCCAGTGTGTCACTGTGCAAAGTGACATTGGGTGTGGTTAATTATTCAAAGTATGGACAAGTGGGCCATGATATGTATTTGAAGACTATGGACCAGTAGACTATGTTTATTTGTTATTATAGTTGGGGTAAGTTAAATCATAGCAAAACCCTTGAGATGAAGGGGCTGATTCATGGAATTTTTGCGCCGAAAAACGGGGATTTGTGCCCCATTCTTCCCGCAAATCCCCATTTGTTAAACAGGGATTTGCGGGCAGAATGGCACACAAATCCCTGTTTTTTCGGCGCAAAATATTCCATGAATCAGCCCCTAAGTGAAAATCATAAGTTCAGACATAGTTCAAATGAACCAATTCAATGTTTTTAATTGTTTTATTTTTATCTATATAGTGCTATACACCAAAGTGTTTTCCATGAATACAATTAATGGTACAATCATGAGAAACAATCAGTATACTGTATACACTGTAGAGGTGATGTCGGACTCCATTTAGTTCCTGGGGCTGAGGCGATCAGTTGGCACGTGGGTCGGCTGGGCTCATCTTCGCAGGGTGAAGGTCAGGTTTAGTTCACAAAGCGTTACAATCCTAACTAATCCAAACTATACAAGGGTCATTGGCATGCAAAGAAAAATGTTGGGCATAAAACCATTACTTAGACGGGGGTTGTTTATAAATTGTAGACAGATATATGCACATTATAACCCGTGCCTTTGTTAGGGCATGTATGCATTGGCCCCTCTCCCAGGTGGCCTTATCTGTGGGGTTTGATCTGTGATTTATTCTCCTTGATGCCTCACGATTAAAACAAAAGATGGATGTGTGTTAGTTTAGAGGAGGATATATGATCACACTGGATTACTGGATTAGGTATATGGTGGGCAATTTAGGGTGGTCCGGGAGAAGGGTCTTTCAGGCAATTACATTCAAAGAGAGTGGAGGGGCAAAGGCTCGGTAAACTGTAACTTCTAAAGGTGGGGGTTTAGGGGGCACAGGCAGGTTTGTGGAGACGGATGGGCACGCAGGGCAGGGTTTGCTCCAGTCACACATGAGGCAATGAGCACAGAGGAAGAGAGAAGGATACTGAATACTTGCAACACTACATGGCAAAGCTTCTGCGAGAAATGGGTCCATGCCGAGCTGCCAGGAGTTGATGGGGGAGGCTGGGCTTTCTGTGCACTGTGCTGGATGGAGAGATGGCTTTTTTATAAATTATGATGTGGTCTAAGACAAGATGGTGTTTTAGGTTGTTACAAAATGGAGACTTTGCATCTCACCAGATGGCTTTGTTTACCATCTTTTTCTTTTGTGATTAACGTTAAGTCCAAATCATGAGAACAAACAAACAAACATGGGGACATCGCCCGCCATTGGGTAAACTTAAGATCTATTTTACGTGGGAATTTCAGGGGAGTCTGAAAATACCTCTCCTCCCTAAAATTACACAAATGAACAGGCAAGCAAATGAGTTTTAAGGAGTGAGTCGAAAGCAGGTGAAGAGAGAGATTGAAATTTGAATTAGTGCAAGGGGGTGAGGAACAGTAAAATAGGGAGGGGAACGATTATATGGACATTTAAAGACCAGGGAAATTCAGTCAAAGAGCAAATGTAATGTTAAAGGGTACTTAGTGGAGTGAGGCAAGAGCAGGGGCAATGGATTTGTGAGACGATAGGGAAAAAAGGAGTTGAATAGAAGATTTGTAGATATAAAGGAGGGGAGAGAGATGAGTAGCGAGGAGGACAATGAGAAGAGAGGATCATTAGAAGAGATGGCAGTAAAAAAGAGATGAGACAAGAATGTTGGTAGCAGGAAAAGAGAGAAAACCTTTAGTCTTTCAAATATTAAAAAGGTGAAAGCACCAGGAACAGGAACAAGTGGAAATATGACAGCAGAATTTCGGGCCGAGAAAGCAATAGAGAGAGAGGAAGGGGGAAAGAAATGAAAGGGGACATGGGAGGGATTAAGATGGAGGAAGTGGGCCAACATCCAAGACTGAACAGCAAGAAGAAAAAGTGGGTATTGTCAGCGTAACGATAATGGAAAAGGTTTAAAGAGGAGAAAAGAGAGGCAAGAACAATATTATATGGGGAGAAAAACAGGTGACCCAGATAGAGCACAAGGGTACACCATACTGAAGAGGAAGAGTAGGTGAGTTAAGGTCAGCCCAGGATAACAAGTAAGTGTGATGATATAGATACATGTGAATCCAATTCAGAACAGAACCAAAGTCTAAGAGTTTATATGGATTGAAGAAGAAGGGAGTGATCAACAGTGTCAGATCAAGTAGAACCAGGTGAGAAGATTGCTTAGAGTGGCAAGCAGAAAGAAGTGCATTTCAAACAGAAAGAAGTGCATTTTTGGATGGAAACCAGATTGATGGAAAGGAAGGGGGAATGCAGTGAACACATGAGTTGAGACTTGGATAGAGAAGGTAGGAGCAAAATGGGTAAGTAATTTGATGTGAGAGAAGGGTCCAAACAAGGTTTTCTTAAGGATAGGAAGAATAGAGGCATGTTTGAATGAAGAAAGGAAAGTAGAATCCTGAAGGTAAAGATAAAGAGTAGGGAGTATGAAGAAAGGCAGGGAGAGACTTTAGGAATAATAGAGGAAGGAAGAGGGTCAGACGGGGAGGCTGTAGTGTGGGCTTTAGAGACAAAGCAAGAGATGTTGGTAACAGAAAGGGGAGAAAAGGGAGATAGAAGAATGAGGGGGATAGAAGCAGGAGAGGGAAGGGGAGGAAGAAGTCAAGACAACAGATGAACGAATAAGAGTGAGGTTAGAAGAAAAGAATGAGGCAAGGTCAGAGTTCCAGAGGGAAGAGGAAAGAGAAGGATCAGGGGTAGAAGGAGAAAGAATATGATTGTGGACCTGGAATTAACTGCCGGGATAGCAGGAGAGTGATTCAAGAAGGTTGGTATAGAAGTGTTGTTTGGCAAGAAGAAAAGAAGCATCACAGTCAGAATGGAGAGACGAAAAATTAAGACGGTAAGGAGAGGATTGATATTTCCTTCAGAAGCGTTCATTGCAATGCATAGTGAAGAGCTCAAGTAAGACAAGGTTGACATGGCTAGTATGACGGAAAGACAGAGGCAACAGGGTAAAGAGAATCAAGTATATCAATGATAGAGGTTGATAGCAAAGAAGAAAAGGAGCCAACTGAAAAGGATGCAAGAGCATCCGAAGAGGGAAGAGAAGATGTTAAAGAAGAAATAAATAGGGAAGGGTCGAAAGACCAAAGGTCATGGCAAAAGAATGAAGAAGAGGACAGAGAGGAGAAGGAGGGGGAGGCGGAATAAGTGAGACCAAAAGGAACACAAATACACAAAAAAATTATATTCAGACGGTGGTGAGCGTTGTGATGACTTTAACTCAGAGGCACCCATTGCTCAGTCCTTGAACACTTAGATGAGCTCAAGATGGCATCAACAAATACAACATAGTTGCCATCATGCATGATATCACAGTTGGGCTCTGAGATAAGATTATATTCACTCACTGCACCAGGCAAATTGTATGGGTTTTGCTGCATTAAATTGGTTCACATTAACTTTCTCTCAACTAAAGCTTTTTATGTGTAAATAATACGTAAATAAATGTTTACATTCATGAACATATAAAGTTGGTTAACCCTGGTCAGCTTAAGTTTGAGCTATAAATGTCCAGTTACACTACACAGGCCAGCCTTGTTCAGGGCCAAAACAAAGTTTAAGTTTGTTTTATGTTGCTCAAAATATACTTTGCTTCTGGTCTGTGAGTGATCATTCTAAGCCAGGTGTCAAGTTCCAATTGATAGAAAATAATCAAATGACATACATTGAGTCACTATGGAAACCAGTTATAAGACATCTTCCACAATAATTCTGGGTGTGTGTTGCATTTTATTGTAATGTGAATTTGGATTCATGTTGTTAAAAAAGCAAAGTGAAGATTTCCTGTTGCTATCATGTTGGGGCAAAATTGATAGCTTCAGCTCTGACAGCCTCGAAACCTGTCAAATTTAATTCCACTTCGACCCGCTTTGCCGTTCTGCCACGCTAGCAGATTCAACCGAAATGTCCACACTCATCTGCCGGGCTGCAAAATGCAAAGTTTTCCTATTGTGCACTAGCTTCCCGCCCCCTTAGAGAGCACCCCGCCAAAGCAAAGAACAACCTTTGCTCAGCATTTTCACCCACACATGCAAGGTATTTTGTTTATTTGTTTAAGATGCAATGTTTCTCGAATGTTTGTGTCCTGTATTTCGCATAGTATGGACAATTCACTTTCGTGCCCCTCTGCCCATTTTGGGATTGGGTTTGGTTTCGGGCCATGGGGTAGATCCATTTGTGATCATGTGCATGCGTTTTGTGTTGTGTTTTAGACACGTTTATTTTCCAAAAATGCTCATCCTGTATTATGCGCAGTGAGCACAATTTGCTTTCACACACATGCACACTTCTGTCCAATTCATGTTTCAGGCTGTTAGGCAGAATCATGTGCAGTACACTTTGGGAACACTACGCACAATTAAGTGTCAGTACAATTTCACCTTTGGTACAAACCTGTACTACACAATAATGTGGTAGCTGTGGCTGAGCAGCCAGCCAGACTTAAAGTGAGCAGTACAATCGGTACAATCGGTTGGACAAAGGAATAGCAATTACAGTGAATTAAACAAACACTTACTCAAGGTTTCTTGGTAAAAGAATATACATTTATTTAGGCAGTCATTTGGAAAACATTCCACTAGCAAGAGCAGCTCAATATCACAATTTAATATACTACAATACACAACCGATCAGTTTCTGAACAAGTTCAGCTCCCTTGAAGTGGGAGCAAAATGGCACTTCAGTTACTTTAGAAAGGGATAAAAAGACAAGGTTATAAGAATCAACAGCACAAATACGTTCATAGGCAGGGCAAAGGGTTTCAGTTCACTACAACCAGCAATTCAATTCAATTCAATAGGCCTGGGCCGAAGACAATGGTTCAGGGTCTTGTATAGGATAGCACAGTTCTGGTAGTAAACGGTTAAGTCTTTGCCACGGATCTTGGAAGAATTTGGTCAGACGAAAAGTTAGATGTTTCTTTAGGGAAGGACAAGCCTTCAACGTCGGGAAAGTTTCACAAACTTTCACCGCGGCTGAACAGAGTTCTGCAATGCACTTGGTACCTGGTACCTGGTAAGTGAATAAAAGCTGTAGCTGAGGCAGTTGTTCCTGGCAGTTCCTGCAGATCTCGCTGCTCCTGAGCTTCAGTCGTGGGGACAAGAAGGAGGACGTCAGGAGGTTTGTGAACTGCCCAGGGAAGAGACCACAAGCTTGACAACATGTTGGCTTAAGGTGTGAGTGCCTTAAAGACCACAAACTGGTAGCCTTCCCACTGGCTATCCGGTTTTCAACAGTACTCTGAAGAAAATTCAACCAGGATGGGGACGGTGTCCAGGCGGCTTACGAGTTAGTTGTTCCCACCAAACTCAAGGGAAGAAGATAACCTTAAAAGGGCTTCTCTGTTGATGGAGTTTCAGGCAATTCAGACCTGCAGCAGGGCTTCACCGGTGGACCAGGAGTTGCAGCAATTGTCTTCCTTCAGCTTGTCGTCGGTTCTTTTGTTCCAGTGGTCGACTCTGCTTTCCAAGTCCCTGAGATCTGCTTTTAAACAGTTTTCTCCCATTGATTGCAGCCTGGCTGTCACTCATAGAGCAGGGTGGCTGTCCTTGTCAGACAGCCAGCTGTCCAATCACGCTAGAGTGCATTCAGGTCTCCTAGGAGACTAAGCACAGGGAGTTTCGGGCACCTCCCTCACATCCTGTCCACCCCAGACACTGAGGCGCCAGAGGAGGACTTCAGCACTGACTCCCGCTAAAGGCCAACAAACAAAGTACTAAACCTGGTTTGGCATGCATACAAACACAAGAAGGACATTTCCAAAAAGAAATGGTGAAAAAAGTTGACCAGAGTCTGTTTTTACAGATAGGTCATGGGCTATATTGGAAAACATGGCTGACCCAAATTTTAGCTACTGGTGTTCGCGGTCAGGAATAATCATGGTAGTCTGTTTAAAATCACTGCCACCAGCCATTTCAAGTGGGAAAGGGTAATATTTGACTGTTACATGAGTGTTTAGACTCAGGGAAAGCTAGTCAACCTCTCCAGCACTCTATAGGAAGATAGTATGTGCTGAGTCGGTACATTTAAAAAGACTAGTAAAGTCAATTTCATTTTACATGCTCTGGGAGATAGTAGTCAGTCCCAGAGAAGGTATTTAAACCTTGGGGAGTCTGAAAGACACCCCCATGCCACTGCACTGAGGGTGCTGTGTGACACACAGAAAAAAGATGATGCCTATGGAGGTGTTTTTAAACTCCATATCCAAAGAACACAAATGTAAAACACACATCAAAATACATGGAAGAGTGGGAAAAAGGCTCACACTCTTCCCAGGTAAACAATCAAATCCTAGAAATCCAGCAAAGTTGCCGGGGATCTCAAAAGGTAAGGGAAATTAGCACATTCTTGAGGATTCTCCCTAACACAGGCCAATGATTTGCACTCTGAATATGTTTCCTGTGCAAGCACACTACGTCATGGGTAATGCGACCCATGCCGGCGAATGCTTCATGCTATGTTTTGCAGTGGGACTTAGTCAGAATATGAGTCATACGCAATTGTTGGCCCATGATTGGCCACCTTGTTTGTTGCTCTTCCTTTATAAATACAGGCTAAGCTCCAAGTCTCTGCCACACCTCTTCTGTTTCGGAGAGGAGTACTAGTATCAGCAATTTCTTCTTGCAACAGCATCTTCCTTCGGCATCAGCACCAGCAGCACCATCTCCTTCTTGAAGCAGCAGTGACAGCAGCACAAGCAGCCAGGACCACAAATAGCAGGAACACACACTATCAGCAGGACCAGAAGCAAACAGAATGCAGAGCATCAGCAGCAACTAGCTCATGGTGGTGTCAGGAAGTGATTCTTCACTGTCTGCAGTCAGCAGCATCAGCAGCACACCACCATGGTGGGAGCAAGGCCAGTTTCCGGGAAACAGAGCAACATCAGCAGGTCACAGCCTTAACCGCCGACTATCCAATGTGGGCTTCACTGAGAGGATGTTTGGCAGCTCAGCACCACTGCCTGCGCTCTGCCCCACCACTGCGATGGAATCAAACTCTGAGGTGGAGGCCACCATCATCGAACAGCAAGATGAAGCAGAGGCAGAGGAGGAGGAGGTGGCATACCAAAGCACCACTCCTTTAACCTCCTACTTTGCAGGTCTTGAGCTTCAGTAAAAGTCAAGAGGCCGGAGGAGGGATCACAGCATCTACCTGCAGTAGAGAAGCAGAAGAGGGAAGCCTCCACTGCACAAACAACCATCGCCGCCAACACTAATGCACCAACAGACAACACCACCTCCACCACTGGACCAGATGACACCATCCCGAAATAAGACTTTGATGAGCCACCATCATCAACTTGAAGGATGATGATGAGGAGGAGGAAGAGGAGGAGACATCTGACACAGGGTTTGACCTTTGTTCACCAGTTAAGGGACTTGTAAGAAGTGTGTGCTACACTGACACTGAGCAGGAGGAGGAAGAAGAGGCACAGTCTTACCACCAGCACAATCATAGAGAGGCGAAGCAACCATCACCGCCACTAGTCCAGAAGACAGCACCACACCACCAATATTTGCTGAACCAGGAGCCTCCCCCTGCACCACCGGACCAGTAGCCACCAGACCATCAGCTACCACCCCTACCAGACCATCAGCTCTCACAACTACTGCCAGTCCATCAGCTCCCAGCACCACTATGTCCATACCATCAGCAGCTGACAGAAATGCCAGACCAGCAGTCCCCAGCAATGCCAAAGGAGGCAAGTCATGGACCTGGAACCACATCGCCCTTTCACCTGGAGTCAACATGATCAAGGCTTCTGCAACTGCCATCTACCTTCAAAGTAGCCAAGAAGTTCAAATGAAGGTCGTTCTTGGGAAACCTTTGCTTGCCACATCGTCCATGTACTGACACCTGCAGAGTCACCAAAACATCTGCAGATATTCTGGGTGCCCAGCAGCACAACCAGTGATTATGACTTCAGGCAGTGCATCCACCATCACTGCAAGAATGACAGCCTCCCCCAAAACGATTGGCGCAGCAGCAGTGACAGCACTTCTAAAAGTACCTCAGCAAGGAGCCTACAAACTCTGGTTATGACAACACGCACACCACTGAAACGTGCTGGTCTGGGTCCTGATGTTCCTGCTCTATTGGGTTGTGGGATACAATTAGTGCCAACACAGGGGTGCAAGCAATTCCTTGGTGGCTATGATCAATCATACTGTTCCTGTGGGTTGCTTCTGGGGCAGGGCGATATGCTGGTTAAAAATGTGTTGACCGTTGCCCGTGAACACATCAAGAAGCACCAACCTGAAAAGTACTGGGTTAACAGCAAACAGAAGAGTGACCCAACCCTGCCTAAAACTCAGCAGAGCAGAAGAGAAGGACAGGGCTAGTATGAGCCGGATGATGCCTTGGCACATATATACATACAAACACATCTTCCCAACTAACCATCGCTTTTGTTTTCTTCCCAGGCCAAATGTGGGGGAGCAGTGGCATTAGAGTGGGCAAGGTGTGGTGATGCGGCCCCACCAGAAGACCAGGTAGAAGCTGGAAGCTGGCAGACCAGCATTCCAGGAAAGGATAAGAATCTACCTGGTCTGTCTTGATTGCTTTTTTACTCCCCTCTGTTTGCCTTTTACACACATATACGTACACACAAACACACATTTTCCCAACTACCCAGCAAAAGAGCTGTACGAAGTTTCTCGGTTTGCGGCATGTAAACAACACAGATCAAAAAGAATCTTGCAAAGTTTCTCATGCTGCAGTACAAAAATAGCACAGATCGAAATGGATTACACAAAGTTTTTGTTTCCTTCTGCGAAACCTACATTGGTTTTAAAAGAACCACACAATGTTTCTTGCATCGCTGGGTGAAACCAACATGGGTCGGAAAGAACCTCATGATGTTTTTCATGTCGCTGTGTGAAACCAACAAGGGTCGGAAAAGAACTGATCAAATTTACTTGTGCCATCGTACGAAATTAGCACAGATCGAAACCCGCACAAAGCTTCTCTTTCTGATACATGAAACCAACATGAAAATGAAACAACACACAGTTCATTGTTTCGTTGTGTGCTCATCGCACCAGCTCATGACATGTATCTGTGTGGGCAGTGACAAGGTCACTTGGACGAAACCGGTCATTGGCGCATGAATTTCCTAGAGCTCCATGTAAAACTGTCACAAAAAAAACGACAAAAAATTATTTGGGTTCTTGTGTTAAATTTTGTTATGGTAAGATTTCAGTTGTATCGGAACCATCAAGCTAATTTCGCAGAATGGGCGGAAGCGGATTTCACACTTTTCCCTTTTCTGGCAGAAGTCACAGCATGTCACTACTCCTTTTGCATAATCCTTAAGGATTTAAATATAATTTTACCAAATAAATGATTATGCCAGCCACACAAATAACTTCATGGGCAAATTAATGAGCCATGGATAGCTAAAGAAACCATGTATAAAATTGGCAAAGACAGCATTTTCTCACGTTCATGAAACCCTCATGACATTCACAGTGAATGCAACTAACAGCAGCAGAATAAATATGATTTTTAAGGACTGGTACCTGCTGCATCATGAAACTTAGACTGCACAGCATACAGTCAGCTCTGCCTCTAATCAGAATCTGATTCCTTACTCAAGTCTGCCCAGCCAGGATTCAGACCCTTGCGAGGAATGGCATCCTCCCTCGTCACCATCTGGGATGACATGAAAAGAATAGCAGACTCTGAAGGCTGTGTTGCACTTAACCTCCTTGATCTTTCTGCTGCCTTTGAAACTATTGACCGCTCCATCCTCGTAGACAGGTTACACCCTGTAGGCATCAGGAACTTCACTCTAAGATGGATCTCCTCCTTTCTCTCCTACTGCTCACAAAACATGCTCCTCCTTTATCTCCACAGGGTTGGCACAGGGGGCCTCCCTATATGCCCTCCTCTTCAATCTCTACCCAAGGCCCCTCCCTGCACTCATCCACTCTCATAACCTAACCTGCTACAACTACACTGATGACACTCAGATTATTTTCAAGATTCCCAAGTCGTCAGCCTCTCCTCTTCCTGACCTCACTTCCTGCTCCTCTGAAATCGACTACTGGATGACGTCCAACCACCTCCTCCTCAATCCTGGAAAAACTGAAATCCGTATCTGCTGTAAGACTTCATTATTCCCCCAAACCACCCCCTGGCCACCATCTTTAGGAACCCCACCCATAGCATCCGACTTGATAAAGAACATGAGATGCACATCAGACTCGGATCTAACTCTCTCTCACCACATCAACAGCGTGTCCAACATGTGTCATTTCCAGTTCTGCATCCTCAGGCAAATATTTCCTTATCTCTTCTACCCTCACAGAATCTTAACGATCCTTACAATCATCATCTCCTACTTAAACTATGATAACTCTCGCTACCAGAGCGCCCCTGAATATCAGCTTGGAAAATTCCAGCATATCCCAAACTCTGCAGCTAAACTCCCCTTTGCACTCTAATCTAAAGAACACGTCACTTCTGCCCTTAGAGTGCTCCACTGTTTACCTGTGAGCTGATGGGCAGCCTTCAATGCCATGCTCATCCCACACACCACCCTCCACAAGACAGGCCCAGAATTTTTCCAGCACAAGCTTACATGATAATAACCATCAGAAACCTTAGATCTGGCTCTGCACTTCTCCTTGTGATCCCAGCTTCCTTTGCACCAGAATTGGAGGATTGTCCTTCTCTGCTCAAGTTCCCTCCCCTTGGAACCTCCTTCCTCTGAACATCTGCCATGACAAAGACTACATCTTCTTCAGAAAGGCCCTCAAAACATGTTGTTCCATTCAGCACCTTAAAAAAAATGTTCAATTTGCACACTTACCTCAGGACACCGGGGCCTGGAAACAGTATACTGTACAGAGCAAGGTAAAGTACACATTTGGAGCAGACTGGATAATTAGATTACTTTGCTACAATAAAGGAAAAACTCCAATTGAGTCTCAAGGTACGTAGACCTGCACCACTTCAGTGGACTTCAGCTGCAGGCATGGCCACTCTCATGCATGCACTCGCATCTATGCACCAGAATAAAATGCAAAGCAAAACATATCTGCCATCAGAATGCCGTTACAAACTATGACAAAGAATGTAGTCTAGCTGGACACATAACGAATCTCTTGCACTCATGCACTCTCCTGACTACCTCTCAGCAACAATCCACATGCCTGATCATTGTAGGTAGCTTAGTTAGGAAGTCAGTCCACCTAACTCCCTTTCTTGGCCAAACCACCCACACCTTTCTTGTCTTGTGCTAGAAGCACTTGTGTATAGGTGCCATACAAATGTCCATTAAATAAATAAATGAACTGCACGCATGCATTCTTATCATTTTGACATCTTTCCATTGTCCACTGGGGGTGTTCCCCCCACAAGCGTCTTGAGGCCAATAGGATAAAGGCACCATATAAATAACAAACTACTACTACTACTACAACTACATGCTTGGATCATTACATTTGCATATTGTTAAGCCTGTTTTGTGTTTAAAAGATGCCCACATTTGCATGATAAACTAGTTCATGCACACTTACAGAAGAAAACCAAACAAGGCACCATTACATCAGTATTCAATTTACCACCAATGCATAGGCCCTCATGACGAGTATGCTGCAATATGGCAGTCTGAAAAAAATGCAGGTGAAACAGCCGTAATACAGATCTGGCATTTTTCCCAGACCAGCATACTCTTGCCGGTAGGGGCAGAAAACTACCGGCAGGCCTGACCTGCTGGAAGTTCAGGCCCTTACCAGCAAAGAATTGCCCCTATCACCAGCAACATTATTACCACTGCCAGTGATAGGGGAAAACGCATTCCATGGAGTCCTGCTGGACTCCATGGAATGGAAATTACTGGTCTAGCCGGCACCGATAATATCCTGGTTATACTGGGATATCGGGTGCTGGTAACAGTCAGGCGAGTCTGCCGGTAACCCGCCAGTAGCACCGGCGTGTTACCGGCAGACTCCTAATGAGGGCCATAGACTTTACCCCTGTGGTATTTGAACTTCATGTCTGTGTACCAAAATTCCAACTGCCAATTTAAAACACCACACATATTGCCAGTCAAAAACTTGATATGATGCGTTATCTATTTGAGAAGCTTTATGTTTGTTTAACTGCTTGTGAAGTCAACATACAAAGATTCAAAATTGTAACAGAAAGCCCCTTTGGAACTGCTTTATCTGAACAATCAAACTTCCAACATTGATTTAAACTGGCTGGTGGTTTTTCAGTTCAAACTGGACTAACCTAATTATCCCTATCAACATGTGTGTTACTGGCAGAGCAACAATGGATTTTAAGGCTCAATACTCATCGAGATGGGCTGAATGAGTGGGAAGAATGCCAAATTTGGATTAGCAGCCGGTACCTAAGATGTCCAGTTGGAAGAGTCAGCCTTAAACCTATGTCTGCATGTTCTAGTTAGGTGTGGAAGCCTTAACACCACCACCTTCTCTATTAACAAGGGCAATAGACCTTCTTGTGATGGAGAGCATTTCTCTTTTGTGAATTTCAGCCTATTATTGTCCTGTCTCGGGAGGATAGCTCAGGGGCAAATTGCTCACCTTGGAAGCAACACGACACAGAGCAACACAGGTTTCATCCCCGGGTCCGCACTTATAAATAACCAATCACATCATATCATATCATGCCAAGTTGTGAGGAATTTCCATCTGGCAACGGTGCAGATGCACTTTCTTATGATTTGTATTAAATAACAAAATAATGCAGGTAATTCCATCTCAGAAAGGGTGGTCTGCTAATAAGCACCCCCTATGCTAAAGCTCAATACCAACAGTATAGTGACACTTGTGTCCTTCTGAATCAGTCTCCTAATCTACAGATCCTGCTCTCCAGTTGCACAAAGCAGGTTCAGAAGTGACACATCTATTGTTTTACAGCTGCAGATGGCAGCAAAGCCATTGAAAAAACAGGTTGCATTTAAATGTGCACCTCTGATCCAAAAACCATTATGACAATGATAAACTATGGCCTGGTTTGTCAACCATACCATACTGATCAATCGACTCCATGACAACCTGGGCATCACAGATTAGGCCCTAGCCCGGCTTACCTCCTTTCTCTCTGATTGACCCTCTCAGGTCCAACTGGAGTCCTTTCTCTCCACCACCTCGCCCTCCACATGTGGTGCTCCCCAGGGTTCTAACCTCTCACCCTGGCTCTTCAACCTTTTTTTGGCACCTCTGGCCCATCTCATCGCTACCTTCTCTCCTAACTTTCAGTGTTATATGGATGACAATCAGCTCTCCTTCAAGCTCCCCTCAACCTCCTCTACTCTCTCGCTCATTATTGATTGTCTATCCGTGATTCATGAATGATGTGCCTCTAATGATCTGTAGAGGAGTAGCCACATGCCTCTACCCAAAGTCCCTTCCGCCCTACTACCTGTATATTGGAAGCGTGAACCTGCACCATGTTTGACACCAGTAATTGTTACCATACCACTACAAATGCTCAAGAAAAGGTATCCGTTAAGAAAGCCATACCAGATGTATGCCCGAAGAGAGTATAATCTCTTGAAAAGGTCCCTGAAGGAATATGAAAACAAGAAGAAGAGAAGCTGGTGACATCAAAAACATGAGTATGTCGCACTGAGAAAGGTGGTTAAAGAAGAGGTCTCTATGGAATCTGATGACGAAAAAAGGAATTGAACAGGAAAGAAGATTGCATGCGTACATGTGACGCACTGAAGACAATGCAAACCTTGTAATAATTGTACAGACTCCATAACGCAAGTAGATTATGTGATTGTAGAAGCTGGCTATATGTAGTGAATAGATTGCAGGCGAAGCCGCTAGTATATATATATATATATATATATATATATATATATATATATATATATATATATATATATATATATATAGGACCTGGACACCAGTGTCACAATTTTAATAAACTCATACCCACAGAGAAAAAGGATTGCAAACTGTGTTGCAGCAAACAATTAGCTGGGAGCATACAGGAAGCGAGAAAGGCTTCTTGGCCTGATGTGAAGACTAGAACCAGCCAATAACTTGTTATCGGTTCTCAAAGGCAGACAATGTGAGAAGTCGGATCATCCCTTGATTAACAACATGGAAGGAACACCATGAGTGCTAAATGTATTAATTCAAGATAATTAAATGCTATGAAATGGACCGAATCACGTCTCCTGTCACGTGAGACAAGGATAAAAATAGGAGGTGGGCATGCAGACTAGAACTGCAACTTGTATAAGCAAATAAGTGGGTTTCCTGCATTCTGCAGTTTTGAACTGTCAGCAAACCATCAGCATGCATGACCCTTCCTGCCACACACTACACACATGTTGCACGGCAAGGCTGGTGCCACTGTCCCTCATGGTACAGGGGACCGCTGCCACAGGAGGAAGCAGATGGGTATGGCGCTGGATGGTGGACACAAGCAGGATTCCTGCATGACTTATCCAGTTCATGATGGGTGGGTGCTGCCATCTTGCTTGGGATGCAAGTGCACTGCAGGAGCATGTTACCACGTCCTGCTAGCTCCCAGCCCTGCTGCTATTTGGCTGCATTCTGTCTAGATATGCTTGTATACCTGTCAGGTGCCTTCATCTAGCCTTCCCTTCCAGTCAGCTGCCTTGTCTGCCTCTTGCCAGCCTCCTATTGTGTCTGTTTGCGGCCTACCTTCCTTTGTGTCACTGTCTTTTCCTTGCCACCAGCCCTGCACTTTTTGCCTCTGTCAACAAAACTGCATAGCTTTTCCTCCTTACATGCTCAGCATCACCACCTTGCCCGTTCTTTATCAACCTTCCTTTGTACATTGGACCTTCAGCATTTCCCATTTCATTGTTTGCACTACCTCCACAACATGTAAATACTGGGAAGTGTTCCACGGTGTAGGGAGGAATGCCCCGCCTAATCTCTGCTGCTTTAGCCAGGGACAGATAGGGGCCTAGTACGCTGCATTGCACATTCCACATTGCACAGTATCCCTATATCAGTAGCTCAGTATAGCCTGGACGAGACTGGAATATATGCAAACCCAAAGGCAGACAGAGAGGAGCATTTTGGACAGCATGGATGCGTGCAACAAGACCTATGGACTTTCATTTTAAAACTTTCTTGTTCATTGATTTTACTTTTGAACATAATGGGGCTCATTTTCTAAGTATCTGGAGTGCAAAAATGAGTGTAAAAGGCAGATGTATAACTGTAGCGCTTGAGTAAACACCTATTGTTGCATTTTGGGGCATTTTCAAGATCTTTTCAGGTGGAATGTGGTCACAGAACGCGGCCACCGTTTCCCCATGACTTGCTCGCTCCACCTGCAGAAATCAATTGTTTTTCCTCCATCATGTCATTTTCCAACTGGTGAAAAGCATTAGCCTATTGAATTTCCCTGCTTTTAGCACGCGGAATCCATTGTGAATTCCTCCGGCAGCATGAATTGGGAGAGGAATTTACACTGTAATGAACGAATGTTAGACTGTTTTCACCAGGTTTGACACCAGTGTTTGCTAATTATAGTGCCAGTTACTAGAATTGCACAGGGGAACCAAAGGTACATGGAAATGCAAACAAAGACATTCATTTCCGTTTAGAGTTCACCTTCTATTAAGGCCCTATATTTTAGATGCTTTTACTGTGCTTCTGTGTCAGGTAAAGCTCTTTCCGAATTGCCTTCTGAAATAAATGGAGTCTTGAATATTAATGAGGGTGATATAAATTATCAAAATTAAAATTCTATTCAACATTTGACATCTACAGCACAATGTGATACCAATGTTCTGTTTCTTCCAGTTGTCAGAATGTTCTCTTCAAATTGTATCAAGAAGAAAGTAATTTTCACTGTGATTGGCATTTCTGTTTAGCCGAGTGTCTTTTCCCACCTATCAGTAGCTCCGTCAGGCTCACAGTTCTATTAAATGATTACACTCCTGATGTGATAGTGGGCAAGTCATCCCACGTCCGCTGTTCTATCATTGCAGTGGTTACCAAGGAGACAGTTCTGAATGTATCTCCTGCTGAACATTTCCTTTAGCTGAGGAATGGAGTATTATCTCATGATTGCCACCGTCACAGTAGCCCCCTCTCCAATGCTACTGGTTCATACATCTGCACGTCTACATTAAGCAATTTCCTTACAGATACACAGACCTTTTTAAAGCAGAATGTGTGATTGATTCAGCTGGGTGTGAGTACCAAGCGGATGGAGTGAGTGACTGAGTGACTGAGTGAGAGAATGATGATAATATATTAATGTGACTCAGGTTAATATGCTGCATATGTCTTCCTTGAGCTGTTGTGAATTCATGTCATATTCATAGTGGGTCTTCGCATATCTATGTTGCTCTTTTTTTCCCAATCCCATGGGTGAGAAATGGGTGGGATCCATGTTTTTGCAGCGCTGCCTTTTGCTACTAAGCCGGTAGTGGGACTCAGATAGTTTGCAGCTAGAATGGGCAACACCCTATTTAGTTTGCACTTAAAGACAGTGAAAGGAATAAACATTCTCTAACTCGCAGTTTCCTTGGACCGTCAAAGGCTTTCTGAATAATTAAACTCATGCTCGAGGTTAAGTGCCCATCCACGAGCCTTACTTCTCCAAAAGGATACTTGAGGATACAAAATAAAATAAAAAATCCTGCCAACCTTTCTGTTTACTTTTTCAGTTTTACAAGGGTGTTGGAGTGATAAAATCATTTGTTTTCTGCATGAGTAGAATAGTGAGTAGCCTACTCACTGAGAACCCTTCTGCAAGCAATGGAAAGGCTGTACATGAAGAAGGGGTGTGAAGGTGAAACAGTTGCACTGCAAACAGCAATAGTACAACATTTACAAAATAAAAGAATGACCAATCAAGTTTCGATACAAATATATACTTTAATTAGACAGCTCAATGATCTAACTATTTAAAACGCTAACACTGTCTTTAAAATAAAACAGAACATGCAGAACATGTTTAAGGGATGAAAACGGGCAAGAAAAGCGACAATGTTGATCAAAAGGATATGTCTTGATGGAACATGATGCAACAGAGGCGTAACCATTGTCTGGGTTCCCAAAAGGTGGACCAGGGGGACAGGGTCACTTGAGAGTACATGATTTGTATGTTAGGCAGTGTTGAATCAGGCTTTTGACTGTTGTGCTTGGAAGTTAAACTGGGTTTGAAGGTAGCAAGATGTTTCTCAGGCAGCAAGTCGTCAGAATTAAGCGAGTGCTCCATGAGTTTTGAGGGAGATGTTGAGCAATGCATGTGGGATAGAGCACCAGGAGCAGTTAGACAAACGAGCGCAGTTTGAAAAAATGAGCACCACTGGTAGAGGAGTGAAGCAATGGTCCAATGGTTCAATTCGAGCATCAATGCAAAGTCCTGGCCGTGAAATGCTTGTTTCGATGCAACAGTTTCTAGTCATCTGCACAGTAAACTGGTGCTACAGCCAGACAGATGATGAGGCTCCGCTCAGGTGAAGCAGAGTTGAGCCATTTGGATGATGCCATCAATATCGGTTTGAAGGGTGAGTCAATGCCATAGGCAGCCCCTGTGGGTCCTGCTGGTTTGAATGGAGCGAACATGATTTGAATGCAGTTCGTTCAGTTTGAAGTGATGCGGCTGTTCTGGCACCCATAATTCTGTGAGACACAGTGCACAGGGCTCCATGACAAGGTTAACCTTTTGCAGTCTCAGCTCTCCCAGCCTAGGGAGGTTTGCAAGCAGAGTGGCAGGCCTCGGTCCTCAGCAAGAGTCACACCCTACGTGACATTGGAGTGGGTAGGGCGCAAAGCCCAAATCTGGCTTTCAGCACGCCTTCCTCATCTTAAGGGCTGAGGACATTGGCGAAGTCAATTCTCTATACATTGCTCCACATCTATTGTTTCTTTCGCCCTTAAAGTCTTAAACTGAATCAAATAGTGGTAGACTCCCTATTTTATAGGCACAATACTGACACACGATTTTAAGAAAGCAAGCCTGCTTTAAGGGGGTCTTATAATTGTCCTTGTAAAAAGTGTCCCTTGCCTTCTGTTGTTATATCTACAGTGTCGTGTTCAACAAGCAGTGGAGTGGAAGGAGAGAAAAGCCCACAGTAAACAAAGAAGGAGGAATCCTTCCTCAATCCACGTGTGTGCCCTGATTGTCCCAACGCCACCCCTTTCCCATGTGTATTCAACCAGAGACCTCTGAACCTTCTCTGTGCCACTTGAGAACAGGGGCTGCAGATCACAGGCGGTCAGTATGCTTTAGGTATGCAGTTTATTGAAAGGAGGGCCTAGTTATCAGACCACCCTTTTTGAGTTGTGATTACCTGCATCATATTCATATTTAATAAAAAATATTTAAAAACAGGTACACTTCACCCTTGCCAGATGGCATTTCCTCTGAGTTGCAGCTGCGGATGAAAGAGCAAGCTAGTAAATGTAGGGTGTAAGGAATGTTGGGATTTATTTGAAGATTTTTTGTGGAGTTTGTGGAGTTTTTTTTAGTCATTTTTAAAATGTATCTTCTCCCATAAAACATAGTTTTGTGCTTGTATTCCCTGCTCCTGTCTCGTTATGTTACCCCTGAAACAACGATGAATCCCCTGACCCTTTCCCACTTCTTTTTCACCAAAAAAGAAAAGGTGACCTCTATCCCCTTTCCCTTTAATTTCCTAATTATTCAACACCTTTCTTAGGCCATTATCTTTAACATCTTTGTTGTATTTGCATTGTTTTACACTTTAATGTTGGGAGCCAGATGAAGAGAAACACTACTCCATTTTCAGGAGACCCCAGTGTGTTAAAATATAGAGTTTGGCGGTGTATTCCTCTTTCGAGCAGGATGATATGATGCAATGAATTGAAGAGTGTCTTGTGCCTGTTATTGCACTGGGGACAGATGTGTGTTCAGGGCACACATAACTTCAGCAAGTGGCAAAGGAGGCTGAGACATTGGGGGTTGAGTTTGCACTGAAGGCGGAGACAAGACAACTGGGAGAGGTGTTAGTGAAGGAGCAGGAGACAGCCTGGAAAGATGGGAATTCCAGAAGAGAAGCCAGTACCATTGTATGAAGGTGTGGATCGATTGATGCAGGTTTCTGGTCGTGACTTTGCAACATTCCTCATGAATGAGGAGGAGGTTTTTATTGCCGCAGGTGCTCTGGAGGTCCACCTCCACAGTAATACTAAATGCACTCATATGCGCAGTTAGGCTGATGTGATGTGATGTGATGTGGCTGATGTGGTTATAGAGGGTTACATGTCTTTTCATTGAAAAATGTTTCGGTGAAAGATGCTTCATTGAAAAATGTGTCATTGAAGCATTTTTCACCTAATGTAGATTAATGACATTTTTCCTAAAAAATGTGTTTTTCGAATTTATCAAATGTTTTATTTACTTTTAATTGTGGGTGTGGATCCCCCTAAATCCCTGTTTTCTGTCATTTAAAACACCCCAAATATTCCCATATATATATATATATTTTCTCTGACGAAACATCTTTCACTGAAACATGTTTCAATGGAAAGACTGAGGTCCATCACATAGAGGGACATTATGAGTTGGGCCTGGATATGGATGGAGGGAATCATCAGAAGCAGGTACAGGATGAAACACACATAGCCTTGCCCCAGAAGCGATATGTATGTTCCTTGCATCTGTTTATAGAACTTCCACCCATATCGTCCGTTTCATCATACATGCATTGTCATCAAGTGTGTCATCCAAAACATGTTACTGGCATCTTTTAACAAAGAAAAGTGAATGTAACCCCCCTCTTATTACTCCCCTCCCTTTCTGCCCCCTGCCCACCCATCTTAACATAACTGCACTTATTGATTCCATACTTTGAAGTTTGTTTAGCCAAGAATGTATCACAAAAAACAACAATCCTTGTTAGAAAATAATAGCCAATTTCCAGGACAATCTGAGCATTACTTTGGGTCAAAAAACCATTATATTAAAAAAAGACAGTCACAAGGGGGCACGAATCAAACACAGTTAGGATGCATGCTGAGCAGTCGAAAAGCAGAGCCATCTACATCTACACCCTCCAGTGGTGTTGGCAAGGTTTGGAGCAGCTCATCACAGGACACAGTGCCACATTGCCAGGAAAATTGTTACAAGCAGATCTTAAAACCCAACCTTCTGATTCCACCCATCCACAGCCAATCCATTCAGTGGCCCTGGCCATGACTACCACTATGCTGCCAGCCAACCCCTTATGCCTAATAAGCTATCTGTATTTATTTGTTTATATTTATTTTTCTTTATTTATTTATATAGCGCTAAACCTCATGGACATAAAAAGAAAAAGACAAACAGATAAAGGGCATCAGCCTGACAGAGTGAACATATCAGGGGATGGGTTCATAGAGCACAGTGCAACTAGGTGATGCATTCAGATAAAAGGACAATTATCAGACTTTCCCTGAAAGATGTAAGAGCGGGATCATGCCTGACACACAGTATTAGTGTGTTCCATAAAGAGGGTGCAAGGAACGGAAATTATCTGCCACCCGCTCGGGTGCGCTTAATTCTTAAATTCTCATTGTTAGGGAATGATATATGGACACAGGACAAAGAAATAGAAAGCACGTGCTTACAAGGCAGTGGATGAACTGCCCAAGGATGCAGTATCATCTTAAATAAACAGAATCCCAGGACAATGGAAGACACTCACCGGAGTAAGGTCAGGGTAGCCATATCATACATTAAAATAAGTTAAATGTGATACAGAGTTGTCAATTGATTGGCATCCCTTTCCTCCACCAGCCATTAATATACTAACCCGATCCCCTTCCATCGCTTTCTCCTCTACCCCCTCAGGACCACAAACATTTGTTGTATCACAAATTGACACGAAAGACAAAGCAACACATCATTAATGGATTATTGATAAGACAATATCACTGATGTATTTCTAAAGAATGTAATGTCTTTTTTGAATCACACTGAATGTGCTGAAACAATGTATTAAGTGCCTTGACAAAACCCAAGAAAGGGTGCAACACACGCACGTGCCTCCTGGCAGAGTTTTGTTGGCACAAATTCAATATATATATAAAATATAATGTTTTTTTGAATGTAAACATTGTAATATTTGAATTAAAACCACCTATATGCTTCTCACTAATCAGTGTGCAGTAGCAAATTAGTGCAAGAATTGAAGTATACGATTAACATATAAAATAAATGCGCAAAGGTCTACATAGAAAAACCCTAACTGAATGTGGATGTTAGTTAGTAACTGCTGCAAGCTGGGGCACAGGGAATGGAGAGGCTTGTCCCACAGTAGCCGAACTTTAAGGGAGGCTGGTTTCCTCACCATGCAGGCATTTATGGATGATGGCAAGGGCCTGAAACTTGATCCATTGTGCAAGGGGCAGCCAGTGGCGTTTTTCCAGTGTAGGAGAAATGTGAGATTGCCTAGCAACGTTAGCCACAATACTGGCAGCCGAGTACTGCACCACTTAAAGTATAGTGACTTCATATGCTGGTGCACCCATCAGCAGGGCATTACCATAACTTCCTCCTGACAATGGCCTTGGTGATAGTGGCAGCATTGGAGTCTGATATGAAGGACTTGATCTGCCGTAACAGATGAGGTAGTAACGGCAAGTAGCAACTGTAGCAGAGACATGAGTATTCATATTCATATCGGAATTTAGGTAGGTACTTAATGACTTAACCTTCCTCATTACTGGTATAGAGTAGGTGACCAGTAACATAGAGTCATGAGCACTTCCCAGTTTCTTGATCGTGTTCTGAGCTACCATTAGTAGTAACTCAGCTTTCTGGTCATTTAAGCAAAGGCAGTTATCTCACTGTGACAATTTAGGAGTAAATTCAGCGTCACTGTCTTGTATGCCATTCATGATCTTACTGTCTGTATTTCCTTTTGCTGATAAGCCATAGGAGTTGGCATTCACAGTAATACGAGGCACAGTAGAGAGTCATATGCTCCATCATTCCAGGAAGAGCAACTATATTCAAAGGGACAACCAACACGTGTTCGGAGTGACTGTAAAAGTGAGGGTTGCAATAGAGGTAATCTCTGAGGAATAACCAGCAAAATTACATTATTTGCTCCCCTCTGTCTGAGGATTCACCAAGGGGTTATTGAGAAGATCACTGCATATGAGATCACACATTCCCTCTGTGATAAACAGGATTGGCACCTGCACCCCTGGAAATGTTAGCATATAGAATCTTCCATCTGCTGGTGACAATTTGACTCCCAGATGTTTGTAACATTTCTCTTGTTCAGTGCTGGCTCCTTATTGTCCTTCCAGTGTCCTGAATCACTGCCCATACTCCAGTATCTGCAGTGGAGTGCAGTGGGGTGGTGCGTGTGTGCTACAGACTCTGCTATCCTGCTGCTGCTCTCAACTTTAGCTGAGACTTTCACCTCTTTCAACCAACGAGGAAGAGCTACACCATAAAAATTCCTTCATGGTCGCAGAGTGACACGGAGTGCAGTGGAGTGTTGCTTGTGTTGGCTGGGTGGCCAGGTGCCTGGGGCCATCATAGAAGTTCACCGCAAAGACTGCTACATTGCCGGGACATGGAGAAACTTATATTTTTTCCAATGCCATGGGCAAAGGCAACAGACCAAATCATAGGTGACCGAGCTCCCTGCCCCCACCCCAGTGAGTCCAAAATTGCAGACGCCTGTCCCCTTAGGGACCCGCTGTCAGGCAGGCAAACACCCGCCCCTGTAACCATGATGAAGGAGGCTAAAATGTGGCTTTGGGATTCTAAGGAGGGAATTTAGTATGGAGGCTTAGTCCACGCATTGAAGGGAAAGAAAAACCCTTAATTATCTGCCTATCACGCTCCAGTCTTATTGAAGCCCAGTCGGCCACCTGCCGCTAGCAAGATATCACTTATTCCTCCGGTCACTGCAGTAAACTCACTTGGGGTATGCCGCCTCTTTGGGAATCCGTGGCTGATGTAAACAACTTGGAAATCTTGCAGAGTGAGAGGACAGGCCCCCTAATGGCTTTACCCCAGCCATTTATAGAAGAGGCCACGACAAAAGTTCTTACTCTTCCCGTCCTTGCAGATAGAAGAACAGAGATGAAAGGTCTTTTCCCAGCTCGACAAGAAGAGCCTGATGTGTCAGAAAACTTTGCTAAGTCACCACTCTCTCAGTCTGGCCAAAACAGCTCAGGGACATCTTTACAACTCTGTCAACAGGTATCAGATGTCCGATCTTTATCACAATCTCTCTTTGATTCTGTAACAAAGAAGTCCCCCGCTTCTACTGATGGTCACCTTAGAGTAGATCAGTTGAATCATAAAGAAGAGCTATTTGTTTTACTGAGCCTATCTCTGGCAAAGAGAGATCACGTTGCAACACTGTTTAGCCCCCTCAAGAAACATCATTTGGAAGGGAAGACCAATCTTCCTCAATCTTTTGCTAATACCCAGGAGGAACTTTGTTGCTGCAGTTACGTATCCCCCCTCCTCTATAGCAGAAGCTCTGGAGAATCTCTCCTCACAATCTTTGATATACCTCTCAGCAAAATGTTGACCAACTTTCTCCTCACAGTTCTCTGGGCACTGCTCAGATGGGCAATTCCAAATTGCTTCAATGTCAACAACTCTTCGCAAGAAAGAAGTGGGGGATGCTTTCCAGCCTGTGACATTTAATATGCAACAGACTCTAATGTCTTCCCTCTCCATTGCATTGGCCCCCTATATGAAACTTCACAAAACCATGAATGACAACGTGAAAGATCAGGCAACTTTGCTGGCTATGATGTAGAACCAGATATTATATGAAGAGGCCTGGTATGTTATCATTAGAAATTCATCACTCATTTAGTGATTCATTAGTAATTCAATCATTCTGAATGGTGACATTAGTTATTCCCCTATCCATATTATTCAGCCATTTGGTTTGCTAGAGAATGAGGCCTGTTATATTAAGCGCCTTGTAGAGACATGTTTAAATAGACATGTATTATGTATGCATTATAGACACATGCATGAACGTGCATTGAGCCATGGTAGAGTGCTTGGTTTGCGAGTGAATATGTTAGGCACTATATAGAGCATGTAGCTGGCATCCTGAAGCCATTGAGACAGAGAAGAGCAGCTCCACGGTCTGCAAAGAATGTTTTGAGTTACACTGTGAGTCATGGAATGTCAACAGACAGATTAGGTTGCCTTTGCCTGAGAGAAGAAGAAGATGGGCATGGCTTGAGCAGGCCCTGGCTGGCTTGCTCACAGACAGAAAGGTGGGGGCATTCACAGCAGGGAGTGAGTTGCTTTAGACAGAGACATACAGATAGAGGAATTTCAGTGAATGGAGAAATATGGAGAGAAATGGGAGGATGGTTTTGTAACACAGTAACACAGATAGGAGAAGGCCATAAAACACAGATAGGATGTACACGTGATGATGTACAATGTCACAATGACAGAACAAGACATGCATACACAAACTTTCAGGCACATGGCTAGAGAAATGCTTTTACAGAAAGAGAGTGAATCATAACTAAGAGAGGATCTAACCATGGAGAAAGAGTATGTCATTTGACACTATAACTGGAAGCCTGAAATTGAAATTAGGAGAGGCATTTGGGAATTAAAGGAAGTGGTGCCATTGAGGGAGACGTTTGGCGGTGGCATTGAAGAAGGCATTGAGAGGCGTTTTGGCAGACAGGGCTTTTGGAGAATCGGCTGACATGCAGCAGCTCAGAAGCATTCTAGCAGGGAGCTTTGGCTGGAGAACAGACCACAGAGAGGCCTATGGAGGGACTGGCTGGCTGCCAGGGAGCTGGGGAGGAGAGAGATGGGACACATTCGAGATGAGATCTTGGGAAGCTTGCATATTCAAATGGGAAGTACTGTTTTTGGCCTAAACTGATTGATAAGGACAGACACTCACACAGAGCTTTTGGTTTGATAGAAGGGGAAATCAGACAGGGATTGTCTTAGAGAGAGAGTGTGAAGTGTGGAGTGGATTTGAGAGGAATGCTGAATGCTGACACTTGCCATATGTATTTTACTATTAGCATTATAGATCCAGCAGGACTAATTGACATTAGATTGCTTGCATAGAAGCCAGAATGCTTAGCTAGTACTGTTTATCATGCTTGATGTGCTTTAATAAAAGGATTTTTATTGTTGAATTGATTCGTGTGTTTTCTTTGTGTCTTATGTTTGTGTGTCCATAGCATAGCAATGTGGCAGTAACACAGAGCACATTCGCCCTGAGATACATTTGCAGGTGGGGGGCAGAGTCCACACTTCCCTGAGGTAGAGTTGCAACTGACAAAATTGATCGCCCATGTGGGGCTAGGCCAAAGGAAGATTTTTTGGAACTAACAATGATTCATTCCAAAATAATCTTTATTGAATCTTTTATAACATCTTTGCAATCTACAAATGGCAGACAAAGCAGTAAACTGAACCTTGTGAAGGGGAGTATACCAACCATTCATGGTTTACAAGTTCTCCATTAAGCATTTTTCGCTTAAATAATGCTTGTGTTAAGCATCTTTTTGTTCTTTTGTCACCACGGACATGAGCACGGGTTGACTTGGAAACATTGCTGTTGAGGTTTTGACAGGCTGATGAACCTTTTTAAATCCAATAGTACTGCAATGTGTTTGTGATAGGTCCCATAGTGCAGGATCTGTCGAAGAACAGGTGATGCTCACTGATGCAGTTTCCAATATTTCTGCAGGCTGGTTGTCATCTTCTTCTCCTCCTGGTGCAGAGGAATGCTGCTCAGCCACTATGCTAGGTGAAGTGGTAACAGCAAATAACCCCTCGGTGGACTCTGCATGAGCCTCAATGTGCTTGCTTTCACATTGTGGTTGCTCCTCAATAGAAGTATAACTACTAGATGGTTTTGGTTGTACAGAGAAAAAGGAAGACAGTTTTTTGTTGATCACCATGCTTCTCTTTTCTTTCTAATGTTTTCCTTTCAGCAGCTACGCTTTCATATGAATGCCTCATTGTGAGATCATGCATTGATTGGCTTTTTATTCTTTGATAAAACTTAATTTAGCAGGAGCAGAGTCTTTCATTCAGAGCATTTCATTCAGACATACTTGAAAAATGCTGGCTTGTGACATCTTCATCTCGTGGATTGTGAACATGAAAAGGCAGAGTACAAGCAAATAATTTTAGTACTGTACTTTTGAAGTTTAAATCATGCCATGAACTAGAATATGGGGGTACGGGTCCTCCATATCTCAGCTTGTGTGGTGTGAAATCTCCATGAAAATGGGGATAATCCTGAGGGTTTGCTTAGCTCACACACTAAATGATTATTATTAGAAGACAAATGAAGATGGTCTGAAGACAATAAGGGCGATTATGTTGATACTCAAGTCTATGTATCATAGACATTGACATCAAAATAAGTTGCCTTGAGCAAGCCAAGGAAGACATACCTTTGTGATGCACCTATAAATGGGCATTATTATTACAAGTAGCAAGATGCACAGAATCTCGTACACGGAGAACCCTTCATTTATCAGCCTTAATCCTTTTGCGGTCAATAGGTCTGGTACAACACACGAGTTATAATAACAGCAGTCTGTATTTAGGTTGCAGCCCGACTTTACTATCGAACAGCCCACTTAATATTATGCTTTAGTTTCTCATTAAATATGTAATATATGGTTCCTAGTATACAGCGTGGGTGGCAAAGCTGCAGATACAAGTAAGCTTTTTAAACAAAGATGACTCTGTGATGCTCCAGCGCTGCTCTTTTTAGTTTGGACTATTAGGTTCTCTTGCTACACCTATAATCCAGAAGTATTGCATTGGCATACAGACAGGGTGGAATGACATATGAGGAGGGACACAGTCTCTGTAGGTGTTGTTTGGTTATTTGTCCACTCATTGCCTGCCCATGGGCACGCTAATTGCCAATCCCACCCATTCCTGATTCTGCCCGCCCAAAATACCTCCTCATGGAGACTCTTTGAGCTCTATTAATTTACCATCAGCCTTTGCATTCAAAGTACCTGCCAGAGTTTGTAAAAATCAGTCTTCTGAGAGTTAATTACTTTATTGGAGTACACACACACACAGAATGGGGTGCAAAACACTTAAGGAAACACAATGGCAAAAGGGACTAAGTACTGCAAGATATGCAGCAGGTGGTGTACTGTGTATGTAGCGAGCGTTGGGCTTCTTGAATAGGGGTGTGTATGCAGTGTCCCACAATTAGCTAAAAGCCAGTAAGTAGCCAATCAGTTGGCACATGCTATTTGGGTCGGTGTGGAAGTCGCTTCTTAGATGGTGTCGGCCATCTTGGAGGTGCAAACCCCGTCGCGTGCAGATGCTGTGCACATTAAAGCAGCACAAATGGTGGCCCAGTGGTCTCGGGGCAGATAGTGAAGCTCACAACTTGAGCAAATGACAAAAGTGGAATTTAGAAGCAGTAGAGCGACCATTATTGGTTATAAGCCTCTCACCAGCCGAACTGTGATTCTAGATTAACATGTCCTTATTGTGTTAAAATGACCTAGTCCGCTACCACGGCCGGCACCACAACATGCTCGTATTGTTATGCCTCACTGTCTACTCACTGATTGTCTATTGTATTTAGTTAAAGAAAGATTGTCACATTATACTGACGTGCCGTACAGAGCCATTGTTGACTGCATACCTATTGCTTTAGCCTTAACAACGAATCTGCTATCGCTGTCCGCTTTAGCTTTATCAATGACCTTTCTATTGCTCTCTGCCTCACAGCGCTTTTGTCGACTGCCCTCTGCTCAGTGCTAGTACACCTCAACTAGCCATTACCAATCGCCTCCCTATGAGGAAGAACACTACCGTGCCTTTGCTGACTACCTATGTCCAAATATCTGCTGCTCTCTCCGATTTGCCTATTGCCTACCTTTGAAAATCGCTGACTGTTTTGAAATATATGCTGCCCACCTTTTAAAAACTGCTGCTGTCTTTAAACATATGCTGCCAACTTATATACTGTCCATTTTTGATCCGCGTGATGGCCACACATGTAAAACTGCCAGCCCATTTAAAACCTTTCAGTAGCACCCTCTCTGAATCATGTCATCCACACTCCCACTCTCCCACAACGTACCACCAACACCATTCCTACCGGCACTACTCACAGGCACACCTACCTTAAAAACTATGCATGCCCTCTCCACTCCCACGCTGAATCGCACTACGAATGTACCTAACCCACAACACAGTACACAAGCTAACTCTCACCCCATGCCTCTCCAACTTAGAAATCTAAGGCTATGCTCCTGATCCACCCGCCTCTCAGCCATGCATAAAGCACACCTAGTAAAGCAACCCTTACCATCACCGATGCCCACCTCGATGAACTCTCAGTAAAACTGCCACTCCGATAAGCATCCCCACAAAAACCAAATCAGAGAACTACCAGAAAACACAACTTCAATGTGCACTTATCAATGCACGCTCGCTACCAGCACACATCACAGAGATTCACAACCTCATTAATGATCTAAACCTAGACATTTTAGCCATCACTAAGACTTGGCTACATAAATCCTCCAGTCCAGCCATCTGCCAAACCTTACCACCAGGCTACAGTATCCTCTGCCAAGACAGAACCTATAGTAAAGGGGGAGGGGTGGCTCTAATTCTCAGGGAAACTCTTAATGCCAGGCAATTCAAAACCGCTGAGGCTGACAACTTTGACATGCTATCAGTTAAAATATCTCCTTCACCAAACGACACCATAACAATACATAAGGCCTCATTACAAGTGAGGCGGTAAGGGGTTAATGGCGCCGGTAAAGGTGCTGGTGCCGTTAACCCCGTACCGCCTCATTATGAGGTTCCCTCGAGGGACCCGCTCTGGATGTCTGGTCAGACCAGACGTCCTTTGCGGGTCCCGCGATGGGACCAGCATGCTAACAACGGGCCCGTATTAACGGGCCCATTGTTAGCATGCTTCCCATTCCAGTTGAGGCCTATGGGGGCTCAAATGGTAACGGGGATGGTCCGGGTTCCCTGAATGGGGAAATACCGGGCCTTCCAAAGTCGAAATGGCCCCGTATTTCCCCATTCAGGGATCACAGACACAGACCTGAGTTTGGAGGCAGCCAAAGGGCATGGCTACCTCCAAACTCATAATGAGGCCAATAGTCTCTACCGGCCTCCAGGAACTACTCCAGACTTCCAATCTAACATCACCCGTATCTGAGGAGACAAACTCAAAATGAACACTAGAGCCATTTTCCTAGGTGACCTCAACCTGGGTTTCAAAGACCCCAAAGACAAGAAAGGCAAAGCCCTCGTCAAAGCTCTCCATGACTTAGGTTTCACCCAACTAGTCAACGACCCAACCCGCACCAAAGGTCATATATTAGACTAGTTTGTGGACCACAATTGTGTGGCCGAAATCAGCTCTAACACCCCACGGCCATGGACAGACCACCATTTACTGCATTTCTTCATACCCGGGAAAACAGAAGGGAACCCAAACCCACCTGCGCCACCCACTATGGCTAGGTCAAAGAAACTACTTACCGTTGAAAGAATCCTTCCTCTTCTTGAAACCTCAGCACTTGCCCATCCCACATCTAACAACCCACAGAGCTAGTAGAGATTTACAATACCACTCTCAAAGAGGTATTCGATGCTATGGCCCCACTTGAAAAGAAAATACTTCATGTGAACTCTTGGTTCACACAAGAACTCCTGGATGCCCAAACTTTTAAAAGAGCAGCACTAACGGCATGGCAACAACAAACTTCCACTACCACAAAGGACACCTACCTTACAGTAGCTAAACAGTACAAGCAGGCCATATCTAAAGCCAAAGCTGCCACTTACAACTCCAGAACTGAGAAGGCTAACGTCCAATCTAAAGAGTTATTCGCCATCTATAATGAGCTGACTATCCCCCCAACCTCCACACAAACTAAACAAAATAATAACACTCCAGAACAAAATTAAGACTGAATTCGACAAACTGCCCAAAGACACCCCACACACACCTAAGCCCTTGGCCACCCCACTGGTTGCAGCCTCTCCACATGATGTAAAAAAAAACTACACCCTTTGCATTCAGGGAAGTTACCATCCCTGAAGTCCTATTGATCATGAAGCACACCAGACCATAACTATGTAAAGGGGACACATGCCCAGCCAACCTAGTCAAAGAGTGTGCTACAGCTCTGGCCCCATTTGTCACTAGCTTCATCAATGCCTCCTTCGCCAACAGCATTGTCCCGCTCATTCTTAAGGAAGCTTGGGTTCGGCCATTATTAAAGAAACCCACACTCGACCCACACTCCCCTAATAACTACCGTCTAATAACCACTGTGCCATTCCTGCTGAAAATTCTGGACAAGGCTGCCTACTTACGAATTCAATCTTGCCCGGAAACACACAACATCCTAGGTAAAGGACAATCTGGCTTCCGCCCTCGTCACGGCACAGAATCAGCCCTATTGGACCTTAAGAACCAATTACTCGATAACATGGACAAAGGCAAATCCTCACTCCTCCTACTTTTGAATCTTTCGGCGGCCTTTGATTTGGTTGACCACAAGATCCTGTGTAAACATTTCACTAACATGGCTCACTTCTCCCAAGAAGATACCGCCTGGATAACTTCCTTCCTGGAGGGTCGAGCTATGAGGGTCTTATTTGACCAGGCCTCGGCCGTCCCTTCCCCCATTGAGTGCAAAGTACCACAAGAATCATGTACCTCCCCCACTCTCTACAATCTATTCACCCTTACCCTGTTCAGCGACCTAGAAGAATTCGGCATAGCTTTTACCAACTATGCCGACGACACACAAATTCTTCTCCCCCTAACAGGGAATTATGAACAAGACCTCAACACCCTGCAGAAGGCATATTCACACATCCAGGCCTGGATGGCAACAAATGGCCTCTGTCTAAATGGGGAAAAAACAGAAATTCTACTGGTAGGCCCAAAAAAATCCCTAAAACAACTAGACATCAAATACAACTCCTTCAGTATTGAGAACACTGTTGTCACAGCCTCTACTGCAGTGATAACCCTCTGTCTATATCTGGACTCCACTTTATCAATGCAGAGACAAGTCAGCACCATCTCATCTTCCGCTGCACTTACAACAAAAATCATAAACGCAGTCAAACCACACCTGTCGTCAAATAACAGTATTAACATCGCTACACCCACAATTGGCGCAACACTTGATGAATGCAACATCCTACTCTTAGACACTTCAGCAAATAACATTAACAGATCGCAAATTGCACAAAACAATGCCCTGAAAGCCGCCCTTAGCATCCCCAGGAGAGAGCATATCTCCCAGGGGAGTAAAGATGCCCACTGGCTCCATATCAAAGAACGCATTACATTCAAGGCCCTCACGATCACACACAAATGCCTCGTCCGGAGCAGCCCAAGCCTACCTAGTAGAAAGAATACACCAGGCTCCGGCCTACAGTCCAAAACGTAACCAATACCCTCACCTACTCTCAGACCCAGCTTTCAACAGAGCCAAAGCGGGCTGCACTAGCTTTGAAGTACTAGCCCCAAAAGCCTGGAGTGGGCTTCCACTTAGCTTAAGAATCAAAGAATCCCACACAGTTTCCAAAAAGGTGCTAAAAACAAAGTTATTCAACTAGACCACCTCCAAAAGCACAGTATCCTACACTGTTCCTCTGTAACCATGGAACACCAACTGTCATTAACCTGTATTACTGCCTATGTATTATCTATGCTATTTGTACCACTGCCTATGTCATATCTGCCATCTTGTATTAAGTGAATATTCTGTAACTGTTACGCTCACCAGGTCTCTGCGGGGCCGTTGGGGCACGGTTGGAGCCCTCCCTGGACTTAGCTCCCCTGGATCTGCCTTTAACCCCAGCTGCTGTGGTGTGGACTGCTCTGGTTGCTTGGGGAAAAGTAAGTGGCAGTGAGAATACTGCGGTTGAATTGCGATCCCCCTCAAACCCTTTGTTCCAGAGTGAAGTGAGCATGCGTTTTCCCATATGGTCTCACCTGTTGTTTTGTAAGGATGAGCTCTCCATCCTGCTTAATCTGTGTCAGTAAGAGTCCGCTCTCTTTTTTTTTGTTGTGCCATTTCCCTAGGCGCAGTGACGGGCGTGCATTATTTCAGCACGGCGTATTCAAATCCATGTCAGTACACGTTGCAACAGCCACGGCTGTCTATGTCACCCTCCAACGAGTGCTATGTAAGCACAAAGGAGCCTAACAAGAGGTTAGCACCTTTTTCATATACTAGATTTTTCCCAGCAGCCACAGTCTAAATGACCAATGTGAGTCCTTTGTATTTTTCTGTGTAGTTCATTAAAACTGCGATTAACATAAACAAGGCCCTTCATTGGGGTCCACTTTGCTGTGCATTGGTGACGCAGCTGGTCATAACCATGACTTTAGAAATCCTAAATACAAACAAGTGAGCACACTATCAATAGCTCATTGTACTCTCCATATAGCACTTTTTTATTGTAGAAATAAGTGGAACATAGAAGGTTTATTGCTCTGACTTGTTGTTTACACTTTGATAAACATACCTCAAAGTAAAGTTGTTGTCAAGATAAAATACATTTAGTTACTCCCCAACCACCACTGACTAGGTTTCCTGTTGCCTCCTTCCTTTCCAGAGAGAAAACCTCCTTCTCAGGCTGATTTTGCGACTACCCCTGCTACTATTCATAAATTGGCAGTGAGGTAAGCCTTTAATCTGTAAATAGTCTTAAAGGCACACAAACTACTATTTTTAGTATTTGTTTTGATAGTATACAACTGATTCGCCCTGTTGTGTTCCCTCCCTTCCCTTAGGTTGGAATTTCACAATAAAAGAAGCCACCTTTAATGAGCTACCCTCCCTCCTTTGCATCAAGTTTCACAGAATGTATACAGAATTTCTCTAGTAATTGACATGCTACCTGCTGTTTGTAATACCACCCCCTGAAGAATTTCCCGTTACTTATCCTTTTTATGGTCAATGGGAATGAAACATGTCGGGCTAATGTTTTTGTGAGAATGTTGTCACAAGTATAACAAGGCACTAATAGCTGTTACGTACTTAGAACCATTGTAAGTGTCTCAGTATTCAAAAAGAGATTTCAGAGCAGACACCAAATGTGTGTTTTACCTTAGATGCTAATGTTACATTTGTTTCATGTCACGTGTGTTTTTCGGTATACAATTGTTTGTTTCATTTTGTAATTCTAACAGTAACTACAGAGAGAAATACTTTGTGTCTGTAGGAATTGCTTTTCTGTCTTTTCATTTTTATGGTATAAGTTTCTATTTCACTAGTATACAGAAATGTTTCTCAGGTCCTATCTTAGGACTGTCTTTCTAAACAAATGTCTTCTTTTTTTGCAAACTTCTTCTGCTGATTTTGTTTTTTTGTTGTCCAGCACATTAAGATTTGTGATGGTTGATATACTGTCTTTAAAAAAAAATAAAAAAAAAAAAAGGTTTTCATCCAAATGTAATAATAAAATAAAAAGAGATATTTATATTTTTGCAACCAAGATTGTGGGTGTAATTTGTTACAATTGAGGAGATGAGTTCATAATGTCTCCCCATAGATGAGTTCAGATCTTAACGGGTGAGTTTCTGAGAGGAGTTAAGACCATTTGTTTGTAAATTAAACATTTTGTATTGGGCGCTGTCTTAAACCTCTGTTTCCAAAAAAAACCCAGTCCTCTGTAAGTTTTATAGTTATGGGTTTCTAGCCACGGCATTCCTAGAATCATCTGGAACTGGTGGACCCAAATAAGATCGAACAGAATGTCTTCCCGATGGCTGTCCTGACACAGCAGCATAACTTTGTCGTTATGTTGGTCACTGGGCTGGATGGCAGCTGAGAACCATCCACTGCGGTGATGTTTTCCGATTATAGCTTCTGCTGAAGGGGAAGGCCTATCCGTGCAGCCAGATTCTGATCAATGTAATTGCCCACCGCTCCGCTATCAATATATGCTTCAAGGAATGCACCTTTGATGGTTGCTGGTGGTGGCCAAGAGTACCGGGATGACCAGGTGCGAGGTCTGTTCAACTTTCATCATTTCTCTCAACAAGTGGACCCCTACGGGGCATTGGAGTTTTCTGAGGTTTGTTCTTTGTCCTCATTGCAGTTGTATGTTGCACCTACTGGTCTGTTGGGAGGTTTTATTGGGCAATCCCGAAGGAAATGTCCAACCCTGCCGCAATATAAACAGAGTTGTTGTTGCTTCTTTTTTTCTCTCTCCGCCTTGGCGATAGGAGCCCGTAATCCCCCAATCTTCATGGGTTCGTTCGGTTGGCTCATGAGTCTTGACTTGGTTGTCCCAGGGTCGCTCCCTTCAGTTCTTGTGCGGTCCATTTTTCTGTCTTGCAACCTATGGTCCAATTGTACCATCTGATGAATGTACTCTGCACAACACTCGGGAGGGTTGACTACTTGGGCTAGCACATCCTTTAGTTCCCCACGCAATCCCTGATAGAATAGTGAGGTCCTCTTTTCTTTGGGCCAGTTGGTTTGTGCTACTGGACAATTAAAGTTGGCAACATACGTCAGCAGATTCTGGCTTCCCTGTCTGAGGGATAAAAGTTTGTTTTACAGGGCTTGTCCTTGGGTGTGCCTATCAAACTATCTCCAAAATTGTGAAGGAGTGGATCATTCTCGTTTACTAATGGTATGGATCAATCCACTGCGCTGCCTCCCAAATATGAAAGTACAAAAGCAACTCTTGCACTATTGTTAGGGAAGGCCCCAGGGCGACACAAAAAGTGAAGACGACACTAGTTCATGAACATGGCATATTTGTTGGGATCGCCATTGAATCGTTTGGGTGGGGCCAAAGGCACAGCACCCAGGAGTACCACTTGAACTAGTGGTGATGGCTGCAGCAAAGGGGTTGGTGTGATTCGGGTAATGAAACCTGCCCTGCATGAGTTTGAAGCGTCTGCCTCGCCAGATCATCAGTTCATTCTCGGGCGACTATAAGGACCTTAGGGCATTAGTCTCTTGTAGGAGGCATGCACTTCGGCCCATAGTTCCCCCAGCAATTGGGCCAACTGATCAGTTTCCGAGGTTTCCATAATGCCCAGGCAGAGGTTCAGCGCTCACCTGGTCTCTGCGATGACATTGGGGTGCGGTTGGAGCCCTCCCTGAAATTGGCTTCCCTGGATCGCCCTTTACCCCCAGTTGCTATGGTGTGGACTGCTCTGGTTGCTGGTAATGCCCTTGGGGAAAGTAAGAGACAGTGAGAATACTGCTGTTGAATTGCAATCCCCCTCAAACCCTTTGTTCCAGAGTGAAGTGTGCATGCGTTTTCCCATATGCACTCACCTGTTGTTTTGTAAGGATGAGCTCTCCGTCCTGCTTCTCATCAGCAGGGGCACCGTTGAGGACCTAATTGCTACACTTGTCCATGTGCGTGGCGGCCCAGTCCGGCTGTGACCAATCCACTTTTCCCAATGATTATTGTCCGTAATTCTTGTATTGTCTTTTCTCTACCCAATAGGTGTAAAGATGGACACATAGTGTTGCGGTGTTGGAAGCGGGCCCAAACGGTGCCAGAGGGGAGTTGAGCGATCCCCACTCAAAGGTAAGTAGGGTTTTATGGGTGCACGCAAGGCTTATGTGTTGCATGGCCAAGCGTAATATGTTTATGCAGTTTCTAACCTGAGCGTTCCCTTTCTCTTCCAGGGATGGCCTGGCAGTGTCTGATGGAGAGCAGTGATCCAAGGACCTGTCGGCGGGTGCCAGATGGATGAATCCATGAGGATGCTGGAACAGGTGAGGATGCGGTCCGACTCCGAAGGTTCGGGGAAGAAGCTACACGCTGCAGGTGATGGGTTGGCAGAGTCAGGTAAGCTGCGTTTCAGCGATGGTATTGCTGAAGTCAGGGAAGATGCGCGCTGAAGATGCAGAGTTGAAATCAGGTAAACTGCATTCCGAGCGATGGTGTAGCTGAAGTCAGGTAAGATGCGCGCTGAAGAAGATGTTGCAGAACCTGAGGCGGAGCTTGCTAGCTGGAAACAGGTAAGAGCTTCAGACGGCGGTAAGCGTTACGCTGCACACAACAGACTAACGCGAAGCGCCTGCATGCGGGTGGGGCTGGCTTAAATAGCGTGGCCCCAGCCTCTCCCCTTAGCCCCGCCTTGTGGCTCCACCTTGTCACTCTCACTGCGTTCTGCACATGCCTTCCAATGCTTTCCAATGGCCACGCCCGGCCTGGAAGCACGTGCCTTAGTCATAAAGTGTGCAGAGCACACTTTCATATGAGCCTGGCGCTAAAAGGCACCAGAACTGGGTCCATTTCGACCCTTTGGAGTATATTGGTAGTGGCCCCTGACCAGTGGCCATGACAGTAACAGTGCCACGATGCCCCAGGGCCGCTGGGTGCTATATAAATCCAAATAAATAAATAAATGTGCAGGGCAGCTATAAGGAGGAAATCATTGCAGAAAATGCAAGACGTAAGTGTAATTGACTGAGCTCAGTTGGTAATAGTGGCACATGTTTGAGGGAACATTGTGGCGGGTAGCTTAGGGGCAATGTGCTCACCTTGGAAGCAAGAGGACATGGAGAAACACAAGTTCGATCCCCGGTCCGCACTTAGAAACCAAACCTAATCTTGTCTCCCTCGATGTGGCTGTTGGCTGCATATTGTTTTTACAGATTTGTGTAGTTGGAAGCAGAGTGGAAACGTGCTTGTGTGTTTATTGACAGTTATTCGCTTTTGGGGATGTTTTCAAGGTCCATACCCACGCCCAAAGAGCATTTTACTTTCTCCATCACCTTCGATCGAGGCCCAGGGAAGGAGGCGCGTGACAGGCACACTTCAAAGCGAATCAGGATGCAAATTCACTGGCCCTTTTTGCAGCCTCTCTCCTGTTAAAGTTCAAATCTGCATGGTCCTGATTCAAAAATGGATTTCCAATATGCGCTGGCACTTGGAAATTGCAAATATATTTCTGAGGACCAGATCCACGCAGGTTGTGCTTTGTTTGTCTCAGCGTGTGCGCAGATGAATGAAACGCTTTTCAGAAAATGGCCCATTGTTTCTTATTCCTGCACGAATAAATACATCTCAAATGCTAAGCCTGTTTGGAAACATTAACATGCTTGCCAGTATGTTTGCGATCTGTCAATGTGGGCTCATCATATCATATGGGCTGCCCATAATGACATGAGACACTGCAATGGCTGTATGATACATCTCATTATTTTTACGTCCTCCAAAAGCATCAAACTGCATTTATGTCAGGAAATCAATCTTAAAACACTGTTACTTTTAAAGCCTCTATGGTAGGTAACAGTTAATGTGCATTGAAGACAAGGTAGCAGCTTAACACTCTCCCTTCATACGTTTTGGACTATCTTCAACACCATGGGCCGTGGCTGATGCAGACGGACACAGGCCGTCCCTGTGTCCTGGTGTTTTAGAGCCCATTGCGTGAGGCAAGAGGTATTGATTTGGGACAGGAAGTATTGTTTGGGTATTGAGTGTTCGGCTGGTATGGATTAGCGATGTAGGACTTGCCCCAGAAGGAGTCCAATGATAATCATGTAGGGTGAGGTGGGAGCGTGAGCTTCTGGAGGCAGAGGTAACCCAGCAGCAGGGCGTTGAGGCTTTCACTCTTCGGCACAGGCCTTTTATAGCCGCATCTTAAAGAAAGTAGTAATTGCTGGAAGATGCTGTGCCACCCATCTGAAGTGGAAAAAAATACCATTGCATGTACCCACGTAACTACGAGGGCACCTCCCACAATAATGTCCACAGTCCCAAAAAAGGGCCTCCTCCCCTTCCCGCAGGCCCATTCCAACGCCAACCCTAAAACTGGCAGAAGAAAAGTTATTTGCCCAAGATCACGCTATAGCTACAAGAGGGGCAGTACGCGTTGATTAGAACTGCGGTCTCCATGTCCAGCGTGGGCCAGGGCCAGGCAAAAATGCCTTAGGAAAAATGGCCCACACCACATTCCCAGAATGCAACACAATATTGTTTTAGGACTAACTAAATAGTACCTTTTCATGCATTTTAGTATAACATTTGTGTCAATTGGAGAATTAAAAAACAAAAAAAGTCTGACACTGGTCAAAACACCAGCTCCAGTGAACTCACAGTACAAATGGACCCACATTGGCCCACACCAGCCTTTTGTCCCGACCCTTCAGACAGTGTGCCCTATTGCCCAGGCCTGTCCGAACCTGCAACGCTGCACACCTAGCCAAAGTGACTGCCTCACACAGGGCGCAATGGGAGCCATATGAGTGACTTCCTCCCATCACACAGGGCGCAATGGAGACCAAACCATGAGAGGTGGGCCTGCTGAAGTGCCACTCCCTGGGCAGGAAGTCTGGAGGAGCGTCTATATATGTATAAGAAAGTGTTTAAAAAAATATTTCACCAAGTCAAGCATAATGTAAACAAACAAGAAGACAAGACAAATATCAACATTAGATATATGAAGTATAACATACAAAGCAAGTTCAGATTGAGTTAAAAAACTGTTTTCATATGCACATAACCAGATCGGACTTTGCTGTACTAAAGCTTCCATTTAAAAATGAATAAAATGTTTTAAATTGTTTTACAAGAGCTAAAATTAGAGAAGCTTGTCATCCATTCATCAAACAGTGCCAGAAATTATATTGCATTATGACAATTACATGAAACAATATAGAATTGCACTACGTGCATAACCACCAATAACAACCTTGGATGGGCTCAAATTAGAACGACCGTCACCCCTCGAGGTAGGATGCCCCATTCAGGTGGAAAAAAAGGGCGCAGAGGGAGGACTTCAATGATATGATATGATATGATATGGCATTTGTAACGCGCCTATACACAAGTGTTTCAAGGCGCGAGACATATTAATGACATATTAACTTGCGTAGGAGATAATGACTGGGTTCCCGCTCCACATCATGTGTTGAGAAATTCCCACCTTAGCGACACCCCTCCAAGCCGACACATTTGCTGCATGCACCCAAAACAGTTTCATTGACACTTACTGCCACAGGACTGGCCTATAAAATATATCGCTGTCATATTGAAAGGCTATTTATTTCAGTTTGGTTTTATAATTGCTCTATGTTGCTGAAAATACTACAGTCTGTGCAGACGTGCTGACAGTGATGCCATCTTAACAATGCTGCCCTTGAGCCTCATTTATAAATGCTGCTAGTTCAAAGACACATTAACAGAACTACTGAAACTATGTATTTAAAATCACTTTAAAACACGCTGCGCACCTCATTCCACTCATCCAGTAAATCAGGCCCTAGAGCCAGGGGTGTCAGCCATGGCAGGGCTGATTTCCCCAGATTTCGAGCCGTTGCTGTGTGGTGGGGCAATTGCCCCTGGGCCTGGCGATTAGCGCTCCCACTGTGAAGTGAGAATGCCTTCCTTCCACGCCCCCTTTTGTATCAGTGGGGTGTCCTTGTTGAAGCAGGATCTGCGGCCTTACCATCGGCCATGGTGCAGAATGGTCCATTCTGTGCCATGGCCGATGATGCTCCTGCAGCGCCTCATACTTTGGCGGGCCGCCACAACAAACATGAACGGCATCATTGAGCCCGAGAAACGCTTGTGCCTTTCGCCCATCAGCGCATCAGGGCCCCAGGCCCAGCCAGAGAACTCACCTTAGTGCTGCACTGCCGCGTTCCACTGGGACGTGCGGGCGCCGCCGCCTCTCAGTGCACACAGGATACTGGTGTAAATATTAGGCCCACACTACCTTTTGAAGACATAAAATGGCCTTCCCAGTTCCCTGGTGGACCCTCAACAAGAAGAGCAGCACATGGGGCCTCTTGTTCTGGTGAAGTGCTGCTCATCCAGAGAGAGATTGATTGTGTTCAGATCCTGACACACGCCTACCCACAAATTCAAATCAACCATTGGCTAGATACTGTCTGCCTGCATGATGATGCATGGCAACAGATTTTCAATGGTTGATGTGTTGTGTGGGTGGGGAATCGCAGAGGCAGAGCCAGGGCGAGGAGCCTAATCCATCGAAATAGATTTTTTTGTGTCAAGTCACGTGTTCTGTTGAAGCCAGACACGCTGGCACTGAGTGACCATGTGACTTTTTGTCCAAATCAGTAAGCCGGGCCTGGTGTGGGTAGGGGCACTGCAGAGAGCACAATTATGTTGTTGCTTACTTAGCTGCTTGGTCTTCAGACTTGAGTTGAACTTTAAAATAAAGTCACAGAGAGGGGAGCCATACCCGTTCCTTCTGCTGCAGACAGCCGGCAGGCACGTGCAGCCTGCAGGCATGTGTTATTGTCACACTATCCAGCCCAACATGGCCTGGCCCCCTGCCCCCTCCATTATCTGTGGGGGCCCCCTCCAGGTCCACCAGGTTGAGGGCCTTGGGCATGTGCCCCGTTTGCCCACAGAGATGTCCCAGTTGCTTCCACAGCCTTGATTAGGTACAAATTAGGTCTTGTCTCGTTAAGAGCAAGTGTGACATGGAAATTGTTGGCACTTTTTTCCAAAAAGTATAATGCCCTCACCGGCAGTGCCATAACAAATCTTGAAAAACAAGCAAAATAGAACAGAGGATGTCCTTACGAAGCAGTGGTTTGACTGTTGTTGCAGCATTTTGGAAAATCTGCAATCAGTTCTGGAAGAATTGTGTAACTTTCCAGAAGAGGTTAAAATCAAACTCTGGTATGATGACTGAATTAACACCCAAGAGGAAAGAAATTCACATCGCCTCATGGAGCCTCTAAGCGAAGAAACTAAACCACAAGTATTTGTCCCTAAATAAATTGCTAAAGCCCCCAGTGGCTGGTAAAGAGACCGATCCCTTTACTTTAGATTCGATTTGGATCCTACAAATCAATTATTAAAAATCTATGGGAAATCCATTAAGGAAGGATGTAGATTCTGTCGGAAAGAAGAAACCACAGAATCATTAAAGTATGTTTCATTGTTCTGCCAGGGTTTGTCTGACCTTAGAACCAGGCACATGATAAACATAATTGAAACTCACAGTACATTGGAAGTGAAGGACATTTGGTCCTTCTTTTTGAGAGGAGAGAATTTGGCGGCAACTATTTCCTTGCTGGACCTTTTACATGATTTATTCCAACTGATCAAGAGACTCCTTGGGACAAAGTCTTATCAGCACATCTGTGGGGAAACTGTTATCTGTTTTTATTTCACTTGGCTCTATGCTCGATTGGACCTTATTGCTTGGCTCCTAAGTCATAACTTATTGTTATTCTTTTTTTTTCCTCTCTTTCAAATATTAACGTTTGGATACTTGATACAGGTTTAAATGAAAGCATAAATCAATAAAAACATTTTGTTTACATCAGGTCTCTCTGCTATAATGAGCTTGTGAGAGTGGTGTGCCTCTTCCTCCTTTCTCCTAATCCCAATTAGAGCACTTCCTCCCCTTGGTATTCTCTTCCTCCATTTGTTTACTTCCAACTGGATCGTCAGCTGCCTCAATCTACTCATTGTTCTTTGTGGCTTGGTCTCTATTTGCTGAATTCTACCAGATTCTCAGATTGTGTATTCCCTGCAAAGCCTCTATTGTAGTATAAATGGTGATGTTCTGTGTTGAAGCCTTAAAAATTGAAATAGAAATCCAACCCTCTAGCAAAGTCTCAAAAATAGGAGTAACATGTATGCTCTGTGATGAAGCCTTAGAAATTGCAACAATAGTTCTGCCAACTTTAGAATCTCTCAAGTCCATCTAGCAAGCACTCACCATTAAACTTGATATAGTAACATGCTTCATTGGTTCAAGATACTACAATCTAAATAGAACTCTGCTCCAAAGCAAGATGTACGGACCTGAGTCCTACACTCATGCTTACCAATAGCATATCACATTTGAAAAACATGCATCCCTTCTTTGACATCCATATCCCTTCCCATTCATCCCAATTGTTTTTCCTCTCTTATTTTGGTCAATTCTCTAATCTTTCTTTCCTATCACCTCCTCCCTTTGATGCTGGAAATACTTTTGGAGGGACAGGCCCTCCTCATCCTTGTCCTACCACTTTCCTAGATTTGTTTTCTGTATGTTTTCTGCCCATGAGTCCAGTTTTGACCCCTGGCAGTGCAGCTCTTCATCTTTTCCTTTTTGTGAACAATGGCCCATGGGGTACTCCTATGGCACCAGTGGGTAGGAGTACACCCTGGTACCCCATAGTTTGTGTTTTTGGGTACCTCTGTGTTGCCCACATAACAGGGAATGGGCTACATATTGACTTGACAGAAGATCTGTGTATCCTCAATTTTTGGTGAAGAATTAGTGACAAGGCGCGCACTCTGTTGCCAGTCAAGTTTTCCTGCATTGACTTCTCCTCCAAACACACGTTTTCATGACTCCATCAATCTTCAGGGATGTTGTATTTCTTTACCTTTTCAGGCGTGTCTTCATTTCCTTTTTAGGTGTAGCATGTTAATTGACTAAAGAGTCTCTAAGGATTCTGGTACTTGTCTTTTTCACACTTAATCTCTCTTGCAGGTGACTGGAAACAACTCCCTCTATAGCACACATCTTACCCTTGATAGGGGGAAACCATGTTTGTGGCTCTCCATTGTAAGGCATGATGGCCCTGGTGCTGCAGCCTGTTATTTTTTAACATTGCTGGGATCAAACCCTGTTATTACTAGTTTAAGGATTAAAAAGACTGGGAACTAGAGTACACGCCTGACCTTTTCTTTTTTACTTAATGTTGCAGGAAGCCCGGGTCCTGGAGGCAGCAGCACCAAGGGTTCTCATGCCCTCACTTTGGAAAGCCATAATCATGGTTTTTCCCCCTCCCCAATTTTGGGTAAGATGTGTGTGTTTGGAGGGGAGTTAGCTCCTGGCCTCCTGAACAAAACATTGTGCCATCATTACAAAGACCAGAATTCCTTGAGACTGTAATTAAAAAAGCAATTGGCAACAGCTGAAAAGAAACACAGCCTCCCTGAAGAGAGTTGGAGACTCAAAAGTACTTGGAGGAGCAGAATTACTGTGCATTTGAACTGGCAGTTGGGATTTAACTCTGGTATATTTTTTGAACATTTTGTGGCAGTTGGGATTTACCTTTTCAGGCGTGTCTTAATTTCCTTTTCAGGTGTAGCAGGTTAATTGACTAAAGTGTCTCTAAGGATTCTGGTACTTGTATTTTTCGCACTTAATTTCTCTTGCAGGTGACTGGAAACAACTCCCTCTATAGCACAAATCTTACTTTTGATAGGGGCAGGGGGAAAACCATGTTTGTGGCTCTCCATTGTAAGAACATGATGGCCCTGGTGCTGCAGCCTGTTATTTTTGAACATTTCTGGTATCAAACCCTGTTATTACTAGTTTAAGGATTAAAAAGACTGGGAACTAGAGTGCGCGCCTGACCTTTTCTTTTTTACTTTTCCTTTTGCCTTTCCCCCTTGTTTCTCAAAGTCCTGAGAAACACTGGACTGACTCTGTTGACCCATCCCCCTGATTCGATGTTCGGTGGATGAACCATATACGGCATTAAGGCTACCCCTGCTAGACGAGCTGGAGTCTTACCAGGGACTACTTGTTTGGGTACATCTAAGGGGTGGAACCTGAATGAATGGAGAGAAGAGTCAAATCATGATCTGTGTTGTGCGTGTCTGGTTGTGGTTGTGTGTCACAATACCTCTGGTCCTGCCTGAGCCAGCCCTGACTGAAACTGAATGAATGCAGTAAATGCTCTGAAACGCTGGGAGTTGCCTACAATACACGTTCACTGTTTTGAGTGTCTGGTTTTGTGTGAATGGCCTGTGTGTCGGTGAGCCTGGGTGCTGCCAGATGAATGCACTTATGCGTGATTGGCTGTCTGAGCTTAGCTCAGCCTGAGTAAATGAGGGGAACTTGTTATATCAGAGGACCCCTCACTTACAACTGTGTCAAAAGTCAGAAGCTAGAACCTGAAATCAGAAGCTCGGAGTGTTCTTGCAAACTTGCATCCTGAATCCAGCTGGAGAAAGAGGTCATGCTGATGCAACTCTTTGAGAATTCCAAAGGCTGCATTGCTGATTCAAGGACTGAACCAGAGAGGACCAGAGGTGATCTCTTCCCCTAGCTACAGGGTACATCATGCAACTGCCGTTCTTCACCCAAAGTGTCCTGGAAGCCATTCCTGATTGCCTGCCATCCTTCAGTGGTATCTTTGTGGGTCCTAAAGAAGCGTGTCCAGAAATCTTGAGACCAAGAAGTCAAACAGCATCATTTTGTGTCCAGAGGCCATCCGTGACCAGATGAAAGCCAGACTGCTGTGTATTGCCTTAAAGAAGGGGTACACTGGCATAGTACTGTCCAAAGCCCAAAGCTTGCCACGTTCTAACTAACCAAAGAAATATTCAAGTGCTACAGCACCCATAACATCTGTCCACTCTTCCAAGGCTGAGGATGTCCAGTGTCCCCGCCTGCAGAGAACTGCTTGGTGGTGGCTTTCCTGCCATTCCAAACCTAAGGTCGAATTCCTAGTGTCCAACCTTAGTGGTGGCCTGCAGAGAAGTCCAGTGCTTGAGGACAAGTCAATAGAATCCATCTTGTTTTCCATGCTGTGGCTGCAGCACCGATGAAATGAACGGTGGCCGAACACAAAATATCAAAACCCCACAGCTACTTCTGTCACTACACCCTTCACCAGCAAAAGTCACTGATGGAAACCAAAGTACTCATCCTCACATCCAAAGTATTGTTGAGGTCCACAGTGAGTTACGACTTTGTGGGACATCTGCATCCAGCATAACAACCCCACCAAGGAGAGGATGGTACATTGTAAATGAATATAAGGGTAACTGTGGTACCACATAGAACTGCATATATTGAGTTAACTATTTGATTATATTTCTGAGTACAAAGTGAGTCTTATTTATTGTATATATTTGTATATATCCACATAACGTTTTATCCTGTAATAAAAGAACTTTGTTAGCACAGAACATAGTGTGGGGACATTCCATTGTGGAAGGTTTTGGGATTCACTGTACCTAAGAATGAGCCTGCATCACCTCACTTGAGTCTCAGCTTGGTTACTAGTCCATTGCTACCGTTTGGGAGCTTTGGCTGGGGTGCCTCTGTTCCTCTACCCCACTATGAAGTAGGTGGAAGTACAGATATCTCCCTCTAGTCTTTACACTTCTCAAACCTTTCCTTTCCTTCTACAGACTAAAGCCTGGCAACACCTTGGCAGGGTCATAATATGCCACCTTTCAGGCCATTTGCCCTAAGACCACCATAGGCAATACAACTCTGCTCCAAAAAGAGCTGTGCTCTCCTGAATCCTGCACTCCTGCTTACCAATAACTTACCACATGTGAGAAACACACATGCATACTTGGACAACTGTATCCCCTCCCACTCATCCCAATTGTTTTTCCACTTTGATTTTGGTCATTCTATTCTCTAGTTTCTCTTTCCTATCACCTTGTCCCCAAACATACTTTCCATTCCGTAGACTTCAGTCTGTTGACACCTTGTCAAGGTCACAATATGCTACCATTCAGACAAGGCCAGGTGGCGTAAGACCACTAAAGTGGTTATATGCACAGTGTAAATATTGGATAAGTTAACCTTACACATTGCATAAGTTGCTGAGTTTTTTGTGAATCATCAAAAAGTACAGAAGCGATTCCGCTCTCTGGGGAAGCCTCACATATTGCAACAATAGTCCCACACTCTAGTTAAGCCTCTCTCCAGCACCCAAGCAAATACCACTTCAAATGTGTATGATTTCCTATCTCATGCATTAAAAAAAACATTGTCAAGCTGTGATTTCATTTTCTTCTCTTGTACCCCAAACAATTAACACGCTAATGCGTCTCCTGCACCCACAAATATCAACTGCCAATGCATGTGATTTGGTTTGTTATTCTGCACCCCTCAAAAAATCAATCTATGTTATTTATTCTTTCTTACACCCAAAGACGCATGTGTCGCATTATGTGTATGTGTTTCTGTCCTACTTGGTTTCCCGACTCCTTTACCCAAAAAACGGATGTGTTGCTGTGTGTGATTTGGTTTCTCTCCTCTGTCTCACAAATCAATCCATCTCCAATGTGTGTAATTAATATTCTTATCCTGCACCCAAGCAAATAACTGATCATTGCTTATAATTTCACCTTTCTGGTGCTCCAAAAAATGAACAACATGGTCGGTTTGTGTGAGTTACTATTTAGGCAGTCAAAACAATCATACGTCAATGTATGACATTGTGCTACTACTCTGTCACGTGCACAGAAACCATACATTAATGTGTATGCTTTGTTGTCTCCCTTCCCGAGAAAAACATATCAGAAAGCATTGTGTGTTATTTTTCTCTATCTGCTCCCATAAAAGCACGTGTCACTGTGTGCGTTTGGGTTCTCCTCAGGAACACCAAAAAAGGTGTCTCCTGCCCTAAACCTGAGAGAATAATGGGTCAAGGTGTATACTTGTACATATGGGTAATTTTCTTTTTTCGTGCTCCAATGTGCAACATGACTTTTGCTTCTCGTGTACCCAAAAAAAACCACTCAAACATGTGTGATTTGGTTTGACCTTTTCCACGTCCCAAAAATCGTGCATAAATCTGTGTGGTTTCATCTCTTTTGCACCCAAAATCATCATGTGTCAATGTTTGCATGTGCGTTATTTGGTGGTGTCTTACCTTCTTTTACCAATGTATGTAATTCGGCTGATCCTCTACCCATACAAATAATTCGCCAATGTGTTTGATTGATCCATTCACAACTTCTTCAAATATCACATGACAACATGCTTTACTTGGTGTCTACTCAGAAGTGTCTAAACAAATCAAGCATCAATGTGTGAGATTTCTCCTCTCTGGCACTACTAACATTCCAAGTCAATGTGTGATATTTTGTTTTGTCTTCTATTCAACTGAATTACATTACATTTCAATGAGTGTGATTTCTCCTCTACTGTGCACGATATAATAAAGTGGCAATGTGTGTCATTTGATTTTCCCTCTCTGTGATCCAAAAAATGAGTGCTTCCTCTCTTGATCTCAACATAACAAAGCACACATGTGCGTGATTTACTTTCTCCTACACTATGCCCACTGATATGCCAATATGTGTTATTTGGTTTCTACTTTCCAGCTTAAAAAAAAGCTAAAAAAAAAAAACATCTGTTGAGCTGTGTGATTTGATTGCTGTGTTCCTATGCCCAAACAGTTCACTGGTCAATGTGTGTGATTTTGCACATGCTGCACCACAAAGAATCACTTATGAACGTTCTCCTCTCATACTTTTAAATAAATCATTGGCCAGTGTTTTTTCTTCTCTCCTGCACCCAAAATTGCACATGGCAATGGGCCTCATTCCGAGGTTGCCAGAAAACCCCCCGATAGGCAGGGTTTACCGGCAAATCTGAAACAGCCATACCGCAACCTGATATCCGCGCCATCGGGATATGACAATTGGCAGCGGTATCAATTACTCCCCATTTCCATGGAGCCCCCTTTA